>NC_047088.1:271315102-271963662 GCF_902459505.1 Geotrypetes seraphini | reverse complement strand
AATGTTAGATGGATATTGGAGAAGAGTAAAGAATATGAAAATCCCCTATACTTTGACTACAGCAAAGCTTTTGACTTTGTGGATCACAATAAACTATGGAGAACTCTAGTACAAATGGAATACCCAAACACAGTTGATAAAGAGCCTCTATGAAAATAAAGACGCTGCAGTGAGAACTAAATATGACAACACTGATTGGTTTCAAGTAAAATGTTGTATAAGTCTCCAAAATATACTGCTACAAATACTTGAAAATACACAAAAAACAAGTAGATGATGTCAATAGGTTCTCATAGCAGGGACCCTGCAGTGCACCAAATACCAAATCACAAATAAATAATAAATATAATGAATTTTAAAGGTGAGCCTTCAGTGTGGGGAGTCAGCGATTTGGAGAAGAATCCCCAGCGCTGAATAGAACTGGAATATAAGAACATAGGAATCGCCGCTGCTGGATCAGACCAGTGGTCCATCATGCCCAGCAATCCGCTCCCGCGGAGACCCTTAGGTCAAAGACCAGTGCCCTAACTGAGTCTAGTCTTACCTGCTTATGTTCTGGTTTAGCAGGAACTTGTCTAACTTTTTCTTGAATCCCTGGAGGGCGTTTTCCCCTATAACAGCCTCCGGAAGAGCGTTCCAGTTTTCTACCACTCTCTGGGTGAAGAAGAACTTCCATATGTTTGTATGTAATCTATCCCCTTTTAACTGTAGAGAGTGCCCTCTCATTCTCCCTACCTTGGAGAGGGTGAACGACCTGTCTTTATCTACTAAGTCTTTTCCCTTCATTATCTTGAACGTTTTGATCTTATCCCTACTCAGTCTCCTCTTTTCAAGGGAGAAGAGGTCCAGTTTCTCTATTCTCTCACTGTACGACAACTCCTCCAGCCCCTTAACCATTTGAGTCACTCTTCTTTGGACTCTTTCGAGTAGTACCGTGTCCTTCTTCAAATACGGCAACCAGAGCTGGATGCAGTATTCCAGTTGGGGGTGTACCATGGTAAGGGATCTTAAATAACTTAACTGCACCTGCACACCATCACGGGGCTTACCAAGTGTGCAAATGAAAAGTGTGAAAAACACAGGCACTGAAATTTATGTAATTGCCTGTGTTTTTCACACTTTTCATTTGCACACAAGGTGGGCCCTGTGATGGTGTACAAGTGCGGTGAGTTTGTTTAAGCCAATGTTACGCTGATTTTTAAAAAGGGCTCCAGGGGAGATCCAAGAAATTACAGACCGGTAAGCCTCACTTCGGTGCCGGGCAAAATGGTAGAAGTTATTATAAAAAATAAAATTGTGGAACACGTAGACAAACATGATTTAATGAGACGGAGTCAGCATGGGTTCAGCCAAGGGAGATCTTACTTCACCAATTTGCTTGACTTCTATGAAGGTGTGAATAAACATGTGGATAAAGGTGAGCCAGTTGATATAAGTGTATCTAGATTATCAGAAGGCTTTTGATAAAGTTCCTCACGAGAGGCTCCTGAGAAAATTAAAGTGTCATGAGATAGGTAACAAAGTTCAGTTGTGGATTAGGAACTGGTTATTGGACAGAAAACAGAGGGTAGGGTGAAATGATCATTTTTCTCAATGGAGGAGAGTAAACAGTGGAGTGCCCTAGGGGTCGGTACTGGGACCGGTGCTATTTAACTTATTTATAAATTAACTGGAAATTGGAATGACAAGTGAAGTGATTAAATTTGCAAATGACACTAAACTGTTCAAAGTTGTTAAAAAACATGCAGATTGAAAAATTGCAGACGGACCTTAGGAAATTGGAAGACTGGGTGTCCAAATGGCAGATGAAATTTAATGTGGACAAATGCAAAGTGATGCACATTGGGAAGAATAATCCTGAATCACAGTTACCGGATGCTTAGGGATTAGTGCCCAAGAAAAGGATCTGGGTGTCATTGTAGACAATACGATGAAATCTTCCGCCCAATGTGTGGCGGCGGCCAAAAAAGCATATAGGATGCTTGGAATTATTAAAAAAGGGATGGTTAACAAGAATAAGAATGTTCTAATGCCCCTGCGTCACTCCATGGTGCGACCTCATCTGGGGTACTGCGTTAAATTCTGATCTCCTTATCTCAAGAAAGATATAGTGGCGCTAGAAAAGGTTCAAAGAAGAGAGACCCAGAGCAGATTAAATGCAACTGCAAGGGAGGCAACACAATTATCATGGGTGACTTCAACTATCCGGGGATAGATTGGAACCTAGGCACCTCCAGCTACACTAGAAAGACCAAGTTCTTGGATGCTGTAAGCAATTGCTTCCTGGAACAACTTGTCAAGGAAAATACAAGAGGAAACTCAATTCTGGACTTAATTCTAAATGGACTGCGAGGACTGGCACAAGATGTAGAAGTAGAAGGGACGCTGGGAAACGGCGATCACAATATGATCCGCTTCAACCTGGAGGCAGGGGCGAAACATCGGTCCAGCACCACGGTCACGGCACTGAACTTCCATAAAGGGAATTACGAAGGGATGAGACGCATGGTGGGGGAAGAAGATTAAGAAGAGGATAAACACTATAAAAACGCTATAGCAAGCTTGGTCCCTTTTTAAGGATACGGTCACCGAGGCACAAAATCTTTATATGCCGCGTATCAACAAGGGATCAAAAAAGAACAAAGAACCGGCGTGGCTCACTGTAGAGGTAAAGGAAGCGATCAGAGAAAAAAAAACTGTTTAAGGAATGGAAAAGGTCAAAAACTGACGAAAACTGGATTAAGCACAAACATCAACACAGGTGCCATAAGGCGGTAAAAGGGGCCAAAAGAGACTACGAGGAAAAAATAGCCAAGGAGGTGTGACAAACCCAAGCCCGTTTCAGGTTTTTCCTATGACAAACTCAAGTCCAGTCCGGGTTTTGCCACAAGGATTAGGAAGAGATACAGTATACCCCATTGTAAAAGGGCTGACCAGGTAGAAGCCTCGTCTGTGGATTTGGCTGACTACTGCTCAAACCTGGAAGTGGAGTCAGATGAGGCAGAGCAGGAAAGGCTTAAACAGAAAAGCTACACACAGGTTAGGCAGGTGCCCAAGTCTGTTAGAGGATTACTTCCTTTCCAGCAGCCTGTCCAGGCAAGGGTTAAGGCTGGAAAGGTTCCTGCACTTAGGCAGATAGAACAAGCCTGTGTTTGGAGTGTCCCTTCCCAGCTTAAAACGGGACAGTTGAGAACTCAGAGGGGAGAAGCAGCCTGGAGGCAAACAGGAGAGATTCATCCACTCTCTCCACACCCCTAAGAGGCTGGAGACTGGCAAATGTTGGACACGGAGGAGCTTGCTGCTGACCCAGGGAGTGAGGAAGGAACCCCAGGGGAACCCATGGAAATCCAGGAGAGTCTGGTAGGACCGGAGGAGGTGCCCATGGACATTGATAAACAGTAAGGGGATGTGTATTGCCTGTGTCTACAGTAGTGAAGCTACCAGTTATACCAGGGATAGTTTGAAGGGGAGTTGTATGCCTCTCCCTTCTGATAATGAACTGTTAGTTGCTGCTTGGAAGCTTTAGTTGCAAAGCTAGCAAACGTTTTGACATTTTGGTTTTTCCTCTCTGCTAGCAGTCAAGCTGAGTAGAGAGGTTCTTCCTCACAGCTGTGCATAATTGATTACTTGAACGGCACAGCAGGGAGCTGTGCTGAGAGCCTGCACGTTCCCAGAGCTGAGTGTACCTTTTGAATTCTGTGCTAAAGAAGAAAATACGTTTTACAGAACTACAGTATGTGATAAGCCACGTTAGGCTGTGAAAACCAAGTGACATGCTGGCCAGGTTTCTTGTTGCACAGTTTTGGTTAAAGTTTGTTTCTGTTCTGAATTTTTCATGCCTGTGAAATGACACAGCTGCTGGAGCTGAAGCAACTCAGTGAAGGTTACTAAATCCAAACTGCCCTGGTGAACAGGACTGTTTATAGATGTGCTAACAAAGTCCAGAGGCAGTGGAACTGTAGGTTAAGGTGGGACACACCCAAAAACCTGGACACTGGATTTCTTTGAAAGTTTTGCTCTGTTTGAACAGCTTGTGGTTTGCCTCATAGTTTTGAGGGCTTGTTTTTGAAATCTGCTGAGCTGAGCATATTTCTTTTGCTCAATGCAACCAGTGAACATAATAAAACCCTTTGTTTGATTACATTCTGCCTTGCATGCCCTTATTAGGCTGTTCATAAGCCAAACGAAGTCCTGAAGGGTCCTTCGGTAGTGAGGGACACGTCGGGCCATAGTCTTGTGTCATGATCCCAGGGATTGCGACGCAGCGCCAGAGCGCGGGTGTGACAGGTGAAAAACTTCAAGCCGTTCTTTCAGTATATTAAAGGAAAACGACCTGCGAAGGAAGCTGTGGGACCGTTGGATGGCCAAGGAATAAAGGGAGCGCTAAAGGAGGACAAAGCAATTGCCAACAGACTGAACACATTTTTTGCGTCTGTATTTACTGAAGAGCATATACACAACATACCGGAATCCATCAGCCTATATGCTGGAAGCGAAAATAGGAAACTGACAGGGTTAATGGTCAGTCTAGAAGAGGTATGCAGGCAGATTGATAGGCTTAAGAGCAATAAATCCCCGGGACCGGATGGTATCCATCTGAGGGTCATCAAGGAACTGAAAGAGACTATAGCTGAACTGCTTCAGCTAATAGCCAATCTGTCGATCAAATTGGGAAAGATTCCAGAGGACTGGAAGGTGGCGAATGTTACGCCGATCTTCAAGAAAGGTTCGAGGGGAGACCCGGGAAACTACAGACCGGTGAGTCTGTCATCAGTACCGGGAAAGATGGTAGAGTCACTGATAAAAGACAGCATCATTGATCACCTTGACGGACACAGGCTGACGAGGACCAGTCAGCACGGTTTTAGCAAAGGCAGATTGTGTTTGACGAACTTGCTGCACTCCTTTGAGGGAGTAAACAGACAGATAGACAAGGGCGATCCAGTCGACATTGTATATCTGGATTTTCAGAAGGCGTTCGACAAGGTTCCACATGAACGACTATTTTGGAAAATTGCAAGCCATGGAATCGAGGGTGAAATACACATAGGAAACAGAGAGTTGGGGTAAATGGACAATACTCGGATTGAAAGAGCGTCACCAGTGGGGTGACGATGGGCTCGGTGCTTTGACCCGTGCTCTTCAACATCTTTATAAACGATCTGGACATAGGTACGATGATCGAGGTGATTAAATTTGCGGACGATATGAAGTTATTCAGAGTAGTGAAGACACAGAAGGATTGCGAAGATCTGCAACGTGACATAATCAGGCTCGAGGAATGGGCATCAACTTGGCAGATGAGGTTCAACGTGGATAAGTGTAAAGTGATGCATGTCGGTAACAAAAATCTCAGGTACGAATACAGGATGTCCAGGGCAGTACTTGGTGAGACCTCCCAGGAAAGAGACTTGGGAGTTCTGATCGATAAGTCGATGAAGCCATCCACACAATGTGCTGTGGCGGCTGCGGTGAAAAGGGCGAACAGAATGCTAGGAATGATAAAGAAGGGGGATCACGAACAGATTGGAAAAGGTTATCATGCTGCTGTACCGGGCCATGGTGCATCCTCACCTGGAGTACTGCATCCAGCACTGGTCACCGTACATGAAGAAGGATACGGTATTACTCGAAAGGGTCCAAAGAAGAGCAACTAAGATGGTTAAGGGGCTGGAGGAGTTGCCGTACAGCGAAATACTAGAGAAACTGGGCCTCTTCTCCCTCAAGCAGAGGAGATTGAGAGGGGACATGATCGAAACATTCAAGGTACTGAAGGGTATAGACTTAGAAGATAAGGACAGGTTGTTCACCCTCTCCAAGGTGGGGAGAACGAGAGGGCACTCTCTAAAGTTGAAAGAGGATGGATTCCGTATGAATGTAAGGAAGTTCTTCGCCCATAGAGTTGTGGAAAACTGGAACGCTCTTCCGGAGTCTGTCATAGGGGAAAACACCCTCCAGGGATTCAAGACAAAGTTAAACAAATTCCTGCTGAACTGGAACGTACGCGGGTAGGGCTGGTCTTTGACCAGAGGGCCGCCTCGTGAGCAGACTGCTGGGCACGATGGACCATTGGTCTGACCCAGCAGCGGCAATTCTTATGTTCTTATGACCAAGATGGTAAAGGAGAGGAAAGGCTAAAAAGTTTAGGGCTCTTCAGCTTGGAAAAGAGATGGCTGAGAGGAGATATGATTGAAGTCTACAAAATCCTGAGTGGAGTAGAATGGGTACAAGTGGATCAATTTTTCACTCCGTCAAAAATTACAAAGTCTAGGGGACACTCGAAGAAGTTATGGGGATATACTTTTTAAATCAATTGGAGAAAATTAGAGAATAGTTAAGCTCTGAAACGCGTTGCCAGAGGATGTGGTGAGAGCGCATAGCGTATCTGGTTTTAAGAAAGGTTTGGAGAAGTTCCTGGAGGAAAAGTCCATATTCTGTTATTGAGAAAGAAGGGGGAAGCCACTGCTTGCCCTGTTTCAGTAGCATGGAATATTGCTGCACCTTAGGTTTTGGCCAGGTACTAGTGACCTGGATTGGCCACCGTGAGAATGGGCTACTGGGCTTGATGGACCATTGGTCTGACCCAGTAAGGCTATTCTTATATTCTTAAGCTCCCTTTCCAGTTCTGTTCAGCGCTTGGGATTCATCTCCATATCGCTAACTCCTCACACTGAGGGCTCACCTTTTAAAATTCATTATATTTATTATTTATTTGTGCAGGGTCCCTGCTATGAGAGCCTATTGACTTCTGCTCATTTTATGTGTCTTTTCAAGTAAAATGTGGCATCAGGCAATATGCATGAGGTCTATTTGCATGCACTGCCTTTATGCATATTCACTGGGGAAAATCCTGGAAACCTTACATGGTTGTAATCCTCCTCGCCTACCTCTGCTCTAAAGAAAAGAAAGCACTTACTAGTGGATATGGATGTGCAAATATGCTTAGGTCTTACTGACTGTAGAAAAGAAACCCGAAGCTATGCTCATAACTTATCCATCTAACTTGTAGAATAATATGAAACCTGCCTTCTGAGTGCATCCACCTGTAAATACATAGTACTAAACTTATACCTTATATGTCTGTCTGTCCAAGATAGATTTTAAGCTCTTCCGAGCTGGGACTATATGTCTTTCAGCGCTATAGAAGTGATAAATAGTAGTATTAGTAGTAGGCAAGGATGCATTTTGTCACCTTACCTAATCAACCTTTACAGAGAAGCCATCTTCAGAAAAGTAAATTTGGAATCAGAGTATTGGTTTCAAAGTTGGTGGCCGAAATATAAACAACCTCTGTTATGTAGATGATATAACGCTCATCACTAGACATGCTGTATTTACTGAGAAGACCATGAACGTGGAAAATTATGAAAATGTTGAGTTTGAAGGTGATTGAAATCCATTAAAATTTATATTTTATCTCCTAGGCTCTTTCATGAAAAAAAAAGAAATAGCTAGAAAAGAAGAAATACTCTACAGAATAGCATTTGGTTGCTCTTCAGTGAAGGTTCTCGACAAAGTGGTAAGGCAAATATTCCAAGGCAAGAAAATAACACTCCAAACAAAGATCAGACTTGTGCATGGATTCATTTTCTCAGTAGTCAACTATGGATGCGAAAGCTGGATACTACAGAAACAAGAAAGAAAGATTGACTCATTTGAGCTTTGATGCTGGAAAAGGATTTTGTGTGTGCTGTGGACTGCCAGAACTACTAACAAATCGCTTCTGGAAGAGATCAAACAAAGCAGCTATGTCACTTGAAGCCCAAATGATAAACTTATGGCTGTATTATTTTGGTCATTCATAACATAAAGATAAATCCTCATTGATAGATATAAAGAGCAAAATATTTTTTTTTATAAGAGATCTCTTAGAATATATCTTCTGGTATATTTCAATATCTCATAGTATTTCACAATCAATCTTCTATATATTCCTGATGTTATTCAATTTCTTTCATTTCTATTTGTATAGTTGTAAGGTAAGACCTCAGTGGCTACATCTGTACAGAACCAAATCTGTTGTCATACAGAGTTTCAACGTAGCTAGCCTCTCATTGGTCTTGCCTTCGCTATTTCTCTTAAATTAAGTATTCTTATATCCTTAAATTCAGTGTATCTTTATATATTAAATTAGTAGTAATAACTTAGTTTTCTTTATCTGGGCTTTTTAACGGGTCTCCGATATGGACCCACGTTTCGCTAAGGCTGTTTCAAGAAGATGCCCCTAAATAAAGAATATATCAAAAGATACATATTTTAAAAGGTAAAGCATTTCACATTATCAGTAATCTAACTGCTTCTTACCAGTATTCAGACCCGCTGTCAGTCTAGAGTTACTTTACAACATGGCGGTGACAATTTTCCAAGAAGATTAAGAACAGAATGCCAAGGAGAAGTATTATGTCTTTAGTTGTGTCTTGAAATTCGCAAATTATTTTTTCTGAATGGAGATAAAGAGGGGGAGAATTTCAGAGAGTGTGAGTCATAACAGAAAATGAAGAATTCCTATGAAAATCGAGGAAGAGTTGGCAGAATGAGGGAACTACTAATAAGTGTTGTTGTGAAGATCGTAAAGTTCATTGTGTCGAGTATGGAACCAGAAAACTATATAGAAAAAAAGGAAGACCACGCGATAGAATCTAATGAGAAAGAATATTATATTGAAAAGGAATGCGATATGACACCGGTGGGATGTGTTCTGATTTTAAAAGTGGTGTGACCAATTCTCTGGTCACCCAGTCAAAGAAATTGATCAGATTTGTCTGACAAGACCTCTAGTGAATCCATATTGCCTCTGGTCCACCAGATTCCAGAAACTTGACCATTCTCCATTTTAAAAGCATTTCCATGAATTTGCTTACTACAGAATGCAGACTTACTGGCCTGCAATTCCCTACTTCTTCCTTACTTCCACTTTTGTGGAGAGGGACCACATTCGCCTTTCTCCAGTCCTCCGGTACCACTCCCAACTCCAGGGAAGCATTGAAAAGGCCATTCAGTGTTTGTAAAGAGCTAGCTAAATTAAAAGTAGAGAAAGTGATAGGGCTGGATTGTGTAATGGTGAGCAAGAAAAAGGAGAAACCCTGGTCAAAGCAAACGTAAAGGGCACAGGCATCCCATAGCACATTAACCTATTGAAAAGGTGGTAAAGATCCTTTTTGTGTCTGAACCTAAATCTTTGGTGAGCTGGAATACCAATCCACTAAATGCTTTTTCACCTATGTAGCTAGAAAATATAGATAAAAATCCGGGACCCCCAAACCACCTTCAGAACTTTTCCTAGCGAGGAGTTTGGCAGCCACCTGAGGTGGATGGTGCCTCCAAATGTAAGAATACACTTTCCTCTGGGCCTGTAATTGATGCGTAGGGATGTTAATCGGCAAAAGTTGAAATAAATATAACTTTTGCAATATCATCATTTTATAGACTGTTATCCTCCCCAGCCACGAGTGATTTAACCCATGCCAGTGGTCCATAGCATAGTTACGTTTAAATAGTGAAGACGAATCCCCTGATAATTTCACTCCAAAGTATTGAATATACTTCAATGCTCAGCTAAAAGGGAGGTCTCGTTTGAGAACTGCTACAATGTCAGTCCAGAGTAATATTAAGCAATTCTGATTTAGAAGCATTTATTTTGAACCCTGAGAGTGCCCAAAGTCCAGCAATTCATGATAAACTAATGGTAATGAAATACCAGAAGCCGATGAATGTGGATTGCTCAAGGTTAGCAAGGAGTCTCAGGCTTAAGCAGCCATACGGCTTAGTGACGTCACTTCCTCAAGAAATTTCCCCAACTTGATAAAATTAGTTTGCCCACAGTCTAGAACCCTGCTCCCAGAATGTCTATAACTTAAGGTGCTCAGTAAATGTTTGATGTAGTCTTTTGGGGACTTGCAATGCTATCTCTTACCTCACCCGCAGTGGTATGGGAGTTCACGCTGATTTTGCAGGACCCTCCTCCATGACAGTACACTTTTGTGGTCATCTCTTGACGAAGGATGATGGCTGAGATCTCGTCCTGCAATGGCACCATCTCTCGTGTTTTTGTATTCTTCAGGGATTCACTGATGAACTGGGCATACCTGTCAAGTTCAGTGCCTGGAAACTGCTCTTTCACCCTGGTATAGAAAACAAGAAATGATACTTGCATGAAGACTGACAATTTGAGGTATTCAAGAAAGTTCTCTATTCTCCTTTCCTGCATTTTCTCCCCTTACACTGTCATGTAGATGAATTCCCTCCCCCCCCCCCCCCCATGGGGGTAGGTTTCTGAAAACTTGAAAAGAAGTGAACAGTAGGTTTAAAACCAGCATTTATCTGACTATGTTGAATCTGAAAAGTGAGAGGTATTTCTGTCTGCCACTTATCTACTGCAGGAGATTTGTATCACATTTATGAAAGTTACCTGGCTGAGCGTGCAGAGGTTTGGTTAACACTCTATCCAAATTATGCACTGAGGGATGAACACTTGGGTGAAATATTATGCATTTTAAGAGATATTATTTCATGAGTGGGAATAAAGCTTATGGGCTCAAATGAATGTGAGGATGTGAATTGAGTAGACCTGAATCAGAATAGGGAAAATAGAAATCCACTCCCCATGAGTTCAAAGGAGGGAGAAAATAGTGAGGCAGCAAGCCCAGAGATAAGAAAATTGATTCTCAAGAGTCCAGAATCTGAGTTTGCACTACATAGAGTTATATCTGTGCATTCTCATTTGGGAGGTAGCTTTCTAGATGGGAAACTCTGTCACTGGCAGACAGAGAACTCCTTTTAGAGCTGGTATGCTGTGTACCAGCAGAGATATACTACTGTCAAAGAAACAGGTTGGCAGCCCTTGGGAGCAGAGAGCTCAGGGTAGAATACCAGCAGCCCTTGGTTGCTGGGCTCAAGGCAAGCGGCCTTTTGAAGCATCTCAGGGCTGAAGAAAAGGACCTGTGGAGGCAGTATGTGTGTTTGAGGGCCAAAAGAGCAAAGGCAGCCCTCTAGAGCACAGTTCTTCAACCGCTGGTCCGCGGACCAGTGTTGATCCGCAAAAAAATCTTGCCGGTTTGCAAAGGATTCGGGACCCCGCCGCAGCAAAAGGAGCCGGCGTCAGCTGACGTGCAACTTGCTGTTGCCATCGCTATGCCAGCACTCCTGCCTTCCACCACCGACTCCTGCCGCGTATGTCTCTGCCCCCCCCTGACAAGCAACGGCAGCTCTGTGTGCTTTTAACTTCGGCACACAGCTGCCCCTAAGCAGTATTTTAGCCGCGGTTTCATGAGGCAGCCTCGGGGCCTTTGGTAGGCCGGCCCAGATCGCATCATCGGGCTAAACTACTGCTTAGGAGCAGCTGTGTGCCGAAGTTAAAAGCACAAAGAGCTGCCCCTAGCCTACATAGAGGAAACATTTGCTGGAGAGGGAAGGAGAGAAGGGAGAAGGGGTACTCCTGGACAAGGGATGGGAAGGGGCTACTGCTGACAGGGGAGAAGGGAAAGGGAAGGGACGAGAGTTACTGTAGGATAGGAGGAGGAGGAAAGGGAGAAGGGGTACTCCTGGACAAGGGAGGGGAAGGGGATACTGCTGACAGGGGAAATAAGGGAAAGGGAAGAGAGTTACTGTTGGATAAGGTGAGGAAGAAAGGGAGAAGGTACTGCTGGACAGGGGAGGAGGAACATTGGAAGGAAACAGCTGGTAGGGAGATTAGAGGAGGGGAAGGAGTCAGGATGGAATGGAGAGATCAGATGAGGGAAAGGGGAGAGACAGGAATGACAAGGTAGGAAGGAGGGTCAGATGAAAAATAAGGAAAGAGGGACAAAGATGCTAGATCTGGTATGGGAGAGAGGGGCATAGAAAGAACGCAGATACCATATGGGAGGGGGAGGGTAGAGGGCAGACTGGATGGAAGAGGCAGATGCTGGATTGAAGAGACAGAGGGCAGACGCTGGATGGAAGAGCGTGAAAAGACGATGAAAGCAGAAACAAGAGATGACAAAAGGTAGAAAAAAATAATTTTATTTCTATCTTGTGATTAGAATATATCAGATTTTAAATATGTATCCTGCTAGAGCTGATGTTAGACATAACTGGGGAGTGCAAAGCCCAGGCAGTGCGTCTTTCGCTTCCAGCTGGCTTAGGGCTCTCTCTGACCAGGAGGCAGTTGCCCTAGTTGCACTCCCCCTAACACCATTCCTGCCATGTGTGACTGCAGTATTCTGTTAGCATGATATTTGTGTAGCATTCTGTAATAATTTGGCTTATTCAGTTTTCTTGATAGTAGAGGGGATATATGTGAAGGGGAGGGGAGACAGGGGTTTTGTTGATCCTTGCCCTGTATTATTTATATTTATAAAATGACAATTGTACAGAATATTGTTTTTTTATACTTTAATAAAATATGTTCAATATAAAATCATAACTATTTGAGGCTTGTGCGGATGGGTTAACGGGACCGAGCTCGCTGGGACAGGGTGGCAATGGAGTTTTTAAAAATTTCAGTCTTATTAGTTTGCCAGTCCACGAAATAATAATTTTATTTCCGCCGGTCCATAGGTGTAAAAAGGTTGAAGATCACTGCTCTAGAGGGCTTTATTCTATGCAATCACTGTGGTGTTTTAATTCCAAGACGCACTATTTGGAGGCATAAGGCTTGCCCCATCTGTCTTCAACTTGCTAGTATTAAGGAGGAGCTCTGCAAACTTAAACAGGAATTGAATACAATTAAAGCAGCTTCCATCACTCCACAAAATCATACCAACTTACCACCTCTACCTCAAAGAATAAAACAGGCCAGGAATAAATGGGTCACAGTAAGCTCAGGAAGACTGCGACATGTAACACAGAAACATCCACCTTCACTAATATTACCTCTACAGAATTCCTTCGCTTCACTAGTGCACTGCGATACTCAAGAAAACAGAATGGAGGTGGGACTGGAACCAATGAAGGTAACTCAAGAGAACAAGCGCACCCTAAGCACAAATTAAAAAAGCCAAAAACAGGAAACTATTACTGTTGGGGGATTCCATCATCAGAGGCATTAACCTTGGAACACAAGGCGAGGAGACCAAATAGTTACTAAGCCCTATTGATGGCTGGTAACTGGGACCCCAGCAGGGAACTACCCCAGAGGCACCTCTTGAAGGAGGAAAAGGCTGCTGAGCTCTTGGTAGGGCCTTGGCCCTCAGAGCTAAGGGATAACCACCATGAAGCTGCCACAGGGGCAAGCCCACCAGCTGGGAAGAACAGCATCCACTTACCCCTAAGAGCTTCCATGGATTGGCTTGAGAACATGGGGACTGAGCAAGGGTGGATTGCAAAGGGAAGGAAGGGATCTAGGTTTACAGCCATACCCACCTAATGACTAAGCTAAGAAGCTTGGAAGGAGCCTACAACTACAGTATTGGCAGTCAAAACTGAAAGGGGCTGAAAGTTTTTGAGACTGGATCTGAATTGAGAGTTAAAGGTTCAAGAAACTAAAGACCAAAGGTTTGAATATCTGAATAGTATATAAAAACTGTTGAATTAACTGTAATAATATTGGTTTAAGTGTGGAAGTATTGGAATTGTGAAAAACTATTCTTGACAATTTATTTAATGATTAAGCCTAAGTACATAGTTCAAATAAATCAGTTTAATTCATTAGCCAACCTTGTTCACAGAAACATTTTTGGATTTTTCCTGGGTATAGAAGAGGCTAAACCCAAATGCTTACATTTCTTTTCTCCAGTTATAGGTACCAAGCGCTAACCAAGTGAGGGACTGATGGAGACCACCTTCGGGGGGGACTCTAGCCAGGTCAGGCCTCAGATCCAGAGCCGCCCTGAAGGAAGTGTTACATAGGGATAATTTTAGAATCCTCCAGCACCAAAGCTCAAATGAGTCAATCAGAGAATGACATGGGGAAAAGATTTGTCCCCATCTCAACCCCGTCCCCATCCCTGTCCTGTCCCCTTGAGCTCAGTTCTCATCCCCGTGATCTCAGTCCCCATCCACACAAGCCTCAAATAGTTATATACTGAACCCAGCTACAATGCTATTTTATACTAAAGAAAAGAAATATAATTTTTTTTCTATCTTTGTTGTCTGGTTTCTGCTTTCCTCATCTTCTAATCATTCTCTTCTTTCTATCCACTGTCTGCCTTCTCTCTGCCTCTTCCTTATGGCATCTGCTCTATTTCTATGCCTCTACCAGAAGTTGGCTGTCTCTCCCTTCCCCCTCCATTTGTCTGGCACCCATCTTCTTCCCTCCACTCCCCCCCTGGTCTGGCTTGTTTGTCTTCTTCCCTTCCATCTCTCACTCCCTCCCCCAGGTGGTTTTTAGCATCTCTCTCCTCCTTTCCTCCCTTTAGATCTGGTATCTGTCTCCTCCCCCTCCCCCTCCCCCAATGCTCTGGTATCTTTCTCTCCTCTCCCTTTCCCTTTTCTGATCTTCTTTCTCAATTTGTTTTCTTTCTCTTGTCTACTTACTTTCCAGTCTTCAATTTCCCTTTCATTGTGTTTACCTACAGCTTGCCATCTCTTTCCCTCATCCCTTCCAGTATCTCACTAAATCTATCCTCTTACCCCAATCCAGCATGTGCTCTTTTTCTTTATCTCCCTGCCATCCAGTATGTGCTTGCTCTCACCTCTCCAGTTCCTTCCAGATTCTGCCCCTCTCTATCCTCTCCACTTTCAACATCTGTTCCCCTCTCTCTCTTCCCTCCCATCCAGCGTCTGCTCCCCTTTCCTCCCCACTTCCTTCTAGTGTATGCTCTCTCTCTCACTTTCAGCGTCTGTTCCCCTCTCTCACTGTCCCTTCCAACCAGCATCTGCTCCCCCTCTCCCTCCACTTCCCTTCAGCACCACTCTCTCTCCCATCCAGTGTCTGTTCCCCTTTCTCTCCTCCCCACTTCCTTCTAACGTCTGTTCCCCTCTCTCACTGTACCCTTCCAACCAGCATCTTCTCCCCCCTCTCCCTCCACTTCCCTTCAGCGCCACTCAACCTTTTCCCTTTATTGGGCCACCTTCTTCCCTTCCCCTCACCTTTGCAGGCGCTCCAGAATTTTTTCTTTCTGGGTGTCCAGACATGCCATGGCAATGTTCTTACAAGTCCCACGCGACTGCCCCAAAGCTTCTCTTCTGATACAAACAGGAAGTACGTCAGGAGATGCTTTGGGGCAGTCGCGCGGGACTTGTGAGAATGTTGCCACATCCGGAAGGTGAGGGGAAGGGAGGTGGCTAGATGAAGGAAAGAGATGCCCGGATAAGGGGGGTTCTGCTGGCAGGAGTGACAGAGTGCACGATCGCGAGGAGGGCAGGTAAGAGAAGCAATGCAGCAGATACTTTACTGCGGGGACAAGGCCATTCACCGTACCCGCAGCGGCCATTTTTTATCTCCCCGTTTCAGCTGGTGACCTGCGGCTAGCTGCAGGTAACAGTCACCGTGTCATTAATCTTCTTTTGTCTTGAAAAGAAATTGTAACTTCTCCCTTTTTTCCTCCCTATTCGTGTATTGTCTTTTTTTTTTTGTCTTTTAATTTATTACTGTATTACTTGATATATTTTAAATTTGTATTGTACATTGCTTAGGAAATTAAATAAGCGATTTATCAAGAATTAATAAAACTTGAAACTTGTCTTATTTATTTATTTTAAAAATTTATATACCGTTTAAACCTAAATGGTTTACATATCGTTACATACATAATTCAGTAAGACAAATAAAAAACAAACATTAACATATAATCATCAGAAAATCACATAAAGTGCCCAACAAAAGAGTAATCCTAGAAAATGCATTCTTTAGTGTCCAGCTTTTGCATCCTTAACTGACCAGTGAGAAAATGAGTGAGTAGGTAAGTCTGATCTTCATTTGGAGTGTTATTTCCTTGGCTTTGAATACTTTGTTGAGAGCCTTCATTGAAGAACAACCAAGTGTATTCTGAGGAATATTTTTTCCCTGCTAGTTGCTTCTTTATTTATGAAAGAGCCCAGGAGTTTGAAATCCTTTACAATTTTTGTTTCTATTGCCTTCAACCTCAAAATCTTCATAAGTTTCCATGTTCACAATCTTCATCTTGTTCATGTTCAGTTCTAATCCCGTGTAATGACTTTTTGCTGCTGGTAATAAGCATTTTATCAACTCAGAGCTCTCGAAAGGTGATGGAGACAGAATAAAACTCCCGCCAATTTGGATAAGTTCAAAGAACACACAACCTTCTACAAATTCAAAATAATCCAAGCATAAATGAAATATTACCCAAAGAAAATTGAATGTGCCAAAAACTCATCAGTTCCATATGCAATATTAAAATCTATAAATCCTCAACTTCAACTATGCAGTATTTCATATTTGGATCTCCCCACAGCCCAGGAACTTGCAGTTTACTTTTCCAAGAAAGTTAACTACATCAGGCAAAACTTGTCCATAATGACGCCACAATTTCTAGACACTGGTTCGTCCGACTCTACGTTCCCTTCTTCTAAATGTGCTAGGTTTAATCTCCCCACTTTAAGGGAGATCAAACGCCACATTCAGAATATTAATACCAAGGGCTCTCAGGGTGAACCAATTCATCTATCCTTAAACGTTTCTTTTCTGTCTTTTGATCTTTCATTCATACTGTGGTAACAGAAAGTCTGCAATAGAGCAGCCTTCTCGTCTCATGGAAAGCATCTAACATCAGACCAATAATCAAAAATCACAAAAACAGTCCACATGACAAATCAAACTACAGACCCATAGACAACATCCCATTTTTGGCAAAATTAACAGAAAAAATTGTTTTCCCCCAAATTTCAGAATTAATTGAAAAGACAAACATTTTACACACTAACCAGACTGGCTTCAGACAACATAATTTGACAGAACACTCATTAATAGGTTTGTCAACAGTCATTCACTACCATCTGGATCATCCTAATTCTGTTCTTTTATATCACTTGATCTTTCGTCAGCATTTGACACTGTAGATCATGATCTTGGACGACTTGAAGCTATCGGGATTACAGATTAAGTCTTGGCCTGGTTTCACTTGTACTTTACCGTCTGTTCTTCTATAGTCTCATCCGATATAATAAAACCCTAGCCGCGCATGCGCACTTACATAGAAACATAGAAATAGATGGCAGATAAGGGCCATGGCCCATCTAGTCTGCCCACCCTAATGACCCTCCCCTACCTTTCTCTGTGAATAGATCTCACGTGTCTATCCCATTTGGCCTTAAAATCAGGCACGCTGCTGGCCTCAATCACCTGTAGTGGAAGACTGTTCCAGCGATCAACCACTCTTTCAGTGAAAAAGAATTTCCTGGTGTCACCTCGTAGTTTCCCGCCCCTGATTTTCCACGGATGCCCTCTTGTTGTCGTGGGACCCTTGAAAAAGAAGATATCTTCCTCCGCCTCGATGCGGCCTGTAAGATACTTGAACGTCTCGATCATGTCTCCCCTCTCTCTGCGCTCCTCGAGCGAGTATAGCTGTAATTTGTCAAGCCGTTCTTCATATGGAAGATCCTTGAGTCCCGAGACCATCCGGGTGGCCATTCTCTGCACCGACTCCAGTCTCAGCACATCCTTGCGATAATGTGGCCTCCAAAATTGCACACAGTATTCCAGGTGGGGCCTCACCATGGATCTATACAATGGCATAATGACTTCCTCCTTACGGCTGACGAAACCCCTTCGTATGCAACCCATTATTTGTCTTGCCTTGGATGAAGCCTGCTCCACTTGATTGGCAGACTTCATGTCCTCACTGACGATCACCCCCAAGTCTCGTTCTGCTACCGTTTTTGCTAGGATCTCGCCATTAAGGGTATAAGACTTGCATGGATTTTGGCTGCCCAGGTGCATAATTTTGCATTTTTTGGCATTGAAGTTGAGTTGCCATGTCCTAGACCAGCGCTCCAGCAGGAGTAGGTCGGGCATCATGTTGTCGGGCATTGAATCTTTGTCTGTTGTGCATTTGCCCACTACATTACTTAGTTTGGCGTCATCGGCGAATAATGTTATTTTACCTCGAAGCCCTTCTGCCAAGTCCCTTATAAAGATGTTGAATAGGATTGGGCCCAAGACTGAGCCCTGTGGCACTCCACTGATCACCTCCGTCATTTCGGAGGGGGTGCCATTCACCACCACCCTTTGAAGCCTACCTCCAAGCCAGTTCCCAACCCATTGCGTCAATGTGTCACCTAATCCTATAGAACTAATCTTGCCCAGCAACCTGCGGTGTGGTACGCTATCGAATGCTTTGCTAAAGTCCAGGTACACGATGTCCAGGGACTCCCCAATATCCAGCTTCTCCGTCACCCAATCAAAGAAGCTGATCAGGTTGGATTGGCATGATCTCCCCTTAGTAAATCCATGTTGTCGGGGATTCCGTAGATTGGTGTTTGATTAGAGTTTCCATTAGTTTGCTCACTATCAATGTTAGACTCACTGGTCTGTAGTTTTCTGTCTCCATCTTTGAGCCTTTCTTGTGGAGTGGAATGACGTTAGCCGTCCTCCAGTCCAACGGGACGCTGCCTGTACTAAGGGAGAGGTTGAAGAGCTTGGACAGTGGCTTCGCCAAGACATCACTCAGTTCCCTAAGCACCCTGGGGTGCAGGTTGTCCGGCCCCATTGCTTTGTTAACCTTGAGCTTTGACAGCTCACTGTAGACACTGCTGGGCGTAAACTCAAAGTTACTAAAAGGGTCAACTGAGCCAACCCTTGTCTGTAGCTGAGGGCCAAGCCCCGGCGCTTCTCGGGTGAAGACTGAGCAGAAGTATTCATTTAATAGTTGGGCTTTTTCCGAATCCTTATCCACATAGTCTCCGTCTGGATTCCTAAGACTTACAATCCCGCCTGAGTTTTTTCTTCTGTCACTGATATACCTGAAGAAGGATTTATCTCCCTTCTGGATGTTCTTTGCCAGAGACTCTTCCATGTGGAATTTAGCCTCTCTGACTGCTGTTTTGACGGCTTTTGATTTGGTCAGGTAGTCTGCTCTAGAGTCCTGCTTCCCTGATTTTTTGTAAGAGATGAATGCTTTTTTCTTCTCCTTGATGAGGTTTGAGATCTCTGCAGTAAACCACTGTGGCTTATTGTTCCTTCGCTGTTTACTTACTGATTTAACATAGCGGTTTGTTGCTTCTTGTATGGTGGCTTTCAAAGTCGACCACATTTCTTCCACATTATCAGTTTCAGCTTGGCTTTGTAGCGCCTGGTGAACGAAGTCTCCCATTTCTTTGAAATTTGTGTCCTTGAATTTGAGGACCTTGGTCAGTGTGGTAGATTTAGTGAAACCTTTCCTGAGATTGAACCATACCATGTTGTGGTCACTGGAGGCCAATGTGTCGCCCACCGAGACCTCTGTGACACTTTCTCCATTGGTAAGTATCAGGTCCAGTATTGCCTGATCCCTTGTTGGTTCCAACACCAGTTGCCTGAGTCTTGCTCCCTTCATAGTGTTTAATAGCCTCCTGCTGCTTCCAGAAGCAGAGGTAAGTGTAACCCAATCCACATCAGGCATGTTGAAGTCACCTAGCAATACTGTGTCCCCACGCAAGGTGATATTTTCTATATCTCCGATTATTTCCATATCCAGGTCATCCTGTTGTCTTGGGGGTCTGTAAATTATGCCAAGATACAAGCATTTGTCTTTCCCTCTGGCCAAATTAACCCAAAGGGATTCCCCAGTGTACTGGACATCTGTGATTCTCGTGACCTTAATGTCATCTTTAGTATATAATGCTACACCTCCTCCCATTCTGCCCTCCCTGTCCCGGCGAAGCAAGTTGTAACCCGGTATGACCATATCCCACCCGTGGGAGTCTGTGAGCCAGGTCTCGGATATCGCCACCACATCCAGGTCGGCATTCCTTATTTCTGTTTCCAATTCCAGGATCTTGTTTCCTAAACTGTGTGCGTTGACGTACATAGCCCTCCATGTTGTATTTCTCTTATGTCTCAATGGGGATATTTCTGCTTGAGCTATTTGAACACCTTTAGCATCTTCTTCCACCTCGATGCGGCCCGTGAGATACTTGAATGTCTCGATCATGTCACCCTCGATCATGTCTGCGTTCCTCGAGTGAGTACAGCTGCAACTTATCCAGCCGTTCCTCGTACGGGAGATCCTTGAGTCCCAAGACCATCCGGGTGGCCATTCTCTGGACCGACTCCAGTCTCAGCACATCCTTTCGGTAATGCGGCCTCCAGAATTGCACATAGTATTCCAGGTGAGGCCTCACCATGGATCTATACAATGGCATAATGACTTCAGGCTTATGGCTGACGAAACTCCTGCGTATGCAACCTTTGATTTGCCTTGCCTTGGATGAAGCTTGCTCCACTTGATTGGCAGTCTTCATGTTCTCACTGACGATCACCCCTAAGTCTCGTTCTGCTTCAGTTCTTGTTAAGATCTCGCCATTAAGGGTATAAGTCTTGCATGGATTTTGGCTGCCCAGGTGCATGACTTTGCATTTTTTGGCATTGAAGCTGAGTTGCCAGAACCTAGACCAGCGCTCCAGTAGGAGTAGGTCGTGCATCATGTTGTCGGACATTGAATTTATGTCTGTTGTGCTTTTGCCCACTACATTGCTTAGTTTGGTGTCATCAGCGAATAATGTTATTTTACCTCGCAGCCCTTCTGCCAAGTCTCTTATAAAGAAGTTGAATAGGATCGGGCCCAGAACCAAGCCCTGCGGCACTCCACTGATTACCTCCGTCATTCATAGGGGGTGCTGTTCACCACTACCCTCTGAAGCCCACCTCCAAGCCAGTTTCCAACCCATTTCGTCAATGTGTCGCCCAATCCTATAGAATTCATCTTGCTCAGCAACCTGCGGTGTGGTACGCTATCGAATGCTTTACTGAAGTCCAGGTATACGATGTCCAGGGACTCCCCAACATCCAGCTTCCTCGTCACCCAGTCAAAGAAGCTGATCAAGTTGGATTGGCAGGATCTCCCCTTAGTAAATCCATGTTGACGGGGATCCCGTAGATTCTCCTTGATCAGGATCGTATCCAATTGGCGTTTGATTAGAGTTTCCATTAGTTTGCACACTATTGATGTGAGACTCACTGGTCTGTAATTTGCTGTCTCCATCTTGGAGCCTTTCTTGTGGAGTGGAATGACGTTAGCTGTCTTCCAGTCCAATGGGACGTTACCCGTACTAAGGGAGAGATTGAAGAGCGCGGATAGCGGTTCCGCCAAGACATCACACAACTTCCTGAGCACCCTGAGGTATAAGTTGTTAGGCCCCATTGCCTTGTTAATCTTAAGCTTTGACAGCTCACAGTAGACACCGCTGGGTGTAAACTCGAAATTACTAAACGGGTCATCTGCGTCAACCCTTGTCTGTAGCTGAGGGCCGAGTCCTGGCGCCTCGCGGGTGAAGACTGAGCAGAAGTATTCATTTAACAGTTGGGCTTTTTCTGAGTCCGCTTCTACATAGTCTCCGTCTGGTTTCCTAAGACGTACTATCCCGCCTGAGTTCTTATTTCTGTCACTGATATACCTGAAGAAGGATTTATCTCCTTTCTGGATGTTCTTCGCTAGAGACTCCTCCATGCGGAATTTGGCCTCCCTAACAGCTGTTTTGACAGCTTTTGACTTGGCCAGATAGACTTCCCTAGAGTCCTGTTTCCCTGATTGTTTGTAAGAGATAGGTTCAAATCAAATGCAAGGAAGTTTTTCTTCACCCAAAGGGTCGTGGACAAATGGAATGCGCTCCCGGAGGAAGTGATCCGGCAGAGTACAGGACAGGGATTCAAACAGGGATTGGACAGATTCCTGAGGGAAAAGGGGATCGTGGGGTACTGAGGGAGGTGCTGGGGTGTTGCATAAGTATAGACAGCTCACCAGGTCGTGCAGGTGCAAGGCCGGAGGGTTAGGACATTGATGGGAAGATAGGACTTCGAAGAGAAACCTAGGGGGCAAGGGGGCCCCTTCTGGTGATTAAGGCAGGTCATGACCTGTTGGGCCGCCGCGGGGGCGGACTGCTGGGTGGGATGGACCTCTGGTCTGACCCGGCAGAGGCACTGCTTATGTTCTTATGAATGCTTTTTTCTTCTCCTTGATGAGGTTCGAAATCTCCGCAGAGAACCACTGTGGCTTATTGTTCCTTCACCGTTTACTTACTGATTTAACATAGCGGTTTGTTGCTTCTTGTATGGTGGCTTTCAAAGTCAACCACATTTCTTCCACACTATCGGTTTCTGCTTGGTTTTGTAGCGCCTGGTGAACAAAGGAACCCATGTCTTGGAAGTTTGTGTCCCTGAATTTGAGGACCTTGGTCAGTGTGGTAGATTTAGTGAAACCTTTCCTGAGATTGAACCATACCATGTTGTGGTCACTGGAGGCCAATGTGTCGCCCACCGAGAACTCTGTGACACTTTCTCCATTGGTAAGTATCAGGTCCAGTATTGCCTGATCCCTTGTTGGTTCCAACACCAGTTGCCTTAATCTTGCTCCCTTCATAGAGTTTAATAGCCTCCTGCTGCTGCTGGAAGCAGAGGCAAGCGTGTCCCAATCCACATCAGGCATGTTGAAGTCACCTAACAATACTGCGTCCCCACGCAAGATGATATTCTCTATATCTCAGATTAATTCCATATCTAGGTCATCCTGTTGTCTTGGGGGTCTTTATATTACGCCAAGATACAGGCATTTGTCCTTCCCTCTGGCCATATTTACCCAAAGGGATTCCCCAGTGTAGTGGACATCTGTGATTCTGGTGACCTTAATGTCATCTTTAGTATATAATGCTACACCTCCTCCCATTTTGCCCTCCCTGTCCCGACGAAGCAAGTTGTAACCCGGTATGACCATGTCCCATCCGTGGGAGTCCGTGAGCAAGGTCTCAGATATCGCCACCACATCCAGATTGGCATTCCTCATTTCTTTTTCTAATTCCAGGATCTTGTTTCCCAGACTGTGGGCGTTTACGTACATAGCCCTCCATGTTGTATGTTTGGACTATGTACGTAAGCGCCCACAGTCTGGGAAACAAGATCCTGGAATTAGAAACAGAAATGAGGAATGCTGACCTGGATGTGGTGGTGATATCTGAGACCTGGCTCACGGACTCCCACGGGTGGGACATGGTCATACTGGGTTACAACTTGCTTCGCCGGGACAGGGAGGGCAAAATGGGAGGAGGTGCTTCCGTGATTTCTGATCTGTGATCAGTAGGTCTGTGGCCAGCAGGAGTGCGGATGCGGCGGCCAGACAAAGCGGAGAAACACAGCAGAGCCGGCGACTCCCCCCTCCCACCCTCACTCACCGCTAAAACCACCACCGCCAAAGCCTCCTTCTTCTGGCTGGCTCACCCGCGTTTAAATTAAGAGAAAAGCACTGCACCGTGCTAACGCTGGCCTCGCCGTCTTCTGTCCATTGTGGACCGCCCTCTCTGACTACTTCCTGTTTCCGCTAGGGTTGGCCACAGTAGATAGAAGACGCCGAAGCCAACGGTAGCGCGGTGCAGCACTTTTCTCTCAATTTAAACGCGGCGGCTGGAAAGGGGGTGGCGGGAAATGCTGCTGCTGCTGCACAGGGATGGCCGGGAAATGCTGCACAGGGATGGCCGGGAAATGCTGCTGCTGCACAGGGAAGGGTGAGAAATGCTGCTGCTGCACAGGGAAGTGTGTGTGTGTGGGGAGAAATGCTGCTTCTGCACAGGAAAGGCAGGGAAATGCTGCTGCTGCACAGGGTACTGTGGGAAGGGGAAATGCTGCTGCTGCACAGGGAAGTGTGGGAGGGAAATGCTGCTGCTGCTGCACAGGGAAGTGGAGGGGATGGAGAGGGAAAGGGGGCCTGGGAGCAATCTTGGTTTGCTTTGGGGGAGGGGAGACAGAAGGGGGCCTTGGAGAGACAGAAAGACAGGCAGCGCATTAGAACGAAAGACAGACACACAGAAAGACAGCAGGCAGGGAGAGAGACAGAAAGAAAGAAAGACAGACAGGGTGCCAGAGAGAGAACCAGAAAGAAATAAGGACAGACAGCGGGAGGGAGAAAGACAGAAAGAAAGGAAGAGAGACAGGGGCAGGGAGGGACACAGAAAGAAAGACAGACAGACATATATTCTAGCACCCGTTAATGTAACGGGCTTAAACAGTAGTGTAACAATACTATCTCAGAAATTTTCACTACCAATGTCGGTATTCCTGAAGGCTCAATTCTTTCACCCTTTTATTCAATATCTTCCTTGCCCCTCTGATGCCCCTCTGCTAGTCTATAGGATTCAGTGCATTTGCCTATACAGATGACATACAACTTCTTCACCCTTTTGGTCCCAATAACCTGGCAGAAATCCTTTCCATCAACGAAAAACTCAGTCAAATTCACCGCTAGCTTAACATAAATAGGTTGGCGCTCAACGTCAATAAGACTAATGTAATGCTTTTTCCTTGGAAAGAAAGAATTAATCTCAATGATCCTATTACATTAGTTGGTACCACACTTCAAACAGTCTCTTCCATCAAGATACTGGGGGTCATTTTTGAACAGAAACTATCTTTTCATGAACACATTAGCAGTTTAGTCAGTATCTAAATGGTTGGAATCCAAATCCCTTAATATATTCACTCGCTGGTCATATCTCGAATTGACTACTGTAATGCTTTGTTCATAGGAATCCCTCTGAAAGAAACCAGATGGTTACAGCTCATTCAAAACTCCTCAATCAAACTTATATGGAAAGCAAAGAAATTCAACCCCGTTACCCCACTTCTCGAGAAGTGTCATTGGCTCCCGGTAGTACACCGAATAACCTATAAGATCTGCCTATTAACTCTTAAATCAGTACTTTATAAAACCCCGGCCTTTATCGAGCGAGTCTTAATACCCTATACTCCCGCCCGATCACTTAGATCAGGGGTGTCCAATGTCGGTCCTCGAGGGCCGCAGTCCAGTCGGGTTTTCTGGATTTCCCCAATGAATATGCATGAGATCTATTTGCATGCACTGCTTTCAATGGATATTCATTGAGGAAATCCAGAAAACCCAACTGGATTGCGGCCCTCGAGGACCGACATTGGACACCCCTGACTTAGATCTAACAACCAACACTTGCTTGTTATCCCTTCTCTGAAATTTATTAATACCCGGAGGCAATAAATTTTCTCTGTCGTTGCTCCGCAGCTGTGGAATTCCCTCTCAATATATATAAGGGAAAAACGTTTTATTGACAGATTTAAAATCTAATTGAAATGCTTTCTTTGTAAAGATGCTTTTAACTGCTAATTTTTAATTTTTTTAATTTTTTTTTTTTTTTTTAGAACTTCACTGCCATTTAAATCTTTGCCAGATTTTTAGTTGTCGTCATTTCCTTCCATATCTTTTTTTTTTTTCCTTTTTCGTTTCCTTTACCGTCACATATTGTATTTCTTACCCCATTTCCCCATCGTTTTGTCTTTGTTAATGTGGCCATCTCCCCGTAACGAGAAATGTATTATGTTTTTTAGACTTGTTCATCGCCTTGTATTAAGATTAAGTGATTCATCAAAATTTTAAGGTAGAACAATTTTTTTTTGATTTTCAAATAAAGCGCAAATTCACACACTGGGCAAAACCCCAAACCAGAGCAAAGTCATACAGCTTAAAGCAATAACCAAGAATAAATTGCATGCAACCCCACCCCACCCTCAACCCCCTTCCAGACCAGGGCGAATCCACTGTGTTAAACAATAGACCAAATAACAGCTATTGATAGGACCACAGCTCCACAAAAAGAGAAAACATAGTGAGGCATTGCATCCGTCAAGCCAGTTGAAAGAGGAAAACCAATAGCTCAAAAACCCTTCGAATTTCCCCCACCCCCAACCCCTATCAAAATAGCTCACAACAGGAAATTCAGAGAACTTCGGACTCTGGCAGTCCTCCGTAGTACTATGCCCGCTGTCCCAAAAGCGGGAAGATGAGCTAACCACACCCCTAATAGAGCAGAAGAAAACAGAAAAAAAAACCTCCAACTCTCGCGCGCCACCGTCAATCCCAGCAACCGCATTCATCAAATTTTAATAAAACTTGAAGAAGACATTCTCTTTTTCCAAATTGGCTTTTCCGTAAAGATTTAACAAGTAAGGTGACAAGATGCATCATTGCCTGATGCCACATTTTATTGGAAACCAATTGGTGTTGCCATATTCAGTTCACACTGCAGCTTCTTGATTTTTGTAGAGGCTCTTTATCAGCTGAGTTATGTGTTTGGATATTCCCATTTGTTCTAGAGTTCTCCATAGTTTATCGTGCTGTAGTCGATGAAGCCAAAGTATAGGAGCTTTTGGTATGCTTTGCTCTTCTCTAATATCCATCTAACATCTGCCAATAATGTTGACATTTTCTGAAACCAGCCTGAATTTCAGGTAGTTCTTGCTCAGTGTATGATTGTAGCCTTCGTTATATTATTTCCAGCAATATTTTGCTGGCATATGGACTTAATGCAATTGTTTTGAAGTTGTTAGTCCTTGGGGTCACCTTTCTTCAGTAAAGGTATGAACAGTGATATTCTCAAATCGGTTGGTCATGTTTTTTCCTTCTAAATCTGTTGATAAAGTTGAGTGGGGGCCATTATAACACCTTCTGAGCCTTGTCTTAATTCACTTGAAAAACCATTAATACCAGGTGACTTGTTTTTTTATAAAACTTTAATTGCTGCTATGACTGCTTCTTTTAAAATATCTGGCTCTTTTTCGGCATCAGTTTCGAGTTCAATTTCCCCAATGTTATCCTCTTTGCCTTTTTTGGTATAAATTTTCCATATATTATTTCCATCTCTTTTTAATGCTTTCTGGATTATTTAATATATCATTCCACTGGTGTCTTTAAGCATCCCCATTTGAGACTGGAATTTCTGCTGCAATCTCTTAATATCCAGTCTGTGGCAGGAGTAAAACAATGGAATCTCCTCCCTGGCATCCTGAGGACCTGTTCGGATCGATTACAGTTTAAGCGAATGTTAAAAACTCAATTGTATGTAGATGCCTTCCTCTGATGCTATATGGAAGGGAGATGTTTAAAGAGGAATCTGAACTATGAATTATGCGTTTCATTAATGATTGATGATGTTTCCTGCTATTTTTAGTGGGTTAAATGTGTGTACTGAAAATATTGTTATATGTTGTCCTCTGAATCATTGTGAATGTTTTATGCTGTAAACCGTTTAGTTATAGGCGGTTAAGAAATTTTAGAAATAAATCAATCTGTTTTTTCTGTTTACATGTTCTGATTCAATTTTCTGACAAATATCCTTGAAATATTGTTCTTTGTCTTGTCAAACTTGACATTGAAACACTCAGTTCATTTATGATACTTTTTCTCTATCACCAGAAAATTTTGCTTGTCGTCTTTGTTCTGCTCCTTTTCTGGTTTCTTCTGAGATCCAAGGCAATTTCTTGGCTCTTTCTCTTCTGGAGTGTTTTTTTTAGCTTCATCACTAATTACGGTTTTGATGTCATTCCATAATTGTTTGGACTCTCTATCTCCTGTATCAAGAAAGGCAAATTTGTTGTCTAGTTTTATCCAGTAGTCTGATGGAATATTTTCAATGTCATATTTTGAGAGGTCCCTTCCTTCGAAGCTTTACCTTGATCTTGCATGTCAAAAGCTTGTGGTCACTTCCACAATCAGCTTCTGGTTTAGTTCTTGCAGTCAAAATTGCAGATTTCCATCTCTGGCCTCTGCAGATATAGTCAATTTGATTTCAGTACATTCCATTTGGAGAGGTCCATGTGTACTGACAATGTTTGTGGTTTTGGAAATGGATATTCTTGATTGACAGTTGGTTCATTTTACAAAACTATATTAAGTTATCACTAATTTCTCCTATGCCATATTTTCCAACCACTGCATCTTCAGGTGTACTTCCTACTTTTGCATTGAAAACTCCCATAATGATCAATAGATCTTGTTTCAGAATTTGAGCTATTACATTTTGAAGTTCGTAGAACAATTCTACATCCTCTTCTTCTGCATCTGTTGCTGGAGCATATATATGGCTCAAGGTGACATGATCGGCTTTCCCTGTGGAGAATTGGCATGTCTCAATGATAACTTTGTACTTTAGTACCGTCTTTCAACGCTTATTGTTGAGGATGATATTTTGCCTAGTTCACAACAGTTGTATGAAATGTAAGGCAGATTGAAAAGCCTCTGAAGACACATTTTGCTGCAAAATAATAAAATTTGCAGACGACACCAAACTATTTAGTGGTGCTCGGACTAAAGAGGACTGCAAAGAATTGCAAAGAGACTTGAACAAACTAGAGGAATGGGCAACGAGATGGCAGATGAAGTTCAACGTAGAGAAATGTAAAGTAATACATTTGGGAAAGAAGAAACCCAAGGTACAGCTATACGATGGGAGGGATGTTATTGAATGAGAGTACCCAAGAAAGGGACTTGGGGGTAATGGTGGGGGTAATGGTGGACGGCATAGTGCGCAGCGGCCGCTAAGAAAGCGAATAGAATGCTAGGTATAATTAAGAAGGGTATTACAACCAGAACGAAAGAAGTTATCCTGCCGTTGTATCGGGCGATGTATCTGGAGTACTGCATACAATATTGGTCGCCGTACCTTAAGAAGGATATGGTGATACTCGAGAGGGTGCAAAGGAGAGCGACACGTCTGATAAAAGGTATGGAAAACCTTTCATACACTGAGAGATTAGAGAAACTCTGGCTCTTTTCCCTGGAAAAGAGGAGACTTAGAGGGGATATGATAGAGACCTACAAGATCATGAAGGGCATAGAGAAAGTGGAGAGGGACAGATTCTTCAAACTTTCGAAAAATACAAGAACGAGAGGGCATTCGGAAAAGTTGAAAGGAGACGGCTTCAAAATAAATGCTAGGAAGTTTTTCTTCACCCAACGTGTGGTGGACACCTGGAATGCGCTTCCAGAGGGCGTGATAGGACAGAGTACGGTATTGGAGTTCAAGAAGGGATTTGTCAAGTTTCTGTTGGAAAAAGGGATAGAGGGTATAGATAGAGGATTACTGAACAGGTCTTGGACCTGTTGGGCCGCCGTGTGAGCGGACTGCTGGGCAAGATGGACCTCAGGTCTGACCCAGCAGAGGCACTTCTTATGTTCTTAAAGGGTCTTAGGGTATAAATGAACATGCCTAAAGTGCCTCAGCCACAAACACAGAAGATAAAGTTAAAGGAATCAATCCAGTAATTGGGTGTTCAGAAAGGCAATAATCATACTAGTATAAATATTGGGCCTTCATGTAAGAAGTTGGCCAGTGATTTGGATATCTATGGGGTATAGAGGCTTTCTTGGCTAGTTGTGTTGCTACAGTATACTGTAGATGATGAATCTCTTATCAAGGATATTATTTTTATTTATGACTCTTCCTTTAGAAGTACTTCTAGGACTTTGAAGAATTTGCAGAAAAAGATTTAATATGGAGAAAATACCCACCCAGGGTGGCTATGCAACCCTTACCAAATGAAAAAGGGGATTCCAAGTTCTGCACTTGCATTTTACTATCAGGCTGCACAGCTGAGGATAACAGTGGGGTGATGGGGGAAAGGAGGGTATAAGAAGTTGGCTAGTCTGCAACAAGAGGACATAATGGGAACTCCCTTCAGGGCTGTCTAGAGCAGGCACCAGTGAAGTGGCAAAATCCTTATATTAGACTTACTCTGTAGGTCTGGGAGACAACAAAGGAGAGAGATATTTGATTTAAGAAATGTTTTCTCCCAGGACAAGGTTATCTGCCCCTGGCCTGAAAAGAGTTTGCAGTGGCTGGGTCAGTTGTTCAAAATAGATGGAGAAAAGAATATGAGAGGCAGATAATATTTACAGTTATATCATTATCTTAAGAACATAAGAATAACCACACTGGCACAGACTTATGATCCATCTAACCCATATCCTGTTTCCAACAGTGGCTAATCCAGGTCAAAAGTTCCTGATGAAACTCAGAGGTGAGAAAATTTATAGGAATTTAGGTAAGAATGGGAATAGGGAGGCATTTTTTGAGTTGTTGGTTGAAGCAAAGAATTCATTTAATCTCTCCGCTATGGCTTTGTCTTCCCTGAGTGCCCTTTTTTACTCCTCGGACATTTAGCGGTTCAACCAATTCTTTGTTTCTGTTGCCACCAATTCCACTAGAAAGTTGTTCCATGTCCACCACCCTTTCTGTAAAAAAGTATTTCCTTAGGATACTCCTGAGCCTCTCATTCTGGAAGAAAAAGGATCACCTCCTGTACATTTCTGCCATCTCTCATATTCCCTCTCTCTAGAGTATAAATATTGAGGTTTATAAGTCTATTGCCATGCACTTTATGACAGACCACTGACCAATTTTGTAGTCACCTTTTGAACCAACTCCATCCTATTTTTGCCTTTTTGAAGATGCAGTCTCCAGAATTGGGACTGCTCTGGTCAGCAGAGTCTGTTCAGATGGCAGGTGCTGTTATCAATATAAGTGCTTTTGAATATTGACCCCAATGTGTTTTGAACACATATATGACCTTAATGAAGAGGAGGATGTGCAACAAGTGAGGGAATGCATGAAACTGATTTGCTTAGGGCCCTACTCAATATATAATATGCTTTTAGAAACAGTACCCATATCCCTAGAAGCTTCCTTCTAAGGATTGTATCAATGTAACCAAGGGTACAAGAAAAATGTTAAATAATGCAGATACCAGTAAAGATCCTTGATGAAATCCAGCTAGCATTGCTTACCCATATATAGTGACATAGTATATGATGGCAGATAAAGACCCAAATGGTCCATCCAGTCTGCCCAACCTGATTCAATTAAAAAATTTGTTGGGGGGGGGGGGGGGGTTCTTCTTCTTAGCTATTTCTGGGCAAGAATCCAAAGCTCTGCCCGGTACTGTTCTTAGGTTCCAACTACTGAAGTCTCTGTCAAAGCTCACTCCAGTCCATCTACACCCTCCCAGCCATTGAAGCCCTCCCCACACTTGAAGCCCTCCCCACACAGCCATTGAAGCCCTCCCCATCCTCCACCAAAGGCCATATACAGACAAAGATTGTGCAAGTCTGCCCAGTACTGGCCTTAGTTCTTCAATATTTACTATTATTTTCTGATTCTAGATCCTCTGTGTTCATCCCACGCTTTTTTGAACTCCTTCACCGTTTTCATCTCCACCACCTCTCTCGGGAGTGCATTCCAGGCATCCATCACCCTCTCCGTAAAGAAGAATGTCCTTACATTGCTCTTGAGTCTACCACTCCTCTACCACCCCCTTATACAAAAAGTGATCTGGCTGCTTCTAAAACAAGTCAGTGAAGGCTAAGATAGAGTCAGAAGACAAGGTGGCCCTGAGGCATCTTTCAAAGATTGGCTATAGCAAAAGGAGGAAGGAGGTCATTCTTAATAGATCACCTAAAATTAGGCATGGGGATGACGCTAAAAGTGTGATCTCTATTGTAGAATACTAGCTTAAGTCTAAAACTCCTTGCCTGCCTTTAGGGTTGAGCATTTATGCCAGCCAAATGGCTAACTGTAGACTGGCACACAGCTTCAAGTATTCTATAAGCTGCATGTGCCTAACTTGTCCACATACCCTTGCTACCAATTATTGGAAGTAATTGGTCATTAATGCCAACCAATAGCTCATTAGCTAATTAAGTTCCATGTGCAACTGTTCTTCTATAACTCATGCATGCAACTTTACACACGAAGTAGTGTGCAAATTTCTAGAATTCGTGGGATAATGTACAATCTAGCATCAGATCTCTGAGAGTCAAGGAGTATCTTGGAGAACTCATATATACAGACCATAATTGTAGAGATGAGCAGTTGGTGTGAGTAGGCAGACCGGATAGGCCTTCTGATTTTTTACTTTTGGTGTTTCTGTGAGAAAACTAAACTAAACTAAGCCTTAGGTTTATATACCGCATCATCTCCACGGAAGTGGAGCTCGACACGGTTTACAAAGCTTAAAAATATAAGAAGAGAGGAGAATGATTTAAAAGAGTGTATGAGTAGAAGGAATATAAACAGGAGAAGAAATGATCTTATTTTAGAAAAATGATTATGTGTTAGAAAAGAGCCAGGTTTTCAATTGTTTGTGGAATAATTGGAGGGAGCTCAGGTTCTGCAGCGGGATAGTGAGATCGTTCCAAAGGCCCGTGATTTTGGAGACGAGGGATTTTCCCAGTTTGCCCGCGTAGAGGATACCGTGCAGAGAGGGGAAGGATAATTTATGTCTGTGGGCGGATCTGGTGGTAGCAGGCCTTGAGGCGTTAAAAGATAGTGAGATTAGGGGCGGAAGGATGCCGTGAATGATCTTGAAAGCCAGACAGGAGCATTTGAAATGAATTCTGGAAAGCACTGGAAGCCAGTGAAGATTGGTAAGTAGTGGGGAGACGTGGTCGAATTTGCGTTTTGCAAAAATCAACTTGGCTGCGGTATTTTGGATAAGCTGGAGTCTGTGGAGACTTTTTTTTGTAAGGCATACATAAATGGCATTACAGTAGTCGAGTTTGGAGAGAATGGTGGATTGTACAAGGATGGCGAAATGTTTTTGGTGAAAGTAGGATCTTACTTTCCTCAGCATGTGGAGGCTGAAAAAGCATGATTTTGCCAAGGAATTGAGGTGATCATTGAGGGAGAGAGAGGAATCGATAATGATGCCGAGGACCTTGCTAGAGAACTCAAGGTGTAGAGCCAAGCCTGTGGGTAGTGTGAAAAGGGTAGGCAGGTATTCTAATTTTGGGCCGAGCCAGAGTAATTTTGTTTTTGATTCATTTAATTTCATCTGTACTGAGAGAGACCATGCGTGAAGTCTCATTATGCATGAAGTAATGTTTTCTTGGAGGTTTGTGAGGTTCTGGTCTGTTTCGAGGAGGATAAAGATATCGTCAGCATATGTGTATATTGTTTCAAGGGGGGATAGTTTGAGGAGCTTCAGGGAGGTCATATACATGTTGAATAGAATAGGGGATAGGGGAGAACCCTGTGGGACACCGCAAGATGGTGTCCACGGAGCGGATCTGGAGCCATTTGTGTTGACAATGTAGGAACGAGAGCGAAGGAAGTTTGAGAACCATTTTAGGACGGAGTCTATTCCTATTTCGGAAAGTTGGTAAATTAGTATGTCATGGTGCATGACGTCGAAAGCCGCGGATAGATCGAATTGTAGAAGAACAGCAAATTTGTTTTGAGAGTGTAGTTGTTGCACCTTTGAAATTAAGGAAACTAGGAGGGACTCGGTGCTGTAGTTGGGTCTGAATCTGTATTGGAAGTGTTGGAGAATGGAGAATCTATCTAGGTAAGAAGAGAGCTGAGTGGCGACTATGGTCTCTAGTAGTTTAGTTAAAAGAGGGATATTTGCTATGGGGCGGTAGTTTGATGGTAAGGAAGGGTCGAGCTTGGCTTTTTTCAGAAGAGGGGATAGGGCAATGTCAACTGTGACACTGAGCTTCCTGGCAGAATCAAAGAAGAATAGAAGTATAAACTCCAGAAAACTGGAGTGGGAGGGGGTGGTGAATGGTGATCTTTGTAGGAAATATTAGGACATTAATGTTATGAATCGCCCCTTATGGCATCATTCAGAAGGAAGGAGCTCGGCATCTTTCCTGCCTCTTAAGAGGGGACTGAATCCACAAAGGTGGTGGCTGGAAGAGGCCTTTGACAGGGGTGTGAGGAGGATGAATTGTGGCTTGGAGGAAATACTTTTTTGTTGGATGGAGCTCTGGCATAGTCAGTAGCATTTTCTGGGTGGGCTACCAGGGTGGAATGGGTGGGCACATGCATGTCCTCACTGCCGTTACTCCCTGGCCCCCTACCAAATAAAAACTGAGTATCTTGGCTGATGGGGATCCCCAAACTCAGCAACTGAAGACATCTGCCAAAGCCCCTTTATAGCTGGTGGCCATGCTCCTAACTGCTAATGCCAGCACCCTATGCATGGGTAAAAACTCAGCTGCATGGAGTACCAGTTTCAGCAGCTGGAAGTATAGTCACTGATTGCCATGGGTTCCAGCAAAAAGGGGCCTGTAAATCCCCACCAGATACACCAATCATGTGTTGGCTGCTGGGTGGGCCTGAGCTGCTTAGGTCCAGCCATAGCTACACCTCTGGGATAGACTTATGGGAGGAGAGATCCTGACTTCAAATCATGGGCTGAAGCTCCTGCCCAGTTAAACTGTCCTGAGTGGGTTGGGAGGGATATTCAGAGGGGGGGCAGACTGCCTTGGGTGCCCTCCTCTCTGCCCACCTACCTCTTCAAAATCTTTGGCAGCAGCGAGCTGCTTCTCCTGGCTGCTGCTTGCACCAGCCTCAGCTCTCCTGATGCAGGACCAGGAAGTGACATCAGAGGGAGACCCGAGGCCGACGTGAGTAGCAGCTAGGAGTGTTGCTCATTGCTGCCAAAGATTTTGAAGAGATATGCAGGGGGCGCACGGTGTGGCAATGCTGGATGCCCCCCCTCCCCCTCCCTCAGTACACCGCTGCTGGGCAGTGCTGTTGAATAGGTGCAGAATCCACCAGTGGTATTCAGTGCCAGCACCCACTTAGTTAATCAGGAAGTTAGGACGGCTTGAAAAGCAGTGTTCTTGCTCTCTGCTTCATTATGTGGGAATCACAATCCTATTAGGCACTCTATAATATCAATCCACTCAAAGATTTCTCAAACTATTGTTTAAATTTATATTATGCTTTATGAAGCAGCTTATGATACTTTTAAATGACACAAGGGGAATCTCAGAATGCCACTTGTCTGCTTCTTGATTCCTGCAGTACAATGTGGCAGCACTCATCACTGGCTCACCCAAATGTGTCCTCTTTTTTATGTTCTTCACACAGTTTCCAATTCTAATTTTTCATACTGTTTCTGTGCTCTTTAATAAATAAATAAATATGTTAATATCTTTAAAGTCATTCCCAGAATCTCAATTCATTGAATTTTATCTCTTCCATATGTTTTCTTAGTCTTTTCATTCATTTCAATAATTTATCATTCTTTCTGATTCATTTTCAAGTAATATACTGAACATTTCTTATCCCCTATTTGGATGACATATTGTAAGCAGCGTGAGAAAGCGAATTAATGAAATGTAGTTGTTAAGGCACTTCCCCTGTCCTGAGGAAGATACGAAACGCGCTGGTGGGGCGTAGTGTAACAGCGACATTGCACTAACAAAGCTAAGTTATCTAGGGGATAAGAAATGTTCAGTATATTACTTGAAAATGAATCAGAAAGAATGATAAATTATTGAAATGAATGAAAACATATGGAAGAGATAAAATTCAATGAATTGAGATTCTGGGAATGACTTTAAAGATATTAACATATTTATTTATTTATTAAAGAGCACAGAAACAGTATGAAAAATTAGAATTGGAAACTGTGTGAAGAACATAAAAAAGAGGACACATTTGGGTGAGCCAGTGATGAGTGCTGCCACATTGTACTGCAGGAATCAAGAAGCAGACAAGTGGCATTCTGAGATTCCCCTTGTGTCATTTAAAAGTATCATAAGCTGCTTCATAAAGCATAATATAAATTTAAACAATCATTATGTGGGAGCCAGCCCTGAATACTATCTGTAACCTCTGGGTCTATGGTAAACCTAGATAGTCAGTGCCGGTCCTTAGACATTGCCTGGCATTAAATATCCTGGTCTAATTTAGCTAGTGACAGTATTTTTAAAAAAATTCATACGGCCACCTGCTCAATTTTGATCTGTGAAAGTTTTTGGTTCCCTGTGAGTGAAAAATGGAGGAAAACTGTAGTAAAACAGAAGGGCTAGGAAAGCACCAAGTACTTCATGGTGTTGACAAGGAGTGTATTAGAGGAAGACGATGCAGGGAGTGCAAGTGAGCCATGCAAGCGTAACCTCTAACCGTTTCAGGTGGAATTTAAGGTAGCGCAAGATCTCTCGGCTGGGGAGGCAGGTACAGCTCATGCAGGAAAGAAGTTTCCAGTAGTGGAGATTTGCAAGACTGTTTGGCTGGGGTACATGGGTGGTTTGTTTGATCAGTTGACAGTATACTTCATCACAGAGGGGTTTCAGGTCATAGAAGCTCTGCAGAACTCTCTGGATAATGGGTTGGGGCTCTTCTTTTGTTTCCATCTCCTGAAGTAAACTGAAGATCTTTGTAGCCTCATCCTGTAGAGTTGTGTATCCCTTCTCTTTTTGTACTAGAATTGAAGAAACAATATATTATTACTTTGGAGTTGCTGAACATGCACCTCGCATTAAATGAAAGAATCGAGGGGGGGGGGTTGTAATATTTAAAAGTCACAACACAGTTAATGATAAATGGGCAATAACGATGTGTGGCTGCAATGTAACAAACAGAAATAAAACCAAAGAAAGGAAAATAAAGTGAAACAACGTCCTATCCCACTGACTACATAGTCTTAGGGATGTGGACGTTATTAAAAACATAAGACCCCTTGCTGGGTTTTCTGTTTTCAGCTAAAATCACGTAACATTGATTTTAAAACTCATAGCATGTGTTTACGTTTGAGTTTCAGTCAGTGGTGCACCTTGTTCTTGTCCAGTAATATACTGTTTGGTCACGTTTTATATGCGTTGGGCTTCCTATTGTACATAGAAATCATGTAATACCAACCTTATATTTTATAATGTCGTGTAGAATTTCAGATGACAGTTCCTGTCCATTAATCTTTAGTTCTGCAATTCACCATCTCTAAATTTATGTTCATTTATTACAATTAGGATTCACTTTGTTACATAAGAACATAAGAATTGCCGCTGCTGGGTCAGACCAGTGGTCCATCTTGTCCAGCAGTCACTCATGGCAGCCCTTAGGTCAAAGACCAGTGCCTTAACTGAGACTAGCCTTACCTGCATACGTTCTGGTTCAGCAGGAACTTGTCTAACTTTGTCTTGAATCACTGGAGGGTGTTTTCCCCTATAACAACCTCCGGAAGAGCGTTCCAGTTTTCTACCACTCTCTGGGTGAAGAACTTCCTTACGTTTGTATGGAATCTATCCCCTTTTAACTTTAGAGAGTGCCCTCTCGTTCTCTCTACCTTGGAACAATTGCTTTACTATGTTTCTCGAGTGTGATCCAACAGGTGGCAGATAAAGTCGCACCTGCATTAGCAGGTATTGTTAATAAATCTTTGCAAGAGGGAGATTTGCCATCTATTTGTAAACAGGTAACAGTTAAGCCATAGTTGAAGAAAGATTTGCTGAATCCTTTGGAACTAACTATAGACCGATTTTTGGTTCTGCCTTTTCTTGGGAAGGTAGTGGAGAAAGTTGTTTTGCATCAGTCTAATATGTGTTTAGAGAAACATCAGTCTGGCTTTCAACAAGTTCATGTAGTTGAAACACTATTGTTCTCTACTGTGTTGTGTTATGTTATGTTAAGTTAATCAGGTCTTCTAGTACACCTTTACCTACTCAGTTCAAAGTTGGATTACATTACAAGAGGTTAGGTCAGTTACCTAGGAAGTTACATTGGACAGATGGACATGGATATTCAATAGGGTTGGTCATAGATGGATGTACTGTGGAGGGGAAAGGATTATAAGCAATGTTTTTGCTTAGTATACTTGGGCATTTGATTACTAGGGAGAGCAGGCTCTGTTCGTCAGTGGTTTGAGTCATGCTGTTTAATATTTATCTGGCCCTGCTGGGGGAGTTACTTGAGTGATTAGAACATAAGAATTGCCACTGCTGGGTCAGACCAGTGGTCCATCATGCCCAGCAGTCCGCTCACGCAGCGGCCCTTGGTCAAAGACCAGCGCCCTAACTGAGACTAGCCCTACTTGCGTACGTTCTGGTTCAGCAGGAACTTGTCTAACTTTGTCTTGAATCCCTGAAGGGTGTTTTCCCCTACGATAGACTCCAGAAGAGTGTTCCAGTTTTCTACCACTCTCTGAGTGAAGAAGAACTTTCTTACATTCGTACGGAATCTATCCCCTTTCAGTTTTAGAGAGTGCCCTCTCGTTCTCCCTACCTTGGTGAATAACCTGTCCTTATCTACTAAATCTATTCCCTTCAATACCTTGAATGTTTCGATCATGTCCCCTCTCAATCTCCTGTTCGAGGGAGAAAAGGCCCAGTTTCTCTAATCTTTCACTATATGGCAACTCCTCCAGTCCTTAACCATCTTAGTACTCCCTTTATTCCCTGGTCATCTAACGGCCCCACCACTTCCCTTGTGAGTCATTTCCCCTTGCATTCAGATACACTTTTCGTCTCTTGCTATGGTCTCTTTCTCCATTTAACACTTCTTTCTTTCTGTCCACCATCCATCTTCCTTCAGTGGCACTATACACCCTCACCAGTATTTCTCCTGTGTCCTTGCTCCTAACATTACACTGTGTTGAGAATCCTCTTCTCTGTATCTATATTTCTGCTCTATCCAGTATCACCCTTCTGTAGCCCACCTTCCCTACATGCCTATCATCATTCTGTGCCCCTAACCCTGCCCCCCACCCCACCTGTCCCGCATTCCTCCCCATGTGCAGTTCCTCCCCAGGAACTCAGCAAATGTCCTTCTCTCTTCTGCTCTCCCTCCATCTACCTGCGAGTCCGGTATCTTTTCCTTCTTCCCCTGCTGGTTCCCCCCCCTATACCCAGTTACAGCATCTCTCCCTCTTCCTCTGCAGGTCCTATATCATTTATTCCCCCCCCCTATTTTTTTCTATATGGCATCTCACTCACTTCCCTCTATCTCCCCTAGTTCAGCATCTCAGATTTACTTCTCTCCCCCTACCCCTCAAGTCCTTTAAACTCACTGGTACAAGCAGCAGCTGCTACTTCAGTACTGAAAACAAGCTGTTTGTGTGTGATCCTGGGGCCTTTCCTCCGCCCGTCTCACCTCCTCTGATTCTACTTCCTATTTCAGATTGGGGAGGGGGTGGGGGAAGCCAATGCCATGTCCGAGTTCCTTTCTGCAGCTGATTGCTTAAAGCTAAACTTCTGATGAGGACCAGCCAGCACGGCTTCAGTAAAGGAAGATCTTGCTTGACGAACTTACTGCACTTCTTCGAGGGAGTAAACAGGCAGATAGACAAGGGTGACCTAGTCCACATTGTATATCTGGACATTCAGAAGGCATTCGACAAGGTCCCGCATGAATGACTGCTTCAAAAAATTGCGAGCCATGAAATCGAGGGTGAAATACTCACATGGATTAAAAACTAGTTGGCGGATAGGAAACGGAGAGTGAGGGTAAATGGACAATACTTGGACTGGAAAAGCGTCACGAGTGGAGTGCCGCAGGGTTCAGAACTTGGACCCATGCTCATCAACATATTTATAAACGACCTGGAAATTGGAACGACGAGCAAGATGATTAAATTTCCAGACAATACGAAGTTATTCAGAGTAGTGAAGACACAGAAGGATTGCGAAGAACTGCAATGTGACATAAACACATTTGAGAAATGGGCTGAGACATGGCAAATGAGGTTTAACGTGGATAAGTGTAAGGTGATGCATGTCGGTAACAAGAATCTTATACATGAATACAGGATGTCCGGTGCAGTACTCAGAGAGACCCCCCAGGAAAGAGACTTGGGAGTACTTACGAATGGGGAAAGCGTCTCAGAGGTCTCGGTGGGAGAAACGCTAGCCACCAGTGTCCATAACAAGGTATGGTTTAACCTTAGGAAAGGCTTTCCTAGATCTCAAACAAGAACAAGGGTACTCAATTTCCGGGGCACTGACTTCGCACACATGGGGGAATTCGTTCATCAGACACTACAGGTTCAAGAAGTAACTGATAATGTGGAAGCTATGTGGTTAACCTTGAAATCGACCCTTCATGAGGCAACTATCCGCTACATTAAATCGGTAAATAAACAACAAAGAAACAAGAGACCCAAATGGTTCACTGATGAGGTCTCGTACCGCGTCAAGGAGAAGAAAAGAGCATTTCTCTTATACAAACGCACCGGGGAGAAGGAAGCAAACATTGAATACAAGACAAAGTCTGCAGCGGTCAAAACAGCAGTCAGGGAGGCCAAACTTCGAATGGAAGAAACTCTAGCGAAGAACATTAAGAAAGGGGACAAATCCTTCTTCAGGTACATTAGTGACAGGAAGAAGAACACAAATGGGATAGTACGCCTTAGAACGCCAGACGGGAATTATGTGGAAACAGATTCCGATAAAGCCAAACTGCTGAATGATTACTTCTGCTCTGTCTTTACCTGCGAGGCACCAGGGCACGGGCCAAGGCTGGAAACAAAGCAAAGCATGGAAGATCCATTTCAGAATTTTGAGTTCACAACTGCTGATGTGTACAGAGAACTGTCAAGACTCAAGGTGAACAAAGCCATGGGACCGGACAATTTGCACCCACGAGTGCTCAGAGAGCTATGCGATGTTCTAGCGAAACCGTTGGCCATGCTCTTCAATCTCTCCCTAAGTACGGGGACAGTCCCCCTGGACTGGAAAACAGCTAACGTCGTTCCTCTGCACAAAAAGGGATGCAGAGCAGAGACTGCGTATTATCAACCAGTGAGTCTCACATCAATAGTGTGTAAACTCATGGAAACTCTACTTAAAGGTAAATTAGACACGATAATGGATGAAGGGAATCTAAGGGATCCCTGTCAACATGGATTCACCAGAGGCAGGTCATGCCAATCCAATCTTATAAGCTTCTTTGATTGGGTGACAGGAAAGCTGGACTCGGGAGAGTCTTTGGACATAGTGTACTTGGATTTCAGCAAAGCGTTTGACAGTGTCCCACACCGTAGACTGTTAAATAAGATGAAATCGATGGGTTTAGCGAGAAGCTAACTGTATGAGTCAGTGATAGGCTGAGTGGAAGACTTCAGAGGGTGGTGGTCAACGGCACCCTCTCTGAGACATCGGTGGTGACTAGCAGAATACCGCAGGGCTCAGTCCTGGGACCATCCCTTTTCAACATATTCATAAGGGACTTGACCCGAGGGCTTTAGGGTAAAGTAACACTGTTCGCCGACGATGCCAAACTGTGTAATATAGTAAGTGAAAGCAATCTCAAGGATAGTATGACGCAGGATCTGATCACGTTGGAAAACTGGTCCTCGACATGGCAGCTGGGCTTCAACGCTAAGAAATGTAAGGTCATGCATCTCGGCTGCGGAAATCCATGCAAAACTTACACCTTAAATGGAGAAACACTAACTAGGACTTCAGAAGAACGGGACTTGGGAGTAATCGTCAGTGCAGACATGAAGGCTGCCAAACAAGTGGAGCAGGCCTCATCCAAGGCAAGGCAAATGTTGGGATGTATCAATAGAGGCTTCATCAGCCGCAAACCTGAAGTCATAATGCCGCTTTACAGAACCATGGTGAGACCTCACCAGGAGTACTGTATGCAATTTTGGAGACCACACTACCAAAAGGATGTGCTTCGAGCTGAATCGGTCCAGCGAATGGCCACTAGAATGGTCTCCGGACTCAGGAGTCTCTCATACGAAGAAAGACTGGGCAAACTACAGCTGTACTCTCTTGAGGAGCGTAGAGAAAGGGGAGACATGATTGAGACATTTAAGTACATCACAGGTCGTGTCGAGGCGAAAAGCGATATATTCTTCCCCAGGGGACCCTCGGTCACAAGGGGGCACCCGTTCAAACTCAGAGGAGGGAAATTTAATGGTGACACCAGGAAGTATTTCTTCACAGAAAGGGTTGTAGATCACTGGAACAAACTTCCGGTGCAGGTGGTCAAGGCCACCAGCGTGCTCGACTTTAAGAATACATGGGACATCCATGTGGGATCCCTACGGGGGTCGAGCTAAGGATCTGGGTCATTAGCACTCAGACTTGATGGGGTGGGTCAGAAGAGTGGGCAGACTTGATGGGCTGTGGCCCTTTTCTGCCGTCATCTTTCTATGTTTCTACTGGTCGACAAGTTGATGAAGCTGTCCGCGCAATGTGTGGCAGCAGCAAAAAGGGCGAACAGAATGCTAGGAATGATCTAGAAGGGGATCACAAACAGATCGGAAAAAGTTATCATGCCGCTGTACCGGGCCATGATACGCCCCCACCTGGAATTCTGCATCCAGCACTGGTCGCTGTACTTAAAGAAGGACATGCTACTACTCGAAAGGATCCAGAGAAGGGCCGCATGTGGCCCCATGAAGTATTTTGTGCAGCCCCTGTCAAGGGCAATGCAGTTTTCCTATGTTAGCCCCGGGTGTTTACCATCTTGCCGGCTCCCTCCTCTGTCTTGCTGCAGCGTTTGCACGTTTATGCGGTCCTAGAAACATTTTTTCCAGCCAATGCGGCCCAGGGAAGCCAAAAGGTTGGACACCCCTGCCGTTCAGCGAGAAATTAGAGAAACTAATCTAATCTAATCTAATCCTTAGGTTTGTATACCGCATCATCTCCACATTCGTAGAGCTCGACGCGGTTTACAGTTGGAGAAATAAGAAGGAAGTACAACAGAGGGTTAGAGGTAGAAGTGTGAAGAAAATTTAGAGGACTTGGGATGCCAAGATATAAGAGTTTCCTTGATTCCTAAGTTGGAGGGAGATTTACATTTTTTGAGAAAAGCCAGGTTTTCAGATGTTTGCGGAAAACTGGGAGAGAGCTCAAGTTCCGAAGAGGGGAGGTAAGGTTGTTCCAGAGCTCAGTGATTTTGAAGTGGAAGGAGGTCCCTAGCTTTCCTGTGTGGGAAATGCCTTTTAGCGAGGGGAAGGATAGTTTTAATTTGTGGGAGGATCTGGTGGTATTAGGATTTGAGGAATTCCAAGAAAGAGGGATAAAGGGAGGGAGGATACCATATAGGATTTTGAAAGTTAAACAGGCGCATTTATAGTGGACCCTGGCGATTATCGGAAGCCAGTGGAGCTTGGCCAGGAGCGGGGAGACATGGTCAAATTTACTTTTAGCGAAGATGAGCTTGGCCGCGGCATTCTGAATCCGTTGGAGTCTGTGGAGGTTTTTCTTAGTTAGGCTTAAATAGATAGAGTTGCAATAGTCCAATCAGGAGAGGATGATGGATTGGACAAGGAGGGTAAAATGTTTTTGATGGAAGCAGGATCTAACTTTCCTCAGCATGTGCCTCTTCTCCCTTCAAAAGAGGAGACTGAGAGGGGACATGATTGAAACGTTCAAGATAATGAAGGGAATAGACTTGGTAGATAAAGACAGGTTGTTCACCCTCTCCAAGGTAGGGAGAACGAGAGGGCACTCTCTAAAGTTAAAAGGGGATAGATTCCGTACAAACGTATGGAAGTTCTTCTTCACCCAGAGAGTGGTGGAAAACTGGAACGCTCTTTCGGAGGCTGAACCAGAAAGTATCCTGGTAAGGCTAGACTCATTCAGGGCACTGGTCTTTGACCTACGGGCCGCTGCGGGAATGGACTGCTGGGCACGATGGACCACTGGTCTGACCCAGCAGCAGCAATTCTTATGTTCTGTGATAACAGCAGCTTTTGTTGTCTCCCTTCCCCCCCCCCCACACACACACATGTTAATACCCTTGCCATGTTTACTATGTTGTGCTGGCCATGCATGCTTTTCTCAGGTTGTCCCTTTTTTAATTAGTTGTATTTTCTGAATTATTTATTTACGGCCCTTACAATCATTTTAAACAGTTTGGAGGGAAAAGCTTTGAGCCCTTAGAACAAATGTTACCTGCTCTAGACATTTCATAGCACATGGACAACATCACCGTTTGCTGCACAAGAAGTTGGAGGAATCAGTCAGAGGTGGAAGCATTCTCCTGCCAGTCCCTGATTAAGTAGTATCTCTCCCCCCCATTTCAATATGGTTGAACTGCTAAAGTAGAGGAGTGTAACCTGTTGGGCACTCGTCTTGGTTTTTGTTATGAAGAAGAAACGGACACAAGGAGGAAAGATAAAGAACTTACAGTCCAAGCAGACATGTCCGTAGGGAAGCGGCAGGAGTGGTGAGTGCAAAGCATGCTGGGAATATCTCAGGATGGGATTCCGTTTATAGGTCTTCTCCACAGCCTCATAATTCATGCAGCTTTCCTGACAAAGGAAGAGAGAAAAGTTCTGAATATGAAAGGAAAATTTATCATACAATAAAGCAATAATTCTTGACAAAGAGCTTATTTATTTATTTTTAAAAAATCTATATTCAAGCCTCCCCCATACCTTTGGAGCTGGTATTTCCAAATCCCTTTTGAAAGCGTATTTTTTCCAACTGGCCTTTTATAGCCCTTTGCCAAAAGCTTTTATCCCGTCAAATAGGGTAAAAAGTTGTGGAAGCTGGCATACACCGTTTAGTCCTGTTGCAGGTAGTCAAATATCTTATATTAGTGCCTATGGGATATCAGACCCCCCCCGCCCCCCCCCCCCCCCCCCCCCCCGAGCACTCTAACTCACTGGGGTTCAATTCCTCATTCTTCCCAGTATCGCACAAACTCATTTATCTCATTTTCTTCTTCTTTCATTCATAATATAAGTGTTTTAATTTAATAACTTAACTTTTCATTTAAATAATTTAGTTTAATAACTTAGCTTTCCAGCCTTCAGTAAATACGTCCCCTTAACCAACGCGTTACACTTTTTCTTTGTCAAGGTTGGGAAAGCTGAAACGTAAAAAAACAAACAAAACATTCTGTTAAATAGCAGAACGTACTATTAAATAACATCTTTACCTCCACCACTTCTGAACTTCAGTGTTCCCTCTAAGCGGGCGGGTGTTGTGAGCAAAATTTTTTCACTGTGAGCTAAAAATATCGGGCGCCAGCAAGTTATGAGCCAAATAAATATGTTGCTTTCTACCACAGAACTTCCTTACGTTTGTATGGAATCTATCCCCTTTCAACTTTAGAGAGTGCCCTCTCGTTCTCCCTGCCTTAGCTACTAAGTCTATTCCCTTCAGTACCTTGAATGTTTCTATCATGTCCCCTCTCAATCTCCTCTGCTCAAGGGAGAAGAGGCCCAGTTTCTCTAATCTTTCGCTGTACGGCAACTCCTCCAGCCCCTTAACCATTTTAGTTGCTCTTCTCTGGATCCTTTCGAGTAGTACCGTGTCCTTCTTAAAGTACCAGTGCTGGACGCAGTACTCCAGGTGAGGGCGTACCATGGCCCGGTACAGCAGCATGATAACCTTCTCTGTCTCTTCAGTCCAGCATCTGCCCCTTCCATTCACTGTCTGTCTTTCCCTGCCATCTCTCCTCCTGCCCCCCCCCACCCCCCAATTTGGTCTAGCATCCATCATCTTCCTTCTGTTCCCCTCATGGTCTGGCATCTCTATCCTTCCCTCCCCCCTGTGGTTTTTAGCATATCTCTCTTCTCATTTCCTCCACTCAGATCTGATCATTCTCTGCTCTCTCTTCCCTTTTCTTCTCTGGTCTTCCTTCTCTATTTTCTGCCTCCATCTAAATTAAATTCTTTCTTACTATTTAGTCCCGTTTCCCTCTTTTCACTGTGTCTACACACAGCTTGTCACCCCTTTCCCTCACCCCTCCATTATCTTACTATTTTCTTCCCCCTTTATTTATCTCCTCCTTCCATCCAGTATGTGTTCTTTCCCCACTTCCATTCAGCATCTGCTCTCCCTTCTCAACTGACATCCATCTGCCTTCTGCTCTCTCTCCCTTCTTCTCACTTCCATCATCTGTCCCCTTCTCTCTCTCTCTCATCTCCTCCATTCCATCATCTGCCCCTTCTCTCTCTCTCTCTCTCCCCCCCCCCAACTTCCATCATCTGCCCCCCTTCCCCTCACCTTTCTTTCCCCTGAGGGTGGCTCATGTCACAGGGGAAGCTTTGGCCGAGCAGAACCGCTTGATTGACAGTGGAACTTACTTGATTGATGTCGATGCTGGGGCCCGTTGCCGTTTGAAGGAAAAAAAAAAAGGTGGCAAAAAGGAACCTGTAAAGGCGAGAGGAAGGGAAACCTCCAGGACAGCTGCTTTTTGCCCTCCTTCAGCGGCCCAAGAGTTCAGACCAGCAGCGGCAGCTCTGTATGCTTTTAACTTCGGCACAGAGCTGCCCCTAATCAATAGTTTAGTGCGGTTTCATGAGGCAGCCTCGGGGCCTTTGATAGCCGGCCCGCTTCGATGATGCGATGTGGGCCGGCCTAGCAAAGGCCCCGAGGCTGCCTTATGAAACCGCGCTAAACTATTGATTAGGGGCAGCTCTGTGCCGAAGTTAAAAGCATACACAGCTGCCGCTGCTGGTCTGGAGGTGCGGAGGCAAGGCAGGAGGCAAACGCGGTGGAAGGCAGGAGTCCCGGCGAAGGCAGGAGTCCCGGCGAAGGCAGGAGTCCCGGCACAGCGACTGCAACAGGAAGTTGCAAGTCAGCTGACGCCGGCCTTTCGTTGCGGCAGGGACCGAATCCTTCGCGGACCGGCAAGATTTTGTTTGCGGACCGGCGGTTGAAAAACTGTGCTCTACACTGTGTGCGCTGTGACGAGAAACTTGTGCGCTGCGAGGTAATATTTTGTGCGCCCGCGCACCCCAGCGCAGCTTAGCGGGAACTTCTTCATGGAGGTAGTTAGGGGGTGGGCAGACTGGATGGGCCGTGGCCCTTTTCTGCCATCATGTTCTATGTTTCTACTTAACTCTTCATCTCATTTACAAGCTGCTGGCTATCTGAAAGATGGCTATGGCGTTCCTGCCCCGAACTGAAATACAAGATCCCTCATGACATCATAACCGGCCTCAACCGGAAGCTAACAAATATAATTATATAAAGTTTTTAAAGTTTTTTTTTTAGTTTTTTTGTTTATCAAAAACATCCCAGAATCGAACTACTGAATAATCGATTCATAAAGAGCTAATGTAAAAATAGGACCTATTAAAGAAAAATTTTAAAAGTCAACCTGGGCTATCCAATCTGACATTTCATTTAAACCCCCCGGAGCCATAGAATTTTAACATGGACATCCATCTCAGTTCTTTCAAATTTAATCTGTGCTCAGTATTTCAGTTCGGGGCAGGAATGCCACAGCCATATTTCAGATAGCCGGCGGCTTGTAAATGAGATGAAGAGTTAAGTAGGTAAGATAACTATTCCCCTGTAAATAGTTCAGAAGTGGTGGAGGTAAAGATGTTATTTAATAGTACGTTCTGCTATTTAACAGAATGTTTTGTTTGTTTTTTTACGTTTCAGCTTTCCCAACCTTGACAAAGAAAAAGCGAAACACGTTGGTTAAGGGAACGTATTTACTGAAGGCTGAAAAGCTAAATTATTAAACTAAATTATTTAAATGAAAAGTTAAGTTATTAAATTAAAATACTTAAATTATTTAAATTATGAATGAAAGAAGAAGAAAATGAGTTGAATAAGTTTGTGCCATACTGGGAGGAATGAGGAATTGAACCCCAGTGAGCTAGCGTGCTCAGGGGGTGGTCTGATATCCCATAGGCACTAATATAAGATATTTGACTACCTGCAACAGGACTGAATGTGAAGACTGTGATAACCTGTCTATAACGTATTTGAAGTAAGAGAAGATACACAGTTTAGCACATTTATGCCTCTTGTATGATGGTGCTTTATCTTGATTGAGTGGTCCCTCCTCTTTCCTATCATTAATGGCATTCCTATCTTGTTATTAGTTTATAAAACAGTCCTGGAGGTAGATTTGGTAGATAGATATCAATCACTAAATTTAGAATGTTTGGCTCTTAAATTAAGTTTCTTACTGTCATTGAACAGTTTGGGATTAGTAGTAATCTACAGACCACCGGGTATATGGAAAAATGTGATGGAAGCGATCTATACCAATGTAGCTCAATGCAGTTGAAATTGGGTTCTATTGTTCTGATGGGTGATTTGAATTTACATATGAAAATTGATTCTAGTAGAGATGTGTTTTGGGGTTTTGTTTTGTTTTTTTAATCATGTTTATTAGGACAGTAGGCAACTGAACAGCAAGTACAACCACAAATGCAAAAACAGTACAATAGAGCAAGCATGAAAACTTACATGACCATGATGTTGCCGTCAACGTAAAAACAAAGAACCCAGATATCAAGGTCGAGAGAGAATCAGCAGACCCAGAAGGAGAGACCTAGAGGGACTCACCGTCCAGCAGCCCCCGTTCAATTTTGATATAGAAACCAATTGGACTCCCCAAACGATTCAGCACAATCATCCAGCCCTCATGCCCGAGAAGCAGAAGGCATGCAGTACAACACTCCATCACGACAGCACACACATGCACACACACCCATGCATTCCACACTCATACGCTCTTTCTATGCGCTCTCTCCGCCGAGGGATCGTATCCTCCTAATAGTTAGGCACAGTCTGATGATAGGTAATACAGCATCTTTAGGTAAAATATCAAAACCAGCGGGGAGGCCATGAAAACTCACCTCAGCTAATAGAGGCAATATGGAAAAGACCCCTCCAGGAGAAGCAACACAGCTTCAACAATAAAGGTATCTTGGGACAGCCAATGTCAATTAAGCAGCAGTGTCCAAAAACTGCTTCCACAGAGTGCAGTAAGATTTCCAGTGTCCAACTCGTATTGTGCAATAGGTGGTGAAGATGCGCTTCTGGTAGTGATGGGGTCACCCTTACAGCCGCTCATCCAAAGCCAGAGGTGAAACATTGTCAAGAAGCGCAGCGGTCCCTGGGAGCCATAGCAGGAAGAGTTTTCAGGAACCCCTCCAGCTCAGCAGGTGTATTGTAGAACGCAGTGGTGTTATTGTAGATCACTCTAGCCCGGGCAGGATACAGGAGAGAAAAGCGAATGTTACGCTTGAACAGTTCATTGCAGTGGGGCGCCATGGCTCTGCACTGGGAAGAGACCTGTGGGGAAAAGTCCTGGAAGAGAAGCACTTTGTGGCCTTCCACTTGCAGATTGAGATCTTTACCCTGACGGTAATGGGCCAATATGCACTCCTTTAATGCATAATTGAGGAATCTGGTGATGACTGGCCTAGGCCGCGGATCCTCATGCCGGGCCCCCAAGCAGTGTGCTCGTTCAATGGAAAAGGGCACCAAAGGATCAGGGAGTGCTATGGCCCTAGGCCAGTGGTTCCCAACCCTGTCCTGGAGGAACACCAGGCCAATTGGGTTTTCAGGCTAGCCCTAATGAATATGCATGAAGCAAATTTGCATGCCTATCACTTCCATCATATGCAAATCTCTCTCATGCATATTCATTAGGGCTAGCCTGAAAACCCGATTGGCCTGGTGTTCCTCCAGGACAGGGTTGGGAATCACTGCCCTAGGCAGCCAGTCCTCCAGCCATTGTCGAAGATCAACATCCCGCTCTGTGGTAGGGATCCCCACAAAACTTCTTAGATCTAAATTAGATTTCTGTATAGATTATAGATTCATCTTTTTTCTTTTCTTTCCTTTCTTTTTTCTCCTTTTTGTGTTACCTAACAAATGTGTTCCCCGCTAAATATTTTCTTTCTCTCTTTAAAGATTGTAGTTCATCCCTTTCACCTTCTGTACCAGTTATGTATTAGAATGGATAGAATTTGATTGTAATTATGTTAGAGTTTTGTTCTACCCCCCCCCCCCCCCCCCCATTTTTAAAATGTTATACGCTTTGAAGCTTTTGATATTGTGTACATAACAAAAGTTTAATAAACTTGAACTTGACTCCAGGGTGCAGAGACGCTCTTCAAAATTAGCCGCAGTGTCCTCTTGCTGAGCTATCCGGTCCTCAGCATGTTGAAGCCGACCAGCCTAGGAGTCCAGGCTCTCCTTGATGCCCTCCATAAAGGTGTGGATGGTGGCCAATTTATCCTCCATAACCAGTGTTAATGACCGGGTGAGTTCCTGGACCGCAGCCGCTTCAAGCATGAATACAGGTGCCTTGTGCGCCTCTGCCATCTTGCCGTCCTGCACCTGCGGTTTGTTCTTCGTGGGTCAGGCTGATTTTGCGGCCATCTAATCACTCCGTGTGGCGTGGAAAACACATAGCAGGCGCAGAAAGGTGAGAGCTACCGCTTCCCCAGAAATTAGCACAACGCCAGTGGGTTTGAGCAGGTTTTAGATGTAAGATATGTCGGTGAGGCCCAGAGCTACTCAGAGGCACATCCGTTCAACATCCCAGCATCACGTGCCCCATTAATGTATAATTTTTTATCAGAAAGTGGTCTGTATGTGGTAAATCAAGGTAGTTCTCATGTAGCAGGTCATATGCTTGATCTAATTAATTCTGCTAAGTTGGGTACTGGACAATTGATAATTGATGGCTGGAAAACTCCAGTACCACGATTGCCGCCTTCTCCGACCTTTATCAGGCCCTTTGAAAGCAGCGCTAGGTGGAGAGCAGGGAGGCTGTTGTGAGGTAATAAGCGCGCATGCGCACTCGTGCCGCCACACCCCGACAGAAAAGGGATCAGGGAACACGCGGCGCAAGTGCGCATGCGCGCTTTGCATTTTATTATTTAAGATATATAGGAGTGGAAAGGAAGAAGTTATTACTCAAAGGCGTCTTTAAAAAGGAAACATTTGAGTCTGCCTTTTAATTTATCTAAGTAGTTTTCGGCCCTCAAGGTATTTGGTAGAGAATTCCAGATTGATGGGGCTGTGACCAAGAAGGAAGTGGTTTAATGAGTGCTGATAATTTTTAAGGAGAGGATGTGAAGGAGATGTTGAGAAGTTGATCTCAAAGCTCTGGGAGGTTCATAGGGGATAAGGATTCTATCAATGAAACATGGGTTTGTTAGATTGTAGGGTTTTGAATGTGAGGATAGCTATTTTGTAGGTTATTCTGTGGGGAATTGGGAGCCAATGGGGTGACATGGTCATATTTCTTGGAATTAGTTATCACTTTTATAGCGGTATTTTGGATTAGTTGAAGGTGTCTGATATTTTTCTGACAAACTTTTATATAATGAATTGCAGTAGTCTATTTTTGAAATGATGAGAGCATGAATAAGAATATTTAAAGATTGTTGGTCCAGAATGGTTGCCAGAGATCTTATCATTCGTAGTTTGTAGAAACAATTTTTAACTACTGCAGAAATTTGTGGGCGATACGTTAATTTGTTATATCAACTGCGGCAAAAGGGCAAGGGTTTCTATTTGAAGTATGAGGTATTTGTCCAATCCCAGACCTCAGAGCACTAAACAAGTACCTGGTGAAGAAGAAGTTTCAGATGCTCTCTCTGGGAACCCTATTACCTCTTTTAGAAAATAATGACTGGCTATGCTTTCTAAATCTCAAAGAAGCATACACACATATTTCTATTCTCCCTGCTCACAGAAAATACCTAAGCTTTCATAGAATACATAGCGTATGATGGCAGAAAAGGGCTGACGGCCCAACAAGTCTGCCCACTCAAAGAACCCTCCCCTAAGCATTTTCCTGGAGTGAACCCACATGTTTATTACATCATCTCTTTAAGTCGAGCATGTTGCTGGCTTCAACTACCTGAAGTGGAAGACCATTTCAACGATCAACCACCCTTTCGGTGAAGAAGTACTTCCTGATGTTGCCATGAAGTTTCCCACCCTTGAGTTTGAGCGGATGCCCTCTTGTTGCCGTGGGACCTGTAAGGAAAAAGATATTTTCCTCCACCTCAGCATGGCCTGTTAGATATTTGAACATCTCTATCATGTCTCACCTCTCTCTGTGTTCCTCGAGAGAATATAACTGCAGCCTGCTTAGACGTTTTTCATATGGGAGATCCTTGAGTCCTGAGACCATCTTAGTGGCCATTCATTGAACCAATTCCATTCTCTTCACATCCCTTTGATAATGTGGCATCCGATACTGAACACAGTACTCCAGATGAGGTCTCACCATGGACCTGTACAATGGCATAACTTCAGGCTTTCGGCTTCAGGCTTTCGGCTTCAGGCTTTCAGCATTTGTCTAGCCTTGGTTGAAGCTTTCTCTACTTGATTGGTAGGCTTCATATCTTCACTAATAATTACACCCAGGTCCCGTTCTGCAACAGTTCTTGTTAAGGTTTCGAAACAAAAAGAAAAAAGGTTCCAACCTAAACTGCAGTAAATAACAACCGAGAGGAAACAAAACAAAACTGCAGATCTGTACAAGACGTAGGCAAAATTTATTGTGACAAAATAATTATATGCAAACATTTTTACCAATCAAGGGACCCGACACGGTCCATGTTTCGGACAAACCTTCGTCAGGGGTCCTATTAGGTACAAATATAATATATTAATACAACACACAGCCATAGATCTAAATGAGAGCAACCACATTATACATCTTTTAATAGAACATGCAACAAATAAGGTACACAGGACTGGAATGCAAACTAAATAAGTCTATGGGAAGCTATCACATAAGTGGGAGAAATATGCAAGGAAAATTTGGACTATGTAACCGGATGAATATACAGTATTAAAGTATACCTAAAGAATAGTATTACTAATAAAAGAACGAGGATATCTGATGTAAGGGAAAAAAAATTAAATGAATAAAAAGCAAAGTCAGAAACAGAGATATTAACTTAAAAGGTGTCACCAGCTTTTTCCGTTACTATTAAACAGATTTACCTTTTAAGTTAATATCTCTGTTTCTGACTTTGCTTTTTATTCATTTAATTTTTTTTCCCTTACATCAGATATCCTCGTTCTTTTATTAGTAATACTATTCTTTAGGTATACTTTAATACTGTATATTCATCCGGTTACATAGTCCAAATTTTCCTTGCATATTTCTCCCACTTATGTGATAGCTTCCCATAGACTTATTTAGTTTGCATTCCAGTCCTGTGTACCTTATTTGTTGCATGTTCTATTAAAAGATGTATAATGTGGTTGCTCTCATTTAGATCTATGGCTGTGTGTTGTATTAATATATTCACTTTTTATCCACTTGTCCGTTTCATAATAAGATTTATAACGTGTCCATTATTTTTATTTTTTTATTTGGATTTATAGTTGTGTGATGTACTAACATATTCATTGACAAGTATTATTCATTTTTAGTCTGATATCTATTTTATTAATTATTACTTATTTGTGTAATAACCTCTGCATATAAGATCTTTTAGAAACGTCATTACTTATTTAAAATATTTTATGGTTCTGTTGTGGTTTTTTACTTTTATTTTATTATTCTTTTATTAACTTTTTTAAATCTTCTGTTTATTGATGTAAGCTATAGATACAATCCTTTTTTAATGTTTATTCATGCTTCATTATTCCATATGAAACAAGTTCTAGGATGTTTTATAATTTATAATATAGGGTTGACGTCTGTACATTACTTTACATCTCTATGACCATATTGCTTTTTTATTCTATAGCTACTACTCTACAATTTTTTGTGACTCTTTTTGTTATTCCCCTTTTTTTTTTTTTTACCATGGTATGTATTTTACTCTTTGTCATTGTTATGGCATTTTCTCACATGTCTTTTCCTTTTTCTATTTTGTCCTTTCCTTAGGGGTCACGTTCTTTATGTGTCTATCTTTGTCCTTATTTCTTTTTTTTACAGTCAGTAATGTATTTATTGAATAATTTATGTTATTTAGTTTATTAAGATCACCTATTCTGTTCTGCATGTAGTTCATTGAAATTGCATGTCATTGCTATCTTACTCTTCGGTTCATTTCATTTTCTTAATACGCACATTTGTTCCTCTGTTGTATCCATCACAAACTTTGATATAGCATTGTTTAAACACCATCTTCTGTTTAAGTGTTTTTATAATTATTATTTTTATCATTTATTTTTGTGTATAATTGTTATTTTAATAATAAATTTTATATTATATTTGTACCTAATAGGACCCCTGACGAAGGTTTGTCCGAAACACGGACCGTGTCGGGTCCCTTGATTGGTAAAAGGGTTTGCATATAATTATTTTGTCACAATAAATTTTGCCTACGTCTTGTACAGATCTGCAGTTTTGTTTTGTTTCCTCTCTCTTGTTAAGGTTTCACCATTCAGGGTGTATGTTTTGCAGGGGTTACCGTTACCAAGGCGCATAACCTTACACTTTTTGGCGTTAAAACTCAGTTGCCAAGTATTTGACCACTTTTCCAGTAAAAGTAGGTCCTGCCTCATAGTGTCGGGCACGGATGCGCTGTCCGCTATGTTGCATAGTTTAGCGTCATCTGGAAATAATGTAATCTTACCTCGAAGTCCATGGGGCAGGTCTCATACAAAGATATTAAATAGTATCGGACCCAAGACCGAGCCCTGCAGCACTCCACTGGTCACTTCTGACGTTTCTGAGGGAGTACCATTCACTACCACTCTCTGAAGTCTACCACTGAGCCAGTCTTTAACCCATGCAGTCAATGTTTCTTCTAGTTCCATTGTATTCATTTTGTTCAATAACCTACAGTGTGGGACACTATCAAAGGCTTTACTGAAGTCTAAATACACTATATCCAGGGACTCTTCCCTATCTAGTTGTTTCATTACCCAGTCAAAGAAGCTTATCAAATTGGATTGACAAGACCTTCCCTTCGTAAATCCATGCTGGTGGGGATCCCTCAGTCTCTCGTCATCCAGAAACATATCTAATCTGTTTTTTTTTTTATCAACGTCTCCATAAGTTTACATACTATTGATGTGAGATGTAATTTTCAGCCTCTGACCTGCATCCCTTTTTGTGGAGCGGAATGACATTAGCGATTTTCCAGTCCAAGGGGACTTTTCCCTTGTTTAGGGACAGATTGAAAAGTACAGCTAATGGCTCTGCCAGGACATCTCTCAATTCCCGAAGTACCCTGGGGTATAAATTATCCGGTCCCATGGCTTTGTTCACTTTTATCCTCGATAGCTCATGATAGATGTTGCTCGTGGTAAATTTAAAGTTCCGGAACGGGTTCTCCGAGCACTCCCTTGTCTGCATCTTCGGTCCAGATCCCGGTGCCTCACAGGTAAAGACCAAGCAGAAGTAGCCATTGAGTAGTTCGGCTTTATCTGAGTCCAAGTCTACATAGTTACTGTCAGGTTTCCTGAGGCGCACAATTCCGTCTGTGTTCTTTTTTCTGTCGCTAACATACCTGAAAAATGATTTATCCCCTTTTTTAACATGCCTAGCTATATTTTCTTCCATCTGGAGTTTGGCTTCCCTGACTGCTGTTTTAGCAGTTCTAGATTTTACCAGATAGGCTTCTTTAGTTTCTGGTTGTTGTGATAGTTTGTAGGATACATATGCTCTTTTCTTCTGCTTTACTAATTCCGAGATCTCTGCAGAGAACCACTGGGGCCTATTATTTCTCCGTCTTTTACTCACGGTTTGTATGTAGAGGTTGGTTGCTTTCCTGAGGTGAAACCACACCATGTTGTGGTCACTGGAGGCTAAAGCATCTCCTACCGAAACTTCTGTGACAGTTTCCATTGGTGAGTAACAGGTCCAGAATCGTCTGATCTCTGGTGGGCTCCAATACCATCTGTTTGAGGAATGCTCCCTGTATGGAGGCTAGTAATCTTCTGCCACTGGTCGTAGCGGTAAGTTTGTTCCAATCCACATCAGGCATATTGAAGTCCCCCAACAGCACAGTGTCTCCACGCAGAGTGATGGTCTCGATGTCTTCGATTAATTCTTTGTCTATGTTGCCTTGTTTGGAGGTCTGTACAAAACTCCAATATACAGGCATTCTAGCATAAAGTGCTCCCATTTGGACTGGCATCAGCATTCAGAGTGTTCACCAAGTGCTTGGTTGTGGTGGCAGCAATACTTCACTCATTCAGTTTATATGTTTTTTTCTTACCTGGATGACTGGTTGATCAGAGCCTCCACACCCCAACAAACTCAGCAGGCTTTGAATGCAACAATTGAACTTCTTGAACTCCTGGGATTTGCAGTCAATTATCCCAAATCCCACTTAAAGCCTACTTAGACTTTGGAATTTATTGGAGCTCTTCTGGACACAAACCAGACATGTTCTTTCCTCCCCCAGCAGATGTACCACACTACTTCAGCTCTGCTAGGAAGTCTCATCTTGTTGCCACCTTGATGGCATGTCACAATTTACAACTTCTAGGTGACATGGCCTCCACTATATGTAGTCCCATTTTCCCGTCTTCACCTTGGGCATCCTTGGTGGATTTTATCCTTCCAGTGGTCTCAAGAAACTGGTCTTCTGACTTGTCAGTAGCACTGTAACTCAAAAATTCACTTCTGTGGAGGATGTCTCCAGCCAATCTCTCCAGAGGTCTCCTGTTTCAAATCCCACCTTATCAAAAGATTCTGACAACAGATGCTTCCATGTTAGGATGGGGAGCTTACTGAGATGGTTCAGCAAAGTCAAATCTTCACATCAATCTTCTGGAGCTACGAGCAATTCGCAATGCCCTATCCATATTCCAGGATCATCTCCTCAGTCAAGTAGTACTGATACATACATACAACCAAGTAGCCATGTACTAAGTGAACAAGCAGAGTGGAATAGGCTCTTGACACCTCTGTCAAAAGGCCATCTAGATCTGGTCCTTGGCCATTGCTCACAACATTTTCCTGAAAGCAGTCTATCTGGTAGGAAAGGAGAATATACTGGCCAACAAATTGAGCAGCATCCTACAACCACATGAGTAGTCACTCAACACCTCCATCTTTAGACAGATACAATCACAAACTCCCTATTTTCTACTCCAGGCTCTATGCTCCCAATCACCTGGAAATAGATGCCTTTCTACTCAACTGGCAAGGCAGATTCCTCTATGCATTTCCTCTGATCATTTAATCAGTATAACACTGCTCAAACTTTGCCAGGAACCAGCCACCATGATACTCATTCCATCTCAGTGGCCAGGCCAACCTTGGTTCCCTCTCCTCCTACAAATGAGCAAACAGGAACCAATCATTCTGCAAATCTTTCCAACACTGCTGACACAGAGCGAGGGCTCTCTACTGTATCCCAATCTACATTCTTTAGCTCTCACAGTGTGGTATCTTTCTCCCAACCAGTAGATAATCTTTCACTGTCTGCACCAGTGTCAGCTATTATTGAAGCCTTCTACATAGCGCTACTACTGCTTCAAGTGGACTCGCTTCTTTTTGTGGTGTAGTGGCAAATCTCTGGATCCAGTGTCTTGAACTCTTCCATTAGTATTGGATTATTTCCTATATACATCTAATTTTGGACTAAAGACTAATTCAGTGAGAGTTCATCTCAGTGCTATAAATGGTTTTCATGTACCACTGGATAACAAGCCCTTAGAAGTAAATCCTCTGATTTCTAAATTCATGAAAGGCCTTTTCAATACCAAGCCACTTCTGAAACCTCCTCCACCGGCTTGGGACCTTAATGTGGTACTTTCAGCACTTATGAAGCTTCCATTTGAACCATTCTCCACTTCATCTCTCAATCACCTCACTTGGAAAGTGGTCTTCCTCATTGCTCTCACATCAGCAAGTCAATGAACTCTAGGTGCTAGTAGCAGATTCATCTTTTGCTACATTTTATCTGGGCAACGTTGTTCTTCAAAGTCATCTGATATTCCTCCCAAAAGTTATTTTAGAGTATCATCTCAGCCAATCCATCAATCTTTGTGTATTTTTTTCCAAAACCACACACTCACCCTGGTGAGGAAGTGCTTCACACACTGGACTGCAAACATGCTTGAGTTTGCCACTTGGATACCTCATGGAACTTCTACTCGGCTATTTCTGTCATTTGACCCATAAAAACATAAGAATTGCCACTGCTGAGTCAGACCAGTGGTCCATCATGCCCATCAGTCCACTCACGCGGCGGCCCTCTGGTCTAAGACCAGCATCCTAACTGAGACTAGCCCTACCAGCGCACGTTCTTGTTCAACAGAAACTTGTCTAACTTTGTCTTGAATCCTTGGAGGGTGTTTTCCCCTATAACAGCCTCTGGAAGGACGTTCCAGCTTTCTACCACTCTCTGGGTGAAGAAGAACTTCCTTACGTTTGTATGAAATCTATCCCCTTTCAACTTTAGAGAGTGCCCTCTTGTTCTCCCTACCTTGGAGAGGGTGAACAACCTGTCCTTATCTACTAAGTCTATCCCCTTCAGTATCTTGAATGTTTCGATCATGTCCCCTCTCAATCTCCTCTGTTCGAGAGAGACGAGGCCCAGTTTTTCTAATCTTTTGCTGTACGGCAGCTCCTCCAGCCCCTTAACCATCTTAGTCACTCTTCTCTGGACCCTTTCGAGTAGTACCGTGTCCTTCTTCAGTTACGGCGACCAGTGCTGGACGCACTACTCCAGGTGAGGGCGTACCATGGCCCGGTACAGCGGCCTGATAACCTTCTCTGATCTGTTCGTGATTCCCTTCTTTATCATTCCTAGCATTCTGTTTGCCCTTTTTGCTGTCGCCGCACATTGTGTGGACGGCTTCATCGACTTGTCGATCAGAACTCCCAAGTCCCTTTCCTGGGAGGTCTCTCCAAGTACCGCCCCGGACATCCTGTATTCGTGCATGAGATTTTTGTTACCGACATGCATCACTTTACACTTATCCACGTTGAACCTCATCTGCCATGTCGATGCCCATTCCTCGAGCTTGATTATGTCACGTTGCAGATCTTTGCAATCCCCCTGCGTCTTTATTACTCTGAATAACTTCGTATTATCCGCAAATTTAATCACCTCGCTCGTCGTACCTATGTCCAGATCATTTATAAAGATGTTAAAGAGCACGGGTCCAAGCTCCGAGCCCTGCAGCACCCCACTGGTGACGCTCTTCCAGTCCGAGTATTGTCCATTTACCCCCAATCTCTGTTTCCTATGCTCCAGCCAGTTTTTAATCCATGTGACTATTTCACCCTCAATTCCATGGCTTGCAATTTTCCGAAGTAGTCGTTCATGCGGAACCTTGTCGAACGCCTTCTGAAAATCCAGATATACAATGTTGACTGGATCGCCCTTGTCTATCTGTCTGTTTATTCCCTCAAAGAAGTGCAGCAAGTTTGTCAAACATGATCTGCCTTTGCTAAAACTGTGCTGACTGGTCCTCATCAGCCCGTTTCCGTCAAGGTGATCAATGATGCTGACCTTTATCAGTGACTCTACCATCTTTCCCGGTACAGAGGTCAGACTCACCGGTCTCTAGTTCCCTGGATCTCCCCTCGAACCTTTCTTGAAGATCGGTATAATATTCGCTACCTTCCAGTCTTCCGGAATCTTTCCCGATTTGATCGACAGATTGGCTATTAGTTGAAGCAGTTCAGCTTCAACTAATAGCTAACCCTAACCCTAACCCTTTCAGTTCCTTGATGACCCTCGGATGGATGCCATCCGATCCCGGGGATTTATCGCTCTTAAGCCTATCAATCTGCTTACATACCTCCTCTAGACTGACCATCAATCCTGTCAGCTTTCCATTTTCATTTCCAGCTGGGAACTCCTGTAACCAAGTAGACTGTATCTCATTCTGTTATGCTCAGTGGCATACCAAGGGGGGAGCGGGGGGGGGGGGGACGGTCTGCCACGGGTGCACGCCCCTAGGGGGTGCACAGCTGGCCTCCCACTGGGGAAAGGCTTCCACTGCTGTCGGAGAGGACGTTCTGGGCCAGCCAATTGCTGCCTGGCTGGCCCGGAATGTCCTCTCCGATGTTAGAATTGACATCGGGTGGTAAGAGTTGGTCGGCCCCGCAGAGAAGAGAAGCAGGGTGAACTCGGAGCCGGCCTGTTCCTGATGGCGGCAGTGGCAGCCTATTCCCCAGTGGCAGTGGCAGCATTTTCCCAATGGCGGTGGCATAGGGGAGGGGAGGGTGACAGGGAGCCAGAAAGAAAGGGGACAGGGTGAAACAAAGAAAAAGAAAAAATGGCGCACGGAGAGAGAGAGAGAGAAAGACAGACATACAGAAAGAAAGGGGGCATAGAGAGAGAAACAAAGAAGGGGGCAGGGTGAAAGAAAGAAAAAGCTGGGGGAGGGAATGAGGTCTGGAGGAGAGGAAGCATACAGGAGGCTGAAAAAAGGGAAGAAATATTGGATGCACAGTCAGAAGAATAAAGTGCAACCAGAGACTGATGAAATTACCAAACAAAGGTAGGAAAAATGATTTTATTTTCAATTTAGTGATCAAAATGTGTCCGTTTTGAGAATTTATATATGCTGTCTATATTTTGCACTATGGCCCCCTTTTATTAAACCGCAATAGCGGTTTTTAGTGCAGGGAGCCTATGAGCATTGAGAGCAGCGTGGGGCATTCAGCGCAGCTCCCTGTGCTAAAATCCGCTATCTCGGTTTAGTAAAAAGGGAGGGGGTATATTTGTCTATTTTTGTATAGTTGTTACTGAGGTGACATTGCATAAAATCATCTGCCTTGACCTCTTTGAAAACCCGCGGAATATTAATGATAATTAACATTTTCTCTGCATACAGTGTGCTTTGTATTTTTAAAATTTTATTGTTGGTAGATCATTTTGACTTGGCCACGAAGGTAAGGGGGAGGGAGGGAGGGGAGCTGCTGAAAGACATCTAGTAATCCTTGCAAGCTTGACTGTGCAGGGAATTATTTTTGTAAAATCATGTTTTGTTATGTGATTGGCATTATTTAGACTTTAATTTCTATGAATGAATAGAATGAAAATGATATAAAAGTACTTGCTTGTTTTTATGTGCGTGCACTGAAGGAAAGTGGAGAGAGAGTGGGCTGAGGACGCTGAAGGGAAATGGGGAAGAGAGATGTCAGCATAGCTATTGCAAGTATTCAGCAGTTTTGGTTGCCATAACCAATGTCAGCAAATGCGATGGGAAATTATATCAATCTGACTCTGGAATGTTGATGCAGAATTCTGTGCTCCTGCACAGAATTCACATACATTAATCATCCAGCCAGACTGGATTGTTTATCAAGAAGATAGGCTGCTTGAATGGGACAAAGAAGCCAGAGACTAATCCCATCTACCATGCCTGCAAGTATCACACCCTCCTTATCAATTAAACTAACCATTGTTTCAAACAGTTTACAAATTCTAAACAGAAAGATACTGGGAAATACAATAATTTCTATATTCAGAATACGATTCCAAGCTATAAAAGCCTCCTCTCTGCAACACACATGGGTCTATCTCTTGAGCTATCTATCTCTCTATCTCTTTCTCTCTCTAGCCGATCTCTGGAACCCGAAACTTAGACCATCACCCCATCCCCCTTTCTCTCTCTGGCTCTCCCTAGAACTTCACGCTTCTCTGTCTCTGCCTCTGAACTCTGTAAACACAACAATTACACTCCAATTTTGCCAAAAATCCTACTATAGCAATAACACAACGAGGCAAACCAAGTCACAGGGTTCATACGGGGGACGCCCAAGGAGTTAAACTTTAAACTATACTCACAACTCACAAACAAACAAAATATGTGATTGTAACAATGTGAAGGGTGCTCTCAGTGTGAACCATCAGCGATAGGAGTCCAGCTCCGGCACTTCACTTCTGGGTCAAGGCGGTAAGCCCCCATCCCCACACCATCATCGAGCACCATAAGTGTGCTGAAATTAAAGCAACCTTTCACCGAATAAATCAATAAACCAGTGAGTAAATCAATATAACAAAAACAATAATACCTGAGCGACTCCCAAATGAACCCTGCCAGCCAGACCCCCCAGAACACACTACAAAACAATCAAAAATCGCCATACAAAAAATAAAAAAGGAAAAATACTTAACTGAAAAACATCACGCGAACTGCCAAATGAAAACCGCGCCAGGAGAAAAGGTTCAACCACGCTGGTTTTGGGGAGGAGCCCTTCTTCAGGAACCTGTCCCCCGACGAAAATGAAAAACGCAGAGGTCGGCTGAAGGGCGGGGTGCCCGGGCGGAGCAACACTCGCACCTAAAACGGATCGAGAGGCGACGTCATGCACAAACCAACCAATCACACAACACACACCAACCAATCACACAGAGGGGCAAGGAAACGCCCACATTAACACGCCTGAAAATCAAGAGGAGGAAGAAAATGAAAAGGAGGAGCCAGGAACCAAAACCCATGCTGGAATCAAGCCATAGCCCAAACTGCAAGAAGCTAACACTAGAACCCAAAACCTGAAACCGGTTAGATAATGGTGTTCCATTCCACATTTTCATTGAGGCCATTAGGATAGACAGATTGTAACTGGAAAATCCAATATTGTTCCCTGAGATTTAAATGAAACTGTCTATTCCCCCTGAAATCCCAGGGAACTTGCTCAAGCACGAACCAAGACAGGTCCGTGAACCGGTGCCCAAGTTCCACACAATGAGGTACAAGAGGAGCAGAATGAATTACAGTACGAATATGACTCCTGTGTTCCTGCAATCTGGTTCTAATCTTTCAGCTAGTCCGCCCCACATAACACAACGCACAAGGGCAGATGACATAAACTACCCATTCAGAATCACAGGAAGTTTGAGATCTGAGTTGGTAAGTACGTTGGGTCCGGGGATGTTGCCAATGAGAGATGGACAGAGATAAGGCACACATGTCACAGTGGCCACACGGTTTGACTGCCCCCAGTGGGCTCCCGACTTCTTGTGGACAATAAGTCCTTGAGATTTTTAGGGCGGGAGAAAGCTATGCAGGGTACCTCCTTGAATACAGGGTGGTGATCCAATATGTGCCAGTGTTTTCTGACAATGTTGGCTATCTGATGGGCTTGGTTAGAGTACGAGATGACACACACTTGCCGATCCATGGGAACCCTGGTAGCGGGAGACCGCAGCAGCTCAGGGTTAGCATAACATGCTCTGCGATAAGCTCTTTTAATAGTCCATTCAGGATAGCCACGAGCCTTGAAACGTTGGAACAACAACTTGGCTTGAGCCTTAAACTCCGCCAAGGAAGAGCAAATGCGGCGAATTCTAAGAAATTGCCCCACAGGCAATGATTGTCGCAACCTGACGGGATGACAGCTGGTGTAATGTAAGTATGAAGTCCGGTCTGTAGGCTTCCGGAAAACCGTGGTAACCAATTGCCCATCAGCTTTGCTGACCATAGTGTCACTGGCCACGTTGACAGTGGCAGTGAATTTCAAATGCCTGTCTAGTGCATTGAGCCAAATCAAGAATTCATCAAACCTGGCTCTGGTGTTGGTCCATATAAGAAAGACATCGTCGATGTAACGAAGCCAGATAGCGATGTGCGACATCCACGAGGATAGATAACAATTTCTCCTCAAAGTTGGTAACATAGAGGTTGGCCACACTGGGGGCCATGGCGGTGCCCATGGCTACCCCGTGTGTTTGGAGATAAAACTCCCCACGCACCTCAAAAAAATTTCGCTGCAGTACCAAGATGGCTAGTTCCATCAAAAAGGGCTTGGTTATATGATGATTGAAAAGACCCACAGATAGATGATGTTCAACGATCTTCAAAGCCTCAGACTGAGGGATGTTTCTGTATAAGGCTTCCAAATCCATCGTTATGAGCAGATCTGACTGTTGTACCTTAATAGGTTCAATTCTGTTAAGAAAGTCAGTAGTGTCCAATATAAAGGACCATGCCTGAGCAACCCTAGGTTTCAAAAAATGGTCATCCATTTTAGATAGGGGCTCCAGAATAGTACCATGGAGCGAAACAATGGGCCTACCTGGGGGATCGTTAAGAGTTTTGTGGATTTTAGGTACAGTGTAAAAGTAAGGGCTACGGCTAGGAGATTGGGATAAATATTTGGCTTCGGATTTAGTAATGATGTTATCCTGCAACGCCCCCTGTACAATAGTGGCTATTTCCATACACAAGGCAGGGGCGGGATCCCCCTCAAGTTTTCTATACCAATCTGTATTGGAAATATGTGCATCCACTTGGGCACTGTATTGGGCCGTAGATTGAACGACCACAGCCCCACCCTTATCGGCGGGTTTGATGTCTAGATCAGGGGCGTTCTTGAGGGCCTCCAGAGCAAGCTGCTGGGCCTTAGTGATATTGACGAATTGATGAGCAGGACGAGCGTTCCGGAGCTGTTCAATATCCCGCAATACCACTCTGATATGAGCATCGATGGGCCCCGGGGGGATCCAATGGGATTTAACCCTAAACAAAGAGTCATCCCGGGACCCCTCTTGAGTAGAGAAAAACAGCTTGATCTGGAGGCCCCTGATAAACCGAGCCACATCCCTATGTGCAGTGAAAAAATCCAGAGCGGTGGTGGGAACAGTTTTTTTCAAATTTACATCTACTGTCTTTATATTTTGCACAGTATTAGAGGACATATATTACTGTTTTTGTAGTGTTGTAGTGTTGCATTGTATGCAGAGTCTGGTTTCTTGCCAGTTCAGTTTAACTTTTGTCTACATTTCTATTTTTAGTTTGTGATTATTCCATATTGGGCGAGGGTGTATCTGTGTGTATGAAAGAGACATGGCTTTCTGATAGCATTGACTGTACAGGATCAATTGACTGTACAGGATCTGGCTTGTTTAGTTTTACAATGTATGTGTTGGTGTTCTAGTTCTCACTGCAGTGTTTAAGATGCTGCCTTTTCGTAGGTACACTCTTGTTGTGCGATATGTGGATTGTTACTAAAAATCATATTTTTCATATAGATGGGGGGGGAGTATCAAAAAATGATGGGCCCCGGGTGTCACATATGCTAGGTACGCCACTGGTTATGCTCGGACTGGTCTGATGTTAGAAGGTTGTGCTATCACACATAAGGTGCGAGCCATGGCAACTTCAGTAGCCCATCTACCCTCCACTCCTATTGAGGACATCTGTAAAGCAACCACATGGTCCTCAGTTCTGTCATTCATGACCCACTAGTGATTGGAAAATCTTACCAGACAGGATAGTCAGTTTAGCCACAAAGTTCTCTAAAGTTTGATCTCTAATTATAAGCCAATTTCCCTCTAACCCTATTTCTTAGCTGGGGAGTCCCTACATGTGAGAATATGCTGCCTTCTTGTCCCCGGATTGTAACAGATATTATCCAGGGACAGAAAGCAAATATTCTCACCTCCTCTTCATGGCTTCTTAGTTTTGTTACTGAACTGATGGTCCTGCGAGCTGGCAGCAGGTGGGAAAACACCCACATATGCACAGTACGGACAGTGTTTTGATTTCTTAAAGTGACAATTCACTTTAGTTGGTCCACGCCTAGTTCCATGGATGACATCACCCACAGGTGAGAATATCTGCCTGCTGTCCCTGGATAACACCTGTTACATGTAAGTAGCTCTGCTTTCCCAAACTGGTTTAGGTTTATTTAGTTTACTAGCTCAAAATGGGTTACATGAATACATCCATATTTATCTTGACAAACATAACAAATTATGTTAATACAATAATACCATCATGGGCATGATGACTTTAAATAGGGTTCACGACCTGGATGGGCACTCCATAAATGTTATTAATCCACACTGCCTGGGGATTGTGTATTTTTTGCAGCCATACAAACTAAGGTAACAGCTGCAGAAATATTGGTGAGTGCTATCCTATAGTAAGAAAGGATACACACTCAGATTCCAAGCAAAGAAGAAACAGAACAATGTAGTTTACCTTGATTTCACGAATAAGTTGTTGTGTGGGTGTTTCTATTGGATTCTTGTTATCAATGACACCTTGAATGGCTGAGGCCCATCTCAGGGCCTCATTCAGAAGTTTGGTGTAGAGTCGATATGAGTGTTTCCTTCCATGCACAATAATGTTCCAATAATCTACAACAAAAAGGAAAACCAATAACTTAACAGGAGGCTTCACTCTGCTTTCTCAGAGAGAAGCCATTCTAAGTCAATATAGATTGTGTTACAATATTTACCAAACACAAAATATTGAAAGGAATCGACAAAATAGAGCAGGGAAAAAAATTATCACCTCTTAATTTCATCCTATGCCCTCTCATTCCCGACTTTTCCGTCATTTGAAAAAAACTCATCTCATATACATTAATGCCATTGAGTCACTAAACTATCTCTATCATATTCCCTAATTCCCACCTTTCTTCCAGAGTATACAGTAGAAATGTATAGAATAGATGCAACCAGGGCCCTCTGGGCATCTACTGTATTTATAGGTGCACAGTCACAGAATTACCTCCCATAGGAGGTATGCGAAGCAACAGGGGGTACCTAAAGAACATGTCAATGTTGTGGGAGAGTGGGATTTGAGAATTGATTAACATAATGACATAAGAAATAAGGGCAAATGAGGATTGAAAAGTCCTATTCAGTCTGACCAGACGGATATAACTGGATCTTGCCTTATTACGGGGATCATGAGGCCAGAAGGCCTTAAGGATCTGGATAGGTACAGAGAAGCAGTCATTTAAACTCTGTATAATAATAAAGCCTTATATAGGGAAATCTACTCCAGAATATGCGATGATGTAAGATGTCCAATGCATTAATTACCTGTTCTGTAAAGAAATATTTCTCTATACTACTCCTTAAATCAAACCCTCTTATCATACAAATTAGTCTATAAGAACTGCCATCTCCGGATCAGACCTTCAGTCCATCAAGTCCTGCAATCCGCACACGCGGAGGCCCGGCCAGGTGTACACCTGGCGTAATTTTTAGTCACCCATATCCCTCTATGCCTCTCGTAAGGAGATGTGCATCTAGTTTGCTTTTAAATCCTAGGACAGTCGATTCTGCAATAATCTCCTCTGGGAGAGCATTCCAGGTGTCAACCACTCTTTGTGTGAAGCAGAACTTCCTGACATTTGTCCTGGACTTGTCCCCCCTTAGCTTCAGTCCATGTCCTCTTGTCCGTGCCACATGATAAATTATTTTTTTCCTGCTCTGTTTTGTCGATTCCTTTCAGTATGTTGAAGGTCTCGATCATATCCCCTCGCAGTCTCCTTTTCTCCAGTTTGTTTTAAATCTAATATTTAGTAGCTTCATCGCATGCCCCCCAGTCCAAGTATTTTTGGAAAGAGTGAACAAGTGATTTACATCTACCCTTTCCACTCCACTCAGTATTTTATAAACCTATCATATCACCCTTGAGCCGTTTTTTTCTCTAAGCTGAAGAGCCCTAGCCACTTTAGCCTTTCCTCATAGGGAAGTCATCCCATCTCTTTTATTATTTTTGTTGCCCTTCTATGTACCTATCTAATTCTGCTATATCTTTTTTGACATATGGCAACCAGAATTGCACATAGTATTCAAGGTGCAGCCGTACCATAGAGCAATACAAGGGCACTATAACATTTTCATCTTTGTTTTCCATTCATTTCCTGATAATTCCTAACATTCTGTTTGCTTTCTTAGCTGCCACACTGCACTCTGAGCTGATGGTCTCAACATATCATTGATGACACCTAGATCCTTTTCCTGGGCAGTGTGACTCCTAACGTTGAACCCTGCATCATATAGTGTGACATGGTAAAACAAGTGCTATAGGAGAAGGTCTTGCTAATAAAACCAGAACACGTTTTGTAAATGAACAACCAACATACTAAAACAATTACAAACAGTCCAAAATACAGCTCTTAGACTGATTTACTCACTGAAAAAATATGACCACATTATCACAGCTTTCTAAGATTCATACTGGCTCCCAGTACAAGCACACATACAATACAGATTCTATTGCACCCTATTCAAAGCTCTAAATGGAAACGGACCAAGCTATCTGAGCAACCGCCTAAACAGGGAAAGCACATCCAGGCCAAGGAGAACTCATGCACACTTTACCCACCCCCCATCAAAGGTATACAAAGCAAAAAAATATACGATGGACTATTAGCTACCAGGGCAGTGAAACTGATGACTATGACGCCCAACTACAAAACATTCATGAAAGAACTTAAAACTTTTCAAGAAATTTGTCAAATGATCTAACTAAACCTGATCGACCCTCCATAGATCCTGACGCATACTACATCTATTAACCATGTATTCTCCCTGGAAATGCCCAGGCCAGCTCTTGTTGTAGACTGCCTAGAACTGAGAGGTATTGGTGGGATAGAAGACACCAATGTAATGTAATACAAAGCCTGCTTACTGTCCTATAAGTATAGGGAACGGTTATATTTTCAACCAACAAAAAGAAGGGGGCTAAGGTTCTAGTTAACATAGTAAATGACAGCAGATAAAGAAGACCTGAACAGTCCATCCAGTCTGCCCAATAGTCACAATTATTATACATTCCTAGTTAAATTATCTTTTCTTTAATATTTCTGGGCAATAGACCATAGAAGTCCACCCGGTACTGTCTTTAGGTTCCCACTGCTGGAGTTGCCTTTGAAGCCCACTCCAGCCTATCCTAACTATCCTGTCACTGGAGCTCCTATCAAAGTTATTTTGGACCAGCAATTCACTATGAAAACTCAGGTAGATGCTGTAGTAAGTCAAAGCCACTTCACCCTATGGAAATTACGAATTATTAGATCTTTGAATTGGCTGCTTTTAGATTATTGGTTCAATCGCTTTTATTAAGTCTCCTTGATTATTGTAATATTATTTATTTGACAATTACTAAGAAAGTTAGCGAGACTTGTATTGATACAGAACACAGCGGTCAGAATGATCTATGGCTTAAAGAAATATGATCACGTTACGTCTTTTTACTGTGAGTTGCACCTGCTGCCTGTGGAGGCTCGTGTGTTGTTTAAGTTGGGCTGCTTCTGTTATAAGGTTTTCTATGCCACAGCCCCTCTATACTTGGTTAATAGATTTTCCTTGGTGTCATACAGCCATAGTAGAAGAACCCAACCTTTGTTTAACTCTCCTTCAATCCAGGGTTGTAAAAGTATAAAATTTCTCAATCATACTTTGGCATCCCAAGCGGCCCTTCATGATAAAGAATTTCGAGCTTTGTTGCTAGCAGCTCACTCTTATAAAGACTTTAGATCACAATTGAAAACCTATTTATTTTCTAAATACCTGATCAACTAACTCTCTTTATTCCATGAATTATGATTTTCTTTAGTAATTTTTTGTCAACCGCCTTGAGCTAATGGTTACGTGGTCAACAAGCACTATACTATGTTATGTCCTCCCCAGCTTATCCTAAACCAAATCACCATGTATGGGACACAGAACGTGCAGAATTGTCCAGTACTGGCCTTAGTTTGTTTTTCACCGTTCATTTTCTAATTAGAGACCCTCTACATTGATATTGCAATTGACAGCCATCTTGATTCCAGCACTCATTAGAGGAATGCCACTTGCGCTGAAATCCACATCTTCCTTTTTGATTGCAACAGCATTTTTCTTCTAAATCTTGATTGTTCACGTTTGCCTATCTGGGAGAGCAGTGCTGCAGTTTTTATGAAGTCTGGACATTTGAGAGTGTGCATGGAGTGATAGGAGGGACCAGACTAGATTCCTAAACTGCAGGAGGTCTGGATACAGTACTCACTTTCTTTCCTGAATCTGACACTCCCTATGTAACTTTTATTCTTAACCACTTTAATATAAAGTTAAAAAATCAGATCAAATCAAAGCTCTAAGTGCAAACAAAACAAAAAAGAATTACTGATGGATTTCTTCCTTTGTTATGCACAAATCTAAGTTCACCTCTGCAGTTCCTTTCATCTGCTTTGTTCATGGAGTGGAATGCAAAAAAATAAAAACAGATTTTACAATTACATTAACCTGCTTAAGTTCTGTTACTTCTTTTCTACTTCTGTTGCTTTATTACCTGTTTCCTTAAACACTTTCTCATCTGGTTGGGACACAGAACAGAGGCTGTTGAAAACGAGCGTGCCCAGTTTGGGCATGGACCACTCTGAAGATTTGTAGTAATCCAGAGCATCGTGGCTCAGAACAAACCAGCGTCTCTTTAGTTTTAAAGAGGTTGCTTTATTAGTACTGTGCACTTCTTTCTGGAGCCATCCTGCAGGAAGAGAACAAGAAGCATATATGATACAGTCAGTAGCTGTTACTGGCACTGATTTTCAACAAAAGGCATCAAACTGAGAAAGCCAGGGCAGAAGTTAACCCCTGGTACTGTGGCACTCTAGGCATAAACAGTCCACAAAGATGTTGTTATACAGGACCCTTGGAGACCACATAGATTGCTGAGGTCATATGTGTGTGTGGGAGGGGTGTGCGGGGGCTATGTGGCCAAGAAGAGACAATAGGCTACAGTGCATCCAGTTTTCTACCTAACCAATATGGCTTCTAGAATCGAGATTAACTAGCCTTATAGGAGGGAACATTCAGCCTGAGGGGCAAACAGTTAGCAAGCCACTTCCAGCTGCAGGCTGAGCTAATAGGATATTCAATGTCAGGTAATGTGCCACTCCCGACACTGGAGCTCGGACTAAAGAAGACTGCGAAGAATTGCAAAGGGACTTGAACAAACTAGGGGAATGGGCAACGAGATGGCAGATGAAGTTCAATGTTGAGAAATGTAAAGTACTACATGTGGGAAGCAGAAACCCGAGGTACAGCTATACGATGGGAGGGATGTTATTGAAGGAGAGTACCCAAGAAAGGGACTTGGGGGTAATGGACATGACAATGAAGCCGATGGCACAGTGTGCAGCGGCTGCTAAGAGAGTGAATAGAATGCTAGGTATAATCAAGAAGGGTATTACAACCAGAATGAAAGAAGTTATTCCGCCATTGTATCGGGCGATGGTGCGTCCGCATCTGGAGTACTGCGTCCAGTATTGGTCGCCGTATCTTAAGAAGGATATGGCGTTACTCGAGAGGGTTCAGAGGAGAGCGACATGTCTGATAAAAGGTATGGAAAACGTTTCATATGCTGAGAGATTGGAGAAACTGGGACTCTTTTCCCTGGAGAAAAGGAGACTTAGAGGGGATATGATAGAGACTTACAAGATCATGAAGGGCATAGAGAGAGTAGAGAGGGACAGATTGTTCAAACTTTCAAAAAATAAGAGAACAAGAGGGCATTCGGAAAAGTTGAAAGGGGACAGATTCATAACGAATGCTAGGAAGTTTTTCTTTACCCAACGTGTGGTGTAGAGAATGACACGGTGGCGGTTTACCCGCGGCCACCGCATTTTAGCCGCGGGTCACCGCCGAAAACGGGGAAGAAAACTAGCAGTCGCTGCGGCGACGGGGACAAGGCCATTCACCGCCCGCGGGGCGGTGAATGGGTCTTGTCCCCGCAGTGAGGCATGAAGGATGGCGCGGTCCCCGCAGCTCACACCCGCCTGCCCAATCGATTCTAGTGTTTAGCCAGCTCTCTCCCTTCTCCTCACCTTAGTTTGTAGATTTTCTTTTTCGGCGACCCGCACGCTATCAGAGAGCCGCTGCTGCTCAGTTTCGATCTTCTGCTCTGACGCAACCGGAAACAGGAAGTTGCAGCAGAGCAGAAGATTGAACACTGAGCAGCCGCGCGTGTGCGGCTCTTTGGGAAAGCGTGCAGGTCGCTGAAAAAGAAAGCCTGCAAATTAAGGTGAGGAGAAGGGAGAGAACTGGCTAAACACTAGGAATGATTGGGCAGGCGGGTGGGGGCTGCGAGGACCGTGCGATCACCCGTGTTCCCGGCTCAGACTGTAAGGAGGGAGTGAAAGGGAAAAGGATTCTGGGCCAAGGTGATGAAAACGGAAAGAAAAACCCACAGCAGGAAAGAAAGGGAAGGACTGGCAGGTGAGCCAGATGCTAGAAGCAGGGGGGGGGGGGGAAGAAAGAGGGAAAAAAGCTAGATGGGGTTGAAAAGAAGAGACACACTGGTATGGAAGAGGAAGATAGGGGAAATCTGGACACAGGAAGGTAACAGAAAGAGGGGAAATTATGTGCATGGGGCATAGGGACAGAGACAAAAAGGGGACATGCCATGGGGATGGTATATGGACACAGGGGGGGGGCAATGGCAGATACATAGGGGAGATATTAGAAAAGTATATAAAATCGTACCCGTTTGAGGCTTTTATGTATGCAGCGGTGACGGGGCGGTGAATGGGGTTGCAGTGGCGGTGACGGGGCGGTGAATGGGGTGGCAGTGGCGGTGACGGGGCGGTGAAGGGAATGACGGTGACGGGGCGGTGCAGAGGATGGTGAGACAGGGACGGGGCGGTGACGGGGACCAATTTTTTCACCGTGTCATTCTCTAGTGTGGTGGACACCTGGAATGCGCTTCCAGAGGGCGTAATAGGGCAGAGTACGGTACTGGGGTTCAAGAAAGGATTGGACAATTTCCTGCTGGAAAAAGGGATAGAGGGGTATAGATTGAAGATTACTGCACAGATCCTGGACCTGTTGGGCCGCCGCGTGAGCGGACTGCTGGGCACGATGGATCTCAGGTCTGACCCAGCGGAGGCATTGTTTATGTTCATATGTTATCTGGGTACATCTGCTGACCTGGAATTTACTGGGCATTGCCTTCTATTCAGAGCTGTGCCCAGTTGACTAACAACTTACAGTCAATGTAGAATGTGATTACTTAGCCAGTTAGTGGACTGAAAATTGCTGCTACCTAGCTAAGTTGCTGCTCTGCCCTAACTCTGTTCCATCCTATCCTAAATCAAGCCAGTTAGTTCATGGCAGCCATTTTTGTAGATGAGACCAGAAGGGCATGAGCGAGAGAGGATTGTATGTGTCCTGAACTCACCACTGGACCACCCCGGGGGAGGGAGGTAATATTGGAAAGGCATTTTGGGGGGTGGGAAGCCAATACCAGGGAAACACTTTGGAGGGTCTGATACTTGGGAGCTGGCAACCGTTTGGGTAGGTGGGTAGGGCAAGGATGTGCTGTGTGGCTGATGGGCAGATGCAGTGAGTCTCTGCATTATCCAACTTTTGGGTTATCTGACAACCTGTTGGTCCCAATTAAGTTAGAGAATAGAGACTATACCTAGATGTCTCACCACTTTCTGAATCTGAAAATGGCCAAAACTGAGCTTCTTATTTTCCCCTAAAGCTGCTTCTCCCCTTCTCTATTTCTGTGGATAACAGTGTCATCCTTAGGGGTATTTTTTAAAGACTAAGGGCTCCTTTTACAAAGGTGCGCAAAGCACATGCTGCAATATCTCACACGCAAAACGCTAATGCCTCTATAGAGCTGGCGTTAGTATTTTTCGTGTAGCATGTGGTTAGTGCTCCTTAGTAAGAGGAGCCCTAAGATGTCCAAAAAATGGCATAAATCTGTACTTGGATATTTTTTCTTGCCAAAATATCCAAATGACGATTTTTTTATTTTTTGCCGACTTTCTGGATGTCTTGCTAGGCCTCTTAGCAACTGTCCATCCAAAATTCGAGGGAGTGTATTAGAAGCATGTTATGGGCGTGCTTAGCTTTTCAACATCTTGTAGTGATAAAATGAACATTTCCCAAGACATCAGGATGGAACTTAGACATCTGGAGCTACATCTGTTTTAAAAGCATCTGCCAAAAAAGTACCCAAATTCAGCAGATGACCACTGGAGGTGTTAATATTAAAATTTTATGTGTATTTTTGGGATAACAGGAGAATCAGTAAGATAGATGTTAATACATATAAAATTGAGAAGACGTTTTTCTCTCTCTCTAAGATGGCTGAAAAGGCCTATGTAGCAAGCCTAATTGTCTTTAAAAATATCAGATTCTCTATTGTGGTTTCAATATTTTTCTAAGTCACATTATTTGAATTGGAACCCCATAGAGTACAAGAAGAACCAGTGTATGTGTTTCTATGGAAGACTGTTATCTGGTTGACATAGAAACATGACAGCAGATAAAGACCAAATGGCCCATCTGGTCTGCCCATCTACAGTAACCATTGTCTCTTGAAGAAAAGATACCTAAAGGTTATGGAGCTCACATTGACCCAGATGAGTTCTGGGAAGCCATGGTGGCCTGTATAAGCTGGAGTAATGAAGTATCTGAAGAAAGGGGGAGGGGGGGTTGGTGGCAGAACTAAACCAGGCCAATGAGAAAGGGCCATGTGTGTGTGTTCTCTACCCACCCCCCTCAATAAGTATGCATCAGCTGTACCCTAGGACACGTGAACAGGAGGATTGGGGACTTTCCATTCAGATCTATTATGTGGTTTAGGGTAAGAGTTGGGGTCAGAGGAGATAGAGAAGGCATCTTCCTTTCCTTTGAAGAGAGTGAGCTGAAGGCCTATTGAAGAGAAAGACACTAGAGTAACACACATATACATATATATATATATATATATATATATTGTAGCCGGCACGCTCCAGGCAGAGGGCCTGGGAATACTGGCCACAATCAAACTCTTGTGAGTTGCTGCATGTCTCACAAGGATAACTTGTTTCCACGTTCAGTAAAAGGGACACCATCCAAACAATAGTTCAATGTTGAATAAAGAATTGTATTTAATTGTTCAAAACCAAAAAAAAACACAATAACTTGCTTGTCAGGATTACAAAAAAACTCTCATACCAGTCAAGCACAAAGTTCAAAACAGTCTCTGGTTGAGAAACCCAAAAAGAGTCCAACTTAAACCAAACTCTCATTTAAATCATAGTCCAGGTGGAGTTCATAACCAAAAGGAAAGGAAAAACTTTTCCACCAAAATCAAAGTTACAAGACAGTATAAAAGTACTGGCTTCTTCAGCACCTCAAGGCTGGAAAGACAGTGTGCTCCGTGTGGTCTTATTTTGCCCGAAATTAGGCCCACTATCCCACCACGTAACACGGGGCTAACCCCACTGTCTTAGCACATCAAGCAGGCTTTATTTCAAAAAGGAAAACACCATTTAGCTTTCAACTAAAACCCTACTATACTGCCATATAGGTGCCACCTGCAGTCATAAGGTGGATATAATAGGTTTTGAAGGGCTCACCATACATTAGAAGGGAGTTATGGTGAGAGGTACTTCTAATTGAAAAATTGGTAAAAGACCCCTTTTGAACCCAGCACAAAATTCTAAAGTTTAAGAACATCAGAATTGCCACTGCTGGGTCAGACCAGTGGTCCATCAGGCCCAGCAGTCCGCTCACTTGTCGGGCCTCTGGTCTAAGAGCAGCGCCATAGCCAAGACTAGCCCTATCAGCGTATGTCCTTGTTCAGCAGGAACTTGTCTAACTTTGTCTTGAATTCCTGGAGGGTGTTTTTCCCTATGACAGACTCCAGAAGATTGTTCCAGTTTTCTACCACTCTCTGGGTGAAGAAGAACTTCCTTACATTTGTAAGAATCTATCCCCTTTCAACTTGGAGTGTCCTCCTTGTGCTGGGTTCAAAAGGGGTCGTTTACCAATTTTTGAATTAGAATCTTCACATTTTTGGTAATTTACATTTTTTGGAGATGTACTTCTGCCACCCTTTATGTTGTTAAAAGTAGCTTTTTTTTTTTTTTTTTTAATAATTTATTTTTTATTATTTATTTTAAAAATTTTTTATACTGTTTTATATCAAAATAGTTTACAAAATGGTTACATACATAAAATGTTAAAACAAATCAGGACAAGTAGAATAATGGACATTGAGCTTTAACATAACGAATAATAAAAGAAGTGACACAAAATTATAGGTGAAATGTTTCTCGGTAGGATTTAGCACCATAGAGCCCTGGATTATTCGTATTAGAATTTAAATAATGTGTTTAGGGCACTATTTGGTGCTGAATCAAATATGAATATTTGGTTAGTTCTATTCGGTATATAAGGTACTTTTGTGCTTTATATTCATGGATTATTATGTCGTAGCAGGCGCTCCCATTTGCTATGTTGGGAGGACCCATGGTGGCCCTTTCAGTTTTTGTGCTAGGAGAAATAATAACACTGAAGATTTCTTTTCTAGCATGCTGGGGACCTGGGAAATGTGGAGGCCGGAGCTGATGGAAGAGCTGTCTTTAGGATGGAAAACAGTCATTTAAAGGTGAATGTAAAATTGTTTTTCATCTCAATCTCATCTCACTTCCTGTTCTCTTTACATCTTTTACCTTTTCATCTTCTTCTCTGATACCTTATTCTATATTTCTAGTACGAAAGACACTTTATTCTTAAACCTTGTGGTAGTCAATCTCTTTTCGTGAGAATTCTTGTAGAGGGCCTCATTAACATTCCTTTGCTCTGCCTCCCATCCCTCTGGTTTGTCCTCCATTTCTTCAGTTGTCGCTCTATAAGTAAGATGGTAAGAGCCTGTCTTTTCTGCTTGTGTTTATTTTTCAGTTAAATTTGTTTTTTGCTTACTGTTTACAAGGCTTTTCAGTGCTGCAGAGGATCTCAATCTTGGGGCATCTCTAGCTGCGGGAGAGCGTAGACTCTAAGGTTGATGGTCTGCTTCCAAGGAGCAGACTGCTTTGCAGTGCACCCACTTGGACAGCCTGCACTAAAAGTTCGGGGGCTCCAGGATCGATCCCTTGGGAGAAAGACTCGCCCTGGTTCATCCGCAGTGGGCTTGAGTGCAGGCTGAGTGGCTCTGAATTATAAGATCCTTGGCTAATTTCTTCGAACCATCCTCCTTAAATATTCTGGTACATAGTAACATAGTAGATGACAGCAGATAAAGACCCGAATGGTCCATCCAGTCTGCCCAACCTGATTCAATTAAAAAGTTTTTATTTTTTTTCTTAGCTAATTCTGGGCAAGAATCCAAAGCTCTACACGGTACTGTGCTTGGGTTTCAACTGCCAAAATCTCCGTTAAAACCTACTCCAGCCCATCTACACCCTCCAAGCCACTGAAGCACTCCCCAGCCCATCCCCCACCAAACGGCCATACAGACACAGACCGTGCAAGTCTGCCCAGTACTGGCCTTAGTTCAATATTATTTTATGATTCTAGATCCTCTGTGTTCATCCCACGCTTCTTTGAACTCGGTCACAGTTTTACTCTCTACCACCTCTCTTGGGAACGCATTCCAGGCATCCACCACCCTCTCCGTAAAGTAGAACTTCCTAACATTGCCTTTGAATCTACCACCCCTCAACCTCAAATTATGTACTCTGGTTTTACCATTTTCCTTTCTCTGGAAAAGATTTTGTTCTACGTTAATACCTTTCAAATATTTGAATGTCCGAATCATATCTCCCCTGTCCCTCCTTTCTTCTAGGGTATACATATTCAGGGCTTCCAGTCTCTCTTCATACGTCTTCTGGCGCAAGCCTCCTATCATTTTCGTCGCCCTCCTCTGGACCACTTCAAGTCTTCTTATGTCCTTCGCCAGATACGGTCTCCAAAACTGAACACAATACTCCAAGTGGGGCCTTACCAATGACCTGTACAGGGGCATCAACACCTTCTTCCTTTTACTGGCTACGCTTCTCTTTATACAGCCCAGCATCCTGGCAGCAGCCACTGCCTTGTCACACTGTTTTTTTGCCTTTAGATCTTCGGACACTATCAACCCAAAGTCCCTCTCCCCGTCCGTGCATATCAGCTTCTCACTTCCCAGCATATACGGTTCCTTCCGATTATTAATCCCCAAATGCATTACTCTGCATTTCTTTGCATTGAATTTTAGTTGCCAGGCATTAGACCATTCCTATAACTTTTGCAGATCCTTTTTCATATTTTTCACTCCCTCTTCGGTGTCTACTTTGTTACAAATCTTGGTATCATCTGCAAAAGAACTTCACGGTATTGCGGTATATAAACTGTTATTATTATTATTAAAAAGGCACACTTTTCCTTTTAACCCTTCAGCAATGTCACTCACAAACATATTGAACAGGATCGGCCCCAGCACCGAACCCTGAGGGACTCCACTACTCACCTTTCCTTCCTCCGAGCGACTTCCATTAACCACCACCCTCTGGCATCTGTCCGACAGCCAGTTTCTAACCCAGTTCACCACTTTGGGTCCTAACTTCTCGAGGCAAGGCACTACCGGATCAGATATCTTTCTCCTCTTTTCTTCGTCAAATGGCTGTTGACTTGGACCTTCAATTGGATGTTGGTTCCAAATACTCTAATGAGTATCTTGAAGTCATGCATCTTCCTCAACCTCCAGCAGAGTCACTTAAGCTTCCTCTTCACAAGCTTTTGTCTCAAACTTTTACCAGATGCCTGGAGATTCCTTATGCAATTCCATCTGTTCCAGGCAAATTAGACTCCAGATATAAAACTCTCCATTGTAAAGGATTTGAGAATTCACAGTTATCTCACCAATCCCTACTTGTGGAGTCTTCCTTGAAAAGATCCCATCCTTCCAAGGTTTATGCTACCGTTCCTCCTGGAAGAGAAGGGAAAACTATGGACAAATTTGGACGTCGCATCTATCAAAATGCCATGATATCCTCTAAAGTCCTCAATTACAATTTCCATTTTGTCACTTATTTTGAGTTCCTCATTGCTCTTTTTTGCCTAAATTTCTTAGTTATTTAGATACTCAAAAGCACTTTGAATTTCAAGAAGTCATTGCTTCTCTATCACAACTCAGATTAGATCTACTTCAGTCTTATGATGTCTTTGAGTTGTCTTCTCGGGCGGCTGCTTGTTCTGTAGCAATGCATCACCTTGCCTGGTTTCGTACCATTGACATGGATCCTAATCTTCAGGACCACTTGGCTAATATTCCTTGTGCAGGCAATGACCTGTTCGATGAATCTATTGAGGCAGCCACCAAGAAATTGTCTGAGCATGAAAAATCCTTTGCTTCTATTGTCAGACCTAAGCCAAAGCCAGCTCCTGCCAAGCCTGTACGCCCTCCTCCTATTTACCAGAGGCGTTTTGCTCCGAGGATGGCTCCTTACACTCGCCCTCCTCCCAAGAAACAGCAGAATCAGAAGCAACAGAAATCTCAACTTTCTGCTGCACCTAAGGCTACGCAGCCTTTTTGACTGTTTAAAACAGAGCATAACCTCCACTGTTCTGTCTCTGAATTGCGGAATCGACCATCCTAGGATTCAAAAGCAAACTAGATGCACATCTCCTTACGAGAGGCATAGAAGGATATGGGTGACTAAAAATTTACGCCAGGTGTACACCTAGAAAGGCCTCCTCGTGTACGGATCACCGGACTTGATGGACCAAAGTCTGATCCAGAGATGGCACTTCTTATGGGAGACAATAACATCCGACCTCTGGGTGCTGTCAATCATCAGGGAAGGATACTCTCTTCATTTCACTCAGGTTCCACCAGAGCTCCCTCCAAAAGAGTATCCTTCCAGTCCATCCCAGACCGCCCTTCTTCTTCAGGAATCTCAAGCTCTGCTTTGTCTCCATGTCATCGAACCAGTTCCTTTGGAATAGCAGAACAGGGGTTTTTACTCCCGTTATTTCCTTGTTCCGAAGAAGACAGGCGATCTGCGACCCATTCTGGATCTCAGGGCTCTCAACAAATTTTTAGTCAGAGAAAAATTTTGCATGTTATCCCTGGCATCCCTTTATCCCCTCCTAGATCAGAACGACTGGTTATGCTCTTTGGATCTCAAGGAGGCTTATACTCATATTCCCATTCACCCGGCCTCCCACCAATATCTCAGATTTCGGGTGGGGAATCTGCATTATAAATACAGAGTGCTGCCCTTTGGCCCAGAGTGTTCACCAAGTGCCTGGTAGTGGTAGCTGCAGCTCTTAGAAACCATGGTCTTCAGGTGTTTCCCTACTTGGACGACTGGCTCATCAAAGATTCAACATCTCAAGGGGTTATTGTAGCGACCCAACCGACTACGTGGTTCCTACAGAGTTTGGGATTTGAAATCAACTTTCCCAAATCCCAACTTCAACCCTCTCAGAATCTACAATTCATCGCAGCTGTCCTGGACACTATTCAACTCAGAGCATTCCTTCCGCAACAACGTCTGGAAGCTCTCCTTCAACTTTGTCAAGCAGTGTCTTCCCACTCTTCAATTTCAACGAGACACATGATGGTACTACTGGGTCACATGGACTCCACAGTACACGTGACTCCTTTTGCCAGACTTCAACTCAGAATTCTGGACCCTGGCATCTTAGTGGATGCAGGTTTGCGACCCACTTTCTCGACACATAACAGTCACTCCTTCATTGAAGCAGTCTCTCCGTTGGTGGATGCTCTCTTCTAATCTCTCCAGAGGCTTGCTTTTTCAAACGCCCCCCTATCAGAAGGTCCTCACAACAGATTCTTCGACCTATGCATGGGGCGCTCATCTTGATGGTCTCCACACACAAGGCCACTGGACCAGTACGGATTGTCAAAGTCACATCAATCTGTTGGAACTAAGAGCAATTTTCAAGGCTCTCAATGCTTTTCAACATCTTCTTCACGTTCTTATTTGGACGGACAACCAAGTCGCCATGTATTATGTCAACAAACAGGGAGGGACGGGATCTTCCTCCCTTTGTCAAGAAGCTAATCTAATCTAAACCTTAGGTTTGTATACCGCATCATCTCTACATTCGTAAAGCTCGACACGGTTAACAAGAGTTAGGGTAGAAAGGAAATCCAGTGGAGGAAAGAGGCAAAATGAAGAGAATGTTTGGGACTGGACAATCCACCATAACACCTTCCTCAAATCTGTCTATATCCAAGGGACGAAAAATTGCTTGGCGGACAACTTGAGTCGTCTTCTGCAACCTCATGAATGGACACTCCATTCCTTGCCTCTTCATCACATTTTTTCACGGTGGGGAATGCCTCAGATAGATCTCTTTGCAGCTCCCAACAACCACAAACTGCCTCAGTTCTGCTCCAGGATATATTCTCCTCATCGCCTCGAGGCAGATGCTTTTCTTCTGGAATGGACGAATATCTTCCTGTATGCATTCCCTCCATTCCCTCTCATTCTCAAGACTCTGGTCAAGTTGAAGAATGATCATGCCACCATGATTCTGATTGCTCCTCGGTGGCCGAGACAACCTTGGTACTCCCTTCTACTTCAACTCAGCAGCAGAGAGCCATACCTTCTACCAGTTTTTCTATCTCTGCTTACACAGAGTCAGGGATCTCTGCTTCATCCCAACCTGCAGTCTCTACACCTAACAGCTTGGTACCTCTCAACATGACTCCTCTTCAGTTTTCTCTACCTGTCAGAGACATTTTAGAGGCTTCTAGAAAGCCTACCACTAGACAATGCTATCATCAAAAATGGACTAGATTTTCTACGTGGTGTTTTTCTCATGATAAGGAGCCTCAACATTCTTCCTTACCTTCTGTTATGAATTACCTTTTGCACTTATCCACTTCTGGTCTCAAATCTACATCGATCCGAGTCCATCTTAGTGCAATTGCGGCTTTCCATCAGCCTATTGAAGGGAAACCCCTCTCTGCTCATCCAGTGGTTTCCAGATTCTTAAAAGGACTTCAATGTCAAACCTCCTCTCAAACTGCCTCCTGTGGTTTGGGACCTCAATGATGTTCTTGCTCAATTGATGAAGCCTCCATTTCAACCAATGTCTACAGCTCATCTGAAGTATCTCACTTGGAAAGTGGTGTTTCTCATTGCCCTCACTTCTGCTCGAAGAGTCAGTGAGCTGCAAGCTTTAGTTGCTGATCCACCTTTCACTGTCTTCCATCATGACAAAGTGGTCCTCCGTACTCATCCTAAATTCCTCCCTAAGGTGGTATCGGAATTTCATCTCAACCAATCCATTACTCTTCCAGTGTTTTTTCCAAAACCTCATTCTCATCCTGGAGAATCAGCTTTTCATACTCTGGACTATAAACATGCTTTGGCCTTTTATTTGGAATGCATCAAACCTCACAGAACTGCTCCTCAACTTTTTGTTTCCTTCGATCCAAACAAGTTGGGACATCCTATCTCTAAGCGTACCATCTCCAACTGGATGGCTGCTTGTATTTCCTTCTGCTATGCTGGATTACAACTACATGATAGAATCACAGCCCATAAAGTCAGAGCAATGGCAGCTTCAGTAGCTTTCCTCAGATCTACACCTATTGAGGAAATTTGCAAGGCTGCCACTTGGTCCTCGGTTCATACTTTCACTTCTCACTATTATCTGGATGTGTTCTCCAGACGGGATGGCCATTTTGGCCAGAGAGTATTACAAAACTTATTCTCTTAAATTGCCAACACTCCCACCATCCCATTCTGGTTAGCTTGGAGGTTACCCATTAGTGAGAATACCTGCCTGCTTGTCCTGGGATAAAGCACAGTTACTTACCGTAACAGGTGTTATCCAGGGACAGCAGGCAGTTATTCTCACGTCCCACCCTCCTCCCCGGATTGGCTTTTCTGCTAGCTATCTGAACTGAGGAGACGCGCCCTGTGCTGGGCGGGAAGGCACTCGCGCATGCGCGGTGCGGGCGACTTGAAACTTTGAGTTTCTTTAAGCAAGTCTGCTTGTGAGGCGTCCGCATCGGGGCTCCGTTGGATCACGTCACAAATTAGTGAGAATAGCTGCCTGCTGTCCCTGGATGCTTTTTCTACTGGCCATTCCTCTCCATAATCATCCAAGCATTCTTCTAGCTTTCGTCATTACCTTTTCTACCTGTATGACCACCTTAAGATCGCTATGTACTAACACACCCAAAGGCAGGTTCTTCATCTTGGTCAGGCTCTAGAAGTTGAACAGGTTTTCAGTACCACATGCAGCCTGTCTGATTCCACAAAGAAATAAACAGACTTTTCAATATGTTTTTTTCTGCTTTACTGCAGTCAGTGTAAGCAGTGTCCTACCCACCAGTGGTAAAGTCTCACTGTTTACCCAAATTTGTCTGGCAAGCCCCTTCCCTTGTTTAAAAGCAGACTGAAAAACCACCTTTTTGATATAACCTTCAATCCATAACCCTACTCCCCTCGGCTCACCACCCTAGCCAGCAGATTAATCATCCCCTCTAGCTGTATCCCCCACCCTGGCAACCTGTTTGTCTGTTTAGATCACAGGTATCAAAGTCGGTCCTCGAGGGCCAGAATCCAGTCGGGTTTTCTGCATGAATCTGCATGAGATCTATTTGCATGCACTGCTTTCAATGCATATTCATTGGGGAAATCCAGAAAACCCGACTGGATTCCGGCCCTCGAGGAGGGACTTTGACACCCCTGGTTTAGATTGTAAGCTATTTCAAGCAGGGACTGTCTTCTTTGTGACTCTGTACAGCGCTGCGTACGTCTGGTAGCGCTCTAAAAATAATTAATAGTAGTAGCAGTAGTTTTATAAGTAACCATGCTTTCTCTACTTTCTTCCTCCTTGATATCCCATTTCTTTTCACCTTACCTGTGCTTAATCTGTTTAGATGCATGAGACAGTTGCACAGTTTGGAGTATTTTTCTTTGATCATATTGGTTATTCGCCCACAAAAGACCCTACATAATATATAAAACTATAAAACAGGTAGGCATAGGATCAGAGTTTGAGTTTGTAGGAATGGAGTGGACATAGGAACAAATTTTGTCCCCATGTCATTCTCTACCTCTGATCAGAAACTCTTGTCCAGGCACTCTGGAATCTCCTTTGGGTCTCTGCAAGAGGCAGATCCAGTGATGCATTTCCTCTGGCGTGTCTGTGTGGCAGTGAATAATGCGGTTTGCTGTGATGATTACAAAAGAGTTTGGTCTGTAAGAAAATTGATAGAAGAAATGATTAAAAACATGCTGTCACCAAAAGTTGAAAATATCAGTATGTGACCATATATAAGTCATATGAACAGCTCTGAGTGCTATAGGAATGCTAAGTCGTAGTATGAGCAAGACCTAGCCGAGACATAATATTTCAACAGCCTAGGCACTTTGTGGGTCATGGGAATCGTGTTGGGGAATTCCCCTTTGAAAAGACGACATCTAAACTAATACAAAACACAGACATAAGTTTTCAAAATGAAATCCTCCCAGCCCTCATTTTGTCCTGAGTTGGATGTCAGTCGTTAATCCTCCACAGATGATATTTTGCTCAAAGCAGGGCAGCAGGGAAAAGCTCTTCCTGGCAGAATGTTCCAACTTAAATGCCTGAGTTTATGGCACAGAGGTTACATGAGGGACTAAGAAGACGACTCATAAGTGAATGTCTTGTGCCTGTTTTAAATTTGCTCTGATCCTCCGGGCAGAAGCCACACTATGTGTGTTCTATTATAAGGGTATTTATAGCAGATAACAGAAAGCTTTTCGGGAGCTTGGTGAGGCGTGAAACCTTTTGTAAACACTTTAGCTTTTTCTGAAATACTGCCTGCATATGGAAAGGGAGAGCAAAGAGTGAAAAACACAGAGGACGTTAATAGATGGCTCAAAGCCTGGTGTCATCAAGAAGGCTTCAGGTTCATAGGAGGATGGGGAAATACATGGAAGGACAAGAAGCTATATTGCACTGATGGGCTACATATTACTACAGCAGGAAAAAGAAACCTTGCAGAGAAATTTAGACAATATTTTTCTAGGCATTTAAACTAGAAGGTGGGGGTGGTGTATGTACGAAGGACAATTATAGAGACCACCCCCGGCAAAAGAAAAGATGTGATAGTAAAGATTGCAACATAAACAATATCAGCAACTCATTTCTTAGCATTGCAACTGAAAGTGAAACAAAACAAAAATCTATACGAAAAAGGAGATTACCGCTGAAAAATAGCTGGAAAGCAATGACCACAAATGCTCACAGTCTAAGCAACAAAGTTCATGATCTGCAAGCCCTGATATTAGAGGCAGATCTAGATATTGTCGCTATCACAGAGACATGATTCAGTGAATCACATGGATGGGATGCAAACATACCGGGATATAATCTTTTTAGGAAGGACAGAGATGGTCAAAAAGGTGGAGGAGTAGCTCTCTATGTAAAGATCAATATTCAAGCGACTGAAATGCAAGGGACCTGGGGAGAGGAAGAAGTGATATGGATCGCTCTGAAAAGAAAAGATGGAAATTTTATCTATGTGAGTGTAGTCTACAGACCTCCGACTCAATCGCAGCAAATTGATAAGGATCTGATTGTGGACATCCAAAAGTTTGGAAGGAAAGAGGAGGTTCTGCTGTTGGGAGATTTCAACCTGCCGGATGCGGACTGGAATGTTCCGTCTGCGGAATCGGAAAAAAGTAGGGAAATTGTAGATGCTTTTCAAGAGGTTCTGCTCAGACAAATGGTGACGGAACCCACAAGGGAAAAAGCGATATTGGATCTGGTCCTCACAAATGAAGAGAGTATCTCTAATGTTTGAGTGGGGGCTCACCTGGGAAGTAGCGATCATCAAATGGTTTGGTTTGATATAACGGCTAAAGTGGAGAGCGACCGCACGATACTTAAAGTCCTAGATTTCAAACGTACGGACTTTAATGCAATGGGAAAGTACCTGAAGAAAGAGCTGTTAGGATGGGAGGACATAAGAGAAGTGGAAAGACAGTGGTCTAAGCTGAAAGGAGCGATAAAAATGGCTACGGACCTTTTTTTTTTTTTTTTAAATTTTATTTATTCATTTTTGAATTCTTACAACAAGTGAATTAAACATATTATAATCAATTGTCATATATCACTTGTATTTACAAACAAATCATCTTGTAATAAAGAATAAAAACCCCCCTTTTTATCAATATTCCTATTTCCATATGATATACATTTCCCATCCCGCCCTCACATATCTACTACCCATGTGCTAAGATATCTGATCATTAGAATAATTAGTCAATGGTTCCCAAATTTTTTTAAAATTATGAAGATTCCCTTGTTGTAATGCTAACACCTTTTCCATCTTATATATATGACAAACTGAATTCCACCAAAATGTATAATTTAATTTAGAATAATCTTTCCAATTTTGAGTAATCTGTTGCATGGCGACCCCTGTTAATATCAACAATAACTTGTTATTGTTTGCAGAAATCGGACTCTGAGTTCTCATTGCTGTACCAAATAATATAGTGTCATATGGACCTTTATGTGAAGAAAATCAATAAAAACAAGAGAAAAAGGAAGCCGATATGATTCTCCAACCTAGTGGCTGAGAAAATAAAGGCGAAAGAATTGGCGGTCATGAAATATAAAAAAACCCAAGAAGAGGAGAGCAGAAAGGACTACAGGGTGAAACAGAAAGAAGCCAAGAGAGAGATACGTTTGGCGAAGGCACAGGCGGAAGAACAAATGGCTAAAAATGTAAAAAAGGGAGATAAAAATTTTTTCAGATATATTAGTGAAAGGAGGAAGATAAAAAATGGAATTGCTAGGCTAAAAGATGCTGGGAACAAATATGTGGAGAGTGATGAGGAGAAAGCAAATGTGCTAAACAAATACTTCTGTTCTGTGTTCACAGAAGAAAATCCTGGAGAAGGACCGAGATTGTCTGGCAAAGTTACACGAGAAAATGGAGTAGATTCTGCGCCGTTGGTTTTGTTTTGAAATTCAGTGTGGCGAACTTATTTTATGCACTCAGCGAAAAGCATAGCCAGAGCACAGCAGTGGGCTTGGGAGCCACTGGCAGAATCCAGGTCACAAACCTTTATTCCTTGTGGCACAGGGCTTCGGGTGGGTCACTCCGGCCTAGCCTAAGCATCCTTGCCACAAAGGTCATCTAAGTTTGATAACGAATACTTTGTTTGCTAGCTTGGATGAAAAATTTGTGATTTGCCTCTTTAAACATCATAATTAATAAAATGTTAACCACAACATTTGAATATTAACGCCAAATTCTTTTGTGGCTCATTTTCAAAGCAGAAAAATAAATCCCAAAAATTTTAGCCAACATTTCCAAACAGAGAATGACACGGAGACAAAATTCATCACCGTTCCCATCCCCGCGGGAAACAATCCCATATCATTATTTAGTATTTCTCAGTCCTTCTACACCAGCATTCTTTGATGCAAGGCTTGAGGGTCAGAGGTTGTGCCCACCATGAGAACGGGCTACTGGGCTTGATGGACCATTGGTCTAACCCAGTAAGTCTATTCCTATGTTCTTATTCATGCTATGATTCTTTCCTCTCTCCTTAAAGAACGACATGGAGATGGTTTCCTACAGGAACAGTGATAAATTTTATCACCATGTCATTTTCTAAAATTCGAAGCTCATGGGCGATTCCTTTCTCCTGCGGTGGGCTATGGGCTCTTTTAAATATTTGGGGGTGTATCGCTCAATCTCTATGTCACAGCTCTATTCGCTTAATGTTTCTAAGCTTTTGGAGAATACCAGGGTTCAGTTTCCGGCCTGGAGTGATCTCCCTTTAACATTGATGGGCCGTATAGCCCTGATTCGCATGGTGATTTTCCCCCGTTGGTTGTATGTGCTGCAAACTTTGCTGCTTCGCCTATTGCGGAAGGATCTTTCCTGTTTGAACCGGTTATTGTCTCGCTTTTGTTGGAAGTCTCGTAAGCCGAAAGTGCGCTTTCATTATTTAGTGGATGCAGGGGGGATTTGGACTTCCTGATTTTGGTCTACTGTATATACTCAAATATAAGTCAATCTAAATATAAGTTGAGACCCCCTTTTTCCCCCAAAAAAGGAGGAAAAATGGTTGACTCGAATATAAGTTGGGTGGCTTAATATTCAAGTGTCCTGCCCTGCACCCTCCCTGCCAAGCTCTGCACCCAGTCCCCTTCCCTCTTCCCCTCTCCTGTCAGGCTCTGCAACCAGCACCCTTCCCTCCATCCCTCCCCTGTCAGACACTGCACCCATCACCCTCCCTGCCAAACTCTGCACCCAGCCCCTTCCCTCCATCCCTCCCGTCAGGCACTGCACCCAGCACCCTTCCTTCTTCCCTCCCCTGTCAGGCTCTGCAACCAGCACCCTTCCTTCCTTCACCTGTCAGGATCTGCACCCAGCACCCTTCCTTCCTTCCCCTGTCAGGCTCTGCATTCTCCCTCCCAGGCTCTGCCTTCTGTCCACCCCCCCCTCCCTGCCCTATCTGCATACCTCTGCTGATCCCTGGTGGAGGTGCAGCGGGCAGGAGCAAGCTTTCTGAACTCATGCCCCGCTGCTAATCAGCTGTGCAGATCCACTTTGTTCATTTCAGCGGCACGAACAGCAGTGCGATTTGGCGCTGCTTTGTGGTTTCCTTACTGGCTACCACAAATTCTCACGAGAATTTGCGGGAGCCAGTAAGGAAGCCGCTCAGTGCCAAGAAGCAGCGCCAAATCGCGCTGCTGCTCATGCTGCTGAGATGAACAAAGTGGATCCGTGCAGCCGGTTAGCAGCGGGGCAGGAGTTCAGAAAGCTTTCTCCTGCCCACTGCACCTCCACCAGAAATCGGCAGAGGTATGCAGATAGAGTAGGGAGGAGGAAGGGGGCAGAGCTTGGCGGCGGCGGCCTTAAAAAATTCTGGGAGGGGGGGCATTGACCCGAATATAAACCGGGACCCCCAATTTTTGGGCCAATTTTTGGGCCCCAAAATCCCGGTTTATATTCGAGTATATACAGTATATAATGAAGCTTGTTTGCTTAGACATCTGAAAGACTGGTTGCAGGGAATGCAACAATATACTCCTTTGGATTTTGAATGAGCTTTTTATGCACCTCATTCTTTATCTAGTCTGTTACACTTGCCTGCTAAGGAACTCCCCGTCCTGTTCCATCCAAGTGTTCTTTTGAAATCTGTGTGCGCTGTGTAGAGGAGTTTGGTCAGTAGATTGGGAAGGGACCCCCAAGTGACAAATCAGTTACTCATCAGTGGGAACTTGGCCTTTCTGCTGGGCCGGGATAGCCCTACTTTTCATAATTGGGAGTCCAAGGATTTACTCTTGTGGAACATTTGTTGACCGAGGAGGGGGAGTCTGAAACCTCTTGCTGCTTTTGGTGATCATTTGAGTAGGTGCTGGGGTGATACTTTCGCCTATTGTCAAGTTAAGCATTATATTCTCTCTCTTCCTCAGGAGCGGATCGCACAGCAGATGGGGGTACGCTTTCGGGGTTTCTTTGATGGGGTGGCACTCTGTTCTACCTCAGCATTATATAGAGCCCTCTCTGAATTTGCATGCCCTAAAGATAACACGCGGATACAGGGGGGCTGGGGTCGGGAACTTCATAAAGATCTTAGCCAGTGGAACATTGTGCATGCCCTGCGGGGGGTCCCTCGATTAATAACTGGAGTGACACTTTGAGAATGCTATGTATTGATCTATAGAGTACAGTTGCATAAAGTGGGGGGCATTGATTCACCCCTCTGTCTTCTGAAATGTGGCCGGCAACCCAATACTTTTGCTCATTCTTTCTAGGACTGTTGGACCATACAAGCTTTTTGGAAATCCATAGTCCATTATTTCCAGGGCTTATTTCGAAGTTCCATTTCGGGTACTGTAGAGCACTTGGTTTTAGATCTTCCTGGGGCTTTCCATGGCCTCCCCAAGGGGGGTCCCTAATGGTGTCATAAGGTATGTCTTCTTGCTCGCAAATGCATTTTGCAATTCTAGATTGTTTCTGAGCCTCCCTCATATTGGACTTAGAGATCTTTGGTACATCATTTGGCTGCCTGGAAAGCCCGAGAGGCAGTTGGTCGCACTCGACGACGGTGCAGTTACCTGCTGATTTGGGGAGCCTATCTGGCTTCCTTATCTCCTAGAGATTGTAGCCTCCTTTTAAATCCTGTTGCCTAGCTTTGCTGGTGTTCTATGTACTCACTCCTGGAGTCAGTCACTGCCTACCCCCCTTTTTTTGGGGGGGATCCTTTCTGCAGTAGCCCATGGGCCACAAGAGTACAGGCCTATGGAATCTGTGAGACCTCTTGGTCGGCTTTTGAAGATTCTCTGGAGGGGGATCGGGAGGATTGCACTGGGAGGATTCTGGTGGATGGGTTGGGGAGTTGGGGGGATGGGTTTTCTATTTGGGCTATTGCTGGAAAACTATTGTTGGATGTTATTTTTCTTGCTCTTGTTGTATTCTTTTGTTATTTGTACTGTTTGCATTCGCAATAAAAAAGATTTGAACATAAAATTCAAAACATTTTTAGATGGTTTTATATGTAGATTGTATGCAGTGCAGCTAAATCACAAGGGGTTTATTGTAGGTGTGTTTTGGGTGGATCAAGAGTGAGCTTATAATTTGGACTTTTTCAGCAATAATTGAACATTGTAGAACATGTCCAGGGCAACACTTGGATAGTTGAGGCTAGACCTGCTTCAGTTACGAATAAGTTCCAGAAAGGTATCCAAACTGAACAGATGACCTCTGGAAGGATGAAAGCATGACCCCCTCCCATCCCCCAAAGATGTGAAAGAAACAGTACATACCAGCCTGTATGGCAAACAGGTTCCTGGAGTAGCCTAGTGGTCAGTAGAGTGGACTATAGAGAAGGGGACACATATCCTACTCTAAACTAGTACATCTCACCATTACCCCCCCCCTCTAAAACCCATCCAAAGCCTACATATAAGTGACACCTGCAGGTATAAGGGCTATTTTTGAAGTGTCCAATTGGGGACAGCAGGTTTTGGATGGGTTTTGGAGGGGGGGTAATGGTGAGATGTATACCTGGGACCTTTTATATGATGTCCACTGCAGTGTCCCCTAGGGTGCTCCAGTGCTCTCTGGGATGTCTGTGTGGCCAGTCTACTGAGAATCCCAATGGCTTGATAGTATGCGTTTTTCCCTTGGACATTTTTCAAAAATTTTCCTAAAAGATAGACACACTGGCCTGCATTTTATAAATGGAACCCTACTAACACATAACTTAATTGCTTTAATTGGTTTTAATCAGCGAGGTAATTGACCACGCCATTAAAAACCAATTAAAAAGTTGTTTAATAAGTAGACACCAGAATTGCATCTAAGCATAGTGCCTAGTGGTGTGGTTAGGGGCAGAGATGACCTTAGGCACCAGCAACGTAGATCTTTAAAACCATGGACTACATTACCAGCTCCTATGACCATTTTTGAAACAAAAAGTTGGACTTTTTCTGGTTTGCAAATGGCCATTTTCTCTACAGGATTTTCCCAAACATCCAACATTGGATTTAGATATCATATTGAAAATACCCCTCCATATTTTATTATTGCATAAATGTTATTATTTGACTGTATAGCAATATATAATTTTGTATTGTAAACCACTTAATTATTTATACATTGAAGTATATTAAGTGAATAAAATGGAATCAATGTTTTTGCTAATGACCTGAAATGAAACATCTTGGTTTATTGTTTTCTTAACTGTGATGATTTTGTAAAGCATGTTGACTCGTTTATGAAAGAAGTGGACTATCAAATCAATAAACAATTATATATTATAATTTGTTTTCAAGAAATGCACTTCCCAACCAAGAAAACGCTAGAAAACAGCAGAAGAAAGTTAGGGAAGAGGACCAAGAACCAGGTGATATTCAGCCCATGGTGAGCAGTGGTTTTAAATCATCACAGTCACAGGCTGAATTAGTGAATGCTGGGCCATTTCCAGGCTCTGGATTGAATATCTGAATATCCTCAGCAGATCTGGAAGTTATGGAGGTTTTGATCAATATTTACTGCCAGCATCGACTTGAGGAAAAATATTTTTTGTGTGGTCCTACCAGCCTTGGTATGTAGACACTGGCAATGAATATCTCAGGAATCTACATGTTTTCAAGTTTATTAAAAAGCTTTTTAAACCGCTTATTCGAATTTCTAAGCGGTGTACAGTGTAAAATTACATGAAGACGTATTTAAAACATAAAAACATATAAGAACAGGGGGAAAACTGAATTAAGACGGTAGAGCAGCAGTCAGGGATATCCAGTGACACTTCTTAGTTAAATGCCGCAAATATCCCTTCGTGACCCACTGATGGAGGTTTAAGCAGGCAGGAACATCTCTTGCTAACTTAAACCCCTCTGAATATCTACACCAGTAGTCTCAAACTCACGGCCAGGGGGCCACATGCGGCCCACCAGGTATTATTTTGAGGCCCTCGGTATGTTTATCATAATCACAAAAGTAAAATAAAACAGTTTCTTGATCAAATGTCTCTAGCTATAAATTACAATATTATTATTAAGACTTAGCCAAAAGGAAAGATTTATAAACTATAAAGAGTTACCTCATGCAAAATTATCATTTCTTAAATAAGACATGAACTATTTTTTTCTGAGGCCCTACAAATCCAAAATGTGGCCCTGCAAAGGGTTTGAGTTTGAGACCACTGATCTACACCAAAAACATCAAAAGTTTGGTTGTACCTGTCAGGACTGTCTGAGGCACAAACAGAATCGACCAGAGCCATGTCCAGAGTTCCCTTATCAGAGGAAGAGAGCAAAGAAAGATTACAATTACAATTTATATATCCCCAGTGACCAATCTGGTTACCATATAAGAACACTAGACATATTTCGAGATCTGTGATTCATCTCTGGTTCTGCCTCCTGCTTTAAACTCTAATTCCAGGGCCTGCTGTCTATTCAGTATATATTTTTTCCTTTCTTATATCCATCTTTAACATTCATCTTTCTTCCATTTTTTCTTTCTCCTCCTCCAATCTATCTAGTTCCTATCTCTTTTCTGCCTCTCCCTTCCACTTATGAGCACATCTCCTCCCTTAACATAAGAACATAAGAACAGCCTTACTGGGTCAGACTAATGGTCCATCAAGCCCAGTAGCCCGTTCTCACGGTGGCCAATCCAGGTCCCTAGTACCTGACCAAAACCCAAGCAGTAGCAATATTCCATGGTACCGATCCAGGGCAAGCATTGGCTCCCCCCATGTCTTCTATACCGCAGTTACCTCTCAGTTCTGTGTGGTTAACAAAGTAAAGAAATTGAACATTCACAGTGAATTACAATCAGTTTGAAAAAATTTAGCAAACAAGCATGTTTTTAACAATTTTCTAAATGCCAGATAGGTGTTGGAACTTAATATATAATTACCAAGATGTTTATCCCATATTCCGGCCTGATAAGATAAAATTCTGCCAAAGAATCTTTTGTAGACACATCTCATAATAGATGGAAAGTCAAATATCCACAAACCCCATATAGGGCATTTTCTATAACAAATTCAAAGTGGTCAAGAAAATAACTATATAAAAGACCATGTAAAGTCTTAAAAAATATACAACCAAACTTAAACAATATTCTCACCTCAATTGGCAGCCAGTGCAATTTTAATTTCCTTTTCCTCCCTTCTTTGGGCACCATCTCCTCCTTCGCTCTCCATGGGCCCCATCTCCTCCCACCTCTCCTCTTTCCCTGCTATCCATAGATACCATTCGGCGCTTGGATCAGCAGCAGGCCAGTTTCGGTGGCTCTGTCCCGCAAAGCCTCCTCTCCACCCCTCCCCCGTTCTACAGGGGAGAGAACCCAAGAGAGAAGCAGCGCATTCGGCGCTTGGATCAGCAGCAGGCCAGTTTCAGTGGCTCTGTCCCGCAGAGCCTCCTCTACACCCCTTACCCATTCTACAGGGGAGGGAACCCAAGAGAGGAGCAGCGCATTCGGCGCCTGGTTCACCGGCGGCCAATTTTGGTGGCCCTTGTACTGCTGGGCTCCTGGCCTCATCTCTGCTGCCCCTACATTCGAGTAGGGGAGAAACAGGGCTATCGCCAAATGGAACCAGCAGCCACATCGGAGGGTCTCAAGAACGCCGCTCCGCCCTTCCCCTCGAGCCAGCAGAGGTAACTTTTTCTTATGTTTAAACTACACTTCTAGCTCCAAAAAAAAAGTTATCCTCCTAATCACTTCTTGAATCCTATAACTTATTAATTGCTGCTGTTTTTCCTAAAACTTGAGAACTGCCGTCACTTCTCTGATAATATGGTAAATGTCTATTGTATCCAAAAGTCTACGCTAATCTGAATTCCAAACCAATAGCCGGATTATTTTCATCCTTTTTAAAAGAACTCCCCATCGGCGTGCAGCCTTTCTGCTGCACTACCACTTCGGCAGCCTTTTCTGCTGCCCAGATCACCTCCTGGCCGTGGGCCCAGCACAGAAAAGGAGAGGAGCGTGGGAGCCCCTTCACCGGCGAGAGTCTTTGGGAGCCTTTTAAAAGAACTCCCCAACAGCGTGCAGCCGTTCGGCGTGCCGACAAAGGCGCACAACTAAGGCGCGTGTGCCTTTGTAAGCACCTTCGTGAAGCGCCGGAACATGAAGCGTCTACAACTTCTGATCCCATGACAGAACAGTCAGACCCTCTAGACGATAAGTAACCTCCTTTGTCAGACTGCTTGTCGTTTCCATTGTACCTCTAGCCATCATCCCCCCTTCGGCTGGACTGTTTCTTGTCATCCCAATCCTATGTTGGTTGGACAGTGTTTTTCTCTCCCCAACCGCAACCTCAGCCTTTCTTCCCATTCCTCCTACAGAAAGATCTGTATCATGGCCTGCCCTAACTCCCAACCGTGCCTACCACTATTCCTACTCTATCTGATCTGGTTCAGAATTTGCCTTATCAACTCACTCACCCCAACCCCTATCCCTGTCCTTAACTCCACATTCCATGCGGTTAAAACTAACACCCCTACAATCTCTCACCGTACATTATAGGATTACTCTGATGCAGGCCCCTTCCCAATACCAGTTCTACCACCACTACGCAGACCGACCAAACCATACATAAAAAAACAACGATCACTAAAAAAACTAACTTACTCACACATTTGTCCAATTGATCCGGCCAACCACCAGTACCTACATGGCTTTTACTTAAATATAAGATCCATGAGGAACAAGTCCTTACTTATTAAGGACTGGCTGAAAGAAACCAGTCCCGACTTCGCTCTATTTACAGAAACATGGCTACTATCCGATAACGATATTATTATCCAAGACTGCCTTCCCCCAGGCTTCAAAATTTTATCGCTAGCTAGGACTTGGGGCAGGGGGGGAGGCCTAGCCATAATTTTTAAAGACAACCTACACTGCTCTATTCTAAACTCAAAATCCACTCCCAACCTAGAAATTCTTTCACTCTCACTATCGTCAAAATCCCTAGCGGCTGCGTTAACAACAACCCTGTTTTATGTTCCACCAAAAAAATGGAACCTTGCCAAGGATGACTTCTCCGAAGTTTTACTAACTAACTATCTAGTCCTTACAACCTACTGTGTGGAGATATCAACATCCACCTGGAAAAAATAGACCAACCCAAAACCACAGAACTCTGGTCACTCATCTCTTCACTAGGGTACCTCAAACCTCCCCCAGTTAAAACCCACCAAAGAGGCCATCAGTTAGATTTAGTTACTTTCTCCTCTAGTGAGCCACTTCACCCCAAAATATTCTGGAAACAAGAACACTGGACTGACTTACTATGGTCGGATCACAGTCTCTGCAATTTTGAACTCGATTGCCAACTAAAAACCACAAGTCCAACAAATAATAACCCAAAAACGAGAAATAAAAAATTCCATACTAGCAGAGGTAAAATAAATCCCGTAGAATTCTGGTCTCACTATGAGATCATATCAGAACAAAACAAACAAACCGATCAATTTATGAACTCTTGGATTAATGATAGCACCAATATCCTAAATAAAATGGCTCCCATTAAAACACGCAGAAAGAGACTTAAAAACCTAGAGGGCTGGTTTGACACAGAACTGCTAATGCTAAAGAGAGACCTAAGAAAATCGGAAAGACTTTGGCTAAAATCAGGATCACAAGAGCACAGAATTGCCTGGAGACAAAAATTAAAAATCTACAAAAATCGGACCAAAGAAAAACGCAAAAACTTCTATGCCCTCAAAATCGGCGACATTTCAACCAACAGTAGCAACCTTTTTAAGCTGGTAAATGATCTATACAATATAGAAACATTTATCAACACACCCGAAGAGCCCACTCTAACTGCAAACAGCATGGCGGATTTCTTCATCTCCAAAATACAAAAACTAAGATCCTCCCTCCCCGACCCAACCAAGCCCCACTGGTGTTACCCCATTCTACTAGACTCAGACGACTCCAGAGCCGACCTATTCTGGAATACATTCTCACCCATAGACTCGCAAACTTTTAGTAAACACTACAATAAGTATGCCAATTCCTACTGCAGACTAGATACCTGTCCCCCTAAGTCATGAAATCAGCCCCAGTCAATTTTAAGGCCAAAATGATGATTTGGATCAACTCTCTACTATCCTCTGGGAAGTTCCCAGTAGAACAAGGGCACATTATGATTACACCAATTAAGAAAAATACTAAAGAGCCATCAACACTGCATCCAACTTCAGACCTATCGCCAATATCCCCCTGACTACCAAAATAGCAGAAGGAATAGTAAACACCAAATTCAACACATACTTAGAAAAACACAATATCTTACATGACAATCAATCCGGTTTCCAGTCAGGTCACAGCACTGAAACAATTTTAGCTTCTCTGCTTGATTACCTTCATCATCTATTCAGCCAAGGCTCAAGCGCTCTAATATTGCAACTCGATCTGAGTAGCGCATTTGACTTGGTTGACCATGCCACTCTACTAGACTGTCTAACATCTATTGGAATCTCAGGTCATGTTCTCAATTGGTTCCACGAATTCTTGACAACAAGAACCTACAAGGTGTTCAAGGACAACACTACCTCTTACAGCTGGGACAACCCTTGTGAGGTCCCACAAGGCTCCCCCTTGTCCCCCACCCTATTTAACATCTACCTTGCCTCCCTAGGAAACCTCCTGCAGAGTTTAAAGCTCAAATTCTTCATCTACGCAGACGACATCACCATAATCATTCCGCTCACTTACCTTACCTCAGAGCTTCTAAACTCACTATCTTTCACCCTAAATCAGATCGAACTTTGGATGACAGCGTTTAGACTAAAGCTAAACCCAGAAAAAACTAAATTCTTCTTAGTAGCCCCAAACGACAAAATCAAGGAAACTGCGCTACATGTCAATGGTCTAGACCAGTGGTTCCCAACCCTGTCCTGGAGGAACACCAGGCCAATTGGGTTTTCAGGCTAGCCCTAATGAATATGCATGAAGCAAATTTGCATGCCTATCACTTCCATCATATGCAAATCTCTCTCATGCATATTCATTAGGGCTAGCCTGAAAACCCGATTGGCCTGGTGTTCCTCCAGGACAGGGTTGGGAATCACTGGTCTAGACTACTGTATTGAGCAATCCTTAAAAATACTAGGAGTCACCTTAGACAAACATCTCACACTGGAGAAACACACTGACCTAGTGTTTAAGAAAAGTATCTCGGTGCTCTGGAAACTCCGCACCATTAAAAAATACTTTGACGACACCTCCTTTCGTCTGCTGGTCCAAGCTTCTATTCTTAGTGTCCTGGACTACTGTAACATCATTTATCTAGGCGCCTTCAAGAAAATCACCAAGAAGCTGAGATTGGTCCAAAATACCGCCATCCGCCTTATCTTTGGCCTGAAGAAATGGGAACACATATCCCCTTTCTACCACAAATTGCACTGGCTGCCATTCGAATCCAGAGTCCTATTTAAGTTCTCTTGCATCTGCTACAAAACCGTATCTGGTATGTCACCAGACTATCTTTACCCCCACTTCAACCTGAACTATAATAATAAGAGCTCCCGCAGAATAACTATTTTCGCTTTTCCCTCACTGAAATCGTGTCATCTTAAAAGATTCCTCGAACGAACCTTCTCTTTTCAAGCGGCCAAACTAAATTCATGGCTCACCCAAATTATACTTGACGCCTCTTCATACCTCCACTTTAGAGAAAAGCTCAAAACTCTACTTTTCAATGGACCAAATCCTTAATGCTCCCCACTTCCGCCTTAACGTTCCCCTTCTCCACATTAGAAAACAGATCAAAATCTCTTCTTTGCAACAGATCAAATCCATAACCTCCCCTCCCCCTCCTCAATGCTTCCTACCTCTTCCTTACTTTTTCCCTACCCTCCCAAGATTTTGCTCCCCCCTCTCATCTAATATGCTTTGTTCCCCCTTCTCATAAATCCAATTGTATTCTCTTACAGTACATACTGTATATGCTCTGTATTAGCCCTTCCCTCACCTAAATTGTCAATGTAAACTAGTTTTGACCTTTCAATTGCCTTGCTATGTTCTTCTTTTCTCAATCGCACTGTATATAATTCATCTATTTCTTGTGACCGTCTAGAACTCCCTGGGTATGGCGGTATACAAAAAAATAAATTATTATTATTATTCCCTTATCTCCCTTCTTCCCTCCTCTCTAGGGGCACCATTTCCTCCCATCTCTCTTCTGTTCTCTTTCTCCTCCTATCTCTGTTCCGTTCCCCTCAATCTATAGGCACCATTTCACTTGCCACACAGAACATCACTTATGCTTTGGTTCAAGTCCTCCCTTCACTCCTCCCCAGCTCTGACATATTTTCCCTCCTACCCCTACTGCTTACTCACCCATGCTCCTGCAGCTTTTTCTCCTGTCACCCCTCTGTTCTTCATCATTTTAATTCCCCCTCCCCCTCATGGCCCCCTGTTCAGGCGGTATCTGTTCAGGCGGTATCACTAAGCTCATACTGTTTGTCTTTCACCAGAGCCCTTCCTCTAGCATCCTGCCCACAGAAAACATGAAGTTTTGTCAGAGGAATCAGGATGCTAGAGAGGAAAGGGTCCAGCGAAAGAGAAGCAGTGTGTGCTTAGCACTACCATTTGAATACGTAAGTTCGGGGGGCCATCAGGGGGAAGGGGAGAACGTGATTAACTCGTTAACCCCGTCTTTTACTAAAGCTGGCAGCATGGGCCAGCACGGTAAATGCTCCAGTACCCATAGGCATTGAAGGGACTTTAGAGCATTTGCTGCGCAACACTTGGCTGTAAAAGGGAGTCTAAATTCTCATAGGACTCCTTTAGATGAGCACAATGGGCAATTGGTATACTTGGTTTGGAATTTCCGTTGTGCAGTAACACTATCTTCAAGCTTCTCTGTGAAGAATCCATGATAATTTTAGTTCATCTGGACAATGCACTTGTGACAAATTGTTGAAGAGCCTGTTGATGTCATGACAAAAGCACAATGAGCCATTTACAGTGAAGAATGTTAAGTTATGATTCCTTTTTCTGTAATGAGTTATATTAGCATCTTTTGCAAGCAAGTGCTTTTGCTTAAGCTTTGAAGCAAGAAGTTCTGCTTTTTCTTTTGAAAGATTTAGATCACGAATAAGATATTTGAACTCAGCTTATGTAAAAGACTCTGGTTCTGAATGTTCATCATTTACATAATCAGGATCAGATAATGGATTATGACCAACTGCTGCACCATAATTTTATACTTAGTTTTTAGCTGAGAATCCACTTGTGTTCACAAGGCAAAAGTAGCAATCTTTAGTATGGTCTTGCAGTTCCCTCCATATCACTGGGATTACAAATGACATCGCTGTCTTTTGTCAATTGAGCCAGTCACGAAGTCCATTGGAACAACTGGTACAGATGATATGTGGAGCCCAAGACTTATCCTGGTCACCCAGTGGACAGCCACAGTACAATTTGTATACCTTCTTCAGATCTACGGTAAATGGGGGACATTGTGCTTTCATCGTGAATGAACCAAAGATGTAATTATATTTGTAAACATATTGTAAATAATAGCAGCAGGGATTCATTCACACCAAAATGACAAAAAAGAACAGTTGACAAAATCATAAAAAAACGGAGAAAAAATAAACCTCAATTGTGGGTTGCCGGGACTACACAAGTGCCCTAAGCCCCCCACATCATCACGGGTTTATAAAAAAACTCCGTACAAATATAAATCACTTTCATACTTCAAAATGTTTTTCAGAAGATAAATATCAAAAGTTTCAGAGTCTTTAGTGATTTAAATGACAACGTCCAAAAATGTCCTATAAACAAGTGATACAGTCCCAAACTCACTATACTATGGCAATCAGCTCAGCTGTAAGCAATTCAAAATGGTAAAGTAGCGTAGCTGTAAAACCCGAGTATCAAAATCTATAGGAGAATCTATCACTCATCTGAAGATGAAATCATTCTTCGTCCCTACTTCAGGGGATCCATATTAAATGGGTTACTTCCACGCTTCTCAGCAACATATCGGAAGGCTGGCTTCTCTCATAATGGACCTAGGACTGCGAGACGCGCCCGACTCGTTCAAAAAGCAGGAAGGAGCCGGGCGTCATGACATCATCACAGAAACGTGATGTGTAATAGGCTAAACATCAGCACATAAAACAGTACACAGAATCAGGTGAATCCGGAAGAAAAATAGACTGCATTCTCACAAAAAAGGTTGCCATTCATACTCAGAGTTTAAACCCTGCGGTTCTATGGTATGTAAACGATTTATCCATTGTTGTTCTTTCTGCCATAACAACTTTCTTATGTCTCCTCGTCTTATAGATGGAATAACTTTTTCAATAACCCAACATTTCAGATTTTTAAATTTATGTTCAAAGTCTAAACAATGAGCTACTATCGGAGCTGTAGCTTTACGTGTGTTCAAGCAGCTTTTATGCTCTGTTAGCCTTATAGTCAGGCTACGTGATGTTTGGCCCACATAAAACAATTCACAGGGGCATTGTATTACATACACTACGTTAGCTGTTTGACAAGTGGAAGTGTGTCTTAAGACATAGTTTTTACCATCATTCGGGTTAATGAAATTAGAGACCATGACCATAACCCTACAATTCGAACAGTGTCCACATGGGCTGTGTCCTAAAATGGGTTCCATTCTATCGACATCAAATTTTTCTTTAGATGTATGTGAATTGTTTTATGTGGGCCAAACATCACGTAGCCTGACTATAAGGCTAACAGAGCATAAAAGCTGCTTGAACACACGTAAAGTTACAGCTCCGATAGTAGCTCATTGTTTAGACTTTGAACATAAATTTAAAAATCTGAAATGTTGGGTTATTGAAAAAGTTATTCCATCTATAAGACGAGGAGACATAAGAAAGTTGTTATGGCAGAAAGAACAACAATGGATAAATCGTTTACATACCATAGAACCGCAGGGTTTAAACTCTGAGTATGAATGGCAACCTTTTTTGTGAGAATGCAGTTTATTTTTCTTCCGGATTCACCTGATTCTGTGTACTGTTTTATGTGCTGATGTTTAGCCTATTACACATCACGTTTCTGTGATGATGTCATGACGCCCGGCTCCTTCCTGCTTTTTGAACGAGTCGGGCGCGTCTCGCAGTCCTAGGTCCATTATGAGAGAAGCCAGCCTTCCGATATGTTGCTGAGAAGCGTGGAAGTAACCCATTTAATATGGATCCCCTGAAGTAGGGACGAAGAATGATTTCATCTTCAGATGAGTGATAGATTCTCCTATAGATTTTGATACTCGGGTTTTACAGCTACGCTACTTTACCATTTTGAATTGCTTACAGCTGAGCTGATTGCCATAGTATAGTGAGTTTGGGACTGTATCACTTGTTTATAGGACATTTTTGGACGTTGTCATTTAAATCACTAAAGACTCTGAAACTTTTGATATTTATCTTCTGAAAAACATTTTGAAGTATGAAAGTGATTTATATTTGTACGGAGTTTTTTTATAAACCCGTGATGATGTGGGGGGCTTAGGGCACTTGTGTAGTCCCGGCAACCCACAATTGAGGTTTATTTTTTCTCCGTTTTTTAATGATTTTGTCAACTGTTCTTTTTTGTCATTTTGGTGTGAATGAATCCCTGCTGCTATTATTTACAATACGTTTACAAATATAATTTTTTCTTTACTGAATACGATTGTACCTCTATTATACTTAGTTGATTGAACCAAAGATGTAACAGAAACTATCTAGATGATTAGTGCAATGTCTTGGCATGATAAAGACGGATATTAATCACAGTCTGTAGCATAAAAAAATTTAAAACAACTATCGTTAACCCTCCTTATACGTTTATCCTATAAATGCATGATAGTAACATAGTAGATGACGGCAGATAAAGACCCGAATGGTCCATCCAGTCTGCCCAACCTGATTCAATTTAAATTTTTTTTTTTTTCTTCTTAGCTATTTCTGGGCGAGAATCCAAAGCTTTACCCGGTACTGTGCTTGGGTTCCAACTGCCAAAATCTCTGTTAAGACTTACTCCAGCCCATCTACACCCTCCCAGCCATTGAAGCCCTCCCCTGCCCATCCTCCTCCAAACGGCCATACATAGACGCAGACCGTACAAGTCTGCCCAGTAACTGGCCTAGTTCAATCTTTAATATTATTTTCTGATTCTAAATCTTCTGTGTTCATCCCACACTTCTTTGAACTCAGTCACAGTTTTACTCTCCACCACCTCTCTCGGGAGCGCATTCCAGGCATCCACCACCCTCTCCGTAAAGTAGAATTTCCTAACATTGCCCCTGAATCTACCACCCCTCAACCTCAAATTATGTCCTCTGGTTTTACCATTTTCCTTTCTCTGGAAAAGATTTTGTTCTACGTTAATACCCTTTAAGTATTTGAACGTCTGAATCATATCTCCCCTGTCTCTCCTTTCCTCTAGGGTATACATATTCAGGGCTTCCAGTCTCTCCTCATACATCTTCTGGTGCAAGCCTCCTATCATTTTCGTCGCCCTCCTCTGGACCGCCTCAAGTCTTCTTATGTCTTTCGCCAGATACGGTCTCCAAAACTGAACACAATACTCCAAGTGGGGCCTCACCAATGACCTGTACAGGGGCATCAACACCTTCTTCCTTCTACTGACTACGCCTCTCTTTATACAGCCCAGAATCCTTCTGGCAGCAGCCACTGCCTTGTCACACTGTTTTTTCGCCTTTAGATCTTCGGACACTATCACCCCAAGGTCCCTCTCCCCGTCCGTGCATATCAGCTTCTCTCCTCCCAGCATATACGGTTCCTTCCTATTATTAATCCCCAAATGCATTACTCTGCATTTCTTTGCATTGAATTTTAGTTGCCAGGCATTAGACCATTCCTCTAACTTTTGCAGATCCTTTTTCATATTTTCCACTCCCTCTTCGGTGTCTACTCTATTACAAATCTTGGTATCATCTGCAAAAAGGCACACTTTTCCTTCTAACCCTTCAGCAATGTTACTTACATACATATTGAACAGGATTGGCCCCAGCACCGAACCCTGAGGGACTCCACTAGTCACCTTTCCTTCCTTCGAGCGACTTCCATTAACCACCACCCTCTGGTGTCTGTCCGACAGCCAGTTTCTGACCCAGTTCACCACTTTGGGTCCTAACTTCAGCCCTTCAAGTTTGTTCAACAGCCTCCTATGAGGAACTGTATCAAAGGCTTTGCTGAAATCCAAGTAAATTACATCTAGCATATGTCCTCAATCCAGCTCTCTGGTCACCCAATCAAAAAAATTCAATCAGGTTCGTTTGGCACGATTTACCTTTTGTAAAGCCATGTTGCCTCGGATCCTGTAACCCATTAGATTCAAGGAAATACACTATCCTTTCTTTCAGCAACACTTCCATTATTTTTCCAACAACTGAAGTGAGGCTCACCGGCCTGTAGTTTCCTGCTTCATCCCTGTGACCACTTTTATGAATAGGGACCACATCCGCTCTCCTCCAATCCCCAGTAATCACTCCCGTCTCCAGAGATTTGTTGAACAAGTCTTTAATAGCACTCGCCAGAACCTCTCTGAGCTCCCTTAGTATCCTGGGATGGATCCCGTCTGGTCCCATCGCTTTGTCCACCTTCAGTTTTTCAAGTTGCTCATAAACACCCTCCTCCGTGAACAGCGCAGAATCTACTCCATTTTCTCGTGTAACTTTGCCAGACAATCTCAGTCCTTCTCCAGGATTTTCTTCTGTGAACACAGAACAGAAGTATTTGTTTAGCACATTTGCTTTCTCCTCATCACTCTCCACATATTTGTTCCCAGCATCTTTTAGCCTAGCAATTCCATTTTTTATCTTCCTCCTTTCACTAATATATCTGAAAAAAATTTTATCTCCCTTTTTTACATTTTTAGCCATTTGTTCTTCCGCCTGTGCCTTCGCCAAACGTATCTCTCTCTTGGCTTCTTTCAGTTTCACCCTGTAGTCCTTTCTGCTCTCCTCTTCTTGGGTTTTTTTATATTTCATGAACGCCAACTCTTTCGCCTTTATTTTCTCAGCCACTAGGTTGGAGAACCATATCGGCTTCCTTTTTCTCTTGTTTTTATTGATTTTCTTCACATAAAGGTCCGTAGCCATTTTTATCGCTCCTTTCAGCTTAGACCACTGTCTTTCCACTTCTCTTATGTCCTCCCATCCTAACAGCTCTTTCTTCAGGTACTTTCCCATTGCATTAAAGTCCGTACGTTTGAAATCTAGGACTTTAAGTATCGTGCGGCCGCTCTCCACTTTAGCCGTTATATCAAACCAAACCGTTTGATGATCGCTACTACCCAGGTGAGCACCCACTCGAACATTAGAGATACTCTCTTCATTTGTGAGGACCAGATCCAATATCGCTTTTTCCCTTGTGGGTTCCATCACCATTTGTCTGAGCAGAGCCTCTTGAAAGGCATCCACAATCTCCCTACTTTTTTCCGATTCCGCAGACGGAACATTCCAGTCCGCATCCGGCAGGTTGAAATCTCCCAACAGCAGAACCTCCTCTTTCCTTCCAAACTTTTGGATATCCACAATCAGATCCTTATCAATTTGCTGCGATTGAGTCGGAGGTCTGTAGACTACACCCACGTAGATAGAAGTTCCATCTTCTCTTTTCAGAGCAATCCATATCGCTTCTTCCTCTCCCCAGGTCCCTTGCATTTCGGTCGCTTGGATATTGATCTTTACATAGAGAGCTACTCCTCCACCTTTATGACCATCTCTGTCCTTCCTAAAAAGATTATATCCCGGTATGTTTGCATCCCATCCATGTGATTCACTGAACCATGTCTCTGTGATAGCAACAATATCTAGATCTGCCTCTAATATCAGGGCTTGCAGATCATGAACTTTGTTGCTTAGACTGCGAGCATTTGTGGTCATCGCTTTCCAGCTATTTTTCAGCGATAATCTCCTTTTTCGTATGGATTTTTGTGTCGTTTCACTTTCCGTTGCAATACTAAGAAATGAGTTGCTGATATTGCAGCCTTTACTACTATCACATCTTTTCTTTTGCCGGGGGTGGTCTCTATAATTGTCCTTCGTACATACACCACCCCCACCTTCTAGTTTAAATGCCTAGAAAAATATTGTCTAAATTTCTCTGCAAGGTTTCTTTTTCCTGCTGTAGTAATATGTAGCCCATCAGTGCAATATAGCTTCTTGTCCTTCCATGTATTTCCCCATCCTCCTATGTATCTGAAGCCTTCTTGATGACACCAGGCTCTGAGCCATCTATTAAAGTCCTCTGTGTTTTTCACTCTTTGCTCTCCTTTTCCATATGCAGGCAGTATTTCAGAAAAAGCTAAAGTCTTTACAAAAGGTTTCACGCCCTCACCAAGCTCCCGAAAAGCTTTCTGTGCTGCAAGTGTGGAGTTGTTGGCCAGGTCATTTGTTCCCAGATGGATAACAACATCAGTGTTAAAATCCTTAGTTTCTTCCTTAATTATAGTCAGTATTTGCCTGGAACTCCTGGTAGCTGAGGATCCTGGAAGACATTTCACTATTTTGGTCTCCTCGCCCTGTGTTCCAAGGTTAATGCCTCTGATGATGGAATCCCCCAACAGTAATAGTTTTCTGTTTTTGGCTTTTTTATTTGTACTTAGGGTGCTCTTGTTCTCTTGAGTTTCCTTCATTGGTTCCAGTCCCACCTCCCTTCTGTTTTCCTGAGTATCGCAGTGCACTAGTGGAGCGAAGGAATTCTGTAGAGGTAATATTAGTGAAGGTGGATGTTTCTGTGTTAAATGTTGCAGTCTTCCTGAGCCTACTGTGACCCATTTATTCCTGGGCTGTTTTATTCTTTGAGGTAGAGGTGGTAAGTTGGTATGATTTTGTGGAGTGATGGAAGCTGCTTTAATTGTATTCAATTCCTGTTTAAGTTTGCAGAGCTCCTCCTTAATACAGGCAAGTTGAAGACAGATGGGGCAAGCCTTAAGCCTCTAAATAGTATGTCTTGGAATTAAAGCACCACAGTGATTGCATAGAATAAAGGTCATCTTGATTGGTTGTGAAGTGACTTGATTTGAGTAGTCCTGATTATATGGGTCTCTATATATGAATAGTGGTCCCTGGGGTTGGTGGGACTATAAGTAAGACTACAAGTAAGGCAGAAATATAGGCTCTATACCACCTAAAACACAGTATTTTAAACAAAAATGCAAGAAGAGGAAATAAGATTTAACAGAGGAAAGAGAAGGATTTGTTTTTTTGTGCTTTTTTATATTTTTTTTTAGTAAGAAACAGGGAGGAGAAGAGAAATTAAGCAGATATAATGCTGAAAACCAGTGAAAAGAGCAGAATATGAAATGCTGAGTAACTTAGCTTTTAGAAGTTCACAGGGCAGCCTTGTTTCAGCAATGTCCCAAAGATAATGCAATTAACCTTAGAAGTAAAACAGAGCCCCTCCCTTCTCCACCTAATCAGACACAATGGCTAAAAACTAGTGAGTCAGAAATATAGGCTCTATACCACCTAAAACACAGTATTTTAAACAAAAATGCAGGTTCTATCAGTGCTACCCTAAAATACAGGATTTTCCCTACTTTAGTCACCCTGAGCCACAGGCACCAGAAATATAGGCTCTATACCACCTAAAACACAGTATTTTAAACAAAAATGCAGGTTCTATCAGTGCTACCCTAAAACACAGGATTTATAACAGGATTTTCCCTACTTTAGTCACCCTGAGCCACAGGCACCAGAAATATAGGCTCTATACCACCTAAAACACTTTTTTTGAACAAAAATGCAGGAAGAGGAAATAAGATTTAACAGAGGAAAGAGAAGGATTTTTGTGCTTTTTTATATTTTTTTTAGTAAGAAACAGGGAGGAGAAGAGAAATTAAGCAGATATAATGCTGAAAACCAGTGAAAAGAGCAGAATATGAAATGCTGAGTAACTTAGCTTTTAGAAGTTCACAGGGCAGCCTTGTTTCAGCAATGTCCCAAAGATAATGCAATTAACCTTAGAAGTAAAACAGAGCCCCTCCCTTCTCCACCTAATCAGACACAATGGCTAAAAACTAGTGAGTCAGAAATATAGGCTCTATACCACCTAAAACACAGTATTTTAAACAAAAATGCAGGTTCTATCAGTGCTACCCTAAAATACAGGATTTTCCCTACTTTAGTCACCCTGAGCCACAGGCACCAGAAATATAGGCTCTATACCACCTAAAACACAGTATTTTAAACAAAAATGCAGGTTCTATCAGTGCTACCCTAAAACACAGGATTTATAACAGGATTTTCCCTACTTTAGTCACCCTGAGCCACAGGCACCAGAAATATAGGCTCTATACCACCTAAAACACTTTTTTTGAACAAAAATGCAGGAAGAGGAAATAAGATTTAACAGAGGAAAGAGAAGGATTTATTTTTTTGTGCTTTTTTATATTTTTTTTAGTAAGAAACAGGGAGGAGAAGAGAAATTAAGCAGATATAATGCTGAAACCAGTGAAAAGAGCAGAATATGAAATGCTGAGTAACTTAGCTTTTAGAAGTTCACAGGGCAGCCTTGTTTCAGCAATGTCCCAAAGATAATGCAATTAACCTTAGAAGTAAAACAGAGCCCCTCCCTTCTCCACCTATTCAGACACAATGGCTAAAAACTAGTGAGTCAGAAATATAGGCTCTATACCACCTAAAACACAGTATTTTAAACAAAAATGCAGGTTCTATCAGTGCTACCCTAAAACACAGGATTTTCCCTACTTTAGTCACCCTGAGCCACAGGCACCAGAAATATAGGCTCTATACCACCTAAAACACAGTATTTTAAACAAAAATGCAGGAAGAGGAAATAAGATTTAACAGAGGAAAGAGAAGGATTTATTTTTTTGTGCTTTTTTATATTTTTTTTTAGTAAGAAACAGGGAGGAGAAGAGAAATTAAGCAGATATAATGCTGAAAACCAGTGAAAAGAGCAGAATATGAAATGCTGAGTAACTTAGCTTTTAGAAGTTCACAGGGCAGCCTTGTTTCAGCAATGTCCCAAAGATAATGCAATTAACCTTAGAAGTAAAACAGAGCCCCTCCCTTCTCCACCTAATCAGACACAATGGCTAAAAACTAGTGAGTCAGAAATATAGGCTCTATACCACCTAAAACACAGTATTTTAAACAAAAATGCAGGTTCTATCAGTGCTACCCTAAAATACAGGATTTTCCCTACTTTAGTCACCCTGAGCCACAGGCACCAGAAATATAGGCTCTATACCACCTAAAACACAGTATTTTAAACAAAAATGCAGGTTCTATCAGTGCTACCCTAAAACACAGGATTTATAACAGGATTTTCCCTACTTTAGTCACCCTGAGCCACAGGCACCAGAAATATAGGCTCTATACCACCTAAAACACTTTTTTTGAACAAAAATGCAGGAAGAGGAAATAAGATTTAACAGAGGAAAGAGAAGGATTTATTTTTTTGTGCTTTTTTATATTTTTTTTAGTAAGAAACAGGGAGGAGAAGAGAAATTAAGCAGATATAATGCTGAAACCAGTGAAAAGAGCAGAATATGAAATGCTGAGTAACTTAGCTTTTAGAAGTTCACAGGGCAGCCTTGTTTCAGCAATGTCCCAAAGATAATGCAATTCACCTTAGAAGTAAAACAGAGCCCCTCCCTTCTCCACCTAATCAGACACAATGGCTAAAAACTAGTGAGTCAGAAATATAGGCTCTATACCACCTAAAACACAGTATTTTAAACAAAAATGCAGGTTCTATCAGTGCTACCCTAAAACACAGGATTTTCCCTACTTTAGTCACCCTGAGCCACAGGCACCAGAAATATAGGCTCTATACCACCTAAAACACAGTATTTTAAACAAAAATGCAGGAAGAGGAAATAAGATTTAACAGAGGAAAGAGAAGGGTTTATTTTTTTGTGCTTTTTTATATTTTTTTTTAGTAAGAAACAGGGAGGAGAAGAGAAATTAAGCAGATATAATGCTGAAAATCAGTGAAAAGAGCAGAATATGAAATGCTGAGTAACTTAGCTTTTAGAAGTTCACAGGGCAGCCTTGTTTCAGCAATGTCCCAAAGATATATCACCCAATTAACATTTATAATTATATATAATGAGCCTCATTACAAAAATGTGACGTGCTAGTGAAAAACTAAACACAGATTTGAAATCAGTATGAAAAATACTACAAAACCCACCCAACTTAACTCTGACGAAAATGATGTGTTGACCTGTGTAATTAGAACTAAAATATCCCTGGAACTGAGCTGATGTTTGGCTTTCTGTGTGCAATACAGAACCTAAAATGCCTCACAAGTTGTACTTTTACTGATGTTCTTTCAGTCAAAATAAATGTTAGAACAGTGGTTCCCAACCCTGTCCTGGAGGAGGACCACCAGGCCAATCGGGTTTTCAGGCTAGCTCTAATGAATATGCATGGAGCAGATTTGCATGCCTATCACTTCCATTATATGCAAATCTCTCTCATGCATATTCATTAGGGCTAGTCTGAAAACCCGAGTGGCCTGGTGGTCCTACAGAACAGGGTTGGGAACCACTGCGTTAGAAATACCCCACTAAAGGCTTAAAAGGAAAAATTAGGTTCTTATCTGCTAATTTTCTTTCTTTTAGACTCTCCAGACCAGTACAGACTTCACTGATGGCTAATAGCTCATCATGACCAGCAGGTGGAGACTGAGACCAAACTTTTGGTTATACTACTTAATAGCTGTCCCTCCCTCTATCTAAAAGTCTGCCGAATAGCCAAGCAGAACTAAGGAAAGCTAAACATAAACAGTAACACTTCAAACAGGAGTAGTAACTAATATACAGGAATGCTGTTGGAAAATGCATAGAACAGGCCCTTGCAGCAAAATATCCCCACAGCTCGCCAACTGAGCCACAGCCGCAGTTCTTTAATCTCTCCGACCCTTGAAAAATTCTAGAACCCCCAGAAAAAGCAAAATCTTCACACGAAAAACCTGCAAGAACAAATGACAACAGACAGGGTGGGGTCCTGTACTGGTCTGGAGAGTCTAAAAGGAAGAAAATTAGCATGTAAGAGTCTAATTTCTCCTTCTTTGTCAACCTCTCCAGACCGGTACAGACTTCACTGATAGGACTTACAAAAGCAGTACCCATTACGGGTGGGACCCCCAAAGGGCCAACACCAGAACCCGCTCACTGAACACCGCATTCTGATGCACCTGAATGTCCACACGGTAATTACTGGATTACTGTAATATAATTTATATGGGCTCCTACAAGAAAACTATCAAACGACTGAGACTTATCCAAAACACCGCGGTCCGCCTAATCTTTGGCCTCAAAAAGTCAGACCATATCACCCCTTACTATAGAAAACTGCATTGGTTGCCAATAGAAGCGAGAGTCATCTTCAAATTCGCCTGCCTCTGCTTCAAAACCTTAACTGGCTTATCCCCGATTTATCTGTCTCACCACTTCGTGTTCCCTGGAACCACTCGCACGCATAATGCCAACCTGTTTACCTACCCTTCCCCAAAGGGATGCACCTACAAAAGATTCCTCAATAGAACTCTCTCATACCAAGCTGGCAGATGGACAAACTGCCTGACCACCCTCATCTCATCTGCCCCATCTTACTCGTCCTTCAGGAAATCTCTCAAATCTTTCCTCTACGACAAATTTCTTGAACCTCCCTCATCACCAAATAATCAAATACTTCCATCCTATAACTGATACTGGTTGTCTTCTTGACATTCACCACCCTGCATTGGTTTTGTACACTGCTTTGTTCTTTATAAGCCTCTTGCACTGCCTCTCCACTATATACATATCTCTGCTGTATATGTACAGTCTCCTGCATGGTAAATCTACACTGTTCTTTGCTGTATAAACACCTTTACTGAATATGTACAGTTCTCATTGTATCTTCGCTGTAAATGTACAGTCTCTTACACTGTAAACCGCTTTGAACTGTTTGTGGTACTGCGGTATATAAAAATAAAGTTATTATTATTATTATTATTAATGGCGAACAAAGGACTGCAGAGAAGACCAAACTGCAGTTTTACAGATATCCACTGGAGGCACAAGAGAAGACTCAGCCCAAGAAGCTGCCTGATCCCGAGTGGGATGAGCCTTGAGAAATTCCAGCACAGACTTCTTCTGAAGAAGATATGCAGAAGCGATAGTCTCCTTAATCCAGTGCACAATAGTAGTCTTGGAAGCGCCATCCCCCTTACGAGGACCTGCTAAGACAGGAATTTCAAAGTCCCTCCTTGAGGGCCGCAATCCAGTCAGGTTTTCAGGATTTCCCCAATGAATATGCATTGAAAGCAGTGCATGCACATAGATCTCATGCATATCCATTGGGGAAATCCTGAAAACCTGACTGGATTGCGGCCCTCAAGGAGGGACTTTGAGACCCCTGCGCTAAGAGGACAATGAGATGATCCGATTTCTGGAACTCCTTGGTCCGCTGAACATAAGAGCAAAAGACCCGACAGACATCCAACTTGCCCCAACTGCTTCTGCTCTGAAGAGCCCTCCTGACTTCCCAACACCGGGAGGACTATGGATTGATTGACATGAAAAGGCGAAACCACCTTTGGCAGAAAAGAAGGGAACAGGCTGCAATACAACACACTTCCTAGAAAACTCCATGAAAGAAAAGATCGCTTTAAGGGTAAGGTCCTTCAAGGAGCAGGAACCTAAGGGCTCAAAAGGAGGGCGCACCAGCACAGACAAGACCAGATTGATATCCCAAGATGGAACCGAAGGCCGCATCAGAGGCCTAAGCAATTTGGCTGCCCTCAAAAAGCGAACCACATCCAGCAGAGAGGTTAAGCGCCGACACTGCAGCAACCTGTGAAAAGCAGACAAGGCCACAAGCTGAAACTGGAGAGAAGAACAGACCAGGCCCCTGTCCAGGCCATGCTGCAAGAACTCCAAGATGTTAGGGAAAGAGGTGCGAAAATGAACCTCTCCATGCACAGCACACCACTCCTCAAAGAGACACCACACAAGCACATAAAAACTAGAAGTGGAAAGTCTCCAGGATCCTAAGAGAGTTGAGATCACTTTAACTGAATAACCCTTATTACCTAGGTGTTCCTGCTCAAGGGCCAAGCCGTAAGACAAAAGGGATCTAGATCAAACATCGGAATGGGACCCAGAGGCAGAAGGTCGGGCGAGAGGGGCAGCAGAAGAGGACCTGCCATGAGATGAACCAGATCCACGTACCATGGGCATCGGGGGCCACTAGGATCATGCAGCTGGGATGACAAGTAAAGTGAAGAAAAACTCTGCCCACCATTGGCCATGGGGGGAACAAATACAGAAGGCCCACAGTCGGCCAAGGCTGCACCATAGCATCCAGCCCCTCGGCCTGAACATTCCTGCGTTTGGCATTGACACTCGTGGCCATCAGGTCCATGACCAGCTGACCCCAAGTCCGCAAAATTAACTCGAAGGTGTGGGACCGAGATACCACTCTCCGGGATCTAGCACATACCAACTGAGGCAGTCCGCCTGGACATTCTCCACTCCTGCTATGTAGGAAGCCGAGATGTCCAGAAGATGAGTCTCTGCCCAAGCCATGAGCAGAGCCACCTCCTGTGCCACCAGATAACTCTTGGTTCCTCCCTGATGATTAACATAGGCCACCGCTGTGGCATTGTGTGAGAGAACCCGAACAGATTTGCCTGTCAACATGGTCTGGAACGCTAGCAATGCCAGCCGGATGGCTCTGGTCAGAACATTGATTGACCAAGATGCCTCCTTCGGAAAGCAATTGCCCTGAGACTGAGACACTGAGCTCCCCAACTGAGGAGACTGGCATCCGTGAGAAGGACTGTCCACTGGGGCAGATTCAGACTCACTCCCTGCACCAGATTGGAAGACTGTAGCCACCAATGGACACTGCTATGAATCAACCCCTGAAGAGGAACGGGAGAGTCCATATTGTGCATCTGCGGCAACCACCACCGAAGCAGAGCATGCTGAAGCGGGCGCATGTGAGCTTGGGCCCACTGAACCATGTTCAGGAAGCCGCCATCGACCCCAGAACCTAGAGAAAACCCTGGGCCTGAGGACATTGGGAAGCCATCAGAAGGTGAATCTGCAACTGCAATTTGACCACACGGGCCTCCGGCAGGAAGACCTTCCCCAATCCAGTGTCAAAAAGAACCCCAAGGTACTCCAGGTGCTGAGACGGAGCCAACCGGCTCTTGGACAGGTTGACAACACATCCCAGTGACTGCAGGAACTCCACAACCCGAGTTGTAACCAGGGCGCTCTCCTGAAATGACTTTGCGCGGATCAACCAGTCCAAATAGGGGTGCATAAGAATGCCCTCCTTGCACGAGGCCGCTGCCACAACCACCATATCTTGGTGAATGTTCGAGGAGCCGTGGCCAGACCAAAGGTCATATGAGAGTAGTGGCAACAGTATCAAACTTCTTTTCAAATTAATTTAATAATGTGTAAGTGAGTGCCCTGGTTCTGCGGGTTTGGCATATTAGGGGTATTATATAATAATAATAACAATTTATATACCGCAGGACCGTGAAGTTCTATGCGATTTACAATGATTAAAGATGTTACAGATTGAGTGAAATAAACAAAGTACAGACTTAGTGATTAACAGTTCTAGAGATCGTTTGTTGAGGACTAAGATTGTATAGGTTGGTTTCCTAAGTATTTCAGGAACAGATATGTTTTTAGGCATTTCCTGAATTCCCTATAAGTAGTAGGCATGAGTAATTGTTCTAGATCTTTACCCCATAGTGCTGCTTGATGTGAGAAAAGATGTTGGTGATGACTTTTAAATTTTCAACTAGAGAATGACACGGGGAGCGATCCCCGCAGCGAACCGCTGCGTGGCTGCGGTTTGGCTGCGGGTTATGGTGACCTCATTAGCCAATCGCCGCAGACGCGGGGACAAATCCTTTCACCGACCGCAAAAACGGTGAATAGATTTGTCCCCGCAGGCCAATGTCCCCCCTTCTAAGAACCGCTATCTACCTGTGTTTCACCGTGTTCGTGACCGGGTGTTAGATGTCTCCGCCATGTTGTCTGTCTCCTCCAACTTTCGATCCAACTCGCACGTTGCCGCGTTTACTCCGCCCCCCAATATACAGCTTCCTCATTTGTCTGAGCAAAGTAGAGGACCAATCGCTACTGCCGCACTTGATATTTAATGGCTTGTAGTGCGGCAGTAGCGATTTTGATTTCGGAGCAGAGGATTTGGATTTCGCTGCTGTTTATTTTATGTATGTATTGTTTCAGCTGACTAACCCTAACGTTTTATCTTCTCATAGTATTCTACTTTCCCATTTGTTACCACTTTACCACTATTTTCGCTCTTATTGTACATATCCTTCTTGCACAGATGTTTATTACATGTTTTGAGTTAAGCTATCCTGTTTTTATACGGCTGGACCACAGCAGGAAAAGAAGAGAACCCCAGGTACCAGTTACAGCTTCCCCGAGGTACTCGCGCTCTCTCTGCAGGAAGAACCTTCTCAGAACACACACGGGGAAACGCAGAAACCACTATGGCGGCCCAAGAGGGACAAACTTCGTTAGGTCCACGCGGGGTGGCCGGAGTATAATTTTGGGTCCAGCCCTCTCTGAGACCCTCTAATCCCCTCCCCCAGTTTTTCTGTCCCTCTTTCTCCTCCCCCCCCCCTTTTCCCAGCAGCTTGAGCACATCTCTCACCCCTGCCCAGGTCTGGTACATTTCCATTTCGTTTCCTCCTCCTTATCCAACACGTCTACATTTTCCTTTCCTTCACCTCACCCAGATAAAGCACATTGCCCTCATCCTCCCCGGTCCAGCACATCTCCATTTCCCTTTGTCTCCCCCTCTTCTCAGTCAAACAAATTATATCTCCATACACCCCCACCCCTAGCAGGTTGAGCACACCTCCTTTTCCCTTCCTCCACCACATCTCCATCTCACCTCCCCCCCAATCCAGCGTCTATCCACCACCGCCTCGTCCTCCAAGCGTGCCCCGATCTCAAGCGGCGGTAGCAATTAAAGCAGAGCGCCTCTGCCTGTCTGATATAGGTGACGGCCAGCCAGGCGCTGGTTGGGTTGGGGGGGTGGGAAAACACACCAGCAGGATCCAGAAGGGGGGGAGAGGAACAATAAAACCCCGGCGTTCTTTCCGGTTATAAGGGTCTGTCGGCAGACAGTATGGCCGTTTAAAAGCAGGATAATTTAACTCAAAACTAGCCAGTTGACATTTGATTTAGGTTGACTAACTCTAGAAAAAAAATTATACTCCGGCCACCCCGCGTGGACCTAACGAAGTTTGTCCCTCTTGGGCCGCCATAGTGGTTTCTGTGTTTCCCCGTGTGTGTTCTGAGAAGGTTCTTTTTTATTTATTTTATTTCCAACCCCTTTTCATGTAGGACTGTGTCGTTTTATGTCTGTGTATTGCTAGCCCAAGGGGTGGTGGAAGATCAGTGATTGAAAAATTTTATGAAAAATAACTATTTTTAAATTTAGTGATCAAAATGTGTCAGTTTTGAGAATTTATATCAGTCTATTTTTCTATAGTTGTTTCTGAGGTGACATTGCATATGAAAACATTATCATTGAAAGAAGTATTGTCATTCTGCATAGGTGAGTATTTATATGTAAGACAATGACTGAAGCTAACTGTTGCAGTTTGTAATTTGTTGCTATTTTTGGTACAGCATTTTTTGTTTATTTGGTCATTTTTTTGTTTTTTTTCTAGACTATCATGGATAAAAGTACAATACAGAATCTCATCGTGACGAATAGCGATCGATTGTCTTTGATGGAGAATAATGGAGCTAGTCCTGTGTGGAAGTTCTTTCTTATCATCAACGTGGATGGTCAATACAGCGGTTTCGCCATGTGCAAAAAGTGCAAGTCAGCTTTGAGGTGGAGGTCACGTGATGGTACCAGTGGCCTGAAATCACACGCAGCAATCTGCAATGGGCAAAAGTATACTGCAGTGAATAAAAGCATCAAGGACTTTTTATACAAAGATAATCCGAAGGAAGACAACAGCAGAAGTACCTTGCCTACAGCAGCGAAAGCAGACGTTACTGATGCAGTTGCTTCGATGTGCGCCATCGACATCAGACCTTTTTCTGTGGTCGAGGGAATAGGATTCGCTCGCCTTGCTGACATGTTGATTTTCATTGGTGCGAAATATGGTAAAGTTTCTTCAGATCAAGTACTCCCATCTGCAAGAACAGTGTCCAGACATATTTCAGCAGTTGCTGAAAAAGAAAAGGCTGCATTGTCTGAGGTCTTGGTTCGGCAAAATAAATTTGCCATTACAACTGATCTGTGGACTGAAGATGGAACTGGTAGGCCATACATTACCGTGACTATACACTATGTAGACGACAATTTTTATCTCCACGGAAGAATTCTTGCAACCAGAACTCTGCCTGACAAGCACACTGCAGCTAACATCCGAACAACTGTGAGGGAAATATTGGAAGAGTTTGGTGCTTATCGTCAGAACAATGTCTATATCACTGACAATGGGGCTAATGTTAAGGCTGCCTTCAAAGATCAACAGTGGCTATCATGTGCAGGCCACAATTTGAATCTTGTGTTGGTTCATGGATTGAAGCACAATGACGACTTAGATTCTCCTATTGCTGATGTAAGTTTGCTGATTAATCTTGCAAAAGACACCGTAGCACATGTCAAGCATTCAAAAATGCATCACAAGCTTGAGACTAGCCTTAAACAGGCTGTTCCAACAAGATGGAATAGCATCTATAAAATGCTGGAATCGGTATCTCTAAACCTAACACATCTTAAAGAACTGGCCAGTGAGTATAGGGATAAAAAACTGCAGAGGCTGCTTTTGGATTTGAATGAAGCACTATTAAATGACACAATCTGTGTCTTGCGAAACTTTAATGAAGCTACATCTATCTTGTCTGCTGATAAAACACCTACCCTCTGCAATGTCCTTCCAACACGTGCTCAGTTGTTCAAACATCTAACTGTTACTGCGACGGATTCATCAATTATTTCTTCCATAAAGAAACATTTTGAACAGTTAATCACCACTTATTTCCCAGTTTATCCATTACACAGCATTGCTTCTCTGTTACACCCATGTCTGAAAAATAATGCAGTTATCTTCACAGAAGATGAAAAAACACAGGCAATCGTATCTTTAAAGAGGTTGTACGAAGAGATTGAAATTGAAGACCCCTCAACTTCAAAACTGGAACAACGTTCAACACTTCCAGAGATCGACACAGTGGATGAACTCCCAGGGCCAGGTCCCTCCAAAAGAAGGAAAATAGATGCAACCGTTGGTTTCCTGAGTGATTTTTTTGAAACGTTATCACCTCGGAAGGCTGCTGTTAATGAGGTGGATAGCTATCTTTGTTCTACTGATTTAGATGCTGATGTTTTAAGATTTTGGAGAAATAAACAGAAATGCTGGCCAAAATTAGCAAAAGTTGCACAAGGGATACTGTGCATTCCAGCTACCAGCACATCTTCAGAGAGGGCATTCTCAATTGCAGGAAGGACTGTGGAAGAAAGGAGAACTAGACTGAATCCAGAGATTGTGGATGATTTGTTGTTCATCCACGGGTTAAAAAATAAGGACAATTAAAAGTACATGTCGTGTTTTGTTTTTGTATAGTTATTAAGTAATATTTAACAAAGTTTTAAAGTTTTACAGTATGTTTCCTTTAAACGTAAATAAAGAAAATTATATAAAATCGTACCCGTTTGAGGCTTTTATGTATGCGACGGTGACGGTGACGGGGCGGTGAATGGGGTTGCAGTGGCGGTGACGGGGTGGTGAATGGGATGGCAGTGGCGGTGACGGGGCGGTGAAGGGAATGGCGGTGACGGGGCGGTGCAGAGGATGGTGAGACGGGGACGGGGCGGTGACGGGGACCAATTTTTTCACCGTGTCATTCTCTATTTTCAACCTCTAACCAGTGGAGAAACAAAGTTTGGGTGTGAGCTTTGCCTATGTCTGTTGGTTGTGAAAGAGAAAAGGTCTGTTATATATTTAGGGGCTAAGCCATAAAGTACCTTGAAGCAAAAACAACCAAACTTGAATTTCACACGTGCCTCCATCGGCAGCCAATGTAGAAGTCGATAGGAAGGTGTTTCGTAATCAAACTTCTTCAGTCCACAAAGTAGTCTAACCGCTGCATTTTGTACCAGTTGCAATTGCCGCATATTCTTCCGGGGGAGTGCCAAGTAGGTGATGTTACAATAATAGAGTTGACTCAGTATAAGGGATTGTACCAGAATTCGAAATGATGAGACATCGAAGTAAGCTCTGATGGACCGAAGCTTCCAGAGGGTGAAAGATTTTTCTAATCAAGGAGTCTACCTGGTCTTTCATGGTCAGGCTCTGGTCCAGTGTTACTCCCAATACCTTCATAGTGGGTTGAATGGGATAACTAAAGTTATTGATGCACATTGATGCTTTAGTGTCAAATGGGTGTGGCGATGCTATGAAAAATTTTGTTTTCTCTGAGTTTAGTTTTAGTCTGAATTCAGTCATCCATTGCTCCATCTGATTTAGTACTTCTGTTGCTTTGGGGGTAACATCTGAGACAGAGTTAGTGAATGGGATAATTATCGTGAAGTCAGTGTAGCTAAATAGTTTTATCCCCAGCTGAGACAATTGTGCACCCAAATGAGGACATGTAAACATTGAAGAGCAAAGGGGATAATGGTGATCCTTGTGGCACGCCAGATGGATTGCTCCATGTGTCAGAGAGATCATGATTAAAACGGACTTGGTATGTGCGTGATATAAGGAAACCTCGAAACCAGTTCAGTACTTCTCCTCTGATTCCAATTGCGTCTAGGCATTGTAACAGTTTTCCATGGTCCACCAAGTCAAAGGCAGAGCTCATGTCAAATTGCATGATTAGGGTGTTGAGGCCCTTACTGAACAAGTAACACAAATTGTCCAGGATAGCCGCAATTACTGTATCAATGCTAAACAGAGGCCTAAAACCAGATTGAGTTTAATGCAGAAGAGAGAATTGGTCAAGATATTCCATTAGTTGGGTGTGTACCAATCCTTCCATGATTTTTACCATAAAAGGAATAGATGCTACTGGTCTATAGTTGGTTATTGATGTTGATGATTCTTTACAATTTTTTGGGATTGGGATTATTATAATATGACCATTATTAGTGAGGAATTTTCCATTGTTTAGGTTATTGGTTAGCTAATTCAATAGAGCTAGTTTAAAGTCTAATGGAGCTGCTTTCATAATTTCTGGGGGACATGAGTCCAGGACATAATATGATTTAGAGCAGGGGTGTCCAACCTTTTGGCTTCTCTGGGCCGCATTGGCCGAAAAAAAATGTTTCTGGGGCCGCGCAAACATGCAAACACTGCAGCAAGACAAGAGGAGGGAGGCAGCAAGACGGTAAACACCCAGGGGCAGCAGAGGAAAACACTGCATTGTCCTCAACCGGGGCTGCACAAAATATTTCATGGGGCCGCATGTGGCCCTCGGGCTGCAGGTTGGACACCCCTGATTTAGAGTATTTGTTATATAATTTGATGTAGTTATTCCATTCTGAATTGTGGAAGGAACTCCAGATCATGTCCACTGGTATTTCATTTCTTTGTATATCAATTGATTGATGTTCATATGCAACAATTGTCGAATAGTTATTTTTTAGGTTTTTGATTTCTGAATCGAAATGTTGTGCTAGATCATTTGCTGAGGGTAGCTTGGTATTATGCATGGGTTGAGTGTAGCGTGTGGTGTCAAATAAATTTGTAACTATGTTGAACAGTTCTTTTGTATTGGCTCCTTTTGAGCTAGTATTAGATGAGTTAATTTTGGATAAGTAAAAAGTTTTACGTTTTTCTTTTATCTGTTGTTTGTAGAGTTTTATGTTGGATCTCCAGTTGTTTTGGTCTGACAGTCCCCTACATAGGCCTTGAATGAAAAATACATTTTTGTTTATTTGTTTTCTTTCTAAACTCCTGAGAATGAGAAACCATTTGTTTCTGAATATCGTGCCATGTGTTTTCTGGAAAATTACCCTCATATAGACCCCCTTTCTTGTCAAAATATTTGTGTACAATATCTGTGAGTTCTTGAAAATCAAAAGGGTTCATATTTGAGGCTGCAGTCTGCCTTGGTACCTGGGCCTTGCTCATCCCTGTCTGTGTGTAGCCTTTGAGATTGAAATGCTCCCACTGATGAAGGAGGGAGACTTTAGTTAATAGATAGAAAAACGAGGTAAAGCGTGTTAGGCAAGAGTCATTGGCATAAATAATACACTTATGCCCACACTTGCCTACACTGGTTACTTCCTGAAATTTACAGGCAGAAGTTAAGCAGGAAAAAATATAAGAAGTTGGTTAGAAGAGGAGAGATGCCAGCTGCCAGTTCCAGTCCATACTGTGCCTTACACCAGGGCAGAGACTGACAAGAAATAGAATTAAAAGCACAAAGGAAAAAAAGTAAAAGTTATTAGTACAGATGTGGCGTGTCTTAATTGAGTGACTGTTTTAACTTTGGACCATGCTTTTCTTCAGAGCAGCTCAAATATTCTTACATGTAACACACTCTAACAAGCCTATAATAGCAAATCATATGCAAATTGGCATAGGTAAAACTATAAAGACTTTTGATAGTAAAATCTCACCAAATATAAAACCCAAAATATTACTGGAACTTTTCACAACTGTGTCATCCAGTCTAAAACAATTTAAGGATTCCAGAAGGTCTTTTGATTTCTATCTCACTCTGTCTATCAATCAAAATACAAAGTCTATTAATAAGTAAAATCTCACCAAGTATAAAACCCCACAATATTATTGGAACTTTTCACCAGTGTGCCATCCAGTCTAAAGTACAATCAATCTAAGGGTTTCCCAAGGTCTTTCGATTTCTATCTCACTCTGTCTATACTGCACAAGGCCTTTTGAGTTGAAAATACCATCTCTCACCTTGTCTTATGCAGCCAATAATCCTATTGCACAGTGCATACAAGAAAAAAATCCTGCCTATTTCATACATGAAAAAAAAATTTGAATTCTACTTACCCAGATGAAATCGTCAGGAAGGACCGAGACGAGCCCCCAAAATGTAAGGATTGTAGTGGCCCCCACAATGTTAGGTTGTAGGGGTTATGTTAGGCGCCCTTACAAAACGCCAGGTCCCGAGTTCAATACCATCACCGAAGATTCACCAGGAAGTAGACTCAAATAAGAAGCACAGCCAGAGGTGATGGCATAAAGAATATATTATAGAAATAGGCTTACAGAAAAGCAATATTTATAAGCATTACAATTAAGCATTACAATTAATGAGAGAGCAAAGCAGTTTCCCTGCCTTACAGAGTCCAGAAGGAAGCGTGAAGTTCCAGGGAGAGGCAGAGAGAGAGCGAAAAGGGGGATGGGGTAATGATCTAAGCTTGGGTTCCCAAGATAGAGAGAAGGGATAGAGAGATAGATAGCTCAAGAGATAGACCCATGTGTGTTGCAGAGAGGAGGCTTTTATAGCTTGGAATCTTATTCTGAATATAGAAACTATTGTATTTCCCAGTATCTTTCTGTTTAGAATTTGTAAACTGTTAGAAACAATGGTTAGTTTAATTGATAAGGAGGGTGTGATACTCCTAGTCAAAAACAACCTCAACATAAAAGTTCTAGACAAATACTCTACTCCCTACTTGGATCTTCTAGCCTGCCAACTATCCGATGATACACACAAAGGCACCATGACCTGCATTCTCTGCTACATAACACCAGGAAAATGGATCGCCTCAAAACATGTACTCGAAGACTTCATCTTCCACAACTCTCTAACGTCAACACATAACCTGCTCTTTGGAGACATAAACCTCCACTTAGAAGACCACACCTCCAAACAAGTTGAAAGTATACTCTCATACCTCAAAGCACTAACCTACCAGATTCTTAACCCCCAACCCACACATGAAAAAGGCCACCAACTAGATATTGCTGCATACATGACCCAACACCTTCATACACCTGAAATCCACATCTCAAACGGGGCCTGGCACCCCTCCCTCTGGTCAGACCACTATAAATACACCTTCAACATCAACTGGGCTCAATGCAATAACAAATATCAACCTCACAAAACCCCCTTCAAAACCCACCACATTCTGGGGCAAAGCAGACCACGCAATTGATTCCATAGACCCCATAGAATTCATATCCCAATGGCGAACCTTAAGTGAAACAATCCTGAATGAGCTAGCACCAGTAAAATCAAAATACAGAATCTGCAGACCGTCTGACAAATGGTTCAATACCGAACTTCTCCAACTCAAAAGGCATTGCAGACAACTGGAAAGAGACTGGAAAAAAAAAGAACCAAGAACACACTAAAATAGCATGGAGAAGCCTAATTAAACAATATAAGATCAAACTCAAGGAAAATCAAAAAGCTTACTACTCCAAACTGGTAGGCATGGAGGCCCTAGACACAAAAAAACTATTCATACTAGTAAAAAAACCTCACTGATACTAAACCTTTCCTAGCCGCACAAGGAAACCACCCTCCAACAGCTACCCAACTTGCAGACCACTTCAAAAACAAGATTACTACGATCAGGACCTCTTTCAACAACACACGCACCCACCTCAACGAGATAATAACAAACCCTACAATAGGAGAAGCCATTGCAGCAGACAGGACCTGGATCGACTTCCCAGTAGTACATTGGTCTGCTATGAACCGACTCTACAGAAAATACAGCCAAGCATCATGCGACCTGAACAACTGTCCCACATATCTGATAACAAATGTCTCCTCCAAATTTAGAGCTAGCCTCATGCAATGGATACAAACCACGCTCACGGAAGGTCAATTCCCACAGGACCTAGGAGAGATCATAATCACCCCAATTGTGAAAGATCATAAAGGCCCAATAGATATCCCCTCCAACTACAGACCCATCGCTTCAATACCAATATATGTTAAACTAATAGAAGGACTAGTTGCACAATACCTCAATAACTACCTGGAAGACCACAACCTACTTCACCCCTCTCAATCAGGGTTCAGAACCAACCATAGCACGAAGACACTACTAGTAACCCTACTAGAAACAGTCCGACAGCACCTTAGCAAAGGCAGAAGGATGCTGATAATTCAACTTGATCTCTCTGCTGCATTTGACCTGATTGATCACTCCATACTACTACAGATACTTGAAGCCATAGGGATCTCAGGCAGGGTATACAATTGGTTCCAAGGATTCCTTAAATCAAGAACATACAGAATAAAGACAAACTATCTTAAATCAGAACCTTGGTTGAACCCCTGTGGAGTTCCACAAGGATCACCACTGTCACCTACGCTCTTCAACCTCTTTATATCCTCCCTTGGGACCACTCTAGATAACCTAAATGTAACATCATTCAGCTATGCAGACGACATCACCATACTCCTCCCCTTCGATTCACCAGATTCCTCTTCAACAGAAAAACTGAAAAAAACACTAGAAGCAGTAGAAAAATGGATGATAGACCACAAATTGAAGCAGAACTCAGACAAAATAAAATTTCTTTTGCTCGAAAAGGCCAAAACCCCATCCATTATAGAATTAGAAATAAATGCCACCAAATACCCAATACAGTCTACTCTTAAACTCCTAGGAGTGATGATAGATAGATGCTGCACAATGCAGGTCCAAATCAACAAGACTACCCAGAAAGCATTTTTAACCATGCGCAATTTACGAAAAATAAGAAAATTCTTCGACAAAGAGCAATAAAGGCTCATAGTCTAATCCCTAGTCCTAGGTCTAGTGGACTATTGCAATATCCTCTATCTACCATGCCCTGCAAACATGATAAAACAATTACAGACTGTACAAAACACAGCTCTCAGATTGATCTACTCGCTAAGTAAATTTGACCACATCACCACTGCCTACCTAGACTCACACTGGTTACCTATACAAGCACAAATTCAATTCAAATTATACTATCTATTATTCAAAGCAATAAATGGCACTGCCCCCACTTCCTAAACAACCGCCTAAATCAGAACCTTACTACTAGACAAAGGAGAACTCAGACCCAATTTACCTATCCCCCATTCAAAGGTACTCAGTGCAAGAAAATGTTTGACAACCTACTAGCAACGCAAGCAGCGAAACTTGACCACTCCATCTCCAACTTGCTGACAACAACGAGTGACTTCAAATCATTTCGAAAAGAAATCAAAACCCTGCTATTCAAAAAATTTTCCAGATATCTTAACTTTTCCCCTTGTCCTTCCCCTCCCTTGTAAATTCCCCCTCAAAGTCTCTTCCTCTATTACAATATTTCTGGTCAAAGTCTCAACCATGTAAACAGCTCCCTAAACTGTAATTCTCCTGGAAATGTCCAGTTATCTTTTTTGTAATCCAAAATCCTAAATTGTACTTTTCCTGGAAATGTCCAGTTAGCTTCTTTTGTAATCCGCCTAGAACTGCAATGTACGGGCGGAATAGAAGTCACTAATGTAATGTTACACAGTTTCGTTTTTACTAATTTTCTAAAACTAAGATAGGATGAGGAGTGCATGACAATGTTACCCAGCAAGTCATTCAGTTTATCCGCCTGGAATCTTTTGTAACTGCAGGCCTTTATTGTTGGGTGAGTAAATATGTTGAATTTACATGTGGGCCTAATAGTGCCTTATTGAAGCAGAGACAAGAAAATTTAAATAAAACTCTAGCCTCGAGGGGCAGCCAGTGAAGTTTTGGTAATAGGGACTTATGTGTTCCCATCTTTTTAAACTGAAAATCAGACGTACTGCCAAATTTTGAATAATTCAGAGTTTTTGAAGGGTTTTCTTGAAAGATCCCAAGTAAATAATGTTGCAATAGTCCAGCATGCTTAGGATAGATGTTTGTACCAGTAGACGGAATGATGCTGCATCAAAGTATTTTTTGATGGTACTTAGCTTCATAATGTTGAGAAGCATTTTCTGGTCAGTAGATCCGTGTGAGCGTCTAAAGTGAGATATCGGTCGAGAGACACTCCCAGAATTTTTATGGAATCGAAAATGGGGAAGTCCTGGCCGTTCAAGGAGATTTTTGAATCTTTGATTTTATCGTTTGGGCTCACCAGAAAAAATTTGGTTTTATCAGAGTTAAGTTTCAGTTTGAATTCTGTCGACCATAATTCGATTTGTTTTAGGACGAATGCCAGGTGATTCTTTGTCTCGGAGGTGAGGTTTGTGAGGGGAAGGACTATGGTGATGTCATCTGCATAGATATAGAATTTGACTTTTAAGCTTTGCAGTAGATTCCCCAGAGGGGCGAGATAGATGTTAAACAGGGTAGGGGATAAAGGGGAGCCCTGCGGAACTCCGCAAGTGTTTGTCCGCAAGTGCCCTCTTGTTCTCCCTACCTTGGAGAAGGTGAACAACCTGTCCTTATCTACTAAGTCTATCCCCTTCAGTACCTTGAATGTTTCGAACTTGTCCCCTCTCAATCTCCTCTGTTCAAGGGAGAAGAGGCCCAGTTTCTCTAATCTTTCACTGTACGGCAGCTCCTCCAATCCCTTAACCATCTTAGTCGCTCTTCTCTGGACCCTTTCGAGTAGTACAGTGTCTTTCTTCATGTACAGCGACCAGTGCTATACGCAGTACTCCAGGTGAGAGTGCAGTGGCCCGGTGCAGTGGCATGATAACCTTCTCCGATCTGTTCGTGATCCCCTTCTTAATCATTCCTTGCATTCTGTTCGCCCTTTTCGCCACCGCCGCACATTGCGCGGACGGTTTCATCAACTTGTTGATCATAACTCCCAAATCCCTTTCCTGGGAGGTCTCTCCAAGTACCACCCTGGACATCCTGTATTTGTGCATGAGATTTTTGTTACTGACATGCATCACTTTACATTTGTCCACGTTGAACCTCATCTGCCATGTCGATGCCCATTCCTCGAGCCTGATTATACCACGTTGTAGATCTTCGCAAACCCCCTGCGTTTTCACTACTCTGAATAACTTCATATCGTCCGCAAATTTTATCACTTCGCTCGTTGTACCTATGTCCAGATCGTTTATAAAGATGTTGAAGAGCACGGGTCCAAGCAACGATCCCTGCGGCACCCCACTGGTGATGCTCTTCCAGTCCGAGTATTGTCTATTTACCCCCACTCTCTGTTTCCTATGTTTCCTTGCAAAGAAATTAAAACTAGAAAAGGACACCAGAAAGGGATAAAGACCATCCTTTCCATAGACTACTTGAACTCATAATGAAACAGACAAGGAGGTAGGAACATTGAGGAAATAGTTGGTTAACTCATACTAGGAACACAGTAGAAGGAATTCAGTAGATATACCCAGAAAGTGTGTATATATATATATATATATATATATATATATATACAGCAAATATAGTATTCTCTAGAGCAGGGATCTCAAAGTCGGGTTTTCAGAATTTCCCCCATGAATATGCATGAGATCTATGTGCATGCACTGCTTTCAATGCATATTCATTGGGGAAATCCTGAAAACTCGACTGGATTGTGGCCCTCAAGGAGGGACTTTGAGATCCCTGCTCTAAAGTATATTAGGGTGAAGATAGTGAGCAAATATTGTATACTCATTTAAAGAGACTAAATATAAATGATACCTAAATGCATCAAACCACCAGTGAATACCATCTGAAGCGGTTTTGAAAACCATCACAGAAACACCCAAACTCTGTAATACCATCACAAAAGCTCATGTAAACCACTCTGGATTGACTCTCCAGTCATTAGTAGCAATATAGAATCTTTATTTAAACAAAAAACCATCATGTGGGTAGGGTCTAGACAGCTGCTAGGCATCCAATAAAATGGAGGCTTACACATGGCTTGGCACCTTTTAAGGCTGGTCAATATGCACTTAGTATGCATCCTTCCACCATGCAATGTCACCTTCCTGATTGATATTTGCTATAGATCTTATACAATGGGGTTACCACATTAAGGTACTGAGCATGGCTTGCATAGAAAAGTATATTCTTTGCCACTTCGAGATACCCAGTAATTCACCAACTCCCAGTTGCTCTGCTATATCTGTATTCCACTATTGCTATTATTATTATTAATTTACCTATTTCCAAGTTCACCTCACTATTCTAATTGGATATTACACTGACATTTGGTTATTTTACTATAGTCATACAAGCCACAACCTCTGTCCACCATCTTGAGTGAACCTCTCATAAGGGTGGTTAAGAAATTTTAATAAATAAAGGAGGCAGGTTATTATTCCCTTCAATTACTGCTCACTTACTCTACTGAGACCACATCCTGTTTATCATATCTGTTTGTAAGATCTGTGGAGCAGGTACTGGCCGGTACTGCACATGGCAGGTACTGTTTTAGAAATAAGTATTAGTCTTAGCAATATTTCTCTCTCTCCGTTTCTTTTCACCCTTTGTCCTAGCCTAACTAATCATACACTCTGTCCCAGGATACTCTGATTCTAGCTCGGGTATAAACCTTCATCTTCACCTAACAGAATGATATCTTTGCTGCATAACTCACCACAGCATTCTTCGGGTTGGCCTGCTCATCTCGCATGTCTTGTAGCTCTTGAGTTGTAGCACTGTGAACACGACTCAGGACATTAAACCAGTCACTGTGGTGCAAGAGAGGGAAGAACATTTTAGAAAAACACTTGAGAAAGACTGGTTTGACTTGAAATCCAGAAAACAACTGATGAGAGTCACAGACCTGAGTAAGATACCAAGTACGACCAAAACCTTTATTCTAAACCTCTCAATTCAGAAACGACAAGTAATTTAAATTCATAAATCCATTATGGTTTTACTTCTAGAGGGCACTAGAACGTGGATAAAAGTAAGAAGTGCCTAGATGACTGCAGGAGGGACAAAAAAGCAAAAAAAAACAAAACAAAATCCAAACTTCAATAAAATTGTTGTAACACAAGGAATAAAGAGGACCCGACACAGTCCGTGTTTTGGCAGTGTGCCTTCCTCAGGACTTTATTGCTATATAGAGGTCAATAAAAACCAAAACAGCAGAGCGCAGTCCTCTTAGATGTTTTCTTCCTTGGGTTACAACATTTGTATTAGTTTTTAAGACACGCTTGTGAGGTTTGTTTGTGTTTTTTATTTTTGTGTCCTTCCTGCAGTCATCAGGGTACTTATTTCTTTTATCCACTTTCTTTGTGGACTTATTTTTGTGGATTTTACCTGCTCCTTTTTTGGCGTCTTTTACCTCTAGAGCAGTGGTCTCAAACCTCAAACCCTTTGCAGGGCCACATTTTGGATTTTTAGGTACTTGGAGGGCCTCAGAAAAAAATAGTTAATGTCTTATTCAAGAAATGACAATTTTGCATGAGGTAAAACTCTTTATAGTTTATGAATCTTTCCTTTTGGCTAAGTCTTAATAATAATATTGTAATTTATAGCTAAAGAGAAATGATCAAGAAACTTTTATTTTATTTTTGTGATTATGATAAAACATACCGAGGGCTTGAAAATAGTACCTGGCGGGCCGCGCGTTTGAGACCACTGCTCAAGAGAGACCATTCTAGCCCTTCGTATACTGCTGTTTACTCAACTGATTACGTATAAACCAAAGGCTGTCTGGGCTCTGCTGCATTGCTGCTGATTGAGCTGATTGGGCTGCTCTAGACCATAAGAACATTAGAAGTTCCTGCTGCTGGGTCAGACCAGTGGTCCATCATGCCCAGCAGTCTGCTCCCGCGGCGGCCACCAAGCCGAAGACCAGTGCCCTGAGACCAGTCCTACGTTCCGGTTCAGCAGGAACTTGACTAACTTTGTCTTGAATCCCTGGAGGGTGTTTTCCCCTATAACAGCCTCCGGAAGAGCGCTTTCCACCACTCTCTGGGTGAAGAAGAACTTCCTTATGTTTGTACGGAATCTGTCCCCTTTTAAGTTTAGAGAGTGCCCTCTCGTTCTCCCTAACTTGGAGAGGGTGAACAACCTGTCTTTATCTACTAAGCCTATTCCCTTCAATATCTTGAATGTTTTTATCATGTCCCCTCTCAGTCTCCTCTTTTCAAGGAAGAAGAGGCCCAGTTTCTCTAATCTCTCACTGTATGGCAACTCCTCCAGCCCCTTTACTATTTTAGTCGCTCTTCTCTGGACCCTTTCGAGCAGTACGTATAGTAGTGCTGGACACACTATTCCAGGTGAGGGCGTACCATGGCCAGGTACAGCGGCAAGATATACAATGTTGACCGGGTCACCCTTGTCTAGCTGCCTGTTTACTCCCTCGAAGAAGTGCCGCCAGTTCATCAAGCAAGATCTTCCTCTGCTGAAACCATGCTATTTGGTCCTCATCAGATCGTGTCCATCAAGGTGCTCAATGATGCGGTCCTTTATCAGCGCCTCTAACTATCTTTCCCGGTACCGAGGTCAGACTCACCGGTTTGTAGTGTCCCAGATCACCCCTCGAACCTTTCTTAAAGATCGGTGTAACATTTGCCACCTTCCAGTCTTTGGAACCCTTCCCAATTTGATCAACAAATTGGCTATCAGTTCAGGTATAGTCACTTTCAGTTCCTTGATTACCCTCGGATGGATGCCATCCGGTCCTGGATATTTATCATTTTTTAACCTATCAATCTGCCAACATACCTCTTCTAGACTTACCATCAATCCTGTCAGTTTCCCATCTTCGTTTTCCACGTATAGCCTGTCGGCTTCCGGTATGTTGCGTATATCCTCTTCAGTAAACACAGACGCAAAAAATGTGTTCAGTTTGTCGGCGATGGCTTTGTCCTCCTTTAGGACTCCCTTCATTCCTCGGTCATCCAATGGCCTAACCGTTTCCTTCGTGGGTCATTTCCCCTTAATATATCAAAAGAACAGCTTGAAGTTTTTCACCTCCTTGGCTATTTTTTCCTCTTAGTCTCTTTTGGCCCCTTTTACCACCTTAAGGCACCTGCTTTGATGTCTGTGCTTTTTCCAGTTATCATCCATTTTTGACCTTTTCCATTCCTTAAACGAAGTCTTCTTGTCTCTGATCGCTTCCTTCACTGCTACAGTGAGCCACACCGGTTCCTTGTTCTTTTTCCTCTTGTATCCCTTGTTGATACGCGGTATATATAGATTTTGCGCCTTGGTGACTGACCTTAAAAAGGGACCATGCTTGCTCTAGCGTCTTTACAGTGCTTATCCTATTCTTGATTTTCTTCCCCACCATGAGTCTCATCCCTTCGTAATTCCCTTTTCAGAAGTTCAGCGCCGTGGCCATCATTCTGGATCGATGTTTCATCCCCGTGTCCAGGTCAAAGCAGATCATATTATGATCAATGGTTCCCAGCATCCCCTCTACTTCTACACCTTGCGCCGGTCCTCGTAGCCCATTTAAAACTAAGTCCAGAATTGCGTTTCCTCTTGTATTTTCCTTGACAAGTTGTTCCAGGAAGCAATCGCCTATAGCATCCAGGAACTTGGTATCCCTACTGCAGCCAGGAGGTGCATAGGTTCCAGTCTATCCCCGGATAATTGAAGTCGCCCATGATAATTGGGATGCCTCCTTTGCAGTTGCGTTTAATCTCATCCGTCATTTCTCCATCAGTTTCTTTGGACTGCTCTGGGGGTCGGTAGTAGATAAGAACATAAGAAGTTGCCTCCACTTGGCCAGACCAGAGGTCCATCTCGCCCAGCGGTCCTCTCCCGCAGTGGCCCATCAGATCCGCGACCTGTGAAGTTTCTGACCACTTCTATAACCTACCTCAAGTTCTATCTGTACCCCTCTATCCCCTTATCCTCCAGGAACCTATCCAAACCTTCCTTGAACCCCTGTACCGAGTTCTGGCCTATCACTTCCTCCGGAAGCGCATTCCATGTGTCCACCACCCTCTGGGTAAAAAAGAACTTCCTAGCATTTGTTCTAAACCTTTCCCCTTTCAATTTCTCTGAGTGACCCCTAGTGCTTGTGGCTCCCCACAGTTTGAAGAATCTGTCCTTATTTACTTTCTCTATGCCCTTTAGGATTTTGAAGGTTTCTATCATGTCCCCTCTAAGTCTCCTCTTCTCCAGGGAGAACAGCCCCAGCATTTTTAACCTGTCAGCGTATGAAAAATTTTCCATACCTCTTATCAGTTTAGTCGCCCTCCTCTGCACTCCCTCGAGTACCGCCATGTCCTTCTTGAGATATGGCGACCAGTATTGAACACAGTACTCCAGGTGCGGGCGCACCATTGCGCGATACAGCGGCATGATGACCTCCTTTGTCCTGGTCGTAATACCTTTTTTGATGATGCCCAGCATTCTGTTTGCTTTCTTTGAGGCTGTCGCACACTGAGCCGATGGTTTCAGTGATGTGTCGACCATCACCCCCAGGTCCCTTTCAAGGCCACTCACCCCTAGCAGTGTTCCCCCCCCCCCCCCCCCACTTTGTAGCCGAACATCGGGTTCTTTTTCCCTACATGCATGACCTTGCATTTCTCTACGTTAAAATTCATTTGCCACTTTTTTGCCCAGTCTTCCAGTCTCGTTAGGTCCCTTTGCAGGTCTTCACAGTCTTCCGTGTTTCTAACCCTGCTGTAGAGTTTGGTGTCATCAGCAAATTTGATAACCTCACATTTTGACCCCCGTCTCCAGATCATTAATAAATATATTGAACATTAGAGGTCCCAGCACCGACCCCTGTGGAACTCCGCTCGTGACCCATTGCCAGTCTGAGTATTGGCCCTTTACTCCAACCCTCTGTTTCCTGCCTGCCAACCAGTGTTTGATCCATCAATAGATATCCCCTTGCACCCCGTGGTTCCATAGCTTTTTAAGTAGCCGCTCATGGGGTACCTTCTCGAAGGCTTTTTGGAAGTCAAGGTAAATAATGTCTATGGATTCCCCCTTATCCATCTGGCTGTTTATTCCCTCAAAGAAGTACAGCAAGTTCCTGAGGCACGACCTTCCCTTGCAGAAGCCATGCTGGCTCGCCTTCAGTTGTCCATTGTTTTCTATGTGTTCGCAGATTGTGTCCTTTACCATTGCTTCCATCATCTTTCCCGGAACCGAGGTCAAGCTCACAGGCCTGTAGTTTCCCGGGTCACCCCTTGATCCATTCTTAAAGATGGGCGTGACATTTGCTATTTTCCAGTCCTCTGGGATCTCCCCAGATTTTAGGGAGAGGTTACGTATTTGGCGAAGTGTCTCTGCTATTTCATTTCTCAGTTCTTTTAGGACCCTTGGGTGGATGCCGTCTGGGCCCGGTGATTTGTCACTCTTCAGTCTGTCTATCTGTCTGAGGACATCCTCTTTGCTTACCTCTAGTTGTACCAGCCTTTCGTCGTGTTCTCCGTTTATAATCACCTCGGGTTCTGGGATATTGGATGTGTCCTCTCTGGTGAAGACTGACGTGAAGAATTTGTTTAACCTGTCAGCTATCTCTTTTTCCTCCTTTATCGCTCCTTTCCTGTCTCCGTCGTCCAGTGGTCCCACTTCCTCTCTGACTGGTTGTTTCCCTTTCACATACCTGAAGAAGGGTTTGAAGTTTCTTGCTTCTCCTGCCAGTTTTTCCTCATATTCACTCTTTGCTTTCCTGACCTCTCGATGGCATTTTTTCTGGTGTCTTTTGTGCTCTTCCTGGTTTTCCTTTGTTGGTTCCTTTTTCCATTTCTTGAAGGATGATTTCTTGTCACTTATCGCCTTTTTAACTTGTTATCCATGCTGGGTTTCTAGTTCGATTTTTTTTGCACCCTTTCCTAAACCTTGGGATGTACAGGTCTTGTGCCTCAAGCACTGTGCCTTTAAGCAGTGTCCAGGCTTCCTTTACGGTCTTCACCTTCCCTGAGCTGTTGCTGAGCTTTTTTCCTACCATTTTCCTCATGTCCTTGTAGTTTCCTTTTCTGAAGTTGAGTGCTGTCGTTGTGGTTCTTTTCACTTTTGATGTTCCCATGTTTAATTTGTACTGGATCATGTTGTGATCGCTGTTCCCTAATGGTTCTAGTACCACCACTTCCTTTGCGGGTCCCTCTAGCCCGTTGAGGATTAGGTCCAGAGTGGCATCCCCTCGCGTTGGTTCCGTGACCAGCTGCTCCATGAAACATTCCCTTATCGACTCTAGGAATTTAGTTTCTCTCGTGCAATTTGAGTGCCCAATGTCCCAGTCTATTCCCGGATAGTTGAAATCCCCCATAACCACCACCCTTCCACTTTTGCACACCTGCCTCAGTTCGGTCTCCAGGTCCAGGTTGTTTGTTTCTGGCTGTCCTGGAGGGCGATAGTACAGTCCTAACTTGATGTCAGCTCCTTCCCCTCCTGTCATGCCGATCTTTGTTTCCGTTCCATTTGTTCCTGGAATTTTGGCCCATAGAGACTCTACCTTATTGTTTGATTTCAGCGTGTTCTCTCCGGTAGATTCAATTCCCTCTTTGACGTATAGGGCAATACCCCCACCTTTTTGACCCACTCTGTCTCTGCTGTATAGCTTGTATCCCAATAGCACAGTATCCCAGACATTTTCCTCGTTCCACCATGTTTCCGTGATGCCGATGATGTCAAGGTTATCTTTTTGTGCCATAGCTTCCAATTTCTCCATCTTATTCCTTAGGCTCCTTGCATTCGTATACATACACTTGAGTTTGTGGCCTGTAACTTTCTTGCTTTTCCTCCCCTCTTGTGTTCCTTTTGATCCGTCAGGATTTCTTCCTTGCCTATGATCCAGTGAGTCTTCCCCGCAATCTTCCTGTGCGGTATCCTCTGGGTATACTGTTTCCCAAACCATCGACTCTTCAAGGTTTCAAGGTTTATTAAATATTTGATGGATCGCTATATCGTTATACAAAGCGATGTACATTAAAATACAATTAGATAAGATAATAAAAACATACAATTCATTAAAGTAATAATAACATACAATAAAAAAACGTTAGATTTTAGACAGGACCAACAACAATTGGGAGGAAAGGGAGGTTAAAGTTACATATCGTAAAAAGAGAAATACATTTAAGGATAGAACATCAAGGAGGTATTAAAATACTTGAAACGAAAAATTAAAAAATTTTTTTAAAAAAAATGGGAGAATTTGTTTTTTATTATTTATGTATTAAAAATTTTTTTAAAAAGATAAGTTTTAAGAGATTTCTTAAAAGAAGGAACATCTTTTTCGTTTTTTATATATTGGGGCAAAGAGTTCCACCATTGGGGGCCGACGACCGAAAACATTTCCAATCTACGGGTGCCTATAATTTTCAAAGATGGAATTACTAATAGGTTTTGGGAAGATGATCTGAGAGAGCGTGCAGAACAATAGGGAATTAGCATCTTAGAAATGCATTGTGGTTCTTTGAAGATCAAGTTTTTATAGATAAGTAGTAAAACTTTAAACTGTATACGTTGGCAAATTGGAAGCCAATGTGCATCTTTAAAGAGAGGAGTGACGTGATCGAATTTCTTGGCATCATAAATTAGTTTTATGGCCGAGTTTTGAACTATTTGCATTTGTCGTTTTTGCTTTTGGGTAACATTGAGCAACAAAGAGTTGCAATAATCCAGTTTTGATATAACCAAAGAATGAATTAAGATATTGCGAGATTTGAGTTCGAGAAATTTAGAAAGAGATCGAATTAAGCGCAATTTGTAGAAGCAGGTTTTAACTAGATTATTAATGTGATCTTTAAATTCCAGACTATCGTCAATTATTACGCCTAATATTTTCGTTTTGGGGACGATTTCAATGGGTTTATTGTTAAGTAGGAAAGAAGAATTTAGTCCTATATCTCTTTTCCAGTTAAAAATCATAGCTTTTGTTTTATTTATATTTAATGATAATTTATTATTGTTAAGCCAATTATGAACTTGTTTGAGTTTTACATTTAAAGATTTGATGTCTTCGTAATTTTCAGGATTAAATGGGTGAATTAACTGTATATCATCTGCGTATGAAAAAGCAGTGAATCCTATAGACTGGCACAGATTCAGTAATGGTGCAAGATAAATATTGAATAACAGGGGAGATAGGATTGAACCTTGAGGGATGCCAAAGGTTGTTGTATATTCTTCTGATTCTTCGTTGTTGAATTTGACATGAGAGGTTCGATTGGTAAGATAAGAAGAAAACCAATTAAGGACTTGATCACGAAAACCTATTGATTCTAATCTCCTGAGAAGTAAATCATGATCTATAGTATCAAATGCTGCAGAAATGTCCAGAGAAAATAAGACTACAGATCTGTGATGATCCAGAAAATAGTGAATGTTATTTATTAAGCCGATAAGGGAATGTTCTGTGTTATGGTGTTTGCGGAAACCTGTCTGATTGGGGTGTAATACATTAGTGGATTCTATGAAATCAGAAATCTGATTGAATATAAATTTTTCTGTCAATTTTGCTAAAAAAGCGATATTAGCGATTGGGCGATAGTTTAATGGATCATTTATACTGATTTTGTGATCTTTAAGTAGAGGAATAATGGTAGCGGTTTTCCAAATCATAGGTACTGTAGCAGATTGTAAGCTTTTTAGAATAATGGAGTGAATGAATGGACCTAAAAGATGAAAAAAAATTTTTAAGTAAAATGGATGTAGAATTTCCGATCCAGAGCTCTTTAAGTTTATTTGTGACATGAGAGATTTAATATCATTAAGTGAAGGGAGTTTGAAATTTGAGCATTTAGCAGAAAAAAGATGATCTTCAGAATGATCTATAGAGTTATTATTGCTTATATTAGAATTAAACGTATTTCGGATGTTGTAAATTTTTTGATTAAAAGCATCTGCTAAACCTTGTGCTTTTAAAAGCGGTGTCTGTTTTGTGGAATGTTTTGTATTTTGGGATGAGATAGATTTTAAAATGTTAAATAGAGCTGAAGAATTTTTAGCTTTATTAATTTTGTCTGTATAAAATTTTTTCTTAGACTGGTTAATTTTGAGTTTGTATATAGCAGCTTGTTCTTTAAAGATTAAAAGATTCTTTTGGGTCTTAGAATGACGCCATTTTCGTTCCAAAGCTCTGAGTTGTTTTTTTATTAGGTGTAATTCTGGTGTAAACCATGGATTAGATAATTTTCGTGCTGAGATCAATTTAGAGATTTTTGGAGCCTTAGTATCAAGAAAAGAGGTAAGGGAAGAATTCCAAAAGGAAAGGTGATCGTCAATTGTGGTTGGCATATCTTCTATGGTTGAGGGATCGAAAAAAGGTGCTATGTCAATATCATCTAACTTAGTGAGATTGCGAAATGAAATTATTTTAGGTTCAGTTTGCTTTTTATGAGATTTTAGAGTTGGAAAAGCTATATTTATAGAAATAAAGTAATGGTCGACTGTCGGCTTTCCCCTTCTTCCTAGTTTAAAAAGTCTCGATTTCTCGCTTGATGTTGCTTGCAAGTAGCCTTGTTCCATCTATACTGAGGTGGAGTCCATCTTTCCTGTATAGCTTGCTCTTCCACCAGAACGTCATCCAGTTGCGCATGAAGTGGAATCCTTCTTCCTTACACCAGCGCTTCATCCACGCGTTGACTGCTTGCAGCTCCATCTGCCTGTTCTCATCGGCCCTGGGTACCAGCAGGATCTCTGAGAACGCTACCTTCGGTGTTCTGGTCTTCAGCTTCCTTCCAAGCATCCGGAACTGGTCCTTCAGTCCTTCCCTGCTGTAGTCCATGTTGCTCACGTTGTTTGTCCCCACATTGATCACCACCACCATATCTTCCTCTTCTATGCTGTCGATGATCCTGTTGATGTGGCTCACTATATCTTCTATCTTGGCTCCCGGTAGGCAGGTCACCAGCTGATCCTGTCTTCCTCCCGCTATATGGCTGTCGACCTGTCTGATGATGGAGTCCCCCACGATGATCGCTGTCCTTTCCATCTTCTCATGTCTCTCGAGGTCCGTGTCCTCGGTGTATGTCCATCTCTCCAGCCATAGGTTAGTGTCTTCCTGTGGGTTCCCCCCACTGTTTCCAGGTCTCACTGCTGTGTCACCGATTTCTTCCTTGTGGTTGTCCTCAAGGTGGTCCTCCTTCACTGTAGATTTATCTTTCCACTGGTGCTGGTGATTCTCCATGGCCTCCCTATACGCCTCCTCGATGAACTTCTCTAACTCGCGGACTTCTTCCTCAATGGTATTCTCTGTCTTGAAGTCTTCTACCTCTCTGTCCTCCTCCTCTACTGCTCGAAGTGCTTCTTGTTCCTGTATTCTGCCTTCCAGGAGTCTAACTTGTTTCTTCAGGCCCTCCAGTTCCCTGCATCGTGCATACATAAGACCGCCTCCCAGAGGGGAGATAGTCGTACATATGGCAAACGGTGCAGAAAACTGGGTAGCTTAACATCCTGCTTCTGTCTGCTGTCTCCATTGCTGTCTGCATGTCGGTCTACTATCTGAAGTGGCTTCTCCCTGTTTCCTTTTGTAGTATCCTTGGTGTTACTGTGGGTCCCTCACCGCTTCCCGGTCTGCTGTCTGAAGTGGCTTCTCCCTGTTCCCTTTTGTAGTGTCCTTGGTGTTACTGTGAGGTCCCTCATCTGATTTGAGACCTGCTATCCTTGCTTGCTTGTTGCTTGTGTGTCCTCTGTGATTGCTCTCTGCTACTACTGTGTTGTAAAGCTACTGCTTGTCTGTCCTGTTGCTCTCATGGTACTTGCCTATGTGGGTGTCCTCTCTTAGCGCTTCTTTGCAGTGATGTATCCCTTCTTAAGGCCTTTAACCCTCGCCTTTGCGCACCAAATGGCTGGGCGCTGTTGGCTCCTCTCCTTTTAAGGAAGAGTTCTGGATTGGTGCTTCACTGATGTCAGAGATGGGCGGAGCTACCTCTCGCTACTGCCCCTCACTCTCTCCTGCCTCCTCTGACTCTTCTCCCCTCTTTTCTCTTGCCTCCCAACTCTCTCCTGCCTCCCCTGCTCTCTGGGCTCAGCGGTTTCAATTGCCATTGGCTCCTCCCCTTTTAAGGAGGAGTTCCGGATCAGTGTTTTGCTTATGTCGGATGGGCGGAGCTACCTCTTGCTGCTGCCCCTCACTCTCTCCTGCCTCCTCCAACTCTTCTCCCCTCTTGTCTAGAGGGACACTTAGCACCATATCGAGGAGAAGCCACTTATCACTTATCAAGCTTCTGTTTGAAATCAAATCTCCCCTGTCAGGAATATTTTAGGAATACTCTGGAAATGTTTTAGAATTCTTTGATGATTAGAACACCCGGTGTAACATGGAAAGGTGGACAGGAATAGTGACGCTTGCATCAGCAGCATCTGGAACCCTGGTGGCTCCTTTGGATAAGCATGTTGTTCAAGAACTCTCAACTAAAATACTTTCTTTAAATGGAAGCATATTGAAGCCTTCTCCTTTCTCAGGGGTTTCTTTAGACCCCGTTTTGAGAACACTTCTTCCTATTCGTGGGAATAATCGTGTTAATCGGTGAACAGGGATAATCCCCTTAGATGGCATGCTTTCCCCTTCTGGATTCATTAATCCCATGGCTCCTCCCATGAACCTTAAGAAATTGTTCTAATTGCAAAGTATCAATGAAAATGTAATCCATACTCTGATAACTTATTAAATATTTACATGGAAATTTTGAAAGCTACAGTCAAGGCTAACACTCTAGACTTTACAGCTAAAAATAAGCCTTTTGCCTTAATTGTGTGGCCATGGCCACATTGGAAATAGCATCACTTTTGCCCCACAAAAAGACATCTTTTTCTTAAAATAAAGCTTCATGATCAAGGATTTGTAACATTCACTAACACATGTTATTAAAAGAGTGGATCTAGTCTTCAAGAATCTTCAAGAAAAGCAATTAAATCGATATCAGGAGAAACCAGTTGATCCACCGCTTGTTCCATAGAAGCCTTTGTCTTAGATGGGAGGTAATAGGTATTTTTGTACAATCCCTCTGGAGGCTGAACTCGTGAGATCTTTCATCCTCTTTAGCTCGGCTGCAGGGCTAATAAAACTTGTTCCTTCCTCTCTAAGCTATCTGTCTGGTAACTTCCTGTCATGCGCAGTTTGTTCCTGCAACCTCGCTGCATGGGTGAAATCAGTTTCTTCTCGTGATTTGTTTTCAATTCCTAGTCTTTATTTGATTTGTTTTGCGGGTTTGCCTAAGTGCTGTGGATCAACTCTGTAGGAGTGATCCTTCGGCGGGAGATCACTGACATTTTAAATTTTGTCTGCTTCTGGAGGGTGCTCTGTAAGCTTAAACTGCAGTAGGCCCTCTGGACAGCCTGCAGATTGGATCGGGTCTCCAGGAGCCATCTTTCCCCTGGTTCCTTCTGCAAAGGGGTAGAGTGCAGCCTGTGAGGTTCTATGGAGGTACGCCGGGATCGGAACTGGACTGCGTGTCTTCCCTAATTTCCCTGAGGGGTCCTGGTGGTTGTGATCTGTGGTGACAGGGAAGGTGAGGTGGTCAGAAGACCTGAAAAAATCCAGTTTAATCACCTCCTGAGGTACTGATCTCCTTGCTTGTACTGTATATTGCAGGCTGCCATAGACTTTCATTGCAGTACATGTCTCTGTGAGTCACAGAATTTGGCAATTTTGGAGGGGTGCTGAAATTGGGGTTTTGGGTGGTTTCCCTGCATGCCCTGGTTCCCCCACCTGTAAAATTGCCATTTTTTGTGGTTCCCTGTGTTTTTCCTGGGCAGTTTTAGGGCAAAATCGGCACCCGCAGCGGCCATCTTGGATTTTCTTTGAGGTTTTCAAAAGCATATTTTTTGGACTTAGAAGCTTCATTTTTGTTCCAAACTTCACAGATGCCACCTCAGGACAGGATGGCATGGATTCATGCTTTAAATGTGGCGGATGGTTGATGGATTCACAACCATGTATCACGTGTGCCGTGGCCCACGAAGGGTGTGAACTATGTGTGGATTCTGCACCATCCTCTTCCGGAGAGGACCTGCTTTCTCCAATTCCACCAGAGATGCGATTCCAGTGTCCGGGACACCAAAATTGGGCAAGGAGGCAGGCTGTGTACCAGGAAGAATGGTCCCTGTCTGGACTAGCATTTGAGGCCATAGTGCGCCACTGGGGTCGTCCCACCTTCGATCTGATGGCGTCTTCAAAGAACAGGAAGGTGGACAGATTCTTCAGCCACTGATGGGAGGTCGGCAGAGAAGGAATCGACACTCTGGTTCATCCTTGGCCCGAAGGGAAACTTCTGTACATCTTTCCCCCATGGCTCATGATGGGGCGCATGCCTCGCCGGGTGTCCTCTCACAGGGGTCCAGCGATCCTTGTGGTTCCGGTCTGGCCCAGAATACCTTGTGAGGTTGAGCTCGGAGAGGGGTCTGCGTCTTCCTTGCCATCGGAGGTTACTCATGCTGCCAGCCTTTGTTCCTTTGGGTTCCTGGGTGGGGCTACCAGCCAGATAGCCTAGAGTGGAGGGAACAGGTTTTATTAGCCCTGCAGCCAAGGCTAAAGAGGATGCAAGGTCTCACGAGTTCAGCCTCCAAAGGATATTTACAAGAAGAAAGATTAGCAGAGGTAAGAAACCTAATCTTTCATTAGAAAAAGACAATGTTGCAGCATTATCTAATCCTAAAACTTCCTTGAGCTATTTCCTCAAAGTTTCAGATGAAAGCAAATAAATCATCGGAAAATTAACAAAACACAGATTTCTAGCTCTAGCTGTGTTTTTCATTATCTCTACCTTTAAATGCAAAATGCATGGGGTAGGCTAGATGCACTTCTCTTTACGAGAAGCTTGGAGCGATATGGGCACCAAAACTATGCCAGGGTACACCTGGCAGGGCCTCCGCGTGTGCAGATCACCGGACTTGATGGACCTAGGGTCTGTTCCGGAGATGGCGCTTCTTATGTTCTTATAGGGGCAGAAACTGCCTGAAAAGAAGAATAGGAGAAAAGGAGAAAATGTTTTTTCACTCAGAGAATAATGAAGCTCTGGAACGAATTGCCAGAGGTTGTGGTAAGAGCAAATAGCCTAGTTGGTTTTAAGAAAGATTTGGAAAATTTTATGGAGGAAAAGTCTATAGTCTGTTATTGAGAGAGACATGGGGGAAGCCTCTGCTTGCCCTGGTTCGGTAGCATGGAATGTTGCTACATCTTGGGTTACAAGCGTGAATACTATTCAAATTCTACTGTCTATTATTCAAAGTAATGAATGACACTGCCCCCACATATTTAAACAATCGCCTACACTGGAACAAAACAACCAAAGGAGAACTCAGACCCCCATTTACCCACCCCACCCCCATTCAAAGGTACACAGCGCAACCTACTAGCAACACAAGCAGCGAAACTTGATCACCCCATCTCCAACATGCTGACAACAACGACCGACCAGATCATTTTGAAAAGAAATCAAAACCCTGTTGTTCAAAAAATTTATCAAGAAATCATAACACATCTCCATGTCTATCCCCACTCTTGTATATTTTCCTTCAAAGTCTCAACCATATAAACAGCACCCTAATTTGTAATTTTCCTGGAAATGTCAAGTTTCAAGTTTATTTAAAATATTTGATATGATCGCAATATCCAAATCCAATGCAATTTACAAAGAATTAAAAAAATAAAAACTCAAACAAACAGGACACTGGAAATAATTATAACATAAAGATGCAGTTGAGGGGGGAGGGGTTAAAAAAAATTGAAGTAAATACAATTCCAAAATAAATGAAAAAGGATGGGTAAAGAGACAAAAGGTTAGGGAGCGTTACCCACTTAATTTCTTCTTTTGTAATCTGCCTAGAACTTCAAGGTACTGGCGGAATAGAAGTCACTAATGTAATGTTTTGGCTAGGTACTAGGGACCTGGATTGGCCACTATGCGAACGAGCTACTGGGCTTGATGGACCATTGGTCTGACTCAGTAAGGCTATTCTTATGTTATGTCTACTGTTGGTATAGATACTCGGTCCATGGCTTTATGTTTCCCTATATTGTAAGTAAATCAGAAAAAAGTACCTTATATAAATGATCTATTCTATAGTACTCTCGTTAGTTTTCTGTCACCTCAAATCTACTTGGATCTTCTAGAGTCTCCCAAGGGGCACAACCTGAAATTCAGATGGGGCCCCACCCAGGAACCCTGACAACCCTTGAACCCAACCTAAGGGAACAAGTATGGAATTCTTAGTGAGTCTGGTCAAATATAGTAATCCAGTTTACCAGTAACTGAAGAGGCAATCTGTGAATCGGACAAAACAGATGGGTGGGAGTTCAGCCTCCAGAGGAGATTTACAAGAAGGAAGATTAGCAGAGGTAAGAAACCTAATTTTTCATTCTTGTATAAACCCTCTGGAGGCTGAATTCGTGGGACATATCAAAGCAGTCACAATTCTCAGGGGGCGGCCCGATGAACTCGCCGCCAAAACAGAAGTGCCAAGGCCGCATCACCCATAGCTGCCACATCAAGCTGGTAAAACCTGGTAAAGGCATGAATCGAAGCCCACATGGCTGCCCTACAAATCTCAGGTGAAACCGCCAGAGACGCCGCAATGGAGGAAGCCAAGCCTCTGGTACACCCCTTTAGCCATGCTCAACAGCCATATGCCGTTTGGTGTAAGCCCTTTGAGGGAGCTGGAAAAGCTTCCAATGATATCAGAGCTGGGCCCAGATCTTGCATGCAAGAACACAGACTCACTCCAGTCCAGGTCTCAATTTTGGCACTCTGTGGATAGCGGCCATAGCTCCTGCCAGCATCAAATGCCCAGGTATGCAGTTTCCCTGCTTTACAATACTTCTAATCTATCTGAGACTGCTCCTAACCCAGTTAGAGAACTGTGTATCAGTAGAAAAGTGCCTTATTTGGCCAAGGTGATGGGATAGAAATATGAATACAAACATCATTGCTTTGTCAGTTGAATTATTGAGGAGATATGGCTGCAAAGTGCTCTTATAGGGAATAGTTCTCAGAACTCATTCTCTGTCTCCATCTGCTGGTTGGAGGACTTAACCCACATATTCTGGACTGGTCTGATCTGATAGACCTAAAGAAAATGAAATTACCAGGTAAGGCAGAATTTATTTTTCATTTTTATTTTATTGACCATATTTCTGAAAAAGGTCTACTGTGCTGTTTTCATGTGACTGACACTGTAACATATTGTTATTACTAAATTTTAATATTCCTATCTGCAAATTTACCTCATTGTTTTAGCTATGTTTTATGTTGACATTTGGTCATATTATTATTGTTATGCTATTCCTACAATATAAGTTGTTTATGTCAAAAGCAATATCTGTTGTATATCACATTGGGTGAATCTCTTCATAAAGATGATTAATACATCCTAATAAGTACATAAATAAATAACTAGATTCAGTAATCTTTAATCACAAGGCACTTGATTCAGGAACCTTATAGAGAGTGTATCAGGATGGAATAATGACATTAGGCTCCCAATGCAGATTTTCAGGGCACGAGAGTGTGGCCTGGGTGGACAGTCATATGGGGACAGCTAAGGACATGGGCGATAATGAAACAGACTAACAAGAGACACAGGGGCACAGCAACACAAGTTAGTTGGTTTTATTCTTATTTCTTCTATTCATACCTAGCATCTTCTGGGGAATCTGCCATGATGTGATAAACTCTGTCCTCGGTCACTATATCCAGAGAATTCTCCTTTTCATGAATATCCAGGATTCCTCTGAAAGTTCCAGAACAGAATGATGAAATGAAGGGAACAAGACTCAGTAGCACAAAACTGGGCATATGCTGTTAGTAAGAAGAACACCAGCAGACAGGAAGGCTGTTGGTTTCCAAATTCAAGCTCAGGACAAGTCACAATCTAGGTACAGTTGGAAGGTTCTTATCCCAATCTAAGTAGGAGAGCAGAGAAGTGGCCTAATGCATAGAGCCACAACCAGGGAAGCCAGGGTCCTCTTTAACTATTTTGATTGCTGTTGCTATTAATTATTTCTATATGCAGTATTGAACAGAGTCACGAAGGAGACAGACCCTGCTTGAAGGATTGATTGGATTATAAACTCTCTCAAGCAGGGACTGTCTCTTACATGTTTCATGTACAGTGCTGTGTACATCTAGAAGTGCTAGAAGTAGTAGTAAAAGTAGTAAATCCCACTGTGGCTTCTTGCCACCTTGGGAAAGTCACTTAACCCTCCATTCCTTTAGGTGCAAATGTAGACTGAATCTCCCAGGGATAGGAAAATACCTGAATGTAATTCATCTTGAAAAAAATGTGAGCTAAATAAGAACAGAAGAACAGTCATACTGGGTCAGATCAATGGTCCATCTAGCCCAGTATCCACAGTGCCAGTCCAGGTCACAAGTACCTGGCAAAAAGTTTCAAGTTTATTATAAAATTTGATTTATCGCTTATTCCAAATTCTAAGCGATGAACAAATCCATAAAATCACAAAATTGGGGGAACAAACATAACTAACAAAAAAAACCTAAATCTTACAAAATATAATAAAGATTAATTTTATTCCCAAATAGTAGCAACATTTCATGTTAATGATCCCAGGGGCCCCAAGTTTCTCTCAATATCACACTATGGACTTTACCTCCAGGAACTTGTTCAAACCTTTCTTAAACCCAGCTATACTAACTACTGTAACCACATCTGAGTTCCAGAGCTTAACTATTTTTTGAGTAAAAAGTATTTCCTTCCATTTGTTTTAAAAGTATTCCCATTGTGTGTCCTTTAGTTTTTGTAGACTTCAATCATATCCCCCCTTAGCTGTCTCTTTTCCAAGCTGAAGAGCCCCAGTCTCGTTAGTTTTTCATCTTATGAGAGAACTCCCATCCTCTTTATCATTTTGGTCACTCTTTAAATATTTTCTAATTCCGCTACATCTTTTTTGAGATATGGAGACTAAAGGTGAGGCATATCATGAAGTGAAACACAGGCATTATAATATTCTGGTATTACTTACTACCCTTTTCCTAATTATTCATAGCATCCTGTTTGCTTTTTTTGCTACACCTTTTTCTTGGGTAACTGACTCCTAAGGTGGACCCTAGCATCTGGTAACTATGATTTGGGTTATTCTTCCCTATGTGCATCACTTTGCATTTGTCCACATTAAATTTCATCTGTCATGTGGACACCCAGTCTTCCAATTTCCTAAAGTCTTCTGCAATTTTTCACAGTCTTCATGTGTTTTGTGTCATTTGCAAATTCAGGAATCCTATATAATAAAACCCTAGAGCGCTCATGCGCTCTTGAAATTTCGTGATCCCTGCCGCCGTGATTTCTGATCCGTGGCAGCCAATCCGGCGGCAGGGAAAATTCTGGCCACTCCCCTCCTCCTGCCTTCACTCACCATGGAAGCCAGGCAAGCTCTCTCCCTGCGTCCCGCCCTAACTCGCCGCTGCCGCCAATGCCACTGCTGATCCTCCTCTAAAGAGCAGCCTGCAATGGTGTCCAGCTTTAGCGAACCTCGCAGGCCGCTCTCCACCCTCGGTAACACGTTCCCTCTGACGCATGGGATCGCGTCAGAGGGAACGTGCTATCGAGTTGGAGAGCGGCCTGCGAGGTTCGCTAAAGCCAGACACCATCGCAGGCTGCTCTTTAGAGGAGGATCAGTCACCACGGGGATCGTGAGAAGAGCCGCCGGAAAAAAACCTCCAGCCGCAGCAGGCCAGCCGGTGGGAAGGGGGAGGGGCCGAACAGAAAAGGGCAGCTCACGGTAAGAGAAGGGAATGGGGGGTGGGGAAAAATGCTGCTACTGCTTCAGCAGGGACCTGGAGGGGAAGGGAAATACCGCTGCTGCTTCTGCAAAGGAAAGTGGTGAGGGGGAGAGAAGGGAATGGGGGGTGGGTGGGGGGAAATGCTGCTACTACTTCACAGGGATCTGGAGGGGAAGGGAAATATCACTGCTGCTTCTGCAAAGGAAAGTAGGGGGGGAAGAAGGGTATGGGGGGTGGGGGAAAATGCTGCTACTACTTCACAGGGACCTGGAGGGGAAGGGAAATACCGCTGCTGCTTCTGCAAAGGAAAGTGGTGAGGGGGAGAGAAGGGAATGGGGGGTGGGTGGGGGGAAATGCTGCTACTACTTCACAGGGATCTGGAGGGGAAGGGAAATATCACTGCTGCTTCTGCAAAGGAAAGTAGGGGGGGAAGAAGGGTATGGGGGGTGGGGGAAAATGCTGCTACTACTTCACAGGGACCTGGAGGGGAAGGAAAATACCGCTGCTGCTTCTGCAAAGGAAAGTGGGGGGGGGGAGAGACAGAAAGAAATACAGATAGACAAAGGGTGCCAGGGAGAGAGAGAGAAAAATAGCAGGAGGGAGAGAGACAGGAAGAAAGAGACAGGAGCAGAGAGAGAGACATAAATAAAGAAAGGCAGACAGGCATATATTCTAGCACCCGTTAATGTAACGGGCTTAAACACTAGTCATATTATAAAGCCATGGTAGTGATTCTCCCATGGCAAATGCACCAAAGCTCATAGGAATGCTTCAGTGCATTTGCCGAGGGGGTCTCACTAAAGCAGCACCTCACTCATCTTTCCAATTTCCAGAGCATTTTTGTAAATATGTTAAATAGCATCAATTCTCATACTGATCCCTGTGCTACTCCACTATTTATCCTCCTCCATTGAGAAAAATGACCATTTAACTCTACCCAATAACCAATTCCTAATACACAACTGAACATTGCTTCCTGTCCTATGACAGTTTAATTTCCTCAGGAACTTTGTCAAAAGCTTTCTGACAAATCTAGATACACTACATCAATCGGCTCTCATGTTTATTCACACCTTCAAAGAAGTCAAGCATCTTGGTGAGACAAGATGTCCCTCGGCTGAACCCATGCTGACTATCCTATTAACCCCCCCCTTTACAAAACCACGATAGCGGTTTTTAGCACAGGCTGGCACGCTGAATGCTCTGTGCTGCTCCCAATGCTGAACTCTTAAGTGTTGGGAACAGCACAGAGCATTCAGTGCTGCACTAAAAACTGCTATCACAGTTTTGTTAATGGGGGGATAAATTATGTTTATCTACAAGTTCCAATAGGATAGAAAACAAACTCATATCGAGTGAATTTTATTACCAGACCTCAAACACCCAAGGCACTGCTTTTTAATTTTTTCGTGCCTTTACTGGGGTGATGTGTTCATCATTAGTCTTGGTAAAGTGATGTGTGCAAATTTATTTCTAGTTTATTTTTAACAAGCTCTATAAAATTGTAAAGTGCTATAGAAGGAAGGCACTTAGCTTTATGTCCGCCTGGTGCTTGTCTTTTTGTTCAGGAACTGGTTCCTTCACCAGAAACTGGTGTATGTATTCAAGGAGGCATAGCCCCTGACGAAACCAAGAGTGAAATGGTTGGGCAGCCATCGGGCATAAAGATAAGTGCCTTTTTTCTATAGCACTTTACAATTTTATAGAGCCTATTAAAAATAAATTTGCACACGTCACTTTACCAAGATCGATGATGAACACATCACCCCAGTAAGGGCACAAAAAAATTAAAAAGCTGTGCCTTGGGTGTTTGAGGTCTGGTAATAGAATTCACTTGATATGAGTTTGTTCTCTATCCTATTTGAGCTAATTTATTGAATATCTCTGAATTTTTTCTTTATTCAGTCTATCTACATGTTCCACAATTTTATTTTATTTTTATAATTGTTTCCATTATTATGCCTGGCACAGAATTCAGACTTACCAGTCTGTAATTTTCCTGATCTCTCCTGGAACCCTTTTTAAAAATCGGCATAATGTTGGCCACCCTCCAATCTTCAGGTACCACAGACAATTTTAGCGACAGGTTACAGATCATTAACAGCAGGTAAGCAATTTCATGTCTGAATTCTTTTAGTACCCTGGGATGTATACCATCTGGTCCAGATGATTTATCACTTTTTAACTTGTCAGTTTGACTTAGTACATCTTCCAGATTCACTGAGATTTCTTTCAGTTCCTCCACATCATCACACTTGAAAACCATGTCTGGTTCAGGTAGATCTCTTACATCTTTTTCCATAAAGACCAAAGCAAAGAATTCATTTAGTCTCTTCGCTATGGGCTTATCCTTCTTGAGCGCCCCTTTGGCTCCTTTATCATCCAACAGTCCCACGGATTCCCTCACAGGTTTTCTGCTTCTGATGTACCTAAAAAAATTGTTGCTCTGAGATTTTGCCTCTTGGGAAAGTTTCTCTTCATATTCTTACTTAGCTTTCTTTATCAGTGATTTGCATCTAACTTGCCGGTGCTTGTGTCTTTTCTTATTTTCTTCATTTGGATCCTTTTCCCATTCTTTAAAGGATGTTTTTCTGGCTCTTAATAACCTCTTTCACTTCACCTTTTAACCTTGCTGGCTCTTGTTTTCTCTTCTTTCCACCTTTGTTAATAAATGGAATACATCTGGTCTGGGCTTAAATGATGGTATTTTAAAATAACATCCACATAGTTTACAGTCCTAACCTTTGCCACTGATCCATCCTAGAAGCACAGACTAGATATATTCCATGTATTAAAAAAGGAGAAAGGAAGATCAAACAGCAGCCAGCATGGTTAACGAATGAGGTGAAGGAAGCTATTAGATCTAAAAGAGAATTCTTCAGAAAGTGGAAGAAGGATCCGAATGAAAATAATTGTAAACAACATAAGGAATGTCAAGTAAAATGCAAAGCGCTAATAAGGAAGGTGAAGAGATGTTGAAAAAAAGACTGTGCTGAAAGCAAAAACACAGTAAAAACATTTTTAGGTATATTAAAAGCAATAAGCTGGGAAGATTGGTTGGACCATTAGACAACCAGAGGATAAAAGGGGCTCTCAGAGAAGACAAGGACATAGCATTGAGATTAAATTAATTATTTGCCTCGATCTTCACTGAGGAAGATATGGGAGAGATACTGGTGCCAGAAATTATATTCAGTTCTGATGAATCAGAGAAACTCATACAAATCTCTGTAACACTGGATGATGTAATGGGTCAATTTAACGAACTGAACAGTAGCAAATCACCTGGACCAGATGGTATACATCCTAGAGTGCTGATAGAATTGAAAAATGAACTTGCAGACTGAAGGGTGGCTAACGTGACACCAGTTTTTAAAAAGGGTTCCAGAGGTGATTTGGGAATTTATAGACTGGTGAGTCTAACATCAGTGCTGGGCAAAATGGTATGACTATTATAAAGAACAAAATGACAGAACATATACGTAAGCATGGATTAATGAAAGAAAGTACAGGCTACGTTGCTCTCACTTTTTGTGTGGTGGTATTGCTTGTTGACACAGAAAAAATAGAGGACACCATCCTGACTGTGTTACTGAGGTTGATGACCCCCAATTTAGGTGTTCTGTTGAAACACTGCCAATGTTGGGTTCCTCATTAAAGTTTGTCTACAAACCCACTCTTTGTTGTTTTGCTTCATTTTCTGTGCCTTGGATTCCCTCTCCTTTGTTGTTTCTGTCTTTAGTCAGTTGTAATCTCAGCTGAAAATTCATCTTGATTTAGGAGCTTAGGAATGCCATTAATTTTCCTAGATCTACAAGAGTCTAGCGCTAAAAATCAGTGCTAAGCTTCTAACTCTGATTTATATGTAGGTCAAAGATTACATTTGGGCCCTGCTATTTTCCATGACACATTTATCCTGAAGAGATATGAAAGCCATTGGCACAGTTCATGCTGCATGAGGAAGTTACAGAGAGAGTGTTGACATGTTCTGAGAAAGATTTTGACTGTTTATTTTTCCTGCCTGGCTACAAAGTCTTCTTACAGGAGTAGAAAGAAAGAAGGATCACTCACTTCACATTCCTTATGTCGATCGTCCCTTTCAACTTCTCCTCACTGTCATTCTCAAAATACATCAACTTCATTTCCCGTAGCACAAACCATCGTCGTTTCCAGTTTCTTCGGGAAAGAGTAGACATACCACCTCCCTTCTTGTTCATCCAACCGGACTTCAGAGCCTCCTGCTTAGTTCGGAACCACATGAAGGTCTCGTTCTTCAGCACACACCAGCACCGTCTCCAGGAGTTCATCAAACCACCTGGGGAATGAATAGAGAAAGGAGAGTGTTATGCTATGAGTTGGAGACATGGAAACGGTGTGAAAGCAGTCATCCTTTCATTATCATTGCTAAGCCAAGTCATGACAGTGCTGTGTCCACCAGCATCTAAAGGAAGTGAACAAAACATCAGGCAGCTATTATGATGTGCAAAATTTTCATGGGGCATATAAACCTGAGCTCTAAAATCATATGACTCATTATCACTGGGGATAATTTCAAATAAGGAATTAAGACTGTCTGAGATAAGTCTAATGGAAGAGTACTTTTCACTGTTTTCCACTTTAAAGTTATTAAGAGTGTAACAGAGAGGTATTTTGTGAGATAATTTCAAATAACGCACACTGGCCACAATGAATGACACACTTGTATGTACACTGCAACAAATTACCAACAGGAACCACTTGTATTCTAAGAAAAGCTGCTAAAGGGAAGCAATTTAGCAAAAAGGCAAGGTTTATCCCCAGATCTAACCATGCTCCCGAAGCGCCTCTGGTCGCACTTTAAGATAGACTACACAAATTTTTAACTAAGCAAAGGATGTTCATTTTAAGACATGCCTACTAGGAGCTTCTCTGACATCACATCCTGTTTCTGCATGGGCAGAGCAGATCAGAAGGAAAGCGTCAGACCAGGCTGTAGCAGCAAATGTGCATGGCAGCCATTGCTGTAGAACAATAAAAGACCATCTTTAAGGTAGACCAGTACAGGTGAGGAGCTTGTGATCTCAAATTGTGGGTGAGGGTAAAGATGCTGGATCATGCCAAGGACAGATATTTTAAAAGAAGAAGACATAGCAGCAATTAAAGCTTTATCAAAAACAAATTATCTAGTGCCAACGGTATCCCAATTGAATTAATCAAAGGCTCGGAAGGTGCTATTATGAACCTCATGTGACTGTGTAAACAGATTTGGAAGGAGAAAACATGGCCAATTGATCGGAGAAGATCACTGTTCATACCTGTGCCAAAGAAAGGTGATGCAAAGGACTATAATAACTATAGAATGATTGCATTAATTCCACACACCAGAAAATATGATTGAAAATAATACTGCAAAGGTTACACTCATACGTTGGTTTCAAAAAAGGCCGAGGAACAACAGACATAATTGCCAATGTTAGATGAATATTGGAGAAGAGCAAAGTACACCAAAAGCCTCTATACTTTTGCTTCATGGACTACATTACAGCAAAGCTTTTGACTGTGTGGATCATGATAAACTATGTGCAAATGGGAATATCTCATTACTCAGCTGATGAAGAGCCTCTATGACAATCAAGAAGCTGCAGTGAGAACAGAATATGTCAACACTGATTGGCTTCCAATAAAACATGGTGTCAGGAAAGGAAGCATCTTGTCACTTTACCTGTTCAACATTTAAGGCAAAGCCATCTTCAGAAAAGCAAATTTGGAAGGAGAGTGTTTGTTTCAAAGTTAGTGGCTGAAATATAAGCAACCTGCAGATGATACAGTGATGTTGCATATGATGATGCAGATGATACAGTGCTCATCACCAGCAGCAAAGAAGACTTGCTGTATCTACTGAGAAAAGTCAAAGCTAAAAGTCATAGCTTGAGATTAGAGCTGAACATAAACAAGTTGAAGATCATGAACATGGAGAGTGGTGAAAATTTTGAACTTGAAGGTGATTGAAAGCCTTTACAATTTCTATTCTATCTCCTGGGCTCTTTTGTAAACAAGCAACTAGCATAGAAGAAATATTCCGCAGAATAGCACTTGGTTGCTCTTCATTGAAGGCTCTCAACAAAGTATTCAAAAGTAAGGAAATAACACTCCAAATGAAAATCAGACTTGTCCACGCTCTCATTTTCTCCGTGGTCAATTGCATATGCAAAAGCTGGACACTACAGAAAGAAGATAGACTCACTTGAGCTTTGGTGTTGGAGAAGGATTTTATGCTAACAAATCGGTTCTAGAAGAGATCAAACCGGCTATGTTACTCAAAGCCCAAATGATGAATTACGACTGCCTTATTTTGGTCATAATGTCAAAAGAGAAAGATCATTGGAGAAGGACATCATGTTTGGGAAGATCGAAGTAACCAGGCAAAGAGGGCGACCTGCAAACAGATGGCTAGACACATTGAAAATAATCATGGGGATAACACTGGATGACCTTACTGGACTAGCACAAAAAAGTTGCTAGGACTCAAGCATGAGTTAATGGCACCTAACTAAGCATATTTCTCCTGTCCCTCCTCTCCTATGGAGTATAAATATACAGGTCTTCCACTATCTTCTCATTACCCAGACAAAGAATTAAATCAGATTTGTTTGGCATGTTTTACCTTTTGGTAAATCTATTAAGAATTGGGAAGGAAGATTCAGATACTCGCAGTAAAAACAAAAAAAAAGATATCTTCCAAGTCTCTTGTGTCCAATAACCCCTTCAATATTTACAAATATTAATCAAATGGACCTCAACTTCCATAAAGGAATCAAGACTCAGGAAGAACACATTTACACTAAAGAGTCTAAACTCTTTTTTATCTTAGGTCCGCTCTGGAAACAGGTTAAAGAGAAAAAACTCCCTACTCTTCATTGAGGGAGACAAAGTCTTTAGCCATAACACCGAGCTAAATAGTTTAATAATGTAATGAAGGAGTACTAAACACAAACATGTGAATAAGGTTACACAAATGTACCTGGGGATAGCAAAAAACCCCAACAACCCTCAAACGGAAATGGAACCAAAAATCTCGCTGTATTTAGCTTTCAAAAGAATAGATGCCAAACCCCCACAGTCTGTCTACCACTGGTCAAGCGATGATTGTAATCCTTCCTGTGGTCAAAGTTGCACATCTTCCAAAATCCAGTTCACCAGGTTACATACAATAATCTCAACAAGAGTTCCTACAGGCCTTTGTTTCGCCAACCTACGTCAGGAGAAAACCTCCTCACACTACATGTGCAAAACCATGTTGCCTTGGATCTTGTAACCTATTGGATTCCAGGAAGTTCATTATCCTTTCCTTCAGCAATGCTTCCATTACTTTTCCAATAACCAAAGTGAGGCTTACTGGCCTGCAGTTTCCTGCTTCTTCTCTGTCACCACTTTTGAGAAGAGGGACCACATCTGCTCTTCTCTAATCCCACTAACTTCTCCTGTCTCCAAGGATTTATTGAACAGATCTTTAAGGGGACTCACCAAAATGCAATATATATCTCACATATATCAAAACATGTATCCTAGATGCTCATAAAGGACTTAAAAACATAGCAAGTGCCACATAAGATACAGTATATGTTTAAAATCAACCATTACTAATCTAATCTAATAAAATGATAGGCCGCGCATGCGCACTAAAAAAACGTGTTCCCTGATCCCGTCGCGGAAACACGACTGCGCATGCGCGCCCATGGCTCTCTGGCGCTTATGCTCAAGCCGCCACCATGGCTCCTCTATCGAACCGCACCAGGATCGAGAGAGGAGCTGCAGCGGCGGCTTTCAACTAAAAAAAAAAAAAGTTACACAGCTGGGGGTAGCCGCGAGGTTGCAGCGGCCTTCCTCACCCCGACTCTCACTGTGCACGGAGCCGCGACGACGGGTTTGAAGAAAAAAAAAAAATAAAGGGAGCCGTTAGCCTTTAAGCAGCTCCCTCTTAATTTAAGGTAAGTCGGCAGCTTTCAATTTAAACACGGGCGGGCGGCCCGCAGACAGAAGGCTGCCGAAGCCGAAACAAAGCTTCCCGGGGGGGAGGACGGCACGGCAAGCGACGAGGAGGAGAAAGTGGGAGCAGGCCGCAGAGGCTGTCGGTGCCTGCAGGCCGCGGCGGCTTTAGGCAGATGTCGGCATGGGAAGAAGTGCTGATGGAGGGGGGCAAAAAAAGGAAGGGAGGTCTACTGCTGGACAGGGGAAGAGGTGCTGATGGAGGGGGGAGCAAAAAAAGGAAGGGAGGTCTGCTGGACAGGGGAAAAAGAAAATAGATACTGCTGGACAGGGGAAGAGGTGCTGATGGACGGGTGGGGGGGGCAAAAAAAAGGAAGGGAGGCCTACTGCTGGACAGGGGAAACAGAAAAGAGGTACTGCTGGACAAGGGAAGAGGTGCTGATGGACCGGGGGGGGGGAAGGGGAAGGAACGGAGGACTAATGCTGGACAGGGGGAGCAGGAAACAGGTACTGCGTGGTGGACAGCAGAGGAAAAAGAAAGACAGAAAGAAAGAAATACAGAAACAGGCTAAGGAGAGAGAGAGAGAGAAAGAAAGAAATACACACACACACATATTCTAGCACCCGTTAATGTAACGGGCTTAAAGACTAGTAATATATAAACTCAAAAAAGTATGAATGCAAAAGCATAAGAAAAGTCCATTATAAATAAACAATGTGATGTAATATATATCACATTGGTCTGGCACCCCCTCCCCCCCCAATTGGTCTGGCACCCATCTTCTTCCCTATGCTCCCCCCACAGTCTGGCATCTCTGTCTTCCCTTCATCGTCTTCTCCCCACTCTCTGTTCCCAATTTCCCTTTAGCGTCTTCTCCCCACTCTGCCTTCCGCATTTCCCTTTAGCTTCTTCTCCCCACTCTCTGTTCCCAATTTCCCTTCAGCATCTTCTCCCCACTCTGCCTTCCGCATTTCCCTTTAGCTTCTTCTCCCCACTCTCTGTTCCCAATTTCCCTTCAGCGTCTTCTCCCCACTCTGCCTTCCGCATTTCCCTTTAGCTTCTTCTCCCCACTCTCAAAAAAGTAAACTCAAAAAAGTATGAATGCAAAACTCAAAAAAGTATGAATGCAAAAGCATAAGAAAAGTCCATTATAAATAAACAATGTGATGTAATATATATCTATACTTATAAGCTAAAGAAACAATGCATAAATAAGCAAACAACAATATCCATAAATAAAGTAAAACAATGCGTACACCAAGTCACTATTAAATTATAAAGACTGAACTAGTAGGGAAGTGTAACAATCATGATCACAATGTTATAAAGCACCTACGATTTCAAAGATATGTGAAACTTAATCAAATCTATTAATAATAATAATAATAACTTTATTTTTCTATACCGCCATAGTCAAATGACTTTTAGGCGGTTCACATTGAAAGAAAGCTGGACAATCAGCGAATTATAGAATGCATGAAGAAAGATGTTACATAATAAATTGGAGTTACATGGGGAAAGAATCCACGAGAGAAGAAAGATTTTACATAATACATTGGGGTTACATAAGAACATAAGCAGTGCCTCCACCGGGTCAGACCATAGGTCCATCCTGCCCGGCAGTCCGCTCCCGCGGCGGCCCAAACAGGTCACGACCTGTCTGAATCACCAGAAAGGGCTCCCTTGCCACCTTGGTTTCTCATTGAAGTCCTATCTTCCCATCGTAGTCCTAACCCTCCGGTCTTGCACATGCACGACCTGTTGGGTTTCTATACTTATTACCTGGTTAGCTTTCTATACCTGTGTTACATCCCAGCACCTCTCTCAGTATCCCACGATCCCTTTATCCCTCAGGAATCCGTCCAATCCCTGTTTGAATCCTAATACATAACATGATCATATTTGAGCTGATACCGGTAGAGATGTTGGAAAAGAAATCTACTGTAAAGCATTTAACTTTCAAAAGTAGTAGCTGAGAAAGTAAAGAATAAGAGGTTAATTTTCAAAAACTGCAAAATTTCATAGAAAGAGGAAGAGAGGCAAAAATATCTGGAAAAGTTAAGAGAGGCTGGTCTTGAAGTCAGGAAAGCAATGATGCAAATGGAAGAAAAATTGGTGACACAGTAAAACGGGGAGACAAGACAGTTTTTAGATATATTACACATATAATATTACACATATTAAAGCTGCTCTTGGAGAGGAAGTGGGGGGAAGTGGTAGGGAAGGAATAAGGATAAAAAAGAACAGCAGTGAAGAAAAAAATGGGGAAAGAAAGGGATGGTAATGGAAAAAGGGAAATATAGGGAGGAGGGGAAAAAACTAGAGGTCATGAATTGTGGTTGCAGGATGAAGACTTAGTAGTAATGTTGGGAAATTCGCACAGAGAAAGTGGTCGATGCCTAGAATTTCCTCCCATAGGAGGTGGTGGAGACAAAAATGGGGACAGAATTCAAAAAGGTGTGAGATGAACACAGATACATTGCAATTAGAGAATGGCTGGTATAAGAAAATCTAAATTTCAGTGACTACATGTGTGTTGATGGTGGCCGGTTGTACAGAACTAAGGCCAGTGCTGGACAAACTCCTAGGGTCTTTCTCCTGTATATGGCACAACATTTTAGAACGGGCTAGAGACGGCTTTAATGGCAACTCCAGTAGTTGGAACGGAAGGACATGCCAAGTGGACTTCTATGGTGTCTGTCCCAGATATGGCAAAAAAGACCAGAATCAAGTATTTTATTCCATATTCATTGTTAATTTAATTTATTTATTTTATTATTTATATACCACTATATCCTAAGTGGTTTACATTCAGGTACTTTATCATATTTCCCTACCTGTCCCAGCGGGCTCAAACTCTATCTAGTGTACCTGGGGCAATGGGGGGATTAAGTGATTTGCCCACGGTCACAAGGAGCAGCAAGGGGTTTGAACCCACAACCTCAGGGTGCTCAGGCTGTAGCTTTAACCCCTGTGCCACACAAATTGATAATGAGTGTGACTGTTTTCGCAAACTGGATGGACTGTTCAGGTCTTTTTCTGCCATGTTCACCTGATTTGATTTTCTTCACTTTCCAGTAAAATGTCCTTTATCTTTCCTGAAAGATGGGCTAATGTAAAGTTTCCTGTATGTTTCTTAGTAATTTCCTATATGATGTTCTTGTTTCTTTATAGTTTGTTGTTGTTAGTAATTTAACTTCCTAATAAAAAAAACAACAACAAAGATTCACCTGCAGGCTGAGATTTATGCTCTCGCTGCAGCTTCTTACCCTTCATGTAAAGATAGCTGTGGAAATAGCGGGGTCCAAAGCTACTAAACAAAGCAGGTCTGTTAGAGGATCCTTCATCCACGTCAATGTCTAGGTCATCCTCTTCATCACTATCAATGAGCTGTACAGAGAAGAAGAAAACCAACATCCAACATTTACCACATCAAATAACAGGCAATATCTTCTCAGTAGGGCTTCACAGCTTTACCTGTATGATCATCACGGAGAGGATTATATAACTACCCTCTGACCCGAAAGACCTCAATGAGGAGAGATCCGAGTTTTCAGCAACTGCAGATCTTGTAGCACATTTCCCTCACGTATACAATACATACCCTCTCCTGGAGGATTTCCAATGAGAGGTGATTCCAGTACAGATTCCTGAGGCACTCCACTATTTACTCTTCTCCATTGAGAAAAATGACCATTTTTCTATCCAATAACTAATTCCTAATCCACAACTAAAGTTTGCCACTTATCCCATTGATTCTTTAATTTTCTCATGATTTTCGGGGAAAGTCTTAATATAAGCCCTACCCCTGAAAATAAGCCCTAGTTGCGGGCAGCAGCACTACCCATTGCCGACCCATCTCTCCCATCCGAACCCTGACCGCGAGACTGAAATACCTGGTAACAAATGGCAGTGTCGGCAACACAGACTGTATCGCAGCCTGCCCTCACACCCAGCCGTTCCGTGCCGCATTGCTGATGACATCATCAATGATGTGGCAGAGGAATGCCAGACGTGAGAAAAGCAGGCCGCGATGCTGCCGCTGCCGTTTGTTTCCAGGTATTTTGGCTCGCGGTCGGGGTTCGGATGGAAGGGAGAGATGAAAGGGTCAGCAGGGGGGATGCACAGCAGCGGCGGGGGAAGGAGGGATAGAAAGATGCTGCACAGGGGAAAGAGAAAGGGAGGGATAGAAGCTTCAAGGGTTCTGCTGCACAAAGCATGGGAGGGAGGGATAGAAGCTGCAAGAGTTCTACACAGGGGGATGGGAGGGATAGAAAGATACTGCATAAGTGGATGGGTGAGAGGGGAGGAAAGATGCATATGTGGGGGAGAGAAAGGAAATAGGAAGAATTGGGGTGGAGGAGAGGAATGGAGATGATCATTGTACATGAAAAAAAAATAAGACAGTGCCTTATTTTCGGGGAAACACGGTAGGAAGCAGAAGAAGCTCACACCAGCTCCCAACTACAGACTGACTGATTCAGAATAGAGTCTACTCCAGCACAGGGCTGCAATGCAGCAGGCAGCTGCCTCATCAAAGGCTCAGGTAAAGTCCTCTAAATTTGAACCAGCTTTTAGTTATGAGGATATTACAATGGAACCAGAAGCTATAAAAGCCACAGATACCTGCAGCATGGAGAGTGTAGAGTGTAAGGGTGGGGTTGACCCAGAATCTCAACTAAAAGCTGCCATACCTGGAACAGAGCTTGCTAATAAAAAGGAACAAGTTTTGATTATTTTCTCTGCTGAAATTGTTAGGACAGATTAAGACCTTCTATTGTTTTTGAATTGTGTTTTTATTATTCTTCTGTTTTGAAACCTGAAAGCAGCCAGTATTTTCACTGGAGATTTCAGAGGGTGGGAAACCTATAGTCCAGGTTCCTAGTTGGGAGGTGAAATCTCAAGCTTGGGGAAGTTTTTCTTTACATGTTTTCCCCCCAAGCACTAGTAATTGGACACTGGCCACAGCATCTGAACTACGAGCCATTTATGTTTTGTTTTGCTTGTTCATGACTTACCTGGTTTTCATATGGGACAACGCCAGAAGCAGCAGAAAGAATGGATGTATTGAACTTTGTATGATATTTTTTCTGTTGATTTTTGCACCATCAATGAACTCTTATGAAACTGTAATAAGTGCTGAACTGTGTAAACCAATGAGGCACATTTTCTTTTTTTTTCTTTTTTCACCTTAAACGCATGTGTGTTTGCTGCTGTTCCTCCACATCACATACTCCATACAAATGTAAGGAAGTTCTTCTTCACCCAGACAGTGGTAGAAAACTGGAACGCTCTTCCAGAGGTTGTTATAGGGGAAAACACCCTCCAGGGATTCAAGACAAAGTTAGACAAGTTCCTGCTGAACCAGAACGTACGCAGGTAGGGCTGGTCTCAGTTAGGGCACTGGTCTTTGGACCACTGGTCTGACCCAGCAGCGGCAATTCTTATGTTTTCCAGTGGTTTAACCTATACACAATTTAGTGGTGGATTTTCAAAAGGGATTATCTCGGTCTTTAGCGAGGTTTCTAGCAGTCTCCAACACTGACATGCAAATAAGCTCTTCAACATTGAAATGAGCCCTCCAATAGATTTTTTTTTTTTTTAAGGCTGAGCCATTTTCAAAAAGCGGTGTCGTCTTTGGGAACAAAAATAAGCAACTGGTCCAGGATTGCCGGTCAGTGTCAGAGACTGCTAGATAGAGAATGACACGGGGAAAAACTTTGTCCCTGTCCCTGCGACCACCGTCACAATCACCGCCGCATCCCTGTCCCCACAACCACTGTCCCCGCCCCATCCCCACAACTACTGTCCCTGCAGCATCCATTCAAGCCTCAGTAATGCAATATTTAGCTTATTCCTTCCTTCCTGCTGAACTAGAGAAAGAGATGTTCAGCTAGCAGGGCTTTATTTATAAATTTTTATCAACATAACTAATATACTACTTTATCCTAAAGCAAAAAGAAAATAAATAGAATTTATTTTTCTACCTTTGTTGTCTGGTTTCTGCTTCCCTCTTCTCATTCAATTCCTTCCAAACACTGTCTGTCTTCTCTCTGCATCTTCTATTTGCTCTGTTACTGTGTCTCTCTCTTCACCCCCCCCCCCCCAATTGGTCTGGCACCCATCTTCTTCCCTATGCTCCCCCCACAGTCTGGCATCTCTGTCTTCCCTTCATCGTCTTCTCCCCACTCTCTGTTCCCAATTTCCCTTCAGCATCTTCTCCCCACTCTGTCTTCTCCATTTCCCTTCAGCGTCTTCTCCCACTGTGATATGATGCAGTGGGAGAGATGCCCATTCTCTTGCTGCATCACAACACCCCTTCCTTGCAGCAGCAGTGGCAGCAGTGAACACCCCTCACCCCAGAACATCAGCAATACCCCCACTGCAACAGAAGAGATGCCCATACTCTCCTGCTACCCTAAAATCCCAGCCGTGACCCTGACCCCACCCTGCAGCAGGGGAGATGCCCACATTCTCCTGCTGCCTTAAACTCCCCTCTGTGACCCACCACGACCCTCCCCCCTCCCCATATAGCAGGAGAGATGCCCCCACACTCCCGCTGCCCTAAAATCCCTGCTGTGACCTGACCCAACCCCCATCCTCCTGCAGCGGGAGAGATGCCCATTCTCCCCCACTGGCAAGTGACCCCCCTCCCCCTTACCTCAAATAGATGACCCGGAGGGATGCTGACTCCCTCCTCCCAGCTGCCTGCATCATCTAAAATAGGCCTTCCTCTCCCCTGTGCATCTTGGGATGCACTGGGGAGGGGCCTGAGGCTCTGAGTGGCCCAAGTTGTTTGAGGCCCCTCCCATGGGAGGGGCTTTATACACCCTGGGCTAATCAGAGTCTCAGGCCCCTCCCCAGATGCACTGGGAAGGAGCCTATGGCTCTGATTGGCCCGGACGCCTAAGGCCCCTCCTATGGGGCATCTGGGCCAATCATAGCCTAAGGCCTCTCCCCGGTGCGTCCCAAGATGCACTGGGGAGGGGAAGGCCCATTTTAGACAACACAGGCAGCTGGGAGGAGGGATTCTGTGTTCCTCTGGGTCATCTATTTGAGGTATGGGGAGGGGGTGGAAAAAGGGGAGGGGGGGTCATTTGCCAGCGGGGGAGAGTGGGCATCTCCCTCTGGAGGGGGTCAGGTCACATTGTGGCGGGGATTTTATAGTAGCGGGAGAGTGTGGGCATCTTTCCTGCTGCAGGGGGTGTCGCGGTTGGGATTTTATGATAGTGGGAGAGTGTGGGCATCTGTCCTGCAGGGGGGTTGGGTTGTTGTTTGATAGAAGGAGATCTTGAACATCTCTCCCGCTGTTGTGTTTGGGTGGGATGGGTTCTTGACATATTTTTTCTGTGCATGTGCCCATTGCTATCACCAGCGAATCTTCACTGCTGTCCGCTGACCTCATTTACATGTGCGATTTTTTTTGAGAATGTCTTGTTTTTTAAGATTCGCTGTCAAAATTGCTGTGTTAGCAGACCATCGCTTTTTAACACGGATTTTTGAGAATCTTGGCCTCAGTAATTTTTGATTTATCAACCTCTGATTTACTCTTTTTTCCATTTACGTTCTAGTCTTCTACAACCTCGCTTGACGTCATGGTGGTAGGAGGAAGGCTTAGGAGCTTTACGCATATGAGTAACTGTTTTAGAGATTAAAGGTACCAAGGAATAAAATGTTTTTTCTGATTCCTCCCTACATATTTTCAATGTATCATCAATATTAATCGTCAGTTGATTAGACTGTAATGGTTCAATAGGCTGATATTCAGGGCTATTTAGCCGACTGGGAAGTGCTCCTGGCTGGCTAAATAGCGCTAAGCTGACTATCCACCGATATTCAGAGTGAGATAGATAGTTGACTATCTCCTGATAAGCCATCTGCAAGCCTGAAGACTATTGAAGTAGGTTACATTCAGGTATGTTCCCAGAGGGCAAAAAATTTTAAAAAAATAATATGCAAAAGGATCCACTGTTTATAGTCCACTGACCTTTGCAGGAAGGTCTATGTGGCATTTTTCTATGAATGCTTCCATACAGACATCCATGTCACTTTTAACCCTCTTCCCCGCTTCATAATTTGAATTTTCCAGTTTGTAAACTGACTGTTTATGCTGCACATCCATTTTAAGTATTTTCCAATTGAAATCAAGACATACATATGATATGGATGACCGTTTGAGATGTTCTGACATGGACGTCCCTATTCTGATGTGGGCATCCTTTTGAAAATGCCCTTCCATCTAACTATATATAATAACCCTCATAGGAAAAGGAGATAGTTTCAAGTTTATTAGGTTTTTTTATATACCGCCTATCAAGGTTGTCTAAGCGGTTTTACAATCAGGTACTCGAGTATTTTTCCCTCTCTGTCCCGGTGGGCTCACAATCTATCTAACATACCTGAGGCTATGGAGGACTGAGTGACTTGCTCAGGGTCACAAGGAGCAGCGCAGGGTTTGAACCCACAACCCCAGGGTGCTGAGGCTTTAGCTCCAACCACTGCGCCACACACTCCAGCACCAGCATATCACAATTTTTTTTTTCTTGGGCATCTGCCAGGTACTTCTAACCTGAACTGGCCACTGTTGGAAACTCGACATTGGGCTAAATGAACCCTTGGTCTGATGCGGTAGGGCAACTCATGCACTCTAATGATTTCCTGTTGCTCAGTTCTGCCTTGAAAACAATTCTCTCTCTACTTTCTTCTGACTCCTATGGTAAATGAGAATTAACCTCCATTTGATTATCTGGTTAACAAAAGTCTTAATGAGAACCATATGTTGATGCAAATCTAGAACATTTTGGCAAAAGATGAACTGATTTTGATTTATACATGAATACTCACCATGTCTTTGCTGTGGTGACTTGTGCCTACAAACGTACATATGGATCTGTCATCAATTTGGTGTCCATCAAAAAGGTTGCCAACATCTCTATAGCTGGCAAGGTTATCCTCAAACTCATCATGATCATAGTCTGATTCTACGTCTGGAGGAAGGCTATATATGGGTTCTTCCACTTCCTCATTAGTACTTAGAGTTCCTGAAACATTATTGTAAAATGTCTCCAACATCATCAACGGGCAGCTACAAACCTGCTCATCAAAAATTCCTTCCTGGTTGGATAGTTTTTCTTTAGACAACTCTGCAGGATGGATCCTTCTGATCCTCGTGTAGGTGTCTGCTTCCGAAGACTTATCACTGATCCTGGTGCTATACTGGTCCAACTCAACACCAAAGTTAGAAGCTTGCAGTCCTTCATCCTTCTGAAATTCTTCATTCATCCCTTCTTTAGCTAGTGGTGCCTGGACATTACAATCTAGGTTTTGTACTTTTTCTCTTGACAGCGAATGTTCTAGGCTCTGACCACATTCATCCAAGTTTCCAAAGTCAAGGAGCTCCAAAAACTCTTGTGCAACCTGGACTGCCTCCTTCTCCAACCTCTGGATCTGCTCTTGATGCTGTTTTAGAATTGCAGTCCTTACAGATTCACAAGTGATGGTTAAGCCATACACCTTTTGCTGTTGATGCAGTTTCTCAATCTCATTTTCCAGTCTCAAGATCTCATCCATCTGTCGCTTCTCCTCTTCCTGGAAGGCATTAGTCAGCTCCTGATTCATTAACTTCTCCTCCTGAAATGAGATTGATATCTAGTAATAGAACTCAGCTATATCATAAAAGAAAGGGGCTTGAAAATACACATTAAGTTAGTGAACTACGAAGGAAAAAAATTAATCGCACCCAAAACCCAAAAACTATTAGTTTATGTTAGAGTGTCTCTCACTGTTGTTATAACTATGAAATAATGACACTATCACACTGCATTATATCATACCTCTTATCTGAGTAACAAAGTACCTCTATACAAGCAGTCAGGGTCTTAAAAACTGCTGATTACTGCTGGCTCAATAACAGGTTCTTAGTTTCAGTCAGAAGTTGAGACTCTCACCAATAGAGTCTCAGGATACATCCCCTTGACCTAGGGGTCACCCGCAGGAGCGGACTGCTGGGCAGGATGGACCACTGGTCTGACCCAGCAGTGGCAATTCTTATGTTCTTATCTCACTCTTGTCCAAAAGGGCTCTTTACCTTTACCCTAAAGATGATGAAAGAAAACATGGATTTCTCTTGATTTCGGTGTGTAAGAGGAAGGGTCAAAGAGGTTAGGGCTCTTCAGCTTGGAAAAGAAGGGCTCTTCAGCTTGGAAAAGAAACAGCTGAGGGAGGATATGATAGAGGTCTACAAAATACTGAGCAGTGAAATGAGTGAACATGAATCGACTGTTTACTCTTTCAAAAAGTACAAAGATTAAGCGACATGCCATGAAGTTACATTGTAATCATTTTAAAACAAATAGAGGAAAATATTTTTTTATTCAATGAATACTTAAGCTCTGGTATGTGTTGCCAAAGGATGTGGTTACAGCGGTTCGCATAGCTGGTTTTAAAAAGGTTTCGACAAGTTCCAAGAAGAAATGTCATAGTCTACTGTTTAGATAGACATGGGGGAAGCCACTGCTTTATCACTGAGATTGGTAACATGGAATGTTGCTACTCTGAGATTACACAGTAACATACTAATGAAGGCAGAAAGAGACATGGTCCATCCAGTCTACTCAACAGGGTGATCAGACCCAAAGAACGCCTCGAAAAACTGGGATTGTTTACCCTCCAGAAGAGAAGGCTGCGAGGGGATATGATAGAGACTTTTAAAATACTAAAAGGTTTCGACAAAATGGAGCAAGAATCTTTGTTATTCACATTGTCAACAGTGACTCGAACAAGAGGTCATGGACTAAAACTTAGGGGAGGCAGACTCAGGACTAATATCCGGAAGTTCTGCTTCACACAGCGAGTGGTGGACGCCTGGAATGCTCTCTCGGAGGAGGTTGTGACAGAGACCACCATTCTGGGATTCAAGGGCAAGTTGGATGCATATCTTCATGCAAATCACATTGAGGGACACGGGTGAACAAGGTGTCCATTAGAGAACACCTAGCTTGGCCTCCGCGTGTGCGGGTCGCCGGACTAGATGGACCTGGGGTCTGATCCGGTGAAGGCATTTCTTGTGTTCTTGTGTCCACCATGCCAACCATATGTGCAGTCAAAAATGATGGAGTCCTGGTTCATACTACATATCCCCAAGTATTGCTGACAGTATTCCTCTTATCAGTCAAGATGTCCTCCCTTCCCCCTGAGACAGCATCCTCATCTCACAGCACATGACAATAAAGTGATCAACAACATAATATAAGATCAACAAGAACATAAGAATAGCCATACCAATGGTCTATCTAGCTCAGTTTCCTGTTTCCACAGTGGCCAATTCAGGTCACAAGTACCTGGCAAAACCCCACATGCTAGCAATATTTCATGCTACCAATCCCAGGACAAGCATTGGCTTCCCCCATGTCTGTCTCAATAGCATAATATGGGCTTTTCCTCCAGGAATTTGTCCAAACCTTTTTTTAACCCATAAATGTTAAACCACTGTTACCATATCCTCTGTCAATGTGTTTCACAGCTTAACTATTCTCTAAATGAAAAAATATTTCCTCTTATTGGTTTTAAAAATGCATTTTTCCCCGTAACTTCATCAAGTGTCTTCTAGTCTTTGTATTTTTTGATGGAGTCAAAAAATCAATCCACTTATACCCATTCTACACCCCTCAGCTGTCTCTTTTCAAAGCTGAAGTGCCCTAACCTCTTTAGTCTTTCCTCATATGAGAGTTGTTCCATCCCCTTTACCATCTTGGTCATTCTTTGAACTTTTTCTAATTCCACTATATCTTTTTTGACAAACAGTGACAAAAATTGAATGCAATACTCAAGGTAATAATTCCTAGCATCTTGTTTGCTTTTTTGGCTGCTGCTGCACATTGGGTGGAAGGTTTCAGCATATTTACAATGATACCTAGATCTTTTTCTTGGGTTCTGACCACTAAGGTGGACCTTAGCATCTGATAATGATGAGTTGGCTTATTCTTTCCAATCTGCATCACTTTGCATTTGCTCACATTAAGTTTCATCTGCCAATTTGGATGCCAGTCTTAATTTCTTAAGGTCTTCTTGCAATTTATCACAGTCCGCATGTGTTTTAACAACTTTGAACAGTTTAATGTCATCTATAAATTTAATCACCTCACTTATTCCAATTTCCAGATCATTTATAAATATGTTAAATAACACTGGCCCCAGTACAGATCCCTGCGGCACTCCACTATTTTCCCTCCCCCACTATGTCCACTTATGTCCTTGAAAAGATGCAGCTTCTAAGACTGGACACAGTACTCACCGATGACTTGTAGAGGGGCTTCAAGATCTCCTTTCTTCGGCTGATTACACCTCTTGCTTTGTAGCCTAGCATTCTTCAAACAGCAACACATGGAATCTTGCTACTCTTTGCGATTCTGCCAGGTACTTGTGACCTGGATTGGCCACTATTGGAAGCAGGATACTGGGCTAGATGGACCATTGGTCTGACCCAGGATGGGAATTCTTATATTCTTAAGTCAAATAGCAGCCCTGATAAATTCCCCATCGTCATAGTCAGACCCTCTCTGTATATGTGAGGAGCTCTTAAATAGTACCTTCCGTGTGCAACATTTTTACACCCATGGACATAATTTCATTCTCCATGTAACTGACTGTACAGCACATGTGTTGTAATGAAAAATGGACAGTCCCTGTAAGAAAATGACAGAGATGGAAGAAAAATGCTTTCTCACCTGATCTTTCAGCAGTCCAGCATCATCCAGTCTCTCTTGCTCTCTGTTAATAAAGAACACACTTAGAAAAGGTTGATGCCTCTCAGACCTGCTTACAAACAACCACAGAGGGCTAGAGCTTACTCAATGCAGACAGCAGAGAGACTGACCCCAGAGAGACATCCACTGCATGTTGGGGCTTTCTGAAAGTAGGCAGTAGAGAGAATGACCCTAAAGGGGGATTCTCCGTGCTGAGGACTCTTAGATGCAGACAGTAGAGGATCTGCCCCTAGAGAGACAATCAATGAGTTGTGTGGCCTCCTGAAGTCTGACAGGTAAGAGACAGTTACTGTCTGCTAGTGCCTCCTAGATACAGAGGGGCCTATACTCAAAGTTATACATTTGACAGCTGGGCTGTGGTTCTTCTGCCAGTACACAGATATTGTCAGACTGAAAATCCCTCAGTTTAGTCCAATATGACCAAAATAGTCAATGGACTAAGGGAAGGTGGAGCAAGAGCAGGCCTTGAAAGTTATATGGATAGGGGAGAGTTTGGCAGAGTGGTTAAAGCTACAGCTTCAACACCCTGAAGTTGTGGGTTCAAACCTATGCTGCTCCTTCTTAATCCCCCCATTGCCCCAGGTACATTAGATAGATTGTGAACCCATTGGGACAGATAGGAAAAATGCTTAAGTACCTGAATAAATTCATGTAAACCATTCTGAGCTCCCTTGGGAGAATGGTATAGAAAATTGAATAAATAAATACATGGATAATCAATGCAATTTATTAGGGTCTGCTGAATATCAGTGACAGTGGTGACTATACAATATTTATGTAAACAATTCATACTGTCACTGCTGCCACTGAATATCAAAGCTCAGAGAGGTAGCCATTGTTTACTGGGATTTCCCAGATCCAGACTACTTTCTGCAATCTGTAACTAATCATTAAAATGAGGATTGAAGAGCAGCTAATGTAGTGCCAGTTATAACCCCCCTTCCCCCGGCCCGGGCAATCCTGCAAAATATACAGCAGTACAAGAGAGAAACTGATCTGCAAGTTGGGGGAGAGAAGCATGGAGGCAACCCAAATACTTGATGTTCAGGTGTCCTGGGTACAGTCAGTAGAGAATTTAATCCCTATGGTGTGGTTAATCTTCCTTTATCTCAAGCAATATGGGGTAGAAGTGAGAGGGATCTTTAGAAGGTGGCATTGCTGACGTGTACAGAATCTCATTTCTTCACAATTTTTTTGGTCATCCATGTATGTATTTATCTTGTGTAATGCTACCTCATATAATGATAACTCAAAGCATTACTTGCTAATTGCACTGAACATCTGAAACAAATTAAGGTTACCTTTCCATCATTTACCTTTCCTGCTCTTCTACCCATTGCCTCCTTTCTTCTTCCACATAATTTCTCTGCAGTTCATTATCTTCCTTTTCTTGGTACATCCTGTGCTCTTCTTTGTCCCTTTGTTTTTGCTTCTCCTGCAGCAACTGCTGGAACAAACATCGAACTTTCCGTCCTCGCCAACATTTCTGGAACACAAGTATTGATTCTTTGAGGTGGATAAACTGATGCCGGTAAAAGTGAGCTCTATAATTCTTCTGAATTGTCACCACGTTCTCCAGCACCTTGCGGTAATTCTTTCTATGATGCAAAAGCAAAAAGAGGAAAATTGCAAAAAGGAAAGATAATAATTCAGTGCATCTAAAGCACATAAGAACATAAGAAGTGCCTTCACCGAATCAGACCTTAGGTCTAAACTAAACTAAACTAAACCTTAAGTTTATATACCGCATCATCTCCACGGAAGTAGAGCTCGGCACGGTTTACAAGAACTTAAAAATGAGAAAGGGTAGGAAAAGGTTTACATAAGTTTATAAATCGAGTGGAAAAGTAAGGGAAAAGAAATTACATGTTAGAGAAGAGCCAGGTTTTTAGTTGCTTGCGGAATAAATGGAGGGAGCTCAGGTTCCGCAGCGGGATAGTAAGATCATTCCAGAGACCTGTGATTTTGAAAAGAAGTGATTTTCCCAGTTTACCTGCGTGGAGAATACCATGTAGCGAGAGGAAGGATAGTTTTAATTTATGGGCGGTCCTGGTGGAGTCAGGGCACGAGGAGTTGAAAGAAAATGGGATTAGGGAAGGAAGGATGCCGTGAATAATCTTAAAAGCCAGGCAAGAGCATTTGAATTGGACTCTGGAAATCACTGGGAGCTAATGAAGATTGGCCAGGAGTGGGGAGACGTGGTCAGATTTACGTTTTGTAAAAATCAGCTTGGCTGCCGTGTTCTGAATAAGCTGGAGTCTTTGGAGGCTTTTTTTTTTTTTTTTTTTTTAGCATAGGTAAATGGCATTACAATAGTCAAGTTTGGAGAGGATGATGGATTGGACAAGGACGGCGAAATATTTTTGGTCGGAAGAAGGGTCTTGCTTTCCTTAGCATGTGGAGGCTGAAAAAGCATGATTTTGTCAAGGAGTTGAGGTGGTCATTGAGAGAGAGAGAGGAATCGTTAATGATGCCAAGGACCTTGCTTGAGAACTCAAGGTGTAAGGCAGTGCCTGAAGGCAGTGCGAAAAGGGTGGGCAGGTGTTCTAACTTTGGGCCGAGCCAGAGTAATTTTGTTTTTGATTCATTTAGTTTCATCTGTACTTAGAGGGACCAGGAGTGGAGTCTCATTATGCAGGATGTTATGTTATCGTGGAGGTTGGTGAGGTTCTGGTCTGTTTCAAGAAGGACAAGGATATTGTCGGCGTATGTGTAGATTGTTTCAAAGGGGGAAAGCAGGAAGAGCTTCAATGAGGACATATAGATATTAAAAAGGATAGGGGAAAGGGGTGATCCCTGAGGGACACCGCAAGAAGGAGACCAAGGAGTGGACATGGTGCCATTAGAGTTGACTGTGTAGGAGCGAGAGCGAAGGAAGTTTGAAAACCAATTAAGAACGGTGGAATCAATTCCTATCTCGGAAAGTTGATAAAGTAGTATGTCGTGGTGGACGACATCAAAAGCGGCAGAGAGGTCGAATTGTAACAGAACAGCGAATTTGTTTCGAGAATGTAGTTGTTGCACCTTTGATATTAGGGAGACAAGGAGGGACTCGGTGCTGAAGCTGGGTCTAAAGCCATGTTGATAGGGGGAGAGAATGGAGAATCTCTCTAGATAAGAAGATAGCTGGGTAGCGACTATGGACTCAAGCAGTTTTGGTTAGGTCCATCTAGTCCGGCGACCCTGTTTTTCCGTATCCCTAATTTTAAATCTAGAAAATGTAATAGAACAAAGTAATGAACTCAAGAGTAACAAATCATCAAGACCACATGGCATCCACCCTAGAGCACTTAAAGAGTTGAAATGGGAAATTGTTAACCTGCTTTGAAGGCATAAATAAACGGAGGACATAATTTAAGGTTGAGGGGTGGTAGATTCAAGGGCAATGTTAGGAAATTCTACTTTACAGAGAAGGTGGTGGATGCCTGGAATGCGCTCCTGAGAGAGGTGGTGGAGAGGAAAACGGTGACAAAGTTCAAAGAAGCATGGGATGAACACAGAGGATCTAGAATCAGAAAATAATAGTAAATATTGAACTAAGGTCAGTACTGGGCAGTTTTCAGCTGGGGAGACAGGAGAGGGCAGCCGGAGAGGCAGGAGAGTGAAGAAAATCACTCGCGGTATGCTCCGACCGCCTCTTCCTGCACTAAAGTCGGACCTCACCAATCAGGAGTTGCGTATCAAAGCAGCTCCTGATTGATGAGGCCCAACTTTAGTACACGAAGAGGAGGTCGGAGCTAGAGAAAGACATGGGGGAAAAATCTGTCTCCATCACTGCTCCATCACCGGACCACCATCCCCTTCACCGCCCCGTTCCTATCCCCACAGCATCCACTCTTCCCTCTCGCCACCTCACCGCCCTTCAGCGGCCCGAGAATCTCCCTCCCTCTCCCTTACCTTCACGGCGTAAAGAAACTTAAGGGAGGGAAGGCGCACAGTCACCGATCGCGCATGCGGCCCCTTCCTTCCCTCCGGCCAAATCTACCTTCCTCCCCCTTACCTTCGCGGTGCTTTAGAAAAGAAACTGATGCTGGAGAAGCCTGCCTGTGCCGCCCTGCAGTCGTGTGTGTGTGTGGTCGGAAGCTTCTCCTCTGACAATTGTCATTTTATAAACACAAATAAAACAGAGCAAGGTTCAACAAAACCCATCTCCCCTCCCTTTCACAAATATCCCTTTCACTATTGTGAAAACTGAACAAACCAAATTACTACAGAATGCTACATAGAAAAATCAAGCTAACAGAATATTTTAGTTGCAACTAGGGCAACTGCTCCCTGGTCAGAGAGAGAGCCCTAAGCCAGCTGAAAGCTAAAGAAGCACAGCTTGGACTTTGCGATCCCCAGTTATGTCTAATACCAGCTCTAGCAGGATACATATTTCAAATTTGAAATATTCTAATCACAAAATATAAAATAAATTAATTTTTTTTCTTTTTGTTGTCTGGTAATTTTATTCTTCAAATTACATTGGTCTAAGGCTTTGATTTTAGGTTCCTTCTGTCTTCATCGTGGCATGGCTGGCTCCTGAAGGTAAAATAGGCGCAAGAGGAGCTGGGGAGAATATGCCGAGTCTGACATGGGTGCAATTTTTTGTAACCACAGGAGTAAGACTTTTCACTGCTCCCACAGGGCGGTAAAAGGTCTTTTTCCCATTCCCGCGGAGCAGTGAAAGGTCTTGTCCCCATTCCTGCGGTAAACCAGTTGCAAATATCTCCATTCCTGCAGATTGAAAATTATTTAAGTAGACATTTTGGCCCTTAGTACGTCTATCTGTTTTGGCCATTCTCAAATATAAAGGCGTCCATATGAAAAACACACAAAAGTCAGCTTTTTGGATGTCCTAGCAGCCAGCATTCTTAGCAAACTGGCCATACAAACATCTGAACAGAGCAGAGGGGAGCTCTAGGAGGTACTGCAGTGAACATCACATTTAAAAGTCCCAGGTACACATCATGATAACCTGCTTATATTGTATGGTGAGCCCTCCAAAACCCACCCAAAACTTACTGTACCCACCTGTACACCACAACAATAGTCCTTTTGCTTGCAGGTGTCTCCTCTCCCATCCCCATCATGTTGTTGATGCTTGATTCTCATTTTTAAAGTTGTTTTTACTTGCACAGAATTCTTATAAACTCATATGTAATTGGTTGCCTCATATCAAGTAAGGGAATTGGTTTGATTTTAAACATAAATTTCATTTTTTCTTCTCATAATGCAGCATCTTGTTCACAATTTGGACCGTGCAGACTACTTTTCGTTTTACTTCTTAACTTACTTTCTTACTCACATAGATATGTGACTCGAGTATGCAAGTATCTTATGCTTGATTATAGTCCTTAATGGCTTGTTTCAATTAAAATTAAATTATACATTTATGTCTCAACAATAGTCATGCTTTTAAGCAAGTTGAACTATTCTAACCTATTTTTACACCTTAATGTGTTTTTTAACCTTTGCTCATTTTAAATCAGATACTTTTTGGATTTGGATTGAATTCACATAGCCAGATCGAGGTTTTAATCATTTTGTATTATTTTTTAAGTTTTATAATAATATAATTCTGGTGTTTAAGTTCACTGCATTTGTTTCATAAAAATAAATTTCGCTTTGCATAATTTTTTCTCCCTTTTATATTATTTCCTTTCATTTATCATCATTATTTTCATTTTTTATTTAATAAAAATTATTTCCAAAGGTTTTATGCTGGTTCTCTGTATCCACATTTGCTTTCTTTGATCTCATAATATAAAGCAGATGTGTTCCATGTCACCAGCTTTTTCCTGCGATTACATATGTTTTACTTATCTTCGATGTTCATTACTCACTTAAAATTCTTTTGTCACTTAGCAATTCTTCTTATCGTCTCTTTGGGATTCAACACATTCCATTTGCACATTGCTCATTCACAGATTCATTATTTCATTCACATTAATTCTACAATTGAATACTCTTTACACTTACACCAATATTCATATCTGTAGGACCCCTGAGGAAGGTGTGTTTGTTGAAACATGGACTGTGTTGGGTTCATCTTACGCATATGTGAATTAATATTGTAACTTTCAATTCACTAAATAAAACACCTGCATCAAGAACATCCTCTCCACAGTTGTTGGTTTTTTTGTTTTTGGTTCTTCCATTCACTGTGGAATTGGTGAATTTTCTTCTTTTGTTGATGCTTGGGAATCATACAGTTTGAAGTTATATGAGTACAAGTTTACTGTTACTAGGGAACAGGACTTGTATTATCAGCAATCATCAGTCTTTGAATAATAATAATAATAACTTTATTCTTTTATACCACCATAACCAAAAGTTCTAGGCCATTTACACCAAAAAGAGCTGGACAATCAGCAAAATACAATAATACAGTAAAAAAAATACAAATATTTGTAAAATAGAATTTCAATAATAAAACTCTCATTAAGTAATAAACTTAGCAAACAAAGTGGTCTTAATTAATTTCCCAAAACAGCAATAGGATAAAATAGCTATTTTCAGAATAAAAAACTGTTAGATTTAGGGGGGGTTTAAGTCTAAGATTCAGGATCTGGCCTTGACTTTACCAGAGACTTTGGTATTGCAGTCTCCCAGAAGAGATGATGGAGACAAGAACAGTGTATGAATTCAAGAAAGCATGGGACAGGCATGTAGGATCTCTTAGGGAGATAAGGAAATAGTGAATGCTGCGAATGGACAGACTGGATGGGCCACTGGATCAACACTGTACTACTGCAACATCGTTTATCTGGGTATCCCAAAGAAAACAGTACGAAAACTAAGACACGGCAGTTCGCTTGATCTATGGATTGAAAAAAAAGTGATCATATTAGCCCCTTTTATAGACTACTACACTGGTTGCCAATGGAGGCGCCAATAATGTTCAAATTTGCCTGTATTTGTTTCAAGCAGGCCTGAGGACTAACGCCTTCCTATTTTCTACCACATTTCGTACTACACAACCCCACACGGTCAACCAGAAACTGCAACACATTTGCCTACCCAAGGATCACCGGCTGTAAATACAAAGTCCTGGCTGGGTAACTACATCAATAGAGCCAAGCTGTCCTACAGCGCGTTTCTGAAAGTAATTAAAACTGTACTGTTTGACCGATTCATCTCCTAATCAGAAGCAACACTAAATTTATTTTTTCCTTCTGTCTATTCCTTGTGTAATATGTTGTACCCTCACCATTTGCTTTCTGTAATTCACTGATTGTCCAGCCCTCTTCGATGTGAACCGCCTAGAAGTCATCTAACTGGCGGTATAGAAGAATAAAGTTATTATTATTATTTATTTGTCATTGAGTTTCTATTTGTCTAAATACTTTTAAAACCAAAAGGAGAAAATATTTTTTTCACTTAGAGAATAGTTAAGGTCTGGAACGCATGGTCAGAGGATATAAAAGACAAGGTAGAAGGGTGTATGGAGAAGCTATGGGGCCGATAGATGAGGTAGGGAAAATGTGTGGGATGGAGTTGGGCTTATTTAAGAAAGTAGAAATGTGTGTGGCAAAACAATGTAGAATCTTAAGGTGATGTGGTTTGGGATGAGGAGAAATTATTCAGATAATGTAGGAATAAGGTAGTAGGTATGGTCTAGGGTGGGGAGAGGTGATATGCTTGAGACACTGAGAAGATAGAATAGCTGCAAAGGTCACTAGGACAATCTGATTACTATTAGAATCAAAACTACAGTAAACAGGGGAAGAAAGGTCCCATGTAACCTTTCAATTAAGCTCTGAAAGAAGAGCACTTTTCTTTGGGGGATAAGAGGAAAATTAACTAGTTTCCATTGTTTTTCCTAGAGTTTTAAACTGGAACTTTCTACCAGAGATAGAAACTTAATTGTCAGAGCCTACAGCATTAACAGGAGTTACTGCTTGCCCTGGAATGGGTACTATGGAATGTTGCTGCTATTTGGGCTTACGCCAGGTACTTGTGACCTGGATTGGCCACTCTTGAAACAGGATACTGGGCTGTCTGACTCAGTACAGCTAGTCTTACGGGCTGTAGAAAACAAACAGTGAAGGAAGACTCTGGTGCTCGATATCTTTTATTAATATATCATGACTCGCACATGACATTGCGTTTTTCGAATACAGGGAGCCATTTGCTACGCTGTATTAAAAAAGTGACATTTGTGTATTTCTTATGAAGACATTAGATATTATATCACTCTACCAATAGACTCCTGAGGCAGGCCTGCTTAGGCCGAAACACGATCGTGTCGAGTCATGATATATTAATAAAAGATTTCGAACACCAGAGTCTTCCTTCGCTGTTTGTTTTCTACTCTTCAAATTTTGGGAAGTAACCATCTCCTGTTTTCTTGTGACTATTCTTACGGGATGTCATATAACTCACCTTGCCATATAACCAAGAACATGAGCTTGAATAATCACAGCTGCTTTCTGGAATTCTGCTGCTCTGGCCTTCTCCAGATTCTTCTCGAGCGCTTCTTTCAGGAAAACCTGGAGATCAAGGGACAAAGACATAAAGTTAGTTTACAGAGGACAGTAGAACTCTACAGCAGCACCTGCCATTGATATAGAGTGGTTAGACATATGCAATGCAGAGGCGTCCATGGAGTGGAGTTCTAAGGTTTACACATATATTTTAAATAGGTGAGCACAGATTCTCCTTATTGGAGGTTTTTTAGACCCCTGTCACCAAAACATCAATGTAAGGCCCTGCTAGCAGGGTTTGTAGAGCATGTAGCAAAGATGGATACTGAAAAGCTTTGCAGGGAGTGAAATGCATTTCAAGAATCTTCAGCAAGGAAAGTACCTTTGGACACTTGGGGACTCGGTTACTAAAGAGTGTTAGATTTAAGTTATCTGGAAAAGAGACAGCTGCAAAGAGATAGAATTGAAATCTACTAAATCCTGAGTGGTTTGAAATGGGTAAAAGTGAATTGATTTTTCACTCTTTCAAAAAGTACAAAGAGTAGGGGATACTCTGTGAAGTTACATGGAAATACCTTTAAGACTCAAAGAATAGTTATCAGAGGATATGATTACTGGTTAGTGTGTCTAGGTTTAAAAAAAGATTGGACAAATTCCTGGAGGAAAAGTCTATCATCTACTATTGAGACAGACATGGAGAAATGTTGCTACTATCTGGGTTTCTGCCAGGTATTGTTTTATAAATTTTTAATATTATAAACCGGTCAGTATACCAAATTATAAATAAACTTGAACTTGAAACTTACTTGTGGCCTGGATCGGCCAATGGCAAGGAAGACCTAATCAGTGGCGTACCTAGGGTATGTGGCACCCGGGGTCCATCATTTTTTGACACCCCCCCCCATGTAAAAAAATATTTTTTGTAATGACCATGAAACGGAATAAATGGTCAGAATAGAAACAGGCAGTGAAAATTTTCTTATATTCCAAACATAACATAACATAAATTATGTCTGAATTGTCATGACATCAGAAGTACATATGGAGTAGTTGCAGGTGATGCTTGGGACAGTTCTGATTGTGTTAGTTCGGTTTTATGTGTTTTTTGAATAGAAGGGTTTTTATTTCTTTTTGATGGTTTTGTAGTCTTTGGTCAAGGTCAATAGGTTGTAGAGTTGGGGGCCGAGTGTTAGGAGGTTGTCGAACATTTTTTTTTCTTTTGACGTTTTTGGTTGGAGGGTGTGTGAATGGTGTGTGAGTTCTCCTATGTCTGTTTGAAGTGGATTGAATTATTTAGCTGAAGAAATTAGTTACCCCCTCATCCCACACACATTAATTCTCTTCCATTTTTGTTCCCATTATAAAAAACACTGATAAGTTCCCAGAAAAAAAATACATTAAAATAAGAAGTGAAAACAAAGGCCCCTACAGATGAGAACATAACATAAGAATAGCCTAACTGGGTCAGACCAATGGTCCATCATGCTCAGTAGCCCATTCTCATGGTAGCCAATCCAGGATACTAATACCTGGTCAAAACCCAAAGAGTAGCAACATTCCATGCTACCGATCCAGGGCAAGCAGACACTTCCCCCATGTCTTAATAACAGATTATGGACTTTTCCTCCAGGAATTTGTCCAAATCTTTCTTAAAACCAGCTACACTATCTGCTTTTACCATAACTTCTGGCCACTTCATTTTTAAGTTTAGATCTTTCCTTTCAAACAGAGACCTTGCTAGATGTCAAATACAGCACAAGGTAACTTCACATGGACTTAGCTGTGCAGGAAATGTGAATCTCCTCATACACCCACCATATAGTGCAAAAATGTGCAAAGGTCTGCTTTTTTCTTTCGATCACTACATAGCCTAATGCCACACAAGCAGCGCTGTTACAAACATATTCTGTAGGTCAATGCTAAGGATAACAAAGTTTCCTTCCTTGGACCAGAAGGAGATACTGATAAACCACTGGAAGAGATCCCAAAACAACACCCAAAGACCCACTCAGTGTGTGAACCAGTTGAGTGGAGTGAACTTACTGGGGGGTGGAAATGGGCCCGGAGTTTGCTCAGCAGAATTTCCCAGACCACCTCTTCCTCTCAACACATTGACACGCTGCCACCACCACCACTAGGAACACCTCACTGGGTAGACCAGCTATGCTATAAACTTTATAAAACACGTTATTATATTTTCTTATAAAGCACATATTTTAACTGAACTCTCTGACATCCTCAGCCTTTCCATTCACAAAAATAGAAGGATGAAAAGTTCCCATTTCCTGCTGTCTCATGTCCCCGGCCTATACAATATTTTTTTTCTGCAGACCCTTCAAAAGTCTGACCAAATCCTCGTTTCACTTGCATTATAAAGTACTGAGGATGCAATCTCTACCCAATCCCAGGTCCTAAAGTCTAAGACAGTAGCGCAAACTAATGCTGCCAGATTCAGGAAAAAAATTTTGATTCGATTCAGCCTATTGAATTGATTTTTCAATTCGATTTTCCTGCCCAGTTGGGTGATTTTTTTCAAAACTCCTGGTGGGTTTTATAGCTTTTTCACGCCCTTTGGCTTCTCCTAACCACACTGGCGCTATGGTGTAAATAAAATAAAGAAACAAAAAGGACTTTTCCTCTCTCTGTTAAATCCTAGCTCAGGATACACATTTCAAATCTGACATATTATAATCACAAAACAGAAAATAAAATTAATTTTTCTACTTTTTGTTGTCTGGTTATATTTCAAATCTTGTTGGCCCAAGGCTCTGGTTTTCTTCTGATAACTTGCTTGCCAGGGTCTCCTTCTTTCTTCTTTCTGCATGCTAACCATCCATCTGCCAACTCTGTCCTTCCTTTCTATTTCCCTTCCCTCCCCAGGAAATCTGGTATCTTTCCTTTTTTTCATCTCCCTCCACAGATCCACCTTTTCTTAACTACCCTTTCATCCGGCATCTCTCCTTCCTTCCCCACCACCCCAGAGTCCACCATCTCTCCCTTTCTTTTCCCAATTACCCTCCTATCCAGTATCTCTATCACTCCTCCACACCATCCCTTGTGTCCAATTTCCCTCCCTTTCTGTTCCTTCCCTCCCTAAATCCCATGGTCCATCATCTCTCTCCCTCTCCTCTATTTTCAGACCCATTATTTCTTCCTTTTCCCCCCAAAGTTTGGCATATGCACGTCTCTTTGAACACCCCCTTCCCTCCGTGTACTTCTAAACCAGGGTCCCCCCCAAAGGCCTGTCCCCCATTAAAGGCCTTCACCCCCCTTGAAGGCCTGTCCCACCCCCTTGTAGGCCTGTCCCCCCCCTTGAAGGCCTGCCTGCCTGTCTCCCCCTTATAGGCCTGTCCACCCTTGTAGGCCTGCCTGCCTGTCCCCCCCTTGAAGGCCTGTCCCCCCCTTGAAGACCTGCACCCCCTTGAAGGTCTGCACCCCCCCGAAGGCCTGCACCCCCCCCCGAAGGCCTGCACCCCCCCAGAAGGCCTGCACCCCCCCTTGAAGGCCTGTTCCACCCCCTTGTAGGCCTGTCCCCCCTTGAAGGCCTGTCCCCCCCCTTGAAGGCCTGTCCCCCCCTTGAAGGCCTGCACCCCCCGAAGTCCTGCACCCTCCCGAAGGCCTGCACCCCCCATGAAGGCCTGCACCCTTCCCCGAAGGCCTGTCCCCCCTTGAAGGCCTGTCCCACCCCCTTGTAGGCCTGTCCCACCCCCTTGTAGACCTGTCCCCCCTTGAAGGCTGCCCGCCCCCCCTTGAAGGCCTGTCCCTCCCCCTTGAAGGTCTGCACCCCACCCTGAAGACCTGTCCCCCCCCTTGAAGGCCTGCCTCCCCCCTTGAAGGCCTGCCTGTCCCCCCCCCCCTTGAAGGCCTGTCGCCCCTTGAAGGCCTGCCTGTCACCCCCCTCCCCCTTGAAAGCCTACCTGCCTGCCCGCCCGCCCCACCTCGAAGGACCGCTCGCCCCCCTGGCCTCCCCGCACCACCTATGAAGCACCTATGCTCCCGGCCTTGCTGTTCAGTCCCCCCCACCACCCCCGAAGGACCGTTCGCCCCACTGACCTTCCTGCACCACCTATGAAGCAGCCGCAGCAGGATCGCGACGCGATCCCTGCGCTGCTTAGGCGCTGCTTCCTGCGCCGTGGTCCCGCCCCTCCTCTGACGTCAGAGGAGGGGCGGGACCACGGCGCAGGAAGCAGCGCCCAAGCAGTTCAGGGATCGCTGACGCTGCGGGCTGCTTCACAGGTGGTGCAGGAAGGTCAGTGGGGCGAGCGGTCCTTCGGGGGTGGGGGGGGGACTGAACGGCAAGGCCAGGAGCACCCCCTCAGGGCTGGCACCCGGGGCGGACCGCCCCTCCCGCCCCCCCCTTGGTACGCCACTGGACCTAATATGGCTGTTCTTATGTTCTTATATCTAGGAGGGTACTTTTTTCTTAATCGGCACTTTAAGCTTCCAAAGAAGAATGGAGCCCTTAAAAGTCGATGAGCTGTGAGTACTAGAATTCTAGAATTAGAGACTGAGATAGCAAACGCTGATCTTGACGTGATAGCGATATCTGAAACCTGGTTCACAGAATCGCATGGGTGGGATATGGTTATACCAGGGTACAACCTACTTCGTTGCGACCGAGTGGGAAAATTGGGGGGAGGAGTAGCACTATACACTAAGGAAAGCATCAAAACCACCAGAATCACAGATGTTAGATACACCGGGGAATCCATCTGGGTGAACCTGGCCAGAGGAAAGGAAAAATGCCTATACCTTGGTGTGATATATAGACCTCCCAGGCAACAGGAGGACAAAGACATAGAATTAATCGAGGACATAGAGAACATCACACTGCGCGGGGACTCAGTAATGCTAGGAGACTTCAACATGCCAGATGCAGATTGGAACACACTCTCCGCGACTACGGGTAGCAGCAAAAGAATATTAAACTCCATAAAGGTAGCAAATCTCAAGCAATTGTATTGGAGCCCACCAGGGACCAGGCATTACTAGACCTAGTTCTCACCAATGGAGATAGCATCACGGAAGTCTCAGTAGGAGACACACTAGCCTCCAGCGACCATAATATGATATGGCTCAACCTCAAGAAAGGTTTTCCTAAGACAAACACAGCAACAAGGGTTCTCAACTTTAGAGGCACAGACTTCAACCGCATGGGAGTTTTTGTCCATCAGGAGCTACATAAACAAGCAAGATCTGACAATGTGGAGGACATGTGGATGTCTCTGAAGTCCATACTACACGAAGCAACAGACCGATACGTAAAAACAGTAAATAAACGCAAGAGAAACAAAAGACCCCAATGGTTCAGTAAAGAAATTTCAGACCTAGTTAAACAGAAAAAGGACGCATTTATCACCTACAAACACTTAGGCAGAGAGAGGGCAAAAGAGGACTATCTAGAGAGATCTAAAGCTGTCAAAACAGCAGTCAGAGAGGCCAAACTCCGAATGGAGGAAGAGCTAGCACGGAAAATTAAGAAAGGGGATAAATCTTTCTTCAGCTATATTAGCGACAGGAAAAGAAATAAAGATGGGATAGTACGCCTGAAGAAATCGGACGGTAACTTTGCGGAATCAGATTCTGAGAAGGCAGAACTACTAAACCAATACTTCTGTTCAGTGTTCACCCGCGAAATGCCGGGAGCTGGTCCACAGCTGCAGAAAGGAGATAATCAGAAAGACCCATTTCAAGATTTCGAATTTACGCCCAGTAGCGTCTACGAAGAAATATCAAGACTCAAAGTAAACAAAGCCATGGGACCGGATAACCTACATCCCAGAATGCTCAGGGAGTTAAGGGACGTCCTGGCTGAACCATTATCTGTTCTTTTCAATCTTTCCCTAAGCACAGGAAGGGTCCCCTTGGACTGGAAAACCGCTAATGTAATCCCACTCCACAAGAAGGGCTGCAGGACAGAGACAGCAAACTACAGACCAGTGAGTCTCACGTCTATAGTCTGTAAACTCATGGAAACACTGATCAAAACAGAATATTGACACAATCCTAGACGAAAAAAAAACTGCGTGATCCACACCAACACGGGTTCACCCAGGGAAGATCCTGCCAAACTAATCTGATTAGCTTTTTTGACTGGGTTACTAGACAACTGGATGCAGGAGAGTCACTGGACGTGGTATACTTGGATTTCAGTAAAGCATTTGATAGCGTCCCTCATCGAAGATTACTGAACAAGCTGAAATCGATAGGATTAGGAGACACTCTAACTACATGGGTTGGGGATTGGCTGAGCGGTAGACTTCAGAAAGTGGTGGTGAACGGTACCCCATCCAAAGCATCAGAAGTGATCAGTGGAGTGCCGCAGGGCTCGGTCCTGGGCCCGATTCTATTCAACTTATTCATAAGAGATATGACGCGGGGACTTAGAGGAAGGGTATCACTGTTCGCCGACGACGCCAAACTTTGCAACATAGTAGGCAGAAGCTTGTTACCTGATGATGATATGACACACGACCTACTGCTTCTGGAACAATGGTCGACTACTTGGCAGCTGGGATTCAATGCTAAAAAATGCAAGATAATGCACCTGGGAAAGAGAAACCCGTGCAGAACTTATGTTCTAAATGGTGAGACCTTGGTTAGGACCACGGCGGAACGCGATCTAGGAGTGATCATTAGTGAGGACATGAAGGTTGCCAATCAAGTGGAGAAGGCTACCTCCAGGGCAAGGCAAATGATGGGATGTATCCGCAGAGGTTTTGTCAGCAGGAGACCTGAAGTTATGATGCCGTTGTACAGAGCCATGGTGAGGCCTCACTTGGAGTACTGTGTCCAGTTTTGGAGACCACATTACCGAAAGGATGTGCTGAGGATCGAGTCGGTGCAGCGAGCGGTAACCAGGATGGTCTTAGGGCTCAGGGATCTCACGTATGAAGAAAGACTAAAGAAATTGCGGCTGTACTCACTTGAGGAAAGAAGAGAACGGGGAGATATGATTGAAACGTATAAGTACATCACGGGACGCATCGAGACAGAAGAGGATATCTTCTGGCTCATGGGACCCTCGACCACCAGAGGGCATCCACTGAAAGTCAGGGGAGGGAAGTTTCATGGAGACTCCAGGAAGTACTTCTTCACCGAAAGAGTGGTGGATCATTGGAACAGACTCCCACTCCAGGTGATAGAGGCTAGCAACGTGACGGAGTTTAAGAGAAAATGGGATACTCATGTGGGATCGTTAAGGGAGTAAACTCAGGGGGGAGGGATACTTGGAATGGGCAGACTTGGTGGGCTATAGCCCTTTTCTGCCGCTTTTTTCTATGTTTCTATGTTTCTACATTTTGGCCATAGACATCACAAGTACTTATGTATCTATCTTGTTTCAAACAGGGGGTCACTATAGGGGCTATTCTTTAAGTGTGTGCCCCAATGCCACACAGGGAGATTCTATTTTATAATGGCATCTGGGCACCCAGATTCTGTTATAGAAGACTAACCTTACATTGGCACACCTTACATTACACGCCCATGTGAATGCTCCCTCACGCATTTACATGCTAAGCCACTTAGACTTACCCAAATTTATGTGCCCCAGTGGTGCAGACTTGCCCTTTCTGTGACCACTCTCTCCAACACTTTGCCCACGATGGGGAGGCTGGAGGTGAAGCAGTAATGCTAGCATGGACTCCTCCTCACCATTCTTCTCCTGCCCTGGATCTCTATCGCTGCCCTTTCTCTTGTACATTCATGCTCCTTAACATAATAACATAGCAAATGACAGCAGATAAAGACCTGAATGGTCCATTCAGTCTGCCCATTAAAAATACATGATTAAATTAACTTGTCTCTTCTTTGATATTTCTGGGTCTAAAGTCCAAGAAAAAGTCTGCTTGTTTGGCTGACTTTGCTGCCTGGATGTCCTGCCATCATCTGAAACTAAATATGTCCAAGACTGAGCTGCTCCTCTTTCTTTCTAAACCCTCTGCTCCTCCTCCTTCTTTCTCCATCTTTGTAAATAATACCGTCATTGTTCCAGTCTCCTCTGCTCGCAACCTTGGAGTGGTCTTCAATTCTGACCTCTCATTTTCTACATATATCTAACAAGCTGCTAAGAAGACCTGTCGCTTCTACAATATCACCAAAATTCACCCTTTCCTCTCTGAGCACACTACCAGGACCCTTGTTCAAGCTCTCGTAACCTCACGCTTAGATTACTGCGATCTACTCTTAACTGGTATCCCTCTGTGTCGCCTCTCCCCCTTGCAATCTGTGTAAAACTTTGCTTCATGACTCATCTTCTACCAACCTTGCTATGCTCATGTCATCCCTCTCCTTAAGTTACTTCACTGGCTCCCTATCTGCCATCGCATATAGTTCAAGATCTTATTGCTGCCTCTCAATATCTTTCCTTGCTTCTCTCTCCTTATACACCTCCCAGAGAACTCCGATCCTCAGATAAGCCGCTCTTAGCTGTAGTGGATGCCTGGAATGCGCTCCCGAGAGAGGTGGTGGAGAGTAAAACTGTGACTGAGTTCAAAGAAGCGTGGGATGAACACAGAAGATTTAGAATCAGAAAATAATATTAAATATTGAACTAGGCCAGTAACTGGGCAGACTTGCACGGTCTGTGTCTGTGTATGGCCGTTTGGTGGAGGATGGGCAGGGGAGGGTGTAGATGGCTGGGAGGGTGTAGATGGGCTGGAGTAAGTCTTAACAGAGATTTCAGCAGTTGGAACCCAAGCACAGTACCGGGTAAAGCTTTGGATTTTTGCCCAGAAATAGCTTAGAAGAAAAAATTAAAAAAAAATAAAATTTAAATTGAATCAGGTTGGGCAGACTGTATGGATCATTCGGGTCTTTATCTGCCGTCATCTACTATGTTACTATGTTACCCTTCTCCTCCACTGCCAATTCCAGACTTCGTTCCTTTCATCTAGCTGCCCCCTATGCCTGGAATAACCCGAGTTTGTCCATCAAGCCCCTTCCCTTGTTTAAAAGCAGACTGAAAACCCACCTTTTGGATATAGCTTTCAATCCTTAACCCTACTCCTCTGCCCTCCAACCCAGCCTGTTCCCCTTATCTGTATCCATGACATCCTGGTTGTCTGTCTTGCCTGTTTAAATTGTAAGGTCTTTTGAGCATGGACTATTTTCTTACTCTTTGTGACTCTGTGCAGCGCTGCGTGCGTCTGGTAGCACTATAGAAATAATTAATAATAGTAGAAGTAGACTGTAAAGTCCACCTGGTATTGTCCTAGGTTCCAAATGCTGAAGTTGCCATCTAAGCTCACTCCAGCCTATCCAACCATCCTGTTTGCAGGATATCTACCATAAAGTCATGTTCCAAGTTAGTGGAGTTCCCATTGATGCCCTCCCCAGCCCAATCCTGTACCAAATCATCGCATATGGGACACAGACCGTGCAAACCTGTCCAGTAACAGTCTTAGCTCTTTAATTTACATTCTCGTACTACTTTTGGTTCAAACCTCTTACTATTTTTGTCGTCTTCCAATGGATCGCTTCAAGTCTTTTAATATCCTTCACGAGAAACGGCCTCCCAAACTGAACCTAATACTCCAAGTGCGGTCTCACCAATGACCTATACAGGGGCATCAACACCTCCATTCTTCTGCTGGTTATTCCTCTTTCTATACAACCTAGCATCCTTCTGACTACAACCACCACTTTATCACACTGTTTAGATGCCTTTAGATCCTCAGACACAATCACCCCAAGGTACCTCTCTTCATCAGTGCTTATCAGCCTATCACTTCCCAGCACATACGGTTCCCTTGGATTTCTATCCCCCAAATGCATCACTCTGCACTTCTTCGCATTGAATTTTAGTTGCCTTATGTTAGACCATTCTTCTAACTTTTTGCAGATACTTTTTCATGTTTTCCACTCCCTCTGGGGTGTCCACTCTGTTACAAATCTTGGTATCATCCACAAAAAGGCTAACCTTACCTTCTAACCCTTCAGCAATGTCGCTCACAAACATATTAAACAGAATCGGTCCCAGCACCGATGCCTGAGGCACTCCACTAGTCACTTTTCCCTCTTCCGAGTGAATTCCATTAACCACCACCCTCTGGCATCTGTCCGTCAACCAGCTTCTAATCTAGTTCACGACTTTGGGCCCTAAGTTCAGCCCATGGTGTTTGTTTAAGAGCCTCCTATGAGGAACCGTGTCACAGGCTTTGCTGAAATCTAAATAAATTATATCTAGTGCATGGCCTTGATCCAATTCTCTGGTCACCCAGTCAAAGAATTCAATCAGATTTGTTTGGCACAATTTACCATTAGATCTTGTAATCAATAAGATTCTAAGAATTTCACTATCCTTTCCTTCAGCAACATTTCCATTATTTTTTCAATAACTGAAGTGAGGCTTACCGGCCTGTACATAAGAATAGCCTTACTGGGTCAGACCAATGGTCCATCAAGCCCAGTAGCCTGCTAGAAAAGGTTCAAAGAAGAGCGACCAAGATGGTAAAGGGGATGAACTCCTCTCGTATGAGGAGAGACTAAAACAGTTAGGGCTCTTCAGCTTGGAAAGAGATGGCTGAGGGGAGATATGATTGAAGTCTACAAAATCCTGAGTGGAGTAGAACGGGTACAAGTGGATCAATTTTTTACTCTGTCAAAAATTACAAAGACTAGGGGACACTCAATGAGGTTACAGTAAAATACTTTTAAAACCAATAGGAGGAATTTTTTTTTCACTCAGAGAATAGTTAAGCTCTAGAACGCGTTGCCAGAGGATGTGGTAAGAGCGGATAGCGTAGCTGGTTTTAAGAAAGGTTTGGACAAGTTCCTGGAGGAAAAGTCCATAGTCTGTTATTGAGAAAAACACGGGAGAAGCCAATGCTTGCCATGTATTGGTAGCATGGAATATTGCAACTCCTTGGGTGTTGGTCAGGTACTAGTGACCTGGATTGGCCACCGTGAGAACGGGCTACTGTGCTTGATGGACTATTGGTCTGACCCAGTAAGGCTATTCTTATGTTCATAATTCCATTTTTTTGTTTTCCTCCTTTCATTAATATACCTGAAAAAATTTTTGTCTCCCTTTCTTATATTTATAGCCATTAGCTCTTCTGCTTGCGCTTTCGTCAGACTTACACACTAAATGGTGAGACCTTGGCTAGGACCACGGCGGAACGTGATTTAGAGGTGATCATTAGTGATGACATGAAGGCTGCCAATCAAGTGGAGAAGGCTTCCTCCAAGGCAAGGCAAATGAGGGGTTGTATCCGTAGGGGTTTTGTCAGCAGGAGACCTGAAGTGATAATGAGATTAAATATTGTGATAATAAGATTAATTGATAATAAGATTAAATATTGAACTAAGGCCAGTACTGGGCAGACTTGCACGGTCTGTGTCTGTATACGGCCGTTTGGTGGAGGATGGGCTGGGGAGGGCTTCAATGGCTGGGAGGGTGTAGATGGGCTGGAGTAAGTCTTAACAGAGATTTCGGCAGTTGGAACCCAAGCACAGTACAGGGTAAAGCTTTGGATTCTTGCCCAGAAATAGCTAAGAAGAAAAAATTAAAAAATTTAAATTGAATCAGGTTGGGCAGACTGAATGGACCATTTGGGTCTTTATCTGCCGTCATCTACTATGTTACTATGTTAATGCCGCTGTACAGATCCATGGTGAGACCTCATTTGGAGTATTGTGTTCAATTCTGAAGACTACACTACCGGATAGATGTGCTGCAAATTGAGTCGGTTCAGCGAATGGCCACCAAGATGGTCTCGGGGCTCAGGGATCTCACGTATGAAGAAAGGCTAAATAAATTGCACCTGTACTCACTTGAAGAACGAAGAGAGAGGGGAGACATGATTGAGACTTTTAAGTATGTTACGGGCCGTATCGAGGTGGAAGATGATATCTTCTGTCCTATAGGACCCTCGACCACCAGAGGGCATCCACTGAAAATCAGGGGAGGGAAGATTCATGGTGATTCCAGGAAGTACTTCTTCACAGAAAGGGTGGTCGATCATTGGAACAGTCTACCTCTGCAGGTGATTGAGGTCAATAGCGTGTCAGATTTTAAGAGAAAATGGGATATTCACGTGGGATCTCTAGGGGAGTAAAGTCAGGGGGGGGGGGTCATTGGAGTGGGCAGACTTGATGGGCTATAGCCCTTTTCTGCCGTCATATTCTATGTTTCTATGTTATCTCTCTCTTGACTTCTTTCAGTTTCATTCGATATTCCTCTCTGTACTCCTTTTCTTGAGTTTTTTTAATATGTCACAAACGCCAATTCTTTTGCCTTTATTTTTTCCGTCACTAGTTTGGAGAACCATATAGTAAGAATATCTGCTATTAATCAAATTTAAATAAAAGAAACACATCAAATTAAGGGACTACTGGATATATGTACCTTCTTTTAGACAAGTCAGATTGGATAGCTACAAAAAAAAAAATGTTTATGCTCCTTTCATTTGTTTGTTTTTTAAGTATGTGAATCGTAAGCCATCCAGAATAGTAGATGGCATGGGATAGAAATTTTTTTAACAAATAAATGAACCTTTGTTTTGCCAAGCTGCCATTCTTGATTGTCACTGTCACAGGAGTGTAGAAGATTTGCACACCAGAATCTCAGATCTTCTGGAGAACTCTGACTTTTCATGACCATCTTGTACCTGTGAAGTAACCAAAGTCAAAATGGTAGAGACATACCAGCCAGAGTGGATGATTTCCAATGACTGCAGACAGGAAGATATGGTACCAGCACATAAAGGCAGTTTGCGTTTCCACAATGATCATAAAATAAGTGAAATGACCATGAAACACACAGCCAGCAAAACATTTATAATTTATTAAGACTTGATATCCCGCCACATCTACAAGGTTATGTACAATAAAATGCTTCCTAAAAGAAAGTTAACTACAGCCTCAGCACCCTGGGGTTGTGGGTTCAAACCCCGCGCTGCTCCTTGTGACTCTGGGCAAGTCACTCAATCCTCCATAGCCCCAGGTATGTTAGATAGATTGTGAGCCCACCGGGACAGAGAGGGAAAATGCTTGAGTACCTGATTGTAAAAACCGCTTAGATAACCTTGATAAGCGGTATATCAAATCCTAATAAACTTGAAACTTGAACTAGAGCACATACATAAAAGAACATAGTGTTTCAGTCAACCACTTCCAGGTGTCCATCTGTGGCAGTGAAGTTTCACTGAAGGACAGTCCTGTGTAACAGGAAATAAAAAAATAAATCTAAAGCACTCAGAGGAGAGAAATGCTGAGGGCTGGGCTATGCCTGGAACTTGAGAGCTTCAAAAAGATAAGACAGAGAATCTGAGGCAGGAAGTTTGGGGGAAGCTGCAGTGAACAGCAGCTGTCTCATTAAAAGCCCCAGGACAATTATTATGAGCTGGAAGAGAGCAGAGGGCTTAAAGCAGCACAAGGAATTGAAGAAGTGGAGGGGCATAATCCAAAAAAATGTTTATGCCCCCTTTTGGCCTAAGGCCTTAAACGTTGAAAGTAGAAGCAGGGAAAATGTCCATTATAAAAAAAAACGTCTAAAAGGAGGATTTTTTAAAATAATGGCCTGCCTCTACATTCAGCTGTTTAAACGCCCACACCACCACTACATCTACACTAACAACATATCATCAACCTAAAAAAAGCCTGTCCCAAATGCCCAACACAAGAGCTTTTAGGTGAAGGAGGGGCCAGTCCTTCACCTAAAAGCTGGATTTTGTAACCGGTGTCTGTCAAAAACAACACCGGTTACAGAATCCACACTCCCACCCGACCACATCGGGCCAGGAGAGAGCCCAAGCCCTCCTGGCCCCATCGATCCGATCGGGCCAGGAGAGAGCCCAAGCCCTCCTGGCCCCGCCAATTCGATCGGGGCAAGAGGGAGCCCAAGGACTCTTGCTCCAGGAGCCGCAACCCTCCCCGATGAAGATTGGGGCAAGAGGGAGCCCAAGCCCTCTTGCTCCGCCAGCCGCGACTTTCCCTGATGAAGATCTGGGCAGGAGGGAGGCCAACCCCTCCTGCCCAGGTGAACCCCCTACCCTCCACCCCCACTAAGATACAGGCAGGAGGGATCCCAGGCCTTCCTACCCTCGATGCACCCCCCTCCCATTATCGCTCCCCAAACCACTGATCGGACCCCCCGCCGACCCCTCGATCCCCCCACCCCCAATCCCCCTCCCAGTACCTGTAAAAAATGTCTGGACGGACGGATCCCAAGCCCGTCCGGCAGGCCAGCCATCCCATGAATGGCTGGCCTTAGGGCCTGATTGGCTCAGGCACCCATGTGCCTAAGGCCCCGCCCACAGAGGGGCCTAAGGCTACTGGGCTGATTCTGGTTGGCCCAGGTGCCTCAGGCCTCACCTGTGGGCGGGATTTGAGGTACCTGGGCCAATCAGGCCCTAAGGCCAGCCATTCGTGAGATGGCTGGCCTGCCGGACAGACAGGCTTGGGACCCATCCGTCCAGACATCTTTTACAGGTACGGGGAGGGGGATTGTGGGGGGGATCTCATGGGTCGGCGGGGGGGGGTGATCGGGAGTTCAAGGGGCTGATCATGGGAGGGGGGTTCGTTGAGGGCAGAAGGGCCTGGGATCCCTCCTGCCTGTATCTTAGTGGGGTTGGGGGGTAGGGGGTTTGCCTGGGCAGGAGGGCTTAGGCTCCCTCTTGCCCAGATCTTCGTCGGGGAGGGTTGCGGCTGGCAGGGCAAGAGGTCTAGGGCTCCCTCTTGCCCCAATTTTTGTCGGGGAGGGTCGCGGTTCGCGGGGCAAGAGGCTTTGAGCTCCCTCTTGCCCCGATCGGATCAGCGGGGCCAGGAGGGCTTGGGCTATCTCCTGCCCGGATCGAGTCGCAGGTGAGGGCTGATCGCTGCAGGAGAGATGGCTCATCTCTCCTGCCACGATGGTGATCGCCCACCCACCTCCGCACCGCGGCACTTCGGGGTGAGGATTGCTGGCAGGATCACCATCGCAGCAGGAGAGATGAGCCATAGTTGCAGTAGGCAGGTTGCTGGGGCCGCTGAGCTGCAGCGATCAGCTCAGCGGGCCCTTTTTCAGCACTTATATCTGTTTTGACTTGGTCTAAATCAAAACGTATAAGTGTCGACTAGACAACCTGCCTAAACTTTTGGTTATACCTGCTGTACGCCTATATCTAGGTTGGCCCACCTCCCGCCCTTTCACCTCCCGCCCTTTCACCTCCTGTAAAAACGCCTCTTTCTGCTCTATGCGTTTAGAGGCAGGGGAAAGGCCTAAGCTGGTTTTAGATACGTTTAAAACCAGCTTTGATTATGGGTACATGGACGATCAGGCTTTTTGATCGTCCAAGTACCCATTTAGGCCACTTTTTAGACTTTTTGGGGGGGTTTTATTATGAGCCCCATAGTGTGTGGATGCTGAGTGAACATTTCTATGTCAGCTCTGGAGTTTATCTCTGTGTGGAAGGAGTGAATATTTTTGAAATAATATTTCCTATAAATGTCTGATTTCTTGAAAAATGCTGCAAATTAAACCAATTTATGGACTGTTCAGCTGAGGTGTGTAAGGAGGATACAGCTGTATCTAATATTTGATGGTTCTCATGATTTATTGAGATTTCTAAATTAAGTTCGGAGTTATATTTCAAAGGAAAATTTATAAGAATTTTTAATGTGTGTTTCAGAATTTAAACTGGATTTTTGTGACTCCTGTTGCTAAAAATAAGTATTAAGTACCGTATATACTCGAATATAAGTCGATCCGAATATGTCAAGCCCCCATTTTTCCCCCCAAAAAGGAGGAAAAATGGTTGACTCGAATATAAGTTGGGGGCTTAATATACAAGTGCCATGCCCTGCCAGGATCTGCACACAGTGTCCGCTCCGTCATACCCTCCTCTGCAAGGTTCTGCACAGCCCCCTACCCTGCACTCAGTCCCATTCCCTACCAGGCTGTGAAAGAGGCCCCCTTCCCTGTCAGGCTCTGAACACTGTCCCACCCTCCTGCCCCCTAAAAAAAGCTAACATCATTGCTGGATCAGACCAGTGTCCATCATGACCAGCAGTCTGCTCACGCGGCGGCCCTCTGGTCAAAGACCAGCACCCTAACCGAGACTAGCCCTAAAAGCGCATGTTCTTGTTCAGCAGGAACTTGTCTAACTTTGTCTTGAATCCCTGGAGATTGTTACCCCCTATAACAGCCTCTGAAAGAGTGTTCCAGCTTTCTACCACTCACTGGGTGAAGAAAAACTTCCTTACGTTTGTACGGAATCTATCCCCTTTCAACTTTAGAGAGTGCCCTCTTGTTCTCCCTACCTTGGAGAGGGTGAACAACCTGTCTTTATCTACTAAGTCTATCCTCTTCAGTACCTTGAATGTTTCGATCACGTCCCCTCTCAATCTCTTCTGTTCGAGGGAGAAGAGGCCCAGTTTCTCTAATCTTTCGCTGTACGGCAGCTCCTCCAACCCCTTAACCATCTTAGTCGCTCTTCTCTGGACCCTTTCAAGTAGTACCATGGAGGGTCTTGTTCAAATCCAGCTCACTAAATATCTTGAGCAACATTCCCTACTGCACGATTCTCAATCAGGTTCCAAAACCTATTTTAGCACTGAGACAGTGTTGGCTGCATTATTAGACCATTTAAATATCCGACTGAGCAGGGGTAACAGTGTGCTGGTGCTTCAATTCGACCTAAGTAATTCCTTTGATTTGGTGGATCATACCAAATTATTGGCTTGTTTGGATGCTTTTGGCCTACAGGGTAATGTTCTTCTGTGGTTTAAAGGGTTTTTGGAATCCAGACAATATCAGGTTAAGTTTAATAATTAGTTTTCCTCTAACTGGAAAAATCCAAGTGATGTACCCCAGGGTTACCCACTTTCACCCACATTTAATGTATTGTATATCTTTCCTCCTTGGGTTACAGTTTGAGTAACCTAGGTATAGAACTGTTCAACTATCTGATGATATCACAATTGTCATATCTTGTGCTACAGTATTATCTCATATCTCTCATAAAATTGAGTATGTTGAAATTGATGAACTCTTGGATGCCGGAATTCAAACTCAAGCTTAACCTGATAAGACAAAGTTTTTTGTTGTATCGCCACATAAGATTATTCACGACCCATCGATTAGTATAAATTCTACCTTGTATATAATTCAACCAACAATTAAAATATTGGGAGTTATTTTGGACCAGCATCTGACTATGATAAAACAAATAGATGCTGTGGTACATAAGGGTTATTACACGCTATGGAAACTACATACCATTAAACCCTTTTTTGATTTTTCTGCTTTTAAACTTCTGGTACAATCTTTATTACTGAGTCTTTTGAATTTTTATAATATTGTATTTTTAACAATCTCCAAGAAAGACATGGTTAAACTCATATTGATTCAGAATACAGCGGTTACAATGATCTATGGTCTTAAAAAATATGATCATGTGACTCCATTCTATTGTGAGTTGCATTGGCTGCCAATGGAGGCTCATGTTTTCTTTAAGTTGGGTTGCTTTTGCTATAACCAATGACCTAGAAATCCTCACCTGCAAAATCTCCAAAACTGACCTCACAGATAACCTCATCGTCACTCTATTCTACATTCCCCCTAATAAATGGAACCTAGCCAAAGAAGACTACTTCGAATTCCTCCTCTCGAATTCGGCAGCCGGCACCCATAACCTCCTAGCGGGAGACATTAACCTGCACCTAGAACAAAAAGAAAACCCCAATGTTGCAGACCTACTCTCCTTCCTCAAATCAATAGGCTTCACCAAGCCCCCTCCTACCATAACACACAACAAAGGACACCAACTCGACATGGTCACCTTCCTTTCTAACTCCCCCACCACTCCCAACATAAACCTCACAAAACAAAATTGGTCAAACACCCCCTGGTCCGACCACCTCCTATGTCATTTTGAACTATCCTGGTTCAAAAAACAACCAGACAGGAAACAAACAAACAAACTAACTAAGGCGACGACCTGGACAAGAGAAAAAATCAACCCAGTAGATTTCTGGTCTCATTACACCCTCTCTCCTGACTCCGACCCCAACCCCAACTTCCACCTTGACTGGAAAAACTTCAGTAACCAAGTCCTCAATACCATCGCCCCCCTAAAACTTCGCAAGAAAACCCACCGGCCCCCAAACAAATGGTTTGATGCGGACCTCTCAGCTTTAAAACGCGAAGTAAGGAAACTAGAAAGAATATGGCGTAAATCAGGGACTGACAATGATAAACTTATCTGGCGACAAAAAGTCAACGAATATAAAAAACTAATTGCCGAAAAACGCAGCAAATACTACTCCCAACTCATCAACACCCCTTCACTAAACAGTAAAGCTCTTTTCAAATTAGTTAACTCCCTTCTAGACACCGAATCATACAAACGAACCAACTCAGAACTCCCGCCCCCCGCCACAATCCTAGCTAACCACTTTGCCAACAAAATTCAAACCTTAAAATTATCCCTTACTACTCCCAACATTGAGACAATATTCGACACCCCAGCAATAGACACCACAAGTTCTAGAGCCGACATGACCTGGAGCTCCTTCGAAAGCCCAGACTGGAGCCTATTTCTCAAACTCTTCTCAAAATACGCCAACTCTAACTGCCTGTTAGACAATTGCCCACCCGCCATCATGAAATCCGCCCCCCCCACAATTCAAAGCCGATCTCTTTGACTGGATCACACTATGCCTGTCCACAGGTCTCTTCCCAACCGAACTTGGACACATCCTCGTATCCCCCCGCCTCAAAAACAACAAAGAACCCATTTCCTCCGCCACCAACTACAGACCCATAGCCAATATACCACTCTTCCAAAAACTCATGGAAGGCCTTATTAACCATGACCTCACGAACTACCTAGAAAAATTCAACATCCTTCACGACTCACAATCCGGCTTCCGCTCAAACCACAGCACAGAAACGGTCATAGCTGCTCTAACCAATTACCTCTTCCACCTATTCTCTTTGGGAAAAAGCGCCCTAATACTCCAATTCGACCTAAGCAGCGCTTTCGATCTGGTCGACCACGATATCATGCTCCGCTGCCTCGACTCCATCGGCATCTCCGGCCATGTACTTGACTGGTTCTCTACCTTTTTAACCAACCGCACCTACCAGGTCCACAGTAACGGAACCTTCTCCCATCAATGGCATAACCCCTGCGGAGTCCCACAAGGCTCCCCATTATCCCCCTCCCTTTTCAACATTTACTTGGCCCCTCTAGCACGGATACTAGCCGACCTTAACCTTAAATCTTTCATATATGCTGATGACATCACCATTATCATTCCCCTAACTACATTCACTCAACAGACGGAACAACTCACCTCCTCTATCCTCACCAAACTAGAACAATGGACCTCACAATTCAAATTGAAATTAAACACAGAAAAAACCAAAATCTTCCTGGCAAGCCCTAACCACAAATTAACCAACACTTCCCTGAAACTGAACGGCCTAGAATACCCCATCAACCCCACCATAAAAATACTAGGAGTCATCCTAGATAGAAACTTGACCTTCGAAGCCCACACCAGTGCCCAGGTCAAAAAATGCTTCAGTTCACTCTGGAAACTTCGCACCATCAAACACTACTTCGACCACCTCTCCTTCCGCTTACTGGTCCAATCACTAATCCTAAGCATATTGGACTACTGCAATATCGTATACCTGGGAGCCTATAAAAACACCATCAAACGTCTCAGAATAGTACAAAATGCTGCTGTCCGCCTCATCTTCAGCCTCAAAAAATATGACCACGTCAGCCCCTACTACACCAAACTCCACTGGCTGCCGGTGGAGGCAAGAATCATCTTTAAATTCGCCTGCCTCTGCTTCAAAACCTTAGCAGGCTCCTCACCAATTTACCTATCTGACTACCTCGAAATTGCAGGCCCCTCTCGCACTCGAAATACCTACCTGTTTTCTTTTCCCTCCCCGAAGGGCTGCCTCTACAAAAAATTCCTCAACCGATCCCTAGCATTCCAAGCGGGCAAATGGAACAAATGCCTCTCCACTCTCATCTCCAATTCCCCCCCCTATCAAACTTTCAGGAAGCTAACCAAAACCTACCTTTTTGACAAATTCCTCTGAATGCTCCGACCCCCTCCCCCCTCCACCTCAGACCTCGACCCTTCCCCAGACCCTTTACTGCCGTAGGCTACACTTCTATTTGTAAACTGCTATATGTAACTCATAGCAATCATAATCACTCCGACTATACTACCCCCGAGTATATTACCTACTTGAAAAAACTAACTTTGTCAATGTACCATCTAAAATGTAAATGTAACGTGATTGTAAAATTGCATTGTCTAAAGTACTAATATAACATTAACTAAACTGTATCTTCGCTGTAATTGTACAGTCTCTTCTTCTGTTAACCGCATAGAACTTCCACGGTAATGCGGTATACAAGAATAAAGTTATTATTATTATTATTATTATTATTATTATGGTACCGTTCCATTTTTTATATGGTTAATAGATTCTCTCTAGCATCATATAAAAATAGTAGAGGGCTGTAAAAGCAAGAGATTTCTGGACCATACTTCAGTGGCGTACCAAGGAGGGGGCGGGGGGGAGGTCCACCCCGGGTGCAGCCTTAGGGGGGGGGGTGCACAGCCGGTCAGGTCCGGAAAATTCAGCGGTGAATGGTCTTGAAATAGCTCCCTTTCTCCTTCCCTGCCCCTTACCTTCATGGCTGCGAGTCTAAATTGCCTTCTTACAGCAGCCAGAGCGTTGAAGCTGCGTGTGGCTGCCGTAAAGGTCATCTCTGACATAACTGGAAGTTGCATCAGAGATGACCTTTACGGCAACCATATGCAACTACTGCTGTAAGAAGGCAGTTTAGACATTGCCAGCCACAGGGCAGGGAGGTTTGTCAGACCGGGCCTGTTGTCGGGGGGGGGGGGGAAAGCGCCACCAAAATAAGGGGCAGGGAGGGAGAAAGGGAGGAAAGGTGGGGTGGAGAGGAAAAGACGCTGAAGGGAAATGGATAAAACACAGGGGGAAAAGGATGCTGAAAGCACATGGGGAAGACAGAGTGGGGAGAAAGATGCTGAAAGGAAATGGGGAAGAGAGAGTGGGGAGAAGATGCTGTAGGGAAATGGGGAAGAGAGAGTGAGGAGAAGATGCTGGCAGGGAAGAAGACAGAGATGCCAGACTATGGGAGGAGCGGAGGGAAGAAGATGGGTGCCAGACCAATTTGGAAGGGGGGAGAAAGGGAGAGGCACAGTAACAGAGCAAATGGAAGATGCAGAGAGAAGAGAGACAGTGGATGGAAGGAATTGAATGAGAAAATGAGGAAAGCAGAAACCAGGCAACAAAGGTAGAAAAAAAAATTATATATATATTTTTTTGCTTCAGGATAAAGTAGTATATTAGTTGTGTTAATAAAAATTTATAAACAAAGCCCTGCCAGCTGAACATCTTTTTCTCCAGTTCAGCAGCCAGAACTTTGATTTATAAGGAAGGAATAAGCTAAATATTGCAGTACTGAGGCTTGTATGGATGCTGCGGGGACGGTGATGGGGCAGTGAAGGGAATGGTGGTGATGGGGCGGTGAAGTGGACGGTGCAGTGATGGGGACAGATTTTATCCCTGTGTCATTCTCTAGTGCTCATGTCAAAAGCTTCCCTCTGACTCAGCTTCCTGTTTCCACTTTTGACTGAGCACCGCATTGCCGATCTGAAGTTCTGTTGATGCCAGGGGTAGAAGGAGGCCCGTTGTCGATCTTAAGTATCATCGCGGGGGGGGGGGGCATTGCCGATCTTGTTGCCAAAATCAGAAAGGTGAGGAAGGGAGAAAGATGGGCTTGTGGTGGATGGAGAGATTGAGAGAAGGGGGCAGATGATGGAAGTGCGGAGAGAGAAGAGGGCAGATGATGGAAGTGGGGGAAAGAAAGAGAAGGGGCAGATGATGGAAGTGGGGGGAAGAGAGAGAAGGGGCAGATGATGGAAGTGGAGAGAAGGGGGAGAGAGAAGATGGCAGATGATGGAAGTGGGGAGAGGGGCGAGCAAATGCTGAATGGAAGTGGAGAAAGAGGACACATACTGGATAGAAGGAGGGATAAAGAAAAAGGACATATGCTGGATAGGGGAAGAAGATAGAGTTAGTTAGATAGTGGAGGGGTGAAGGAAAAGGGTGGCATGCTGTGGGTAGACACAGTGAAAAGAGGGAAACTGAGGACTGCATAGTAAGAAAGAATTTAATTTAGATGGAGGCAGAAAATAAAGAAGGAAGATCAGAGAAGGAAAGGGAAGACAGAGAGGAGAGATGCCAGAGAACGGGGAAGGAGTCAGAAATATCAGATCTGAGCAGAGGAAATGAGAAGAGAGAAATGCTAAAAACCACAGGGGGGGGGAAAGAGAGATGAAAGGAGAAAGATGCCAGACCATAAGAGAACAGAGGGAAGATGATGGATGCCAGACCAAAGGGGGGGGGGGGTCTAGAGGAGAGATGGCAGGGGGAGACAGACAGTTTATGGAAGGGGCAGATAGTGGATGGAACGGGCAGATGCAGGATTGAAGAGACAGGGCAGATGCTGGAAGGAAAAGAGTGAAAGAAGATAAAAGCAGAAACCAGAGACAACAAAAGGTAGAAAAAAATCATTTTATTTCTATTTTGTCATTAGAATATATCAGATTTGATGAAGGAAGTGATGTCATCGCCGCGGATGGGAGCTTGAACTGAGAGCTCCGTTCGGGCCGGCGTTTTAACTATCATATTGGTGTGCAAACGGTGCGATTTTCTTACCCCTGGGTGCTGGTGTGGTGTGTGGGGGGACAGCGGACACCATGGTAACGCGAAAAAAGTTGCCCGGCGAAAAACCAGGCCAGCACACGATGGAGCAAGCGCTGGGCCGGGCTGCACGTGGCAGCGTGGGCCTGGAGACGAGTAGCGGGGAGGCGGCGAAATTGAGCGGAGCCATCGCAGCTGTGGCTGATATGGTCACAGACCCGCTGCCGGAGAGTGTCTCGCTGGAACCGCTCACTAAAGCAGACTTGCAGCGCTGGATTGCAGAGGTGAAATCCGAAATCTCGGCGGTGGCGGTGCAAGTTCGGGAGGCAGTGCAGGAGCTGCGCACTGACCTGGTGGAGGTGGGCACGAGGGTCGAAGTGGTAGAGATGCGTCTAGATAGCTGCGAGGAAAATGTGACTGGAGTGCAGAGATCTCTGGAAACTGCTTCTGCCGACTACCAACTTCTCCTGGACAAGGTCAAGGACCTGGAGAACCGCACCCGGCGTAATAACTTGAGGGTGCGGGGCCTACCAGATCTGCCTGAGTTTAAAGATGTTCGTGCTACTACCATCAAGCTGATCAGGTGGCTGCTCCAGGATGACACACTGGAGCCGGGAATTGAGCGAGTGCATCGAGCTCTGGGACCCCGGACAACAGATCAACCTAAAGATATTGTGCTATGTCTGCAGAACTTTGTCCTTAAAGAGCAGATCTTCCGCAGAGCTCGGGAGTTGGGCACGGTTACTTGGGAAGGTCATCGGTTGGAGTTCTATCAAGACCTGGCTGCGGGCACGCTCCAGAAATGCCGGGCATTCAGAGAAGTGACCAAGGCTTTGCAGCACAGCAATTTGCGCTACCGCTGGACTTACCCTTTTGGGGTAGTTATCACCATCAATGGAGTCCATACCAAAGTTACCACAGTTCGGGAGGCTCGTGGTCTGTTGCAACAAGCGGGTATCGAGATTCCGGAGGGGGCGACCCCTGCAGGGGGTGCGGGACTCAACCGAGCGGGGCATCCCGCACCCTCCCGATGGCAACGCGTGGAGAGTGGATCCAGGAGCGGGAGGAGTGGCCGAGGGGGAGGACCCCATCTCCGAGCTACCGCTTCTTCCTCGAGTGCCCCCCCCCGAGGGCTGATTGACTGTGTTTGTTTTGTTCCAGTTTCTTATGTACTTTTCATGCCTGTGTGGGGGGTTTCTTGACTCCTTCCTTGGGGATGGGTACCTGGGTTTTGAGTGTTGGATGGGAGCTTTGTGGGGGAAGCCCATGAACTGGATTGGGGCTATGGTGGGAAGGGGGACGTTGCAGGGTTGTTCTTGTGAAATGTAGGGGAGCATTGCAGTGTGGGGGGGGTGGGGGAAGGGGGAGTGCGAATTGTGGTGTGGGGGGCATGTGGGGTTGGTGAATTGGTTCATGGGGATTGGTGTGGGTACTGTTCTTGATAGTTGACATTTGGTTGTGGGGTTTGTGTAAGGGGCCATGGGGATGGTTCACTTCCTTGTATGCTGGTGGGAGATCTGAGGACTCTCACTTTGGGGGAGGGGGGTGGGGGGGAGGGATGTGGGGGGGAAGAGAGGGATATGGGGACGAGTATGATGGGGTTGGGTTTGCATTGTCCTTGTTTTATTTGGAATATGGAAGGGTTTAGGTTAGTATCTTATAATATCAGGGGCCTGAATTCCCCTAATAAGCGACGAGCTTTCTTTAGAGAACTGCTGCGCCTGAGGGCTGATGTCTGTTTTGTCCAAGAAACTCATCTGCTTCAGTCTCATGAATCTATGGTTAGGGATCCTAGGTTTCCTCAAGCTTGGTGGGCTTCGCGGGTGGGCACTTCCAAGAGGGGAGGGGTGGGAATTCTTATTCGTAAGGGGATTCGTTGTGAAGTCCATAGGGTGGTGCGGGACCCTCAGGGTAGATATATCATGATGGAGGCCTAGCAATCATAACAAAAAACAATCTCAACATCGACGTACTAACCAAGCACTCCACCCCTTATCTTGATCTGCTAGCCTGCCAAATATCTGACAAATCACTCAATGGAAACCTGAACTGTCTTATTTGCTACATTACACCAGGTAAATGGAACACTTCAAAACAAGAACTTGAAGAATTCATCTTCCAGAACTCACTCTCCTCCACACATAACTTGATCCTCGGAGACTTAAATCTCCACTTAGAAGATCAATCATCCAAACAAACAACAGATATACTCTCATACCTCAACACTTTATCCTATCAAATTCTCAACCCAGAACCCACACACGAAAAAGGTCATCAACTTGATATAGCAGCTTACTCATCTCCAAATCAAAACACACAAAACATCTACATCTCAAACGGGTCCTGGCACCCTACTCTATGGTCAGACCATTTCAAATATTAATTCACCATCAATTGGGCTCAAAACAACAACAAACCCATCCCAAAGAAAACACTCATCAAATTCAGACCGAAAATCGAACCTCACACATTCTGGAACACAGTCGACCCCGAAATCGACCCCAATAACCCCAAAGAATTCATAAACAGCTGGCGGACCCTCAGTGAATCTACACTAAACGAACTTGCTCCAATAAAAAACAAAAACAAAATAGACAGACCATCTAATAAATGGTTCGACGACGAACTTCTACAACTAAAAAGAAAATGCAGACAATTAGAAAGGTCATGGAAAAAACAAAAACACAACCACATCAAAGATGAATGGAAAATCCTAATCAAACAATACAATACCAAACTGAAGGAAAAACGAAAAAACTACTACTCCAAACTCATCAGCACCGAAAAACCAGACACAAGAATACTTTTTGACATCTTAAGAAATCTCACCGATACCAAACCATTTCTCGCCACCCAAGGAAACCAAACTCCCACAGCCACCCAATTAGCGGATCACTTCAAACACAAAATCATCACAACCAGATCCACATTCAACAATTCAAGAATCAACATAGAAGAAATACGAATCAATCCCAAAACAGATGAAGCAATCCCAGCAGACAGGATATGGACAAACTTCCCAAAGATACAATGGTCAGACTTGAACAGGCTTTACAAAAAATACAGCAAATCCTCATGTGACTTGAACAACTGTCCCTCATACTTACTAGCAACAGCTTCCACCAAATTTAAAGCTAGCCTCACACTATGGCTTCAAACAACACTAAGTGAAGGTCATTTCCCACCGGAATTAGGAGAAATCATAATTACACCTATCCTAAAAGATCCCAAAGGTCCTATAGATAATCCTGCAAACTATAGACCAATCGCTTCAATCCCTCTATACATTAAAATAACAGAAGGCCTTGTCGCACAACACCTCTCCAACTACCTTGAAGACCATCACATACTACATCCATCACAATCTGGATTCAGATCCAACCATAGCACAGAAACTCTACTGGTATCACTATTAGACATTGCCCGACAACACCTCAGCAAAGGAAACAAGCTGCTTCTCATTCAACTCAATCTTTCTGCGGCATTCGACCTAGTTGACCATCACACACTACTCCAGATATTAGACGCAATAGGAATCTCAGGTAATGTTCACAAATGGTTCCAAAGCTTCCTCAAAACACGAACATACAAAGTCAAATCAAAAGAGCACATATCCGACCCATGGTCAAACCCATGTGGAGTACCACAAGGATCACCATTATCACCCATATTATTTAACCTCTTCATAGCATCCCTAGGCATAACCCTAGACGCCCTAAACACAGTATCATTCAGCTACGCAGATGATATAACTATCCTCCTCCCCTTTAATATTCAAGACCCCTTATCCACAAACCACCTGAAAATGATAATGGAAACGGTAGAAAAATGGATGTCAAGTCATAAACTAAAACTGAACTCGGAAAAAACTAAATTCCTACTACTGGAAAGGGAAAAAAAACCATCTCTCACAGAACTAGAAGTAAATACAATCAAGTACCCAATGCAAAGCACACTCAAGATCCTGGGAATCCTACTAGACAGAAACTGCACAATGCAGTCTCAAATCCACAAAATCATCCAAAGAGCATTCTTCACAATACGTAACCTAAGAAAAATAAGAAAATTCTTCAACAAAGATCAATACAAGATATTAGTACAATCCCTAGTACTGAGTATTGTAGATTACTGTAACAGCCTATACCTATCATGCCCAAATTACATGATAAAACAATTACAGACAGTTCAGAACACAGCCCTCAGAATCATCTACTCACTAGGCAAATATGACCACATCACCAAAGCATACTTAGACTCACACTGGCTACCAATAAAAGCAAGATCCCAGTTCAAATTCTACTGTCTACTATACAAAGTAATACATGGAACAGCCCCCAGCTACCTAAACAACAGACTACACCGTAACCTCTCACACAGACTAAGGAGAACTCAGAGCCTATTCATTCACCCCCCTCTCAAAGGAACACGACGAAAGAAACTATACGATAGCCTTTTAGCGACACAGGCAGCAAAGATCGATACTACCATCATCAATCTACTGACCAAATCTATAGACATTAAAGTATTCCGAAAAGAAATCAAAACTCATCTCTTCAAAAAACACTTCCCATCATCATAACCTCACAAAAGTATTAGAAAATGCTCTCATGACTACCCAAACACCACTACCAGCAACACCCGAATCCGGACAGTATTATCTCTACTCGTCTAAACAACAGAATCCGGACAATATTATCTCTATTCGTCTAAACAACATATCACTATCTACTATCTACTACCAAGCTATCCTGGAAAAGTCCAGAACAACAATTGTAACTTAACGCATTCTTGATTATATGTACTGCTACTGGAAATGTCCAGTCTTCTAACTTGTAATCCGCTTAGAACCGCAAGGCACAAGCGGAATAGAAATCACTAATGTAATGTAATGTAATGTAATGATTGAGGGGGTCTTGTACTCCCTGGTTAATATATATGCCCCTAACGAGGGCCAGGGGGCCTTCTTTCGTGAGTTGGTGCCTAGGATTCTGCGGTTTAAGGGGGGGGCCCTGGTGTTAGGAGGGGATTTTAACTTTACTGTGACCCCCCATTTGGATAATTCGGGGAGAGCGGATTACTATGGGAGACGGGATCGTAAATTGTTGCGAGAGGCATTGGCCACTCTGAATGTGGTGGATTGTTGGAGGTGGTTACATCCCTCGGTTAGGGACTATACTTATTTTTCGGGACTACATTCCTCCTACTCTAGAATCGATTATGTTTTTGTGGAGCGGGGACTGCTCCGTCGGGTGGAGTCAGCGGGGATTGAGTCCCTTATGTGGTCGGATCATGCCCCGGTCTGGGTGCGGTTACAAGGGGCGGGTGGTGGCTCGGGACAGAAATTCTGGCGTTTTAATGATAGTCTCCTAGACGACCCGGAGGTGGGAGAACAGATTGAGGGGTGGATACAGGATTATTTGGATGTGAATGTGGAGTGTGGAGCTTCGTTGGAAGTGGTTTGGGAGGGGTTAAAGGCTACCCTTAGGGGCAGATTGATTGCCCTGGCCTCGGCCCGGCAGCGTAAGAGACGGGAGGATGCGGCGGCTTTGTTGATTCTGATTGGTCGGTTGGAGATCTTGCATAAGCGTAGCCCTTGGGATGTTGAATTGCGTGGGCGATTGTTTCAAGCACGCCGGGATCTCCAAGCTTTAGATTTAGAGCGACTACACCATAATTTGCAACTTCTTCAACAGAGATACTTTGAGTTTTCTAATAAAGCTAGTCGACTGGTTGCCCATCGTCTGAAAGTGCGGCAGACGCGCAATCAGATTCTCTCGCTTCGGGCGGCCTCAGGTGAGCTGTTGCAGAAAGAGGATGCTATTCGTGCCCACTTTGTGGAGTACTACTTCCATCTATATACTCCGGAAAATCCTGGGCCCTTGCAGGACCTGGATGCTTATCTAACTTCGACGGCGTTGCCCTGGATTGCACATGATGATGTAGTGTGGTTGGACCGCCCTCTCACGCTGATCGAGGCTCATGGAGCATTGCGTTCTATGAAACTTGGTAAGTCGCCTGGGTTGGATGGTTTTACGGTTCGGTACTATAAACGTTTCCAAGATCTTTTGCTGCCTCCTTTATTGCGCTTCCTTAACTCTTTGCAAGAGAATAGTGCTCTTCCCTTCTTCATGCGATTGGTGGGTGTAACGGTGTTGGCCAAGGAGGGGAAGGACCCCCTTCAATGTGCTTCCTATAGACCGATCTCGCTATTGGGGGTTGACACTAAGATTTTCACGTGGATTTTGGCAGACAGAATGATGAGCTGGATTCCCAGGCTGATCCATCCGGATCAGTCGGGCTTTGTAGCGGGACGTCAGGTGGGCGATAATACTCGACGGGTTTATAATCTGTTTGAACGGGACAGGGAGGGTGTGCGGGAAACGGTGTTTCTATCTATTGATGCTGAGAAGGCGTTTGATAGGGTCTCCTGGCCTGTCTTGTTTCGGGTCTTGGAGTCGGTGGGTTTAGGCCCGCGCATGCGGGATTGGATACGGGTCCTTTACACTTGTCCGCTTGGTTGTATTAAGGTGAATGGGGGGTACTCGGAGACTTTTTCTCTAGCATGGGGAACACGTCAGGGGTGTCCTCTTTCCCCGATCCTCTTTGCTTTGTCGGTGGAGCCTCTGGCGCAGAGGGTGCGGATGAATCGGGATATTAAGGGAGTTATGGTGCCGGGAGGGGATTATAAATTGGCTTTGTTTGCGGATGATATTTTGTTCACGGTGGAGGATCCTGAAAGTTCCTTGCCTGCTATATTACGGGAATTGGAGGATTTTGGTAAGGTATCGGGCTTTCGAGTCAATGTTGAAAAATCTGAGCTCCTTAATATTAACCTGCCTGACGACCGAGTGTCTTACCTCCGTGACCGGTTTTCGTTTCGGTGGGTGCAGCACTCACTGCGATACATTGGGGTCCGTTTCGGACCGCCGGAAGTGGATCTCTATGATCTGAATTTTCCTCCGTTCTTTCGCCGCATCCGACAAGACTTGCTTAGTTGGAAAGACCAGTATTTTTCTTGGTTGGGTAGGGTGGCAATTGTGAAGATGATGATTTTACCTCGTCTTTTGTTCCTATTCCAGGTATTGCCGCTCTGGGTGGGCAGGGGAGCGTTGGAGGGGGTCCAAAGGCATATCTTCAATTTTATTTGGGCTGGTTGGAGACCTAAAGTGAGTAGGACGGTCCTATATATGGGGAGGAGTGATGGGGGGTTGGGGGTTCCCAATGTGGTAAAATATTACCAGACGGCCCAGTTGCGCGCCCTTTTAGAGTGGCAGACGCAGACACCGAAGCCGTGGGTGGTGATAGAGCAAAGTTTAAGTGATGGGGTGCCTTTGTTACATCGGCCATGGTTACCTGGCAGGGTGAGGTTGGTGGGTGGCCTGTCCTCGGTTAGAACTTTTTTGAGGATATGGAACCAGATATGGTGGTTTATTGTTGGGTAGGCGCCATTCCTGGTATACCCCGTTGAGACATAATCCAGACTTTCCACCGGGAAGGGGTAGGGGAGTGTTCACTGAGTGGGAATCTAGAGGCTTAGTTTGTGTGGGTCAACTGTGGGATCTGGTCTTGGGCCGTACTAGACCCTTTGCGGAGCTCCGGGGCCAGTTCGACTTTGGGGTCCGGGATCTGTTTCCCTATCTACAAGTTGTTCACTATATCCGGACCTCGGGTCTACTGGGGGATTTGAGGGGTGGCAAGACTCCCTTCGAGCTGTTGCTGGGTCCGGTGTTCCGGAAGGGAGCTCTGTCCGCTGTATATCGGTGCCTTAATTGTCGGGGAGCACAGCATCCCTACATGAGGGCTTGGGCGGGTGATTGGGGCTCTGCTATTTCCTGGGATACTTGGGGTGACATCTGGTCAGAGATTTCCTCAGCGGGTATAGCTGCTTTGTTGATAGAGAATGGATATAAGGTCCTCTTTCGTTGGTACTATACCCTTCAGGTTGTGGCATGCTGGCAGGGGGGTGGGAGTGTTCTTTGCTGGAGGGGCTGTGGGGAGGTGGGTACCTACTTCCATATGTGGTGGCAATGTGGGAGGGTGAGTGGGTTCTGGACTAGGGTTTTCTCTCGAGTGTCCCAGATCCTGGATATCCAGATTCCGGTTGATTGGCATCATGCCTTGTTGTTCTGGCATCAATTAGATCTAGCCTGGGGGGATTCTCTGTTTTGCAAGTTGGCATTCACTGCTGCTAGACTGGCAATAGCCTCCTTGTGGAATCAACCGCACCCTCCCACATAGGACATGGTGGAACAACGCTTGCTTAATTGGCAGCTTCTTTACCATTTAACGGCCCTACGGCATGGCAAACTCCATGGCTATGCTCACATTTGGCGTAGATTTCGGGCTTCTGTGGGGGTTTGTGGCAGGGGTGGAGGGGGGTTCTGAGTTGAGCTTGGGGCTGGACTGGAAAGACTGGTATTAGGGGGACCCTATAATCATCTTTCTCTTCCACTTTTTGCTTACGTTTAAAATCGGATGATTCTCAACCTTTCAGGTGCTGTAGGTATGGTGTTTTGTCCCTGGGGGGAGGGGGAGGGGGGTATTGGCTGCGTTCTGGTGGGTGGTTCTTGTTGTTTTTGTTGGACTGTGGGGATTGCACATGTCTCTGCTCTTGGCTACACTTCGGGCATTTTCTGGAGTGTGGTGTATTGCTTGTTGTTTTCTTGTTGTTGCATCTCCTATGTATATGTAATGTTTGCTGTGTTTATTTTAATAAAAGCTTTTATTTAAAAAAAAAAAAAAGAATATATCAGATTTGAAATATATATCCTGCTAGAGACATAACTGGGGACTGCAAAGCCCAGGCAGTGCTTCTTTAGCTTCCAGCTGGCTTAGGGCTCTCTTGGACCAGGGGGCAGTTGCCCTAGTTGCACTCCCCTAACACTATTCCTGTCATATGTGACTGCAGTATTTTGTTAGCATGATATTTCTGTGTAGCATTCTATAATAATTTGGCTTGTTCAGTTTTCTTGATAGTAGAACATAACATAAGAACATAAGAAGCGCTATCTCCGGATCAGACTCTCGCTCCATCAAGTCTGGCGATCCGCACATGCGGAGGCCGCACCAAGTGTACACCTGGCATAATTTTTAGTCAAAAAACAAACTGCAGGCAACTATGTACGAGATGCAGGCAATGTTCATTATACCAAATATTTCATTTATCAGTTAAAAATACCACCTTATAACAAACCAAAGGACCTGACATGGTCCTTGTTTCGGAAAACACTCCCTCCTTAGAGGTCCATGGTTGCTAAGGTATAAAATAAGCTGCATAAAAGGTATAAAACAACCACCTATCTGTAATCCTTCTTCACTTGGAATGTGTGACACAAAAATAGTCAAATAATAACCTCCACAGGGCTCGGTCCTGGGCCCGATCCTATTCAACATCTTCGTAAGAGACTTGGCTAAGGGGCTTCGAGGCAAAATTACGTTATTCGCCGATGACGCCAAACTATGCAACGTAGTAGGCAAGAGCACAACAGACCAAAGCACAGTGCCTAACAAAAGCTCAATGCCCGACAATATGACGCAAGACCTATTCCTACTGGAGCATTGGTCCAGGACTTGGCAACTAAGTTTCAATGCCAAAAAATGCAAGGTCATGCACCTTGGTGGCAAAAATCCATGCCAGACTTACTCCTTAAATGGAGAGACCCTAGCAAGGACTGTAGCAGAACGTGACTTGGGGGTAATCATTAGTGAAAACATGAAGACTGCCAATCAAGTGGAGAAAGCTTCATCCAAGGCTAGACAAAGGCTAGGTTGTATCCGCAGAAGTTTCGTCAGCCGGAAGCCCAAGGTCATAATGCCGTTGTACAGATCCATGGTGAGACCCCATCTGGAATACTGTGTACAATTCTGGAGGCCACATTACAGCAAAGATGTGTTGAGAGTTGAGTCGGTTCAGCGAATGGCCACCCGGATGGTCTCAGGACTCAAGGATCTCCCGTATGAGGAATGGCTGGATAAGTTGCAGCTATACTCACTCGAGGAACGCAGAGAGAGGGGAGACATGATCGAGACGTTCAAATATGTCACGGGCCGTATCGAAGTGGAAGAAGATATCTTTTTTCTCAGGGGGCCCACGGCAATGAAAGGGCATCCGCTGCAACTCAGGGGTGGGAAATTTCATGGTGACACCAGAAAATATTTCTTCACCGAAAGAGTGATTGATCGCTGGAATGATCTTCCATTGCAAGTAGTTGAGGCCAGCAGTGTGCCAGATTTTAAGAAAAAAATGGGATTGGCACGTGGGATCTCTTCATAGAGGTAGGTAAGGGTGGTTCATTGGTGTGGTCAGACTAGATGGGCCTTGGCCCTTTTCTGCCGTCAGTTTCTATGTTTCCTCTGGAAGAGCATTCCAGGTGTCAACCATTCTCTGCGTGAAGCAGAACTTCCTGATATTTGTCCTGAACCTGTCCCCCCCTTAGCTTCATTCCATGTCCTCTTGTCCGTGTCGAATTGGACAATGTAAATAATTTTTTCTGAAGGGGAGGGGAGGGGAGACAGGGGTTTTGTTGGTCCTTGCTCTGTATATTTATATTTATAAAATGACAATTGTACAGAATATTGTTTCTTTTTATATTTTAATAAAATATGTTCAATATAAAATCATAACTGAGACTTGTACGGATGGGATCAGATGGTTTGCGGGGACTGAGCTTGCGGAGATGGGGGCGGAAATGTGTTTTTTTAATTTCAGTCTTAGTAGTTTGCCTGGTCCACAAAATAATTCTTTTATTTCTGCCGGTCCACGGGTGTAAAAATGTTGAAAAACACTGCTCTAGAGCAGAGTCGGCAGCTGCACTGAGGTGCAGAAAGGTCCCCAGATGACTCATCTGCCGGCTTTGCTCCGGAAGAAGTAAATTATGTCGGAGGGGGTGGACACGGCAGACACAGTCATCGCGGGTCCTTGCCGCAACTCCCTGCGTCTGCCGGGTCAACCCCCCCGACGTAATTTACTTCTTCTGGAGCAAAGCCTGGAGTCATCGCAGGACCTTCCAGCATGTGGCTGCCGACTCTGCTCCAGAGCTAGTACGTTGGAGTGGGGTGGACCGGAAGTCGGCAGCAACAGTCATCGAGAGAAAGGAGCAGGACTGCTGGAATGAAAGAGTGGTGCAGGGAGAGAAAGGGGGCAGGATGGTATGCAAGGGTGGTGCTGATGGAATTGATGTACAGGGAAAGGGGAGAAAGACATAAGAGGGAAGGATACTGGATGGAATTGGATCGGAGAGAAAGAAAGGGGGCAGATGCTGATTGAAGAGGGGTGGATGAAGAGAGAAAGGGCAGACATTGGATGGTAGTGTGGCGGGTAGAGGGGGAGCCTAGTAGGCCATCTTATAGGTTTTTTGGTTTGACATCTCTGATTGAAGGGTGCGTGAATGGTGTGTGGGTTCTCCTATATCTGTTCTTTCATAGATTATGATGAAGATTACTTTTGGACACACACAATGTTAAGGTTGAGCTTTCACATGATTTCCATTCATTCACAAACTTCAGTATTTTTTCCGCTGTATGTATTGACTTCAGCTGGTTATCCCTAGGCTCCTCCTTTTCTTTGACATCATTTTTTAGACCCTCCTCTTTTGTGAGTCACACCAATCCCATTGCTCAACGTGTTCAATCACATTTCCTGTACGGTTTAAATGGGAGAGATCTAAAGCACGCGTTTCTTCTCCCGCTATTGAGGATTTCTTAACCGCACAGAGTTTTGCCAAGAGTTGGTGAGTACTGTACTGCAATTTTATACTTTATCAAGGTTACAATTGTTTTTTTAGCTGCTGATAGAATTGGCATTACATATAGTCTTCTATTGGTATTAGCACAGGTTTTTAGACAAAACTTTAACGGTATTCAATCTCGCTATGGTTTCCTGCTATGCTCCTTGCAGCCTATACGACTCTTCACTTTATTTTATTCAGTTTGTATTTGCAAAAGTTTAGAATCATAATGGTCCCACTTGCAGTTGTTATATCATTGGGATATTTTTTTTTCTGTTCAAAATATTTTTATTGATTTTATAGATATAAAATAAACAGCAAAAGGCTTCCAAGAAAGCCCAACAAGAAAAAAGAAGTGACCGCTCCTTTCAAGTACATCATATCACAATAAGATATTATATCGGTATTAAACATAGAGATATCAAATAATACAGTCTTCTAGCCATAATACATAGCAAGACAGAGAGGTTGGTAGGGCAATGAATTATGTATAGTAAACCATAATGTAGGCGAATATATAAAGCCATAAAGATACAAAAGCTAAGTAAAATCAGGTATTATAAATGTTGAAAGGGTCACGTTGATTCCTTAAAATTCAGCAAATAAGAAACACCAATGAAAAATGCAAATGAGTAAATCAAATAGATGAGTGATGTTATAAAGGTAAAAGGTCTAATAAATACTAGTTCAAAGGTCTTGAGCACAATGATCCACTAGTATCGACCATGTTTTATCATAAGTGGATAGTGATTTAGAGCGTTCTGCCATATGTCGTTCATATTTAGCATGGAGACAGACTGAATTCCACCAATAAGTGAAGCTGAGATTAGAGAAGTCTTTCCAGTTTTTAGAATTAATTGAAGAGCTAGAAATATCAAGAGGGTCAGAAGGCGATCATGATACAAAGATAAAGGTGAGGATAGTGCTGAGGATCCCAGAATTAATACATCTAATGTAAAGGGGTCATTAATAATAAAAATTTTGGTAATCACATTCCAAATAGAGGACCAAAAAATCTGTATATGGGGACAATCGTATATCATATGTTGTAGGGAGCCTTCAGAGGATTTACAGGTCCAACAGGAGCTATCCGAGGACCTCTTAATCTTGGCTGTTTTGGATGGAGTCCAGAAGGCTCGATGATATAGAAAAATCGCAGATTGTCTATGGGAGGCCGAGTGGAGCGATTTAAAAATTCTAATCCACAGTTCCTTCCATATACGATCAGTTAATGGAGATTGTCAGGGAAGCACATTGGGATATTTTTATTAAGAAATGTTATGTTCTCCGTTCTCCTCTTCGGTTTTATTTTTTAACTATGGCTTTGTCAATTATAGTGTTTTGAACCGTTGTTCTTAGCATTATATTTGTCCTTTTAAGTTTTCATATGAGTTTTTGTTTATTGCTATCTATCCTCTGTCCTTATGCCATTACTATTATATTTGAAGTCATATTTATATTTATATTTCATTTTAATAACCAATAGATCAAATTTAGCTTTTAGCCACGTGTTTTTGTGCCAGGACCTTTAGGGTATGTATTTTTTTCCCAAGTATCTATTCACTTATTTATTCTAAACTAAACTAAACTAAACTAAATCTTGGGTTTATATACCGCAACATCTCCACAGGTGGAGCTCGACACGGTTTACATGGTTAGGGAAGGAGCGGAACTCCAATAGATTTATAGAAGAAGGTAAGAAGAGAGGATAGGTGTGATAATACTAGGGAGGGGATGAGGTTACGTTTTGGAGAAGAGCCAGGTCTTCAGAAGCTTACGGAATGGTAGAAGGGGGCTCAAGTTGCGGAGAGGGGGAGGGAAACTATTCCATAGCTGAACGATTCTGAAGTGGAGGGAGGAACCGAGTTTACCAACGAGGGAGATACCTTTTAAGGAGGGGAGGGATAATTTTAGTTTTTGCGTGGATCTAGTGAAGAATGGATTTGAGGAATTCCAGGATAGAGGAATAAGAGGTGGAAGGATGCCGTGGAGGATCTTGAAGGTTAAGCAGGCACATTTAAAGTGGACCCTGGAGATGACAGGAAGCCAGTGGAGCTTGGACAGGAGCGGAGAGACATGGTCAAATTTGCTTTTTGAGAAGATAAGTTTGGCCGCTGTGTTCTGGATTAGTTGGAGTCTGTGGAGGCTTTTCTTTGTTAAGCTAAGGTAAATGGAATTGCAATAATCCAATCTGGAGAGGATGATGGACTGTACGAGCACGGCAAAGTGTTTTTGGTGGAAGCAGGACCTCACTTTCCTCAGCATGTGAAGGCTGTAAAAGCATTTTTTTATCAGGGAATTGAGGTGGTCGTTGAAGGATAGCGAGGAATCTATGGTGATGCCCAGGACTTTGCTAGAGAACTCCAGTTGTAGAGAGGAGCCTGTGGGCAGTGGGATGGAAGTGGGTAGATGATCAAGTTTAGGGCCAAGCCAAAGTAGTTTGGTTTTGGACTCATTCAGTTTCATTTGTACAGCGAGGGCCCAGGATTGAAGGTTGGTTATGCATGAAGAGATGTTTGCTGCGAGATTGGTGAGGTTTGCGTCGATCTCGAGGAGGACCAGGATATCGTCTGCGTAAGTGTAGAGTGTTTCTAGGGGGGAAAGGTGGAGGAGGTTCAGGGAGGACATATAAATGTTGAAGAGGATAGGAGATAGGGGGGAGCCTTGTGGGACTCCACATGTCGGTTTCCATGGGGAGGATGAGGTACCATTCTTGGTAACGTTGTAAGAGCGAGAGCGTAAGAAGTTTGAGAACCAATCGAGTACTGTGGAGCTAATGCCTATCTCGGAGAGTAAGAAGATTAGAATGTCATGATGGACAACGTCGAAGGCTGCAGAGAGGTCGAATTGAAGGAGAACGGCAAATTTTTTGTGAGAATGAAGTTGTTGGATCTTCGAGATTAGGGAAATCAGGAGGGTTTCAGTACTGAAGTTGGGTCTGAAGCCGTATTGGTAGGGTAGGAGGGTAGAGAATCTTTCCAGGTAGGCTGAGAGTTGGGAGGAGACAATGGACTCAAGCAGTTTGGTTAGGAGCGGAATGTTCGCTATAGGGCGGTAATTGGATGGGATGGAGGGATCTAGGTCAGCTTTCTTCAGTAGGGGGGTCAATGCAATGTGTCCCATTTCAGGTGAGAAGAGGCCCGATAATAGGGCAGAATTTATGAGTTTGGTGAGAGATGAGATGGCCTGTGCGGGTATTTTCTCAAATAGATAGGATGGAAATGGGTCCAAGGTTCTCTCTTCTTGCCGTTGGCTTCTCCTAGGTATGTTCTATTTATCATGGCCACTATCATGCATCTCACAAATGAAGGCTGGGGCACCCCTGTTCGCAATATCTTTTCGGTCACCTTTTCACATATGTCTATATTAGGTATTACTAAATAAACCAATTCCCACTTATGTGCAAAAGTGCAGTATACTACCTCTCTAGGTCGACTTATATACAGGATGGAGCCTACGCACAGTTGTATTCACTGACTGGATTTATCGGCGTAGTTGCTCTGCTCCTTGCTCCAATCATCGACCGCACACCTGTATCCCCTTACTTTAGTAAATTATTTCTACTCATTTTATTAAGTAATAAATTTTCTAAAAGTTCTTCAATAGGTTAAATTCACTCTGTTATTTCTTTTCTATAAAAAGCTAAAGCATTTATAATATATTTTCTTTAATCTATAAATCTTTTTTTCTTTTTTTTCTTTTTATTAATTTCCAACTTATCTTCTAGTTTACAGCTATTCGCATTCTTCGGATTTGTCTGCACTATTTCATTTCACTGAAACATTACTGAAAGATTTCTTAGCTTCAGGCAGTACTCATGTGTCAAAAACTGTCATGTCACTAAAACATTACTGAGAGGTTACTTAGTATCAAAAAATGCCAACGTGGCCAGCGTTTGGTGGAGTTTATTTCACATCCACTGCTTCAGGGCCAGTTTGTAGATGTACCAAGCCATTTACTGTTCAGAACTATCAGCAATCTCAGGATATTAGGGCCGTACAGAGAAATGTGTAAGCAGCAGAAGGAGGGAGGTGTTGATGCCCCACGGGGAATATTGTGTTCAGTTTTGGAGACCGTATCTGGCTAAGGATATAAAAAGACTTGAAGCAGTCCAAAGGAAGGTGCCGAAAATGGTATGGGACTTGCACGAAAAGACTTACGAGAAGAGACTAGAAGACCTGAATATGTGTACTCGAGAGGAGAGGAGGGACAGGGGAGATATCCTACAGACGTTGTTTGCAGAGAAGGGAAAAGGGTAAAACTAGAGGGCATAAATTGAGGATACAGGTGGTAGGAGTAATGTTAGGAAAGTCTTTTTCATGGAGAGGGTGGCTGATGCCTGGAATGCCCTCCAGAGAGAGGTGGTGGAGAGGAAAACTGTGATGGACTTCAAAAAAACATGGGATGAACACAAAGGATCTCTAATTAGAATATGAATAATATTTAAATAAAGAAAACTTAAATGATTGTATGTGTGAAATGGTGCTTAGATGGCAAAATGGTAGTTTGGTTTAGGATGGGCTGGAGAGGGCTTTGACAGAAACTCCAGTAATTTGGGAAGTGAAGATAGTGCCAGGCAGACTTCTGTGGTCTATGCCCCACAAATATCCAAGAAAGATAACTTAATCATGAATTAATAATGTGTGTGACTGTTGGACAAACTGAATAGACTGTTCAGGTCTTTATCATGAGGTACCATATGCCTGGAAGAGACTGCCTGAGTCCCTGAATCAAGCTCCATCCCTGGCAGTATTCAAATCCAGACTAAAAGCCTGTCTTATCGTGGCTGCTTTTAAATCCTAACCCCCCCTGACAAACTCCCTAACCCCTTACTTGTCCTGTTTGTCTCTTTGTAAGCTCTGCTGGGTAGGGACTGTCTCTTGAATGTTTTAATGTACAGAAATGATAAGTAATAGTAGTGTTAAGATTACCTAGTCTTGGGCTAGTTTTGGGCCTATAGGTTATAGGGAAGGTAGGTTAAACTTGGGCTTTGTTGCATAGCTGTCCTGACCAGGCCTGAACTATATTTTTTTTTTTTTTAAGAGAATTAAGGTGTATTGAAAAACATTGCAACACGGAGCTGGATTGTTTATTCTAGATGAGATCATGCAACAGAAGAATCGCAGTGGAAGACCAGTTAGGTCATGATGATCTGGGACAATCCTGCACATCCATGAAGGTGGTCAGAAGGTGAGTCTGCGGAGTCTCCCCTTTAATGAGCCTATCAGAGAATGGGTTGTGTATGCTTAAGCTGACCTGGCCTTTGCATCTTAGGACCAGTTCCCATGACTTAATCCTTATTAAGCTGGACCAATCATGAATTGCCAAGCTCCATGCCAGCCTATGACCATTAATGGCTATGGAGACAAATCCTATTTAACAATAGATTTCCTGGACATTAAAAAGAAGGAGAAGGAGACTGTGAGAGAGAACTGGTGGCTTCCAGCCCTGCAGAGGGTCTGGAAAGATGTGCCATGGAGAGGAATGCCTTGCTGGGAAGGGAGGAACGGTATCTCTTCCTGGGCAGAAGTTGCTACAGTGAAATTCAGTTTTTTTAAAAACAAATTCATTCACTAAACAAGGGGTGGGCTAGAATAAATGCATAGTATTGACTGTGTGGAAACATTAAACATAAGATCTTACTGAGACACAGAGATGGCAAGTTCTATATCTATTTCTTTAATCTGACCTTAATTGAGATTGTTGATCTGTGTTACTATTTATTTGAGCCCATTTTAAATCCCCAAGCACCTCTCGCATATACATAAAAAGCATAGCAGATCCCGTTACACTAGTAGTAGTTTATCTGCCATCGTTTACAAAGTAACAATTTATTTTAAAATAATGTTTCTATACCATTTAAGAACTAAACAAACATAATAATTATGACAGTCAATGTAACTACATTTATTTAGTTATCATACAAACCCACTTATATAGAGAGAATTGAACTGAATTCTAGTGTCTCTTTTAAGGTTCTTCACTGACCTGATGAAGAAATCCTGAAATAGTCTCCGTACTGGGAAGCCTGCTCTCCGAATGTTCACAGTCTCCAGTATCCCAGAGTATTTCAGCTGACTTTGAACTATTTCTGGATTAAAAGTGTTTGGTGCCTGTGAGGTGAGAGGTGAAACATAACATGACCCTCCATTTGTATACCACAAACACCTCGTAGTTCTACGCAGGTAACATAAAGAGAGCTGTACATTCACAGAGGATAACAATGGAAACATACATGATATCCACATTATTCCCCCCAAAATTGCTTCTGTCTCAGCCTTACCCCTACCTCTTGACACGCTGCCAACTGTCAGGCTCTTCTGCAATGTTGCTACTCCTGTGTCTCTTCAGACTTCACTTTGCGACTGGGAGTAATCAGAGCTTTGATCCCACTTACGGACTGAGTGAAGTTCCTGCTTGGCACTACATGAAATCTTATGTGTCTGATCAATAGCAAAAGGTTAAGAAAAGGAGTAGAGGGGGGTAAGAACATGACTAGTGCAATCATGAGGGGAGTTAGAGGTGGAGACCCATCAGATGGCAAAGCTGGAGTTGAGGGATGGGTTTAAGGTGTGGTAATGGAAAATATTTAGAAGCAATAAACAGGAATAGAAATAAGCTAAAGATAGAGGAAAGAAGAAGAAATGAGAGGAAATAAGAACAAAACTCAGGGAAGAGAAGAGTGTGAGTAAAGAAGAATGAGAACAGAGGAAAGAGGAAAAAGGTAGGAAAGGGAGAAAGGAGAAAATGAAAACAAAGAGAAACAGAGAAGGTTCCGAAGAAAGGCAAGTCTAGCAGCTGCCTATGTAAAATGTGCCTCTGTATGAGGTGATTTATCTGGCAGGGAGACCACTTGCCCCCATCCATTGCACTGGTGGAATTACTGTAGATTTTCTAGTGGCCTCAATGCAAGGAATACTTGGTTGAGCGGATACAGAAACATCCATAGTTGGTGAGATCTGGATGCTAACTCAGTCCCAGACAAGCCAAGAAAGAGGTTTCCCTGTGGTGTAGCACCTGCTTACAGAGCTGGCCCTAAAAGGCTACATTTTGTTTAGTTTTGATTCATTGATTTTGAACATGGCAGCTCTGAGAACCTGAATGTGCAGCTTCTCTGTTTCTTTACGTTCCTAAATTTCAGACTTATGTTCCTAAATTGGACTCTTTCAAAATGTTTTCAAACTCTTTAAACTCCACTCACTGGGCTACCCCTTATCCACACTGGGCCTGATTCCAGCGGCCAGGCACCATTCAGTGCACTTGTCAATCGACTGCTAGGTGTCATCTATAGATTCAGGCCAATTCAACCTAGGCACTGGTAGGCCTCAACGTTAGGTGCCGGTATTTTGCACTAGAGTTTTCTTGGCCTAATTTACTGGCGTCTGACACAGACGCATACTGACTCCTAAGTCATACCAAGCCTGTTCTCCACCCCTAACCATACCTCCTTGTTGGGTAGGCACCTCGGTTTGGACATCAGCAGGTGCCACATTAATTTCCACGTGGAACTTTAATCGATTGTTTCTAATCAGATTTTAATAGCATTTTCAATTATCACACCATTTAAGCCAGTTAAAATAAATCTAACTTCCTCATGGAAATTGGGTAGGCACCACATACAGAATCAGGACCACAGTGCCTCTGATTATCCCTTCTGACTGCCACGGCACTGGGTGGATAGTGTGTGAGTACTCTGTGGATGAAGCTGGGGAGGAACCTTCAGTTACAGGAGCACTGGTGATAATTGGTCAGATAAATCTGCAAAACACAGTCCTATCTTAGCCTGGTTATCTCTGCAGGCACCAGCAGTGGATATCAGCTGGGACTCACATAACCTCTAGATCCACAGTGCCAGGACCTGGACGTGGCTCCAGCAAGCAGGTTAGAATCAGCCCATAGTGATCAGTGGCTTCAAAACCACAGGCTTAATATTGGGGAGATAACTCTCAAAGTTAGAAGCACAAATCCTGTGATGATCAAACTCCTACATTTAGAAGCATACAAAGTGGGTGGCAACAGGGCAGATTTACAGCAGGGAAAAGAAGTTTGTTTAGCCCTGATTTTCAGCATTAGGCTCATAAACACAGACAAATGAACAGCAGGCCTAAATTTATAAGGAGAACTTTCAGTTCCTAAATTATAATTTTCAGATGACAATGTAGGCTCCCATTTTACTTAAAATACAGCACAAATTTTGGAGGCTAAATTTAGGAATCCAGCTTTATTAGAATATTAGGTCCTAGAAAATGTATTTCTGCACCATTGCATTGCATGCAGAGCCTTGCTTCTTGGGGTTTCCAGTTCAGTTTTGATCTGGACATTTCTCTTTCTAATATGTGGTCAAGTGCTCTGTATTTGGTAAGGCTCTATCCATATTTTGCAAGCATTTAGCTTCTCTCAGTTCAGCTTGTACTCTTTTCCCATCAAAAAGTATATTCTAAGGATTGGTGTACAGTAATATTTCATAGACTTTATGACTGGTTGTAGGGAGCATGGCTAATGTGGGGGTGGTGCTTTGGATGGTCACCCTGCCCCATAAGGGCAGCCCTATATGTGACTGTTAGGTGCCATCAACTCGTGTTCGAGATCTAGTGACTTGATGAACTTCATCAAGTTTTCATGGCAGAATACAAAAGTAGATTGCCGGACCTTTCTTCTGCTCAGTTTAATTCGATGTTGTCATCGTTGTCACATCAAATGATCCTCCACCTCTAACATCCATCTGCTGCTGCCCAGATGGGTGATACATCATTAGTCTAACATCTCCACTGAAACCTGTCCACCTTGGGAGGCCTTATTGGTAGCGATGACATAGCTTCCAACTTCTCAGATGCGCACAAGCCTCAGTGGTACGACAAGCCCATATACCATGACTAATAATACCTTTTTTTCTGGGGAAAAGCCCACCACTCAGAGGCCAAGACTCACCTTCTTCACGTTTGGTTTGATGCAGCGGATAAAAAATGGGTTGGACGTGCTGAGCAAGGTCATTAGAGAATGGAGAGAGTCCTGAAATTGAGAATCCACACTGAGAGACTAGTTCAATAGTCAAAAGCAGGAATGGCTAAGCCTCATAACCAGTGGTTCTAAATAGCAGTTAATTACCTTAACCAGGGACAGCAGACAGATATTCTCACATGTAGGGTGATATCATTCACGGATCCCAGTATGGACAGTGCTAAAAGTGTACTGTCTAGTGCTGCCCAATTCAGGGGAAAAAATTTCAATTCGATTCAGCCTATTGAATCGATTTTTTGATTCAATTTTACTGCTCAAGTGGGTGTTTTTTTTCAAACATCCTGGTGGGTTTATTTTATAGCCTCTTCACCCCTTTTAGAGCCTCTCCATCCCCTTTGCCCTCTCCTACCCACACTGGCACTATGGTGTAAACAAAATAAACAAACAAAAAAGACTTTTCCTCTCTCTGTTAAATCCTAGCTCACGTCAATGTGCGGTGGCGGCGAAAAGGGCGAACAGAATACTGGGAATGATAAAGAAGGGGATCACGAACAGATCGGAGATGGTTATCATGCCGCTGTACTGGGCCATGGTACGCCCTCACCTGGAGTACTGCGTCCAGCCCTGGTAACCATACATGAAGAAGGACTCGAAAGGGTCCAGAGAAATGCAACTAAGATGGTTAAGGGGCTGGAGGAGTTGCCGTATAGTGAAAGATTAGAGAAACTGGGCCTTTTCTCCCTCGAACACAGGAGATTGAGAGGGGACATGATCGAAATATCCAAGGTACTGAAGGGAATAGACTTAGTAGATAAGGACAGGTTGTTCACCCTCTCATGGTAGGGAGAACATAGAAACATAGAAAATGACGGCAGAAAAGGGCCACAGCCCAACAAGTCTGCCAACTCTAATGACCCCCCCCCACACAATTTCTTCCTTGAAGTGATCCCACATGCTTATCCCATTTTTTTCTTAAAATCCAGCATGCTGCTGGCCTCAATTACCTCAGGACACTCTCTAAAATTGAAAGGGGATAGATTCTGTACGAGTGTAAGAGAGTGGTAGAAAACTGGAACGCTCTTCCGGAGTCTGTCATAGGGGAAAACACCCTCCAGGGATTCAAGACAAAGGTAGACAAGTTCCTGCTGAACCGGAATGTACTCAGGTAGGGCTAGTCTCAGTTAGGGCACTGGTCTTTGACCAGAGGGCCGCTGCATGAGCGGACTGCTGGGCAAGATGGACCACTGGTCTGATCCAGCAGCGGCAGTTCTTATGTTCTTATGTAACACCAGCTCTGGCAGGGTACACGTTTCAAATCTGACATATTGTAATCGTAAAACAGAAAATAAAATTATTTTTTCTACCTTTTGTTGTCTGGCCATTCAAATTTTGTTGGTCCCCGGCTCTGGTTGTCTTCTGATAACTTGCTTGTCAGGGTCTCCTTCTTTCTTCTTTCTCTGTGCTAACCATCCATCTTCTATCTCTGTCCTCTCCTTCTGTTTCCCTTCCCTCCCCCGAGGTCTGGCATCTTCCCTTTTTTTATCTCTATCCACCATCCCCAGATCCACCAACTACCCTTTCATCCAGCATCTCTCCCTCCTTCCCCATTGTAACATTTCTCCTTCCCTCCTTTCTGCCTCTCCATCCATCTCGCCCTCTCCATGAGTCCAATACTTTCTGCCTCCTGCACGCTTTCTCTCTCTGTCCTTGCTTCTTCCCTCGAGTGGCAACCCTAGTACTGTCACGTTAAACTTCTTAAGAAGCTTCGAGACTGCCCGCACCACGCATGCATGAGTGCCTTCACGTCAGATATTAGCTCACAGTTCCACAGTTTCATAAACAAGTTAAGAAGCCAATAATGGAAGATGGGAGGGATGTGAAAATATCTGCCTGCTGTCCCCGACAAACACCTATTACGTAAATAACTGTGCTTTATCCTTGGACAAGCAGATAACATATTCTCACATGTGGGACTCCCTAGCTTACTGAAGGGGATAGTGGGAGAGTTGGCCATTAGGAAGAAAATATATTCTGTATAACTGCTTGACTGAAGTGATCTTCTTATGTGGAATAGGATTCTAGACAGTAGTGAAATGTAAATGTGTGAATTGAGGACCAAGTAACTGCTTTGCAAATATCTTCAATGGGAGCTGAATGCAAAAAAGCCACTGATGTTGCCATAGCTCGGACCTTGTGTGCTGTAACACATCCCTTGAGCTGTAGACCAGTCTGAGCATAGCAGAAGGAAATGCAGGCCACTAACCATGTGGAAATACAGTGGTACCTCAGTTTACGAGTGTACTGGTTTGCGAGTGTTTTGCAAGACGAGAAAAACACTCAGCAAACTTTTGTCTCGTAAACCGAGCACTGCCCCGATAAACAAGCACTCAGCAATGGTGGCCCAGGGGTAAGAACTTGCCTGCGGGTGCTGCACAGCAATTCCAAAGTGTTGCCTTCCTTCCTCAGGGTCCCCTTGCGGCTGCCCTCCTGCTTCCGCGATGCCTCTGCCATCCGTCAGCGCTCTCCCGGCTCCCATCTAAACTGGCCATCCTGAATGAGCATGCGCGCGACTTCTCTCTCCTCTCCTAAAGCAGCCGCTCTCCCAACAACACGCTCACCACGTACAAGCACGCAGGACATCCTTGTACGTGGTGAGCGTGTTGTCAGGGGAGCGGCTGCCTTAAGAGAGGAGAGAGAAGTCGCATTAAAGCCTATGGGGAACTTTGCTTTGAAAAACGAGCATTTTGGATTACAAGCATGATCCTGGAACGGATTATGCTCGTAAACCAAGGTACCACTGTAGTTCTCTTGGTGACAGGTAGGCCCAGTGGTGTACCAAGGGGGGCAGGTGTGTGTGTGAAGTCCACCACAGGTGCACGCCCTAAGGGGGTGCACAGCTGGCCCAACAGATCCAGAATCACCCTCCTTTCGACTTCCTCGCTGCCCTATCTCCCGCCGTAGCCTGTAAGCAAATTGAGCCCATGCTCCAAAGCTCTAACACTGTGCTTGCCAGTTTCCTGACCCTTCTCCTCTGAAACCGGAAATTACGTCAGCAGGAGGAGGGAGGAGAAGGGAAGCCAGCATGCCGGAGCATGGGTGAATTCGCTCACAGGCTAAGGCATGAGCTATGGCAGTGAGGGAGTTGAAGGGAGGGACGGAAGCTTACAACTCGCTGCTTCTGCTTGCCTTGGGCCTTCCTTGCTGCCGGATCCTGCCTTCGCAGAAACAGAAAGTAGGTGGAACCCGGCAGCAAGAAAAGCCCAAAGTAAGTAAGCAAGCAGGAACAGTGAGTTGTGAATGCTGCGCTGCTGACGGGTGTGTGAGACAGGGAAGTGGGGGAAGGGGGAAAAGGGAAGAGGAATGCTGCAGTTGCTGCAACCAATTGGGTAGAGAGAGGGAATGAGGGAGAAGGAAGACCAGGGAAGGGAAAGGAGAGTAAAGAGAGATGCCAAGCCCATGGGAAGGAGGGAAAGGAAAGAAGGAAAGGGGATATCAGACCATGGAGGGGGAGGGATAGATGTCAGGGGGAGGGAAGGAGACATGCCAGAAAGGAAGGAAGGAGGGAGGGAGAGAAAGGAAGGAGAGGTGATGCCAGCTAATGGAGGGGGAGATGGAAGGAGAGGAAAGAGATGCTAGGGCATGGGAGAGAGAAGGGAAACTAAGGAGACAAATGCCAGACCAGAGGGAAAGAAAGGAGAGGAGGTGCCAGAGCATGGAGGGAGAGAGATGCCAGGGCATGGGGGAGGGGAGGGAAGGGAAGGAGATAGAGATGCCAGACCATGGGGTGGAGTATTAAGGAAGGAAAGGAGAAGAGAGAGATGCCAGAGCATAGGGGAGGGGGTGGAAACAGAAAAATGGAGAGGAGGTGAAGCTGAAATGATCATGTCCACTCGATGCTCCGGGCCCAGGCACTGAATGCACCAGTTGTGCGAGTCAGTGATGGAGATGGGTCGTTGGGAATGGGTGCAATTTTTAAAACCGGGAGAAGGCCTCGAAATGTGAGGGAAAATCTCAGTGGCTATGTTAAAAAAACTCAGTGGTTGCAGCCGGAGAAATAAACAGTCAGAAAATACCGCGTAAAGAGGGCTTGAAGGCCAGACTTAAGCAAAATAAAGAAAAAGGTTGTTTAAAGAAGAACCGAAGGAAGACTAGTACTACTAATAGAAAAATAAATTAAAAACCGAGCCAAAAGACAAAAAGACATTGGGAAGGCAACACAATTTGGACAGAGTCCTAAGCACAACTTCTTCACTCCGCAGAGAATGAAAAACTGAGGAACTGCGAGCCGTCAGACGGGAAGGCACTCGTGCGTGCACGGTGCAGGCACTCTCAAAGCTTCTTAAGAAGTTTAAAGTGACAGTACACTTATAGCATTGTCTGTACTGGGCTCCATGGATGATGTCACCTTACATGTGTGAATATGCTGCCTGCTTGTTCAAGGATAAAAAAAGAAGTAGGGCACAGGGGGGCAACTGTCACTTTCTCCTCTCTACCCAGAATAGTTCTGAAGCTTCTCCATTTTGGATTCTATATATGATGCCAAAAATTGGGTGCCGGTATTTGGGCACCAATCCAAGATGTTCGCCCAACTAAACTGGCCACTAATTGGCTGTAATTTGGAGTTGGGTGCCCATCTTGTTATATGCTATTGTGTAACAATGTCTGCCCAAATTCCATGGAGCACCACTTGAAAGGGGAGGGGGGGTGTTCATGGGAGGTTCATGCAGTGTTAAAGAGTTCTGGCAAAGTGTGCCCAAATTGGACACCAGGATGTACACCTGGTTTCAGTAGTGTGTTCTGGCGCTGAAATTGGCACTCAAGTCTATCCTATAATGGGCGTCCATTTTTGACTGTTCATTATATTTATTTATTGGAATTTATTAACCACCTTTATTAAGAGATTCATCCATGACGGTGTATTATTGACTTTGAGTGCTGATTTTTTGGGCACCAATTTTTGAGTGTCATTTATTGAATCTTGCAACAGATAGTCAGATCACCCTATGGAAAGCTTTTTCTGTATCAAGTCTGCCTACACTTTCCCATGGCACATTCCACACTATTCACCCCTCTCTGTCTACCATGATTTTGGCCAATATCTTTCTATCTAAATTTAATAACCATATCTGCCTCTAAGACTCTGAAGCTCCCTTATCTTTCCCCAGCTTTGGAGCATACATTTTGGTAGTTTCTAGTTTATTTTTGATTTGGTAAATCGCTTATTTAAATTTACTAAGTGAGATACAACTTTGGTAAAAAATGTAAACATACAGTTAAACATAATATTTACATATTAAAATACCTGCATATTCCCAGATGGGAAACTAACTAAAACTCTGGAACTCATTGCTAGAGGATGTGGTAACTGTGGTTAGTGTATCCGAGTTTAAAACAGGTTTGGACAAATTCCTGGAGAAAAAGTTCATGGTCTGCTATTAAGACAGTAATGGTGGAATCCTGGGATAGGTAGCATGGAATCTTGCTATTCTTTGGGATTCTACCAGATACTTGTGACCTGGATTGACCGATGTTGGAAGCAGGATACTGGACTTCATAGACCATCGGTCTGACTCAGTATGGCTATTATGTTCTCTTTTCCAGACCTGTGCATTATTTTACGTATACAGTATCTCACAAATTTCCTTGTTTGTTTTCTATAAATTTTCAGATTGATGACATGCAAATTTGACCAAGGATTAGCGGGAATAGCTAGATTTAAGGACTATGGGTAACTACTTAGGGCTCAATGGTTCAAACTGCCCACTCACTTCCTTACCCTGAATTGAGAGCTAACAGTAGGGTTCCGTCTCTGAGTTCCCATCTTCATTGTTTCTTCACTCTTCCTACTAGAGACTTTTTCAAAGAGGTCATAGATGAAGTCCAACCTTAAAATATATATATATATAAACAGAATCAGATTTGAAATTTCTGGAGCTTTATCGCCAATCATTGGCATTTCCCAAAGCTTCAGAAACTGGAGCTAGTCATTTATTGCGTGTTTCCATCTTATATTCCATAAGTATCACTGACTAGAGCAGGGGTGGGCAACTCTGGTCCTCAAGGGATGGAATCCAGTCAGGTTTTCAGGATTTCCCCAATGAATATGCATTGAAAGCAGTGCATGCAAATAGATCTCATGCATATTCATTGGGGAAATCCTGAAAACCCAACTGGATTCTGGCCTTCGAGGACTGGAGTTGCCCACCCCTGGACTACAGCATTAAATAACTAAAAAGTAAATAAGATGTAATCGAGAAACTGATAAACTAAAATTTAATAAATTTAACAAATCACCAGGACTGGATGGTATTTAGCCCAGAATTCTGAAAAAATTTAAACATGAGCTTGGTAAACTGTGCTAGAACTATTCCTTAATAAAATTGATATTAAAAAAAAAGAAATTTGCAACTTATAATTTACAAAAAGCTACAATTCCTGAAGAATGGAGGGTAGGTAAAGTAATGCCAGATCTATGAAAATATAAACCCAAATGGTAGAAAGTAATCCCAAAAAACAAACTTACTAACCATTTACATACACCTGGCTTAAAGGGAATAATTCAACATGGGTTCAGCAAAGGCAAGCCTTTTGTTACAAATTTATTAGATTTTTTGAACATACTGTATTCTTAAACATGTAGAGAAAGATTAGCCAGTTGATATTAACCCCTATTTTGCATAGAAGGTTGAGGTCTTTAAGGCTAGGCATCATTTTCAAGGACTTTCACCTACTGGATAGTTTCTATGTGGAAATGCCACATAGACTCTTAAACTCAACCAAGTTTAAGAGTCTATGTGGCATTTAATGATAAAGGGAATGACTCTTATATGGTGAAATCAGTTAGCTTGGTGGGGTTTAAAAAGGCTTGGATCATTTCCTAAAAGAGAAGTCCATATGTCATTATTGAGATAAGTTGGGGAAATCCACTGCTTATTTGTAGACCTCCATGCACCCACCAGAGCTGCTGACCTCCTTACACCTGTAGATTCTGCCGCAGATGCTCAAGGTCCCACCTGATTCAACATACAGCAGATCGGTGGCAGCACGATCCACAAGTGTATGGAGATCAGCAGCTCTGGGGACTACATGGAGGTCAGAAAAAGTGGTATAACATGTCCCATTCCCTTTATCATTAAACTCCACATAGACTCTTAAACTCTTAAACTCAACCAAGACAAAACCAAATTCATCCTCCTAGAAAATGACAAGATCCAAACCACAACCAACCTAGACATAAACGCAACCAAATATCCCATCCAAACCACCATAAAACTACTAGGCATGACCATAGACAGATGCTGCACAATGCAACCGCAAATAAATAAAACAATTCAAAAATCATTCGCAATCATGAGAAACCTGAGACAAGTCCGAAAATTCTTTGAAAGAACACAATTCCAACTTATAGTACAATCCCTAATACTAGGTATATTGGACTACTGTAACATACTCTTCCTTCCATGTCCTGCAACTGCGATAAGACAACTCCAAACAATCCAAAATACAGCTTTGAGACTCATCTACTCATTGAAAAAACATGACCACATCACTGAAGCCTTCATCAACTCACACTGGCTCCCAATCCAAGAAAGAATCCATTTCAAATTCTACTGCATATTATTTAAAACCCTACACGGAGACAGCCCATCATACCTGAACAATCGCCTCATCCAAGCACCCAGTACCAGACACAGAAAAACGCACTCCCCATTCATACCCCCCCCAATCAAAGAAGTAAAAAGAACAAAACTACACGACGGCCTCCTAGCCACTCAAGCCGCAAGACTGGACAACCAGATCTCCAACCTTCTGATGACCACCCCAGACTATAGGACATTCAGAAAAGAAATAAAAACCACACTTTTCAAGAAATTCCTGAAACAGCAATAACAACACGACCTCTAAATGCTCTTAAGATCTACAACTTACCTCTCTAGCTAATCATTGTAATTCTGTCTTTTTTAAATTAACCTTTTGTAATCCGCCTTGAACCGCAAGGTAATGGCGGAATAGAAATCCCTAATGTAATGTAATGTAATGTAATGCCAGTGAATTGCCAATTTCTGCCAGTCCCACATAGAACTGGGGCAACTATCTATTATTTCTTTATTAGGATTCATTGGCCACCTTTTTCAAATTAACCTTTTGTAATCCGCCTTGAACCGCAAGGTAATGGCGGAATAGAAATCCCTAATGTAATGTAATGTAATGTAATGCCAGTGAATTGCCAATTTCTGCCAGTCCCACATAGAACTGGGGCAACTATCTATTATTTCTTTATTAGGATTCATTGGCCACCTTTTTCAAGAAAATCACTCATAACCCAGACATAGGCAAACAGCTACAACTGTAAACGGTTCAAATAACAGTTTATTAATTTTTCTATACTATTCTCCCAGGGAAGCTCAGAATGGTTTACATGAATTTATTCAGGAATGTGAACATTTTTTCCTGTCTGTCCTGGTGACCTTACAATTTTGCCTAATGTACCTGGGGCAATGGGGTCACAAGGAGCAGCATGGGATTTGAACCCACAACCTCAGGGTTCTGAGGCTGTAACTCTAACTAGTGTGCCACATTCTCCCCTTATAATGTAAACACAATCCATGTTAAAACATCTTACATACACTTTGGGGAGCTATAGAGAATTTACAGTTGGTATGTACGGGATTTATTTCTCTTATGGCTAATGTTTCAACCAAAGTTAAACAATTTGAGACAGACATTCAAGACCATATAAAGCAAATTGGGGAAATTCAAAAGTCCACAGTGGAGATAAGAACTGTTATTAAACAACAAGCAATGGACAAAGTTTTCCTCCTTTGGAAGACTGAAAATCTGGAAAATCAAAATAGGAGTTTAAACTTCAGGATACTGAATTTTCCAATGCCTAAATTTAAAGCTCCCAGAGAGATTTCCAAAGATTTTCTCATTTCTACATTAAAAATTCCGGAAGTGAATTTACCACCCCTGCAAAAGATTTATTACCTAAAAAGGACTATAAAATAAATGAATACAACAACAGAACAAGAAGTATCAGCAAATTTGGAGTCATCAGATATTGAATTGTCAGGACGAGCCACATTAATAGTTTCCCTGGTATTTTATCAGGATAAAGATCTGATTTTGAGACTCTATTATAATTTGAAGCAAGTTTCTTATTTGGGAGAAAGAATATATATTTATCCAGATGTCTCTAAATGGACTCAGTCAAGAAGAAAATAATTTCTTACATATCGCGATAAAGTGATTTCTTTGAGTGCTTCTTTTCAGTTAAGATTTCCTTGTAAATGTTTTATATTATACCAAGAAAATAAGAAGATTTTTTATGACCTAGATTAGTTGCGTTTCTTTTTAGAAGGAAAAGGAGTTTCGTTTGCACCCCAGTGATTCTAGTCCGTTGTTAAAGCCGATGTTTTCACTCTAGGTTTTCTTTCCTAGAAGAGTTTCTCTCTTGTTCTTCTCCTCCCTTCTTAATTTGAGGACTATGGATAAGTTGTATCTGTTTCCCGAGACCGGTTTTTGGCCTGGTTCATTTTTATTTTAACCCAATAGGTAATTGGATGTATTACGGTAGCTTCCTTATATTTCCTGTTAAGCACAATTCTGTACTTAAATGAAAATCAAATAAATAATTAAAAAATAAAAATAAAAAATCTTGCATAGCAAAAGGGAGCGCGGAGGTGGAGCATACAGACAGACAAGCCAGAATAACAGGAGTTTATATCGATAAGGTTGACAAACTTGAGAAAATAGAATGGTTGGTGGTCTACATCATAAGGTGAACAGGGATAGACTTAAAGATCTCAATCTTTATACTTTGGAGGAAAGGAGGAAGAGGGGAGATATGATAGAGACATTTAAATACCAGGGAAAACTGCTTGAGTACCTGAATAAATGTGTTCTCCTGGGAGAACGGTATAAAACAGCGGTCTCAAACTTGCGGCCCCCCAGGGACTATTTTGCGGCCGGCACAAGTTTTACGATTATGGAGAGGACAATCACGTACAGACAGCGACTTCTGTAATTGACTTGTGTCTCTCTGGTGTGACGTCTTCCCCAAGGTTTGCCACAGGGAAATTAAGGAAAGTATGTAAACCCCAGTGCAGAAGGGCTGACCAGGTCAGTGCCCAGGACAGTAAATTAGCTGACTACCTGGTGAGTGACAATGAAATGGAAATAGAACAGGAAGGCTTAGACTTACCTGAAGCAGTTCCAGAGCCAGGCAGGAAGAAGCTGCCTTGCTATTGTCCATTGCCTGTAAGGCAGAAAGCTCATAGGCAGTTTCCCCTCAGAGAAACGGCATGGGCTGAGGAAGGAATTCCCTTCCCCCATCCAAAGCCAAGGGGGAGTGGTTCTTCCCCTCAGCTTAAACCCAGGCTTGTTAGAGAGCAGAGGGAGGAAGGAGGAGGAGCAGAACGAGGCTTGGCAGTAGAGCAGAGGCAGGACGGGGCTGAGCAGTTCCTCAGCACTGACTGGGAAATGACTGAGGAACAGGCTGGTAATTTGGCCACCGAATTCCTTTCCCCAGAGCCCATGGTATGGGAAGAAAGTGGGGCTATACAGGAAAGCTGTTCAGAGGAGATGGAGAGCTGAATATCCTGGGAAAGGTCTGTGAACAGAGGTTTTGTCTTGGCTGTATTTCTCTGCTTGCTCTGTGAACTAATGACTGTGGGAGTTACTAGGGAAATAATCCTGTATTGCAATTTTACATGCTGTTTTGCTGGAGTTTAGAAAGGCTACAGTAATCTCCTCTTCAGGTTATGTTCACAGCTGAACCAAAAGCCAGGGTGTAATGATGGCTAGTTTAAAGCCCAGAATTTCCTGACTTCCACACTCCGTGAAAGGGCCCAGCTGTAAAGATAGTGCCTTAGCGACTAACTAATTCAATTAGTCTGCCTGCCTCATGGGGATAAGGAAATTAACCCTCTCAGGGAAAAGCCTGCTCGGGACTAGGGAGGAAAGTCCAGCCCAGCTGGAGAGTGTAAGAGCACTGGAAGACAGCACAGAATATTTCTCAACCCTGAACAAGAATGTCTCTCCTGTAAAGCTACAATGGAGAGTTATTTGTGCTAACTGTTTCACCTCCTAACCTCCTGGAATATTAATGACTGTATGTGGTTTATTAACCCAGTCCAGAGCTGATTACTGGGTGACTACAAGTGAGATGAACTTTTTCTGTTGTTTTTGTATGATGTTCATGCTACCAGGAAAACCTGGAGCGGCACAGTAATTCCACGGCCGGTGGCTGAATAAAAGCTTATGTTTTCACCAAGGCCATTCTGACAAAGTGTGATTTTTCAAAACCCTTGAAGAATAAGCTTAGTTGGGCATTTGCCAGGGACTACCAACTTGAAAGGTGACCCTAATTCTAAAGGGACCACGCCAGTAACAAGCTCAGGGTGTTCGCAGAGAGCGAGGGTGTGACACTGGAAGGAATGTCGGCAAATGGCCTCCTGGTGGTGCTGTGCTTCTCCCAGTCTCAGCCTCCCTCTATCCCCTTTGGCTTGAATCTCTAGTCATCATGAATGTCAGCGAGCAGCCGCCAGGTTGCGCTGTGCATCTTGCAGTCTCAGCCTCCCTCCGCCCCCTCTCAGCCCGGATCTAGAGCTCACTCTGCCCTGCAGCTCACCCGCAAGCATCGGAACCGAACAACGAGGCATCCCAGACTGTGGTGGCGGTTGCAGTGCAGGGCTGTAGGCCTTTGACAAGTATGTGACAAGTATGTGAAAAATATGTTTCTTTGGAAATTGCAATTGTCTATTACACAGAAATTTTTTTTAACCCCCTATGATTTCTCCAGTGGTGTGTTTCTTCACATTGGCCTATGTCAGTGGTCGGCAAACTGCGGCTCATGAGCCGCATGCTGCTCTTTAGCCACTTGTGTGGCTCGCGGCTCGCCTAAAGCAGGGGTCCACAACTTGCTTCCCTTCTCACTGCCCTCCCCCAAGCCACCGCCATTGGGGAACAGGCCACCCTCGGGGAATAGGCTACCACCGCCGCCATTGGGGAATAGGCTAACACCGCCACAATTGGGGAACAGGCCTGCGCCGAGTTCTTAGTTCTCCCTACTTATCTTCCCCAGCGCGGAGCTGACCAATTCTCACCACCCGACGTCAATTCTAACGTTGGAGAGGAAGTTCTGGGCCAGCCAATCGCTGGCAGAATTGACATCAGGTGGTGAGAATTGGTTGGCCCCACACTGGGGAAGATAAGTAGGGAGAGCTAAGAACTCGGCGCCGGCCTGTTCCCCTATGGCAGCAGTGGCAGCTTGTTCCCCAATGGTGGTTGCTTGGGGGAGGACAGGGAGAAATAAATAAAGAAGGGGGGGGACAGGGAGACAGAAAGAAAGAAGGGAGATGGGACACAGACAGAAAGGGGGCATGGAGAGAGAAAGAAAGAAAGGGCATGGAGAAAGAAAAAAAGAAAGAAAGGGGGCACGGAGAGAGAGAAAGACAGACATACAGAAAGAAAGGGGGCATGGAGAGAGAAAGAAAGAAGGGGGCAGGGTGAAAGAAATAAAAAGTTGGGGGAGGGAAGGAGACAGATGCCAGACCAGGGGACAGGAAGGAAGGAGGGAGGGAGAGAAAGGAAGAAAAGAGATGTCAGACCATGGAAATAGGGACGGAAGAAGAGAGAGATAGGAAGGGAAGGTAAGACATGGAAATGTAGATTTTGAAAAGAAAGCAGAAAAACTGAATATTAAGTTAATGCCAAAGATGGATGCAAGTTTGATCCAAACAGACCGGGGATTTTAAATTGCAGTCCACTTGAGTGGGCAATACTTTCAAAATAGAACAAAACACAAAAAAACCTCCTCATCAATACTGGGCAAGTTTCTCAAATAATATCTTTATATAACATTTAAAGGCTTTTAAATATTTAAATGTGCTCATAAGCTCTTCAGCAAGGCGCCACAGCAGCGGTACAATGTCACTGGAAAGGTGCTTGAATTTTAATCATAACACATTGCATGGAGCAAGGATACTTGTTTCTACTGGAGTGGCAAATGTTATGGCTCTACAAAAGTTGTTTAACAGTAGACCATTTATCTGAAAAGGTCAGTTCACGGCTCCATCACAGTCTGTGTTTCGCTACGCTACATCAGGAAGCTGGGAGGATAAGCTTTTTATATTGATTTTATTTGTAGTGTGCAGTGCCTGAGTCCTTTGGTCTACACACTTGATGTCTTTTTTCAATATCAAGTGTGTAGACCAAAGGATCAGGCACTGCACACTGCGGCCCTCCAAGTACCTACAAATCCAAAATGTGGCCCAACAAAGGGTTTGAGTTTGAGACCACTGGTATAGAAAATGGAATAAATAACTAAAATAAATAAATATGTGGCATGAGGCAAATCTCTTTCATTTGAAAGGAAGCTCCAGAATGAGAGGGCAAAGGATGAAGTTAAGAGGTGATAGGCTCAGGAGTAATCTAAGAAAAAACTTTTATACAGAAAGGGTGGTAGATACGTGGAATAGGCTTCCGGTAGAGGTGGTGGGAACAAAGACTGTGTCCGAGTTCAAGAAAGCGTGGGATAGGCATATGGAATCTCTTAGGGAGATGTGGAGATAATGGATGGGAAGTTTGAATAGGCTATTTGGCCTTCATCTGCCTTCATGTTTCTATGTCTGTGTCTTCCTGTAATTCCGGAAACATCACTATACTCTGTTTTGTGACTAGGACATTGATATTTTGAAATTTACCTTTTTTTGCAGAACATTCTTGATTGATTCCAAGTTGAATAAACTTAGGGGCCTTTTAACTAAGATATGGTAGGGTATTGCCACATGAGAAACAGTATCTCAGGCACACCGTAGTTGCCACTGCGGTAAAAAAAGATTTAATGCATGCAAATTCAGGCAGTAAGGCTTGCTGTGGGTGGAGATGGATGGAGGAAGGGGCATGTTTTGGGTATGCAAACCCAAAAAGCACTGGCGCACTGTGGTAAAGGCATGCAGCACTTCTTACTGCCAGATTAGCATAGGAGCCTTTACTGCCTGCAAAATATCAGATGCTTTGTTACCACAGAATGTGTATGTGGAAACCTGCCTCTAAGCAGACACTCCCAGAAGCCACACTTTTTTGACCCATGGTAATTTCTGAATTGCCGTGGGCCACAATCGGCAGTAGGTGCCAGATGCTCTAATTTTGGCCATAGGCATTAGTAAAAGGACCCTTTAAAGAACTTTCTAGATCTTTCCATCAATATAAACAGTACATATAACTATAGAGATCTTAAGCCCACCAGCTCAGATCAGTTCCAACTGCCTAAGTGGTAACATACCTGCATTGTTTTGTAGATGGCATTCAGAGGCTGCAAACATCCAACAGATGCATTTTTCTATGTATGCGGCCAATTTATTAAGACAAGGGGGAAAAGTGCTCCATAGACGCATCTGCTAAGATGTGCAATGCCTAAAAGGCATATTTTGGCATGCCTGTTGGGGAACAAGGCAAACCTTGGGCACCTCACTTCAAATGCGAGTAACATAGAAACATGATGACAGATAAAGGCCAAATGGCCCATCTAGTCTGCTCTTCCGCAGTAACCATTATCTCTTTCTCTCTCCGAGAGATCCCACATGCCTATCCCAGGCCCTTTTTAATTCAGACACAGTCACTGTCTCCACCACCTCCACAATTTTGTTTCTCATTAGGATGGCTGAATTTTCTGCTATACAATTCCTTAGAATGCTTAATTTTTAAGAATAATTAAATTTTAAAATTTTCAATGTTATTTGAAAATATATCATATATGAAATATGTTGTGAGAATCTCATACACATTAGTCATAGGTGAAATAAATTTATTGTTTTCATTACCACAGTTTCATTTTGTTCTACAGCATGGTAGTGAGGAAAAGAGACTTGTGAATAGAGAAGTCTATAGTAAATAGCAGGACCCTCAGATACCTGTTCTGTTAAACCATCAAAGATTTCTTATAACAGCTTACACAGGTGAAAGATATCATTCATTGGGTTCTGCTGTTTTTGTATATAAAGTGCTAATGCTTAGTGCACATAATATAGATAATGTAAAGTGCTCAAGTATAAATATTGGTACAAAAATATAAGACAGCACTTATCATAAAGCGCTTTAAGAAAGTGCTGTCTTATATTTTTGTACCAATATTTATACTTGAGCACTTTACATTATCTATATTATGTGCACTAAGCATTAGCACTTTATATACAAAACTAAACTAAACTAAACTAAATCTTGGGTTTATATACCGCAACATCTCCACAGGTGGAGCTCGACACGGTTTACATGGTTAGGGAAGGAACGGAACTCCAATAGATTTATAGAAGTAGGTAAGAAGAGAGGATAGGTGTGATAATACTAGGGAGGGGATGAGGTTACGTTTTGGAGAAGAGCCAGGTCTTCAGAAGCTTACGGAATGGTAGAAGGGGGCTCAAGTTGCGGAGAGGGGAAGGGAAACTATTCCATAACTGAGCGATTCTGAAGTGGAGGGAGGAACCAAGTTTACCAACGAGGGAGATGCCTTTTAAGGAGGGGAGGGATAATTTTAGTTTTTGCGTGGATCTAGTGAAGAATGGATTTGAGGAAATCCAGGATAGAGGGATAAGAGGTGGAAGGATGCCGTGGAGGATCTTGAAGGTTAAGCAGGCACATTTAAAGTGGACCCTGGAGATGACAGGAAGCCAGTGGAGCTTGGACAGGAGCGGAGAGACATGGTCAAATTTACTTTTTGAGAAGATAAGTTTGGCCGCTGTGTTCTGGATTAGTTGGAGTCTGTGGAGGCTTTTCTTTGTTAAGCTAAGGTAAATGGAATTGCAATAATCCAATCTGGAGAGGATGATGGACTGTACGAGCACGGCAAAGTGTTTTTGGTGGAAGCAGGACCTCACTTTCCTCAGCATGTGAAGGCTGTAAAAGCATTTTTTAATCAGGGAATTGAGGTGGTCGTTGAAGGATAGCGAGGAATCTATGGTGATGCCCAGGACTTTGCTAGAGAACTCCAGTTGTAGAGAGGAGCCTGTGGACAGTGGGATGGAAGTGGGTAGATGATCAAGTTTAGGGCCAAGCCAAAGTAGTTTGGTTTTGGACTCATTCAGTTTCATTTGTACAGCGAGGGCCCAGGATTGAAGGTTGGTTATGCATGAAGAGATGTTTGCTGCGAGATTGGTGAGGTTTGCGTCGGTCTCGAGGAGGACCAGGATATCGTCTGCGTAAGTGTAGAGTGTTTCTAGGGGGGAAAGGTGGAGGAGGTTCAGGGAGGACATATAAATGTTGAAGAGGATAGGAGATAGGGGGGAGCCTTGTGGGACTCCACATGTCGGTTTCCATGGGGAGGATGAGGTACCATTCTTGGTAACGTTGTAAGAGCGAGAGCGTAAGAAGTTTGAGAACCAGTCAAGGACTGTGGAGCTAATGCCTATCTCGGAGAGTAAGAAGATTAGAATGTCATGATGGACAACGTCGAAGGCTGCAGAGAGGTCGAATTGAAGGAGAACGGCAAATTTTTTGTGAGAATGAAGTTGTTGGATCTTCGAGATTAGGGAAATCAGGAGGGTTTCAGTACTGAAGTTGGGTCTGAAGCCGTATTGATAGGGTAGGAGGGTAGAGAATCTTTCCAGGTAGGCTGAGAGTTGGGAGGAGACAATGGACTCAAGCAGAACCCAGTGAATGATATATTTCACCTGTGTAAGCTGTTATAAGAAATCTTTGATGGTTTAACAGCACAGGTGTCTGAGGGTACTGCTATTTACTATAGACTTCTCTATTCACAAGTCTTCTTTTTGTTGACATTTTTGATTAGTAGACTTGTTCACATAGCAAGTACATTGAGCGAGGAAAAGAGAGCCATGAAGCTTGGTATCACAAGAATTTGGTGGGAACCCACTGACCATTCAAGCAACTGATGCTTCTGTATGGTGGACCTTTCCAAACGTCAAACTGGCAAGCTTGCATCTGCAATCACATATCCAGATGTTCCTTTATCGTAATGGCCTGGTGCTGCATTGCCCTGAGCTCCCCATACCCACTCCCCCAGAAAGAAAGTAGCTGTCATCAGAAGAGAGCAGCAGATAAGAGTGAGGGAGACATTGTAGATCCAGTTTATAATATCAGTGGTGAAGCTGATGAGAGAAACCTATACTATCCAAACCAAAAAAGATTTCAATGACTTTGATCAGAGATCTTGGTCTCACCAATGCTGAGCTTTTGACATCTAGGCTCAAGCAGTGGAACTTGTTGGATGAAAGTGTGCAAGTCACAGATCAGAGGAAGCCTCACTGAGCTTTTTCCACCTTCTTCTCCCATCAAGATGGGCTCTGATTCTGCCACAATGTCACTAGTCTGTTTGAGGTAATTGGAATTGCCTGTAACCCAAAAGAGTTGACATCTCATCCAGGAACATCAAAGCTGTGCTGCTCCATAATGGGAACAAATACCCATCTCCACTGGCTCACTCTGTGCACCTCAAAGAGGATTACAACAGCAACAACACCTTACTAGGTGCACTGAAGTATAATGAGTATGGCTGGGAGGTCATCGGAGTCTTCAAAATGGTGGTATTCCTAATGGGTCTCCAAGACAGTTTTACCAAGTTTCCCCGATATCTATGCCTTTGGAATAGCAGGGACACAAAAAGTATACTACCAAAAGCGGGACTGGCCACAAAGGACCAGGTTCTCTTTGGGAACCACTGATAGACCCCTGGAAGGTGCTGATGCCACCATTGCACATCAAATTGGGCCAGCATTTTGGTGAGATTGAGTGTTGGATCTGGGTAGATGCTGTCCTTCTGGTTTGAAAGAGTGCTGGATCCAGCCCTTATGGTGTGAATTAGTGCTGGATCCAGCCTTTCAAATGAAAATGGATGCTGGATCTGGGTGGATTTGGTCCTTTTGATGGGATTTGCTGCCCTCCTGGTGGGAATGAATACAGGATCTAGGTGGATCTAGTTCTTTTGATGGGAATGAGTATTGAATCTAGTTGGATCCAGACCATCTGGTAGGATCAGGTACTGGATCTGGATATTGAGGTGGAAGAAGATATCTTTTTCCTTACAGGACCTACGACGACAAGAGGGCATCCACTAAAAATCAGGGGCGGGAGATTTCATGGTGACACTAGGAAGTACTTCTTCACCAAAAGAGTGGTTGACCGTTGGACTGATCTTCCACTTCAGGTAGTTGATGTCAATAACGTGACTGACTTTAAGAACAAATGGGATCAACATGTGGGTTCACTTCAAAGAGGAACTTAGGGGGGAGGGTTATTGAGTGGGCAGACTTGTTGGGCCGAAGGCTCTTTTCTGCCGTCATATTCTATGTTTCTATGTTTCTAATATAATAATTTGTCAGAGCTCTAGATATGGAGTTGGCAGCCTTCAAGTACCTTCAAGACATCAAAAAGGACCTCCCTGAATTTCTAAACAAACTGTATATTATAATTGCTGCATTTCTAAGATTCTGTATACTGTAATTTCTCTATCTGCATATTGTAAATCGCTGATTGTCCAGCTCTCTTCAGTTGTAAACCGCCTAGAAGTCGCAAGATTATGGCAGTATAGAAGAATAAAGTTATTATTATTATTATTATCTTCCCTTATCTGTCTGACGCAAAGGTCAAAGATGGTTTCTTTGCTGGACCATAGATAAAGAAGATCCTAGAGTACAAGGAATTTCCTAAGAAGCTAACTTAGATGGAGAAAGCAGCTTGGAGCAGGGTTTACCACACCTCTATCACTATTTGCATTTGTCTTCTGTGGTCCTGCTCCCGGTGCTTCAGCTGTGAACACAGAACAGAAATATTTGTTAAGCAATTCAGCCTTATTTTTACTAGCTTCTACATATGTCTCCCCTTCCCCTTTGAGTCTTACAATGCCACTTTTGCACTTCTTCCTATCACTAATATACCTATACATTTTACCATATAAGCTATTTTTTTTCTTCCATTTGTATCTTTGTTTTCCCAACTACTGGACCAGCTTCTCTTAATTTTTCCAGATATTTTAACCTATCCTTTTTTTGTGATATTTTTTAGCTTATGAAAGCTAATCTCTTTTCCTTACCTCTCCTGCTACTACTTTTGAAAACCAAAATGGCCTTCTTTTCCTCTTACCTTTACTTACTTTTCTTACAGAATGGTGTATTGCCCTTACATTAACTCCTTTCAGTTTTGCCTACTGCATTTCTACTCCTTCCAGATGTTTCCATCCAGACAATTCCTTGACGTAATTCCCCATCTGAACAAAGTTAGTTGCTTAAAAGTCTAGAGCCTTTACTTTTAAATGAGCCCTCTCTATACCCATCTTAATATTAAACTGTACCATGCAGTAATCACTGGATACCAGATGATCACCCACTGTACCATACTTTGAAGTCCAGTATGATCCCATCTCGCATGGAACAGTTCTCCTTGTAGAGAATCCAGGATCTCCCTACTTCTAGAAGACCCCAACTTAGCTGATTGGGATTCCCTTGCCACGATCAGCTGATGGCAAGCCCTAGACTATTTAGATTTTTAATTTCTGACAGGGTAGGATAAAAATTGGTAGGAAGATAGGCACCAGAAATGTAGGCCAGAGTTTTCTCGGCCTACATTTCCCACACTTATCTTTGATGTGCATCGCGCTTCCAGAGGCATGATTCCAGTTCCTTTTGTTTAGGTGCCAGTAAGTGCTTTAAATTTAATGTTTATTGTCATTTCAAACGGCATCTTCTAACTAACTTAGTGCTGGTTAGAGAATTTCCTTGTATGTCTAACATTTTCGGCCTTCATTGTTTTGTAGCACAAACATTTTCATGGGGCTTGCTAATTAGCCATACTGGCCTTCATTCATACATTTGGATTTATGTACTATAGTGTTGAAAAAAAATCATTCAAAGTTTTGTAAAGTAAGAATAAATTGAACGTATGCAACAGACAATTACAGCATGTACTGTCTTGGTGTTATTCATATGAGTTTTGGGAGTTCTTGGGAACTAGTCTACCAGGCCTCTGCCTAGCACCCAATCATCATGTGAACCCATGTCCAGAGTAAATTTTAACAGTGATCACCTATTGCCCCTATTTCCAGATCATTTTCAATATGTTAAAAAGCACCAGTCCCAGTACAAATTTCTGGGGCACCCTACTATCAATCTTCCCTCAGTTGAGAAAATTGTTCATTTAATTCTACTCTCTGTTTTCTATGTTTCAGCCAATTCCCAATTCACAACAGAACATTGCCTCCTATTCCATTGCTTTTTAATTTCCTCAGAAGTTTGTCATGAAGAATTCTGTCAAAAGCTTTCTGAAAATCTAGATCCATTACATCAACCAGCTCACCTTCCTTTTTCGGCATGTTTATTAACTCCTTGAAGAAAATGTAACAGATTTCTCTTGGTTGAACCAATGTTTAGTCTGTATTCTGTGTAATGGTTTGTTACTATTTTGTCTGACATTAACCTCATGTTCCTAGATGAAAGGAGGGCGGCACTTCTAAGAGGAAAACATGATGGGGACATGATGGGGGAGGAAGGGAGGCTGCTGGTACCTGCTGTCTTTCAGTATATTCAGTATGTCCTCTCGGAAAGTGTCTCTGTTCTTCCCCAAGAAACCTCTCACATCATATAGGACCTGTAAAGTAGGAAAGGATACTTAGACCAGTGTTGCCAGAGGATGTGGCAACAGCAGTTAACATAGATGGGTTTAAAAAAGGTTTCAACAAGTTCCTAGAGGAAAATTCCATAGTCTGCTATTCAGACAGACATGGCGGAAGCCACTGCTTGCCCTGGGATTGGTACCATGGAATGTTGCTACTATTTGAATTTTTGCCAGGTACTTGTTGGAAATAGGATACTGGGTAGATGGGCCATTGGTCTGAACCAGTATGGCTAAAATGTGGACTTATGCATGAATTCTATAGCAGTAATTATGTTATATGCAATTTTATATCTAGCTGAATCCTCATTAATTTCAGTTCTAGGTGGGTTACAAGCAGCATCTTGCTATATAGAATTCTGTATAGAGTTATACATGCTATAAAGAATTGTATATGAGGTCTGACAACTAAGTTCATTCAGTCATCCTAGAAAAGTGCTCCATACCTTATTGCTGAATGTCACGATGGTCATCTTTGTAGTATTTCCCTTGGGAAGCTATGCCCTGATACCAGCGCCTAGTCCACCCATCAAAACAGTTGAATGTCATCAAAATGTCTTCCTTTCAATATTTCCTTTATCTTTGGCTATAGAAAAAAGTCATTGGGGGCCAGTTCAGGTGAGTAGGGAATGTGTTCCAATACAGTTCTTTGTTTACTGGCTATAAACTCCCTCGCAGACGGTGATTCAAGAGCCATAAGGGACCATTTCTGCTAAGACCTTCCGTTAAGATTTTCCTCTTTCTCTGTTGATATCTGACAATCAAGGCCTGCCACTACAAAAGATTCTTGGACAGAACTCTTGCCTTCCAGGCAGGCAAATCGAACGATTGGCTTAGTAACGTTATCATGCTCTCCAAGTTTGTTCAATCGTTTTATAACCTAAGAATCTATACAGCTCTGCTAATTCAACCAGTAACCTTAAGAACTATTTAGCTTTCCACTTCTTTCATTATGTAAGATTGTATTGATGACTTGATTGTGACCTCTTCGCTGATTGTCCAATGCTTCTTGTTGTAAACTGCCTCGAACTTCCATGGCTTTGGCGGTATATAAGAATAAAATTATTCTTATTTATTTGGTCTGCCGATGCTTTTGATGCACAATTTGACAAATAGTTGCAATGTTTTTCATCAGTTTTGCTTGTTACTGGCCACCCTGACCTCTCTTCATTAGTGATACTTTTTCTCCCCTCATAAAAAGCATTTAATCCATTTATAGATTGCCATTTTTTCTTCATGACTTGGACTAACATGTTCCTGATTTCACTTTCATTCTTGCCAAGTTTAACAAGTAATTTAATGTTCGTTGTTCTAATTCAAGCTCCGACATTCTCACAACGGTACACAAAAACATGCAACAATAATGAACACCACTCAACAAGACATAGCCACACGTTAATACGACACCTGTGAGACACTGATATACCAAGGTTATGAAACCTTACCGAGCTGTTTGTACAGTGCTACCAATTTATGCACACAATGGCAAGTTCATGAACTTAATTGTCAGACCTAGTATGCTACCTAAAGTTATCAAATTATACATACAGTCTGAGGTAATATATTAAAGATAGCAGCTGACCATTAACATTGTTTTTCTTGACTTGTATTATTAGCCTGAGTCTCTTTAGACCCCTGATAGGAATTTCTTAAAAGTCATATTTTCAGATTTTTGCGAAAGTAGATATATTGTGGTAGTGTGAATTTCAATGGGAAATTAGTTCCACATCTTAGCTATTTGGTAGTTGAATGCTTTGCTGTGAGATGTCTTCTGTTTTATATCTTTCAGAGTTGGGAACCATAGGGTCAAGTTGTTAGAGTTACGTTGGTCCGCAGATCTACCTAATAGTTCAGTAAATCTGGGAAAACTATTAGGGGTGTCATCATATAGTGTTTTAAATACTACGCAGCAGAGTTTGAATTCTATTCTGTTTTTTTAGCAGTGGTGTGACATGGTCAAATCTTGATTGATAGTACATGAGTTTTGCTGTAGTGTTTTGTTATCAGTTGCAGTTTTTTCATTAATTTCATGGAGATACCCGAGAGTAGAGCATTGCAGTAGTCTAATAGTGACAATATCCTTGACTGTACTAGTATCCTATAGTGCTGTCGGAATAAGTAGGGTTTTACTCGTCTTAGTTTTTGTAGTGTAAGAAAGGATTTTCAGACTAAGTTGGTAACATGATCTTCAACATTTAACAAGCTATCTAAAGTGACTCCCAGTACTTGAGGTATAGTAGATGGGATCAGATGTGTGTTGCCCAAGCCATAATAGGTCATTTTTTTCAGTATTTAGCTTGAGATGGTATCTCCCCACCCATTCTTGCACTTTAGTTAGCGTTCTGGACAATATTGTAGTCATGGTTATTTTGTTCAAATGTGCAGGGATTAGTAGCAAGATATCAACTGCTAATGAGAAGTGTCAATCCCCTGGTCTGAGGATTATCAAATTCAGTGTGGTCGTGAAGAAGCACATAATTACCCTAATGAATATGTACTTAATACCCAGTCTTTTAGGACCTAATTTAAGTGCCCCTTAGAGAACTACCCCCAGGTCCTTAAGTGATTAGAAGATGAAAGAAGTGAGATAGGAAAGTCATAGCAGCACTTGAAACATACCTCTCCTGCATAATGCTTGATCCCAAATTGGTGAGCAGTTACTCGGGGCTTTATATAATAGTAGTTACCCTAAAATAAAAAAGAAAAGATGATGTTTTAGGTAATTAACATTGCTAGATTCGTTATCTTTAATAAGCAATATATTTTCCTTCTAGTTGTCCCCTGAATTTGGTTCATCCTGAATACTTATAGAGGAAATCTTGTATGAAACCAAACCTTATATCTAACATCGTGACCCACAGGTTTTCACCTGTCCAAGCCTGGGTATGAAGGTCAAAGGACTTTGTTTAATCGTGTAGAGTGGCCGGCCCTCGAGGCTTGCGGTAACCGGCCCACGCTTAAAATATTCTCCCCAGCGTGCTTCCCCAAGAGGGAGGAAGTCCCTGTTGTGAATAAACTTATCCTATGTGCATAAAACAGAATGGCCTCACACAGGTAAGTAATGAAATAAAGAAATCAAATTTATTGTTCATCTGAACAGGTCCAAGCAACAATGCATGAAAAGAAAATGAACTCAAAAGGTCTTGGCCATAATAATGAAAAACCAAAATAATATGGTGATTACCAGCCTGGTCTGGATAACTTTCCCAAAGTTCTTTTATCAATGTCACAGAGTCTCTGGCAGTCCTTGACTCTCAAAAAGTCTTCCTTGTAAATTGACAAACAAGCTATGGTACACTGCAATGTGCAACGCTGCCCTTTCAAAAGCAGTGGCAGAAGGCTGGCGGATTTGCAAAATCGGCTCCTTGTTACCAAGAGCAAAATAACCTGCAAATCTTCCCCTAAGGTGTTGGGCAAATTCTGCCCCAGCTTTCAGGATATTCACACTTTATGAAAGCAATTGCTGAAGTTCTTTCACAGCAGCCATCTTGGCGACAAGAAAAAAAACAACTTCCCATCAAAGCAAACACTTCGCTAGCATACATCCCTTTAGCTAGCATGCTCAAGGAAAATCCTTTTGGCCCCAGCAGAAATGGAAACATTCAAAACTTAACTCAAAAAGCAGTTCAACACTAATTAACATCCATTTCCTCAATCAAGCCCATCTCTGGTAAAGCACTGCAATCCATTGCTTCATATTCTGGGTTTACCAGGGTTGTACCTTCTGGCTCTGTGTCCAGTATTTCAATATCCTTTGGCTCTGGGGAACTTGGAGGCTCCTTCCACCTGAGAGCTTCTCCTGGTCAGCCAGCTCTCCAAATGGTGCAAAGCTGCTGTACCACGCCCAGCCCTCCTCAGGGGCTGAACTTCCTTCAGCTGAGGCTGCCTTCTACCCTGTTTAGCCAGCTTCTTACAAAATGGAGGATTTAAAGGGGCCCTACCAGTTTTCACCAGGCTGTGTTCTAAAGCAGGTCTGAACACAGCCTGTGCTTCCTGGTCCTGTACCTGCCTAACAGAGACAACGTGGTTAGCCCGGACCAGTTTCAGTGGATGTTTTCTCTGGGGTTTAACTGGCACAAGGCCGGCATTGGGCTCGTCTTTTTATTTTGGTCATTCTATGCAGCTTAATAATCTGGTTTGACAGTTGGGCTCAGAGACTGATTGGCTACCGAGACTGCCTGCCCCAAGGGATTATCAATTGGTTGATACACATCATAAGCATTTTTCCATCACAGCTCCCTTTGAGTGGCAAAAACATATAAGTATTGTAAGAACTCAGGTGAATTAATGTACTTTCCAAAAGCAAATAAAGAAACTTATTTCAGAGAGCATTTGGACAATTGCTGTGAGGTGAATTGGAGTGATATAATGATTTGAGGGTTTTTTATTGTTTCTTTAAATTTGAGGGTTTTTTATTGTTTCTTTAAATATTTTATGTTTCTTTGTGGCCCACTGAGACCTCTAGATTATGTGGGATATTAATATTCCAGGCACCCACCAAAAATCTCTGTGAAAAAGTCCTTCCTGATATTACTTCTAAGTCAACCTCCTTGCAACCTCATAGAAACATGGGCCATTTGGCATTTATCTGCCATCATTGTTCTATGTTTCTATCTAGTCTGCCCATCCGCAGTAACCATTATCTCTTTCTCTCTCTGAGAGATCCCATGTGCCTATCCTAAGCCCTTTTGAATTCAGACACAGTCTCTGTATCCACCACCTCTTCTGGGAGACTGTTCTATGCATCTACCACCCTTTCTGTAAAAAATAATTTTCTTAGATTACTCCTGAGCCTATCACCTCTTAACATCATCCTATGCCCTCTCATTGCAGAGCAAGCTATTCAGGAAGGATGGACTCCACCTCGGCGGAGACGGAACAAGGCTACTTGCAAGCAACATCAAGAGAGAAATCGAGAAGTTTTTAAACTAAGAAGAAGGGAAAACACGACAGTCGACCGAGAGTCGATGGTTCAGGAACCGGTATACCCAGAGGATATTATGCAGGAAAATAGCAGGGAAGACTCACTGGATCATAGGCAAGACAGAAATCCTGATGAAATGAAAGGGACACAAGAGGGAAGGAAATACAAGAAAGTGACAGGCCGCAAACTCAAGTGTATGTACATGAACACAAGGAGCCTAAGGAATAAGATGGGTGAATTAGAAGCAATGGTAGAAAAAGATAACCTTGACATCATCGGCATCACAGAAACATGGTGGAATGAGGAAGACATCTGGGACACTGTGTTAATGGGATACAAGCTATACTGCAGAGACAGAGTGGCTCAAAAAGGTAGGGGCATTGCCCTATACGTCAAAGAAGGAATTGAGTCTACCGGAGTGAACACGCCGGAATCAAACAATAAGGTAGAATCTCTATGGGCCAAAATTCCGGGAACAAATGGAATGGAAACGAAGATCAGCATCTACTACTGACCCCCAGGGCAGTCCGAAGAAATTGATGGAGAAATGACAGACAAAATTAAATGCACCTGCAAAGGAAGCAATGCAGTTATCATGGGCGACTTCAATTATCCAGGGATAGACTGGAAACTAGGCATCTCCGGCTGCAGTAGGGAGACCAAGTTCCTGGATGCTATAGGCGATTGCTTCCTGGAACAACTTGTCAAGGAAAATACGAGAGGAAATGCAGTTCTGGACTTAATTCTAAATGGACTATGAGGACCGGCACAAGGTGTAGAAGTAGAGGGGAAGCTGGGAACCAGTGATCATAATATGATCCACTTCGACCTGGACACAGGGATGAAACATCGATCCAGAATGACTTCCACTGTGCTGAACTTCCGAAAAGGGAATTACAAAGGGATGAGACTCATGGTGGGGAAGAAGATCAAGAAGAGGATAAGCACTGTAAAGACACTATAGCAAGCATGGTTCCTTTTTAAGGACACAGTCACCAAGGCGCAAAATTTATATATATCGTGTATCAACAAGGAATCCAAGAGGAAAAAGAACAAGGAACCGGCTCACTGTAGCGGTGAAGGAAGCGATCAGGGACAAGAAGGAATGGAAAAGGTCAAAAATGGCCGAAAACTGGAAAAAGCACAAACAGCATCAAAACAGGTGCCATAAGGCGATAAGAGGGGCCAAAAAAGACTAAGAGGAAAAATAGCCAAAGGGATGAAAACCTTCAAGCCGTTCTTTCGATATATTAAGGGGAAACGACCCACAAAGGAAGCAGTGGGGCTGTTGGATGACCGAGGAATGAAGGGAGTGCTAAAGGAGGACAAAGCCATCACTGACAAACTGAACACATTTTTTGCATCTGTGTTTACCGAAGAGGATATACGCAACATACCGGAAGCGGACAGGCTATACGTGGGAAACGAAGACAGAAAACTGACAGGGTTGACGGTCAATCTAGAAGAGGTATGCCAGCAGATTGATAGGCTTAAAAATGATAAATCCCCAGGACTGGATGGCATCCAGGGATTCCTAGGTAAAAGATCTTACCAAGTATTCAAGGATGACAATTTTTCTTACAGTTGGAATAATATCTGTGGGGTACCACAGGGTTTCCCCCTATCCATGACTCTGTTCAATATCTATCTAATCTCATTGGGAAATTTGCTACAAAGCCTAAAGGTCAATTTTTACATTTACGCAGACGACATCACTGTAGTGATCCCTCTAACCTGTCTGTCGTCAGACTTTATTAATCTCTTAGCTAACATCTTGAATCAAATTGAACTTTGGATGATAGCTTTCAAATTGAAATTAAATAAAAAAAAATCTGAATTCTTTTTGGCAACTCCCAATGAAAAGATAAAAGAAAATTCAATTCATGTGAACGGACAAGAATACAAAATTGAACATACTATAAAAATATTAGGTGTAACTCTCGACAAACATCTAACCCTGGAAAAGCATACAGACCTACTGTTTAATAAATATATATCGGACTTATGGAAGCTTCGCACCATCAAAAAATTCTTTGACAAATCATCTTTTTGTTTATTGGATTACTGTAATATTATATATCTAGGAGCCTACAAAAAAACTCTCAAAAAACTGAAACTAATTCAGAATACTGCGGTTTGTCTTATCTTTGGTTTGAAAAAATGGGAACACATCACTCCTTATTTTCAAAGACTCCACTGGTTGCCTGAGGAGTCTAGAATTCTCTTCAAGTTTGCCTGTTTTAGCTACAAAGCAGTTTTTGGGATGCTACCAGATTACCTTGTTTCTCAGTTTATTATGAATTGTTCCAACAAGAGTACTCGTAGAATAAATCTATTTAATTATCCCTCTCTGAAATCATGTCAATATAAGAAGTTTTTTGACAGAATTTTCATATTCCAGGCAGCTAAACTAAATACATGGCTTGGAAAATCTATACTCGAGGCTACCTCTTATGTTGACTTCAGAAAATCACTGAAGACTCATTTGCTCGACAAGTTTTAAATCTTAAATTATGTCACTATCTTAACGTTTATGAATTCCTATTCTTAATTATGCCACTGTTTTAACTTTATTAGATTTTAACTGATTTATTGATTTTATTGTATTTTAGACTGATTGTTTTATTGTGCATCCTAAACATTGACTGTATGCATTTTTCATGTTGTGAACCGCTTTGAACTTCTGGTATAGCGGTATATAAGAAATAAATTATTATTATTATTATCCATCCGAGGGTAATCAAGGAACTGAAAGGGACTATAGCTGAACTGCTTCAACTGATAGTCAATCTGTCAATCAAATCGGGAAGGGTTCCGGAAGACTGGAAGGTGGCGAATGTTACACCGATCTTCAAGAAAGATTCGAGGGGTGATCTGGGACACTACAGACCGGTGAGTCTGACCTCGGTACCGGAAAAGATGATAGAGGCCCTGATAAAGGACCGCATCATTGAGCACCTTGACGGATATGATCTGATGAGGACCAGCCAGCATGGCTTCAGGAGAGGAAGATCTTGCTTGACGAACTTGCTGCAAGTTTCAAGTTTATTTAAAATTTCTTATACCACCCAATCAGCCTTCTAGGCGGTGTACAAATTTGTAAAAACAGAAAACAAACTTTAACTAAAATACAAGTTTGAGATGACAATACGTCCCCAAACCGTAAACTATAAAAACTATTAAAAACAAAGACAAACAAGAACAAAAGGTAAAAGGCAAGAACTACAATAGGCAAACTAAAAGAGAACAATTAGGGAAAAAACAATAGGGAGGGCTGCTGTTAAACTCAATAGTATTTTCGCTCAATTGCCCTTAAAAGGACAGTTAGGTCTCAAAGGCATCAAGGAAGAGAAATGTCTTTAGCTTCGTCTTAAAGTTATTAAGATTTGATTCTTCATGTAAATAATTTGGAATACTATTCCAAAGAGAGGGAGCAGTGACAGAGAAGATAGTAGACCTCATTATATATATAAACTTCAGGGACGGTATAGAGAAAAGGTTATTAGCTGTTGATCTTAGGGACCAAGAAGGAATATAAGGGGTAAGAAGATTATTTATAAATTCAGGTTGATTGTTTTGTCTAGTCTTAAATGTTAACAGAAGAATTTTGTAAGTGATTCTGTGTTCCAATGGCAACCAGTGAACTTCTTGCAACAAGGGGGTGACATGGTCGGATTTCTTTGCATTGAATATGATTTTTACGGCGGTGTTTTGTATTATCTGAAGTCTTCGTATTTCTTTTTTGGTTATACCTTTATAAAGGGCATTACAAGATCACAAGAGAGTGAATCAAAATGTTCAAAGATGCGGCATTTAATAGTTTCGATTATGATCTGATCATACGGAGCCGATAAAAGCAACATTAGACCACTGTACTTATATGAAGATGATAGTTAAATTTGTTATCAAAAGTTACTCCAAGTAATTTAAGTGAAGGTACGGTTTTAATAGATTGAGATTTGAATGTAAGAGGGGTCCTTCCTTGTTGGGAAAAATCATTACTTTGGATTTTTCATTGTTCAATGATAGCATATGTACGTCCAACCAGGAGTTAATCGTTTCCAATTTTTGGTTTATAAATTTTATTTCTGAAGGATTAATTAGATCTATCAGGTGTATTAATTGGACATCATCTGCATAAGTAAACATTGTAAACCCAATAGATTGCCCTAATGTTAAAAGGGGGGGGGGGGGGGCAGAAAAATATTGAAAAGTAAGGGAGATAAAATAGAACCCTGAGGAATCCCATAATAAGTAGTAAATGAGTCAGACGATGTAGAATTAAACACTACCTTGGAAGAACTATCTGTAAAAAAAGATAAAAACAGGTCCAAGACCTGGTCTTTAATACCAATTTCACTTAGACGAGACAGAAGAAGCTTATGATCAATCGTGTCAAATGCCGATGATAAATCTAAAGAGATAAGTAAGACAGACTGGTGGTGGTTGAGGTGATAGAGAATTTTAGTAGTTAACCCAATAAGTGAAAGTTCTGTGGAATGATGTTGACGGAATCTGGTTTGGTTTGGATGGAGAACTTTTGTTTGCTCTACAAAATCTGAAATTTGGCGGAAAACTATCTTTTCTGTAAGCTTTGCCATGAAAGGAATGTTTGAAATAGGTTGATAATTTGAAACCTCTTGTGAACAAATTGTGTAGTCTTTGATAATGGGATGAATAACTGCTTCTATTCATTCTTTTGGAAGGATACCTGTACTTAATTTCAAGCCCTTCTTTAGATATGTTAAGAGGAAAAACCCCGCAAGGGAGGCGCTGGGACCGCTGGACGACCTGAGAGGAAAAAGGTGACAAACAAATTGCAAACAAACTGAATTCCTTCTTTGCGTCAGTCTTTACAAAGGAAGACACCGCAACAATACCTGACACAGTGAAAGTGTTCAAGGGAGACGTATAGGACAGACTCACCACATTAGAAGTGGACTTGGACCAGATTTACCACCAGATCGACAAACTTAAGAGTGATAAATCTCCTGGACCGGACGGAATTCATCCCGTGGTTCCACAGCTTCTTAAGTAGCCTTTCAGGTGCCACTTGAAAGGCTACTTAAGAAGCTGTGGAACCACGGGGTGGGAGGGGATGTGCACAGATGGATCAAGCACTGGCTGTCGGGTAGACTGCAGAGGGTTGGAGTAAAGGGTCAATATTCTGACTGGCGGGGAGTCACGAGCGGTGTGCCACAGGGATCGGTGCTGGGGCCTTTACTCTTTAACATATTCATCAATGACCTGGAAAAGGAGGCAAAGTGTGAGGTTATAAAATTTGCAGACGATACCAAACTGTGCGGCAGAGTTAGGACCAGGGAGGAGTGTGAGGACCTACAAAGGGACCTGGACAAGCTGGAAGACTGGGCAAACAAATGGCAAATGCGCTTCAACGTGGACAAATGCAAGGTCATGGATATAGGGAAAAAGAACCCGTTGTTCAGCTACAAATTAGGGGGGGTATTGTTGGGAGACAGCAGACTCGAGAGAGACTTGGGTGTGCTGGTGGATGCATCACTGAAGCCATCTGCACAGTGCGCAGCAGCCTCGAAAAAAGCCAACAGGATGCTGGGCATCATAAAGAAGGGCATAGCAACCAGAACACGGGAAGTCATCATGCCATTGTATCGAGCGATGGTGCGTCCACATCTGGAATACTGCGTTCAGTATTGGTCGCCGCACCTCAAGAAGGACATGGCGGTACTTGAGAGAGTCCAAAGGAGAGCAACGAAAATGGTAAGAGGGCTGGAACACTGCTCATACGCCGAGAGGCTGGATAGGCTGGGGCTCTTCTCTCTGGAGAAAAGGAGGCTCAGGGGAGATATGATAGAGACCTTCAAGATCATGAGGGGCATAGAGAGGGTGGATAGGGACAGATTCTTCAGACTGAAGGGGACAGCAAATACGAGGGGGCATTCTGAGAAACTGAAGGGAGACAGGTTCAAAACAAATGCAAGGAAGTTTTTTTTCACCCAAAGGGTCGTGGACACTTGGAATGCGCTACCGGAGGAAGTGATCAGGCAGAGTACGGTCCAAGGATTCAAACAAGGATTGGATGGATTCCTGAGGGATAAAGGGATCGTGGGATACTGAGGGAGGAGCTGGGATGTAACACAAGTATAGGAAGTTAACCAGGTAATGAGTATAAACCAACCTCGTCGTGCATGTGCAAGACCGGAGGGCTAGGACTTCGATAGGAAGGCAGGACTTAAATGAGAAACCAAGGTGGCAAGGGAGCCCCTTCTGATGATTCAGACAAGTCTTGACCTGTTTTTGGGCCACCGCGGGAGCGGACTGCTGGGCAGGATGGACCTGTGGTCTGACCCGGCAGAGGCACTGCTTATGTTCTTATGAGAGTCCTAAAAGAACTAAAATTTGAAATCGGAGAACTATAAGTACAAGGGGGCACTCAGAGAAATTGAAAGGGGAGAGGTTTAGAACAAACGCCAGGAAGTTCTTTTTCACACAGAGGGTGGTGGATACATGGAGCGCGCTACCAGAGGATGTGATAAACAGGAGCACGCTACAGGGGTTCAAAGAAGCTTTGGATAGGTACTTGGAAGACAAAGGGATTGAGGGGTACAGATAAGAGTAGAGGTAGATTATAAGGATGGGATTAGAGGTAAGTTACAAAATGAATCAGGGACCACTATTCAGGCAGTAGGCCTGATGGGCCGCCTCGGGAGCAGACCGCTGAGCAAGATGGACCTCTGGTCTGACTCAGCGGGGGCAACTTCTTATGTTCTTATGTTCTTATTGCAAAAACTTGCCAACCTGTCAATCAAACCAGGATAGATACCGGATGACTGGAAGATAGGCAATGTCACGCCGATATTTAAAAAAGGATCGAGAGGAGTGCCAGGCAACTACAGACCTGTGAGTCTCATGTCTGTCCCTGGAAAGATAGTTGAGGCGCTGATCAAAGATAGCATAGTCCGGCACCTAGACACACACGACCTGATGAGAGCCAGTCAACATGGGTTCAGGAAAGGGAAATCATGTTTGACAAATTGATAGTGGAGAACCAGTGGATATTGTATACTTGGACTTTCAAAAAGCGTTCGACAAAGTTCCACATGTAAGACTTCTCAGGAAACTACAAGGACATGGAATAGAGGGAGATATACTAAGATGGATAGGCAAATGGCTAGAGAACAGAAAACAGAGAGTGGGCATAAATGGGAAGTTCTCAGAATGGGAACAAGTGACTAGCTCGGTACTTGGACCCATCTTATTTAATATTTACATAAATGACCTAGAAGAAGGAACATCCAGTGAAATCATCAAGTTTGCAGACGACACAACGCTATGCTGGGCAATCGGATCACAGAAGGACTGTGAGGAACTCCAGATCATCTTGAATCAATTGGAGAGGTGGGCAGATAAATGGCAGATGAAGTTTAATGTGGAAAAATGCAAAGTGATGCATTTAGGCAGGAAAAATAAAGAACACAAGTATAGCATGTCAGGTGTAACTCTGGGAAAGACCGAACAGGAAAAAGTCCTGGATGTACTGATAGATAGGACCCTGAAGCTGTCGGCGCAATGTGCGGCAGCGAAGAAAGCAAATAGAATGCTAGGCATGATAAAGAAGGGAATTACGAGTAGATCAGAGAAAGTTATAATACCGCTCTACAGAGCCATAGTCAGACCGCACCTGGAATACAGCGTTCAGCATTGGTCTTCATACCTAAAGAAGGATATAAAACTGCTAGAGAGGGTACAGAGACGAGCAATGAAGCTAGTGAAAAAGGTAAGGAGAACCTGGATTATGAGGAACAACTTAGGAGACTAGGGTTGTTCTCCCTTGAGAAGAGGAGACTGCGAGGAGACCTGATCGAGACTTTCAAAATGCTGAAAGGATTCGACAAAATAGAGCAGGGGAAGCAGTTATTTGCAATGTCCGATATGACACGGATAAGAGGACATAAACTGTAGCTATGGGGGGACAGGTCCAGGACGAATATCAGGAAGTTCTGTTTCACGCAGCGAGTGGTGGACACCTGGAATGCTCTCCCAGAGGAAGTAATTGCAGAATCCACCATTCTAGGATTTAAGGGTAAATTAGATGCACATCTCCCTTGAGAAGTATACGGTGATATGGGGACTAAAACTAGACCAGGGTATACCTGGTGGGGCCTCCGCGTGTGCGGATCACTGGACTTGATGGACCAGGGTCTGATCCGGAGATGGCAATTCTTATGTTCTTATGTACAGATCAGATTTACAATATCGGGTCCAAAAAATGAAAAAAAAAACGTTTTAGAAAAATTGGTGGAATGATCTCTGAATTGGAACCCTTTATGTGTAATGTATTTAAAGTTCTCTGTAGTTCTTGAAGAGTGGGTAGGAAAAATTTTGAACATTTAGAGAGGGGGAGGTGTATAGTTTCAGGCTTTTTAACGATGTCCACTGTAAAGGGGAAAGTAGGGTTTAAGCTGGCAATACTTGACTGAGAAATGGAGTCTAATTTTTTGGACTTTCTTAATGAGATAAGAGGCACTTCTTCGAGGGAGTAAATAGATGGATAAACAAGGCTGACCCGGTCGACATTGTATATCTGGATTTTCAGAAGGCTTTTGACAAGGTTCTGTATGAACAACTACTTCAAAAAATTGCCATGGAATCGAGGGTGAAATACTCATATGGATTAAAAATTGGCTGGCAGATAGGAAACAGAGAGTGGGAATAAATGGACAATACATAGAAAAACAGATAAAAAATGTATAAAAGGAATTGCATCACTAATGTTAATTAAAATATTAATTAACAAACAAAATATATTCAATCTTTCTCAGACCACAACTTGGAGGAGGGGAATTCCATAGAGTAGAGAGACTCAGTTTTTCTACGCAAAAAGTTTCTCTCTTTAATCAAGTCATTAGTAACAGCCTGAACGTTTATCATAGTTGTTTTAACTTGTTAAATTTCATTAGAAAATTCTTCTTTAGTATTTTGAAAAGACTTTCCAAGAACATCCACAGTACTTACAAGAGTCGCAATCTCCTGTGAAGACCTGGTCATTGAGGAATTCAGCCTCTCAAGAGCTTCCCAAATACTCTTGAGGGTAATCACCGCCGGTTTTGATGTTAACAAGCCGGTTTCCAAACCGGCTCTCTGTTTTCCCTGGCTTGCTGGATTTATCGCAAGATCAGCCCCCTGATCCGGGGTTCCCCCTGGTTCTTTATCCACACAGGGGCCTCCCAGTAGGACCGCAACCACAGCAGGGAGTGGTGGAGGAACAGTTCCTGGAGCAGAGAGAGAAACCTCCAGCTCTAAGTCTCCAGCCAATCTCTCTGATGAAGACAGTCCAAGCATACCTACAGGCTTTATTGATGGCGGCGGTATAATCCAAAATCAAACTTATTTCGAAAACTTTAACGGAGGCACAAAAACAGTTCTGTTAAAGTTTTTGAAATAAGTTTGGTGCAATAATAGAAGGAGGCATAGCCCCTGATGAAACCAAGTGTGAAACGGTTGGGCAGCCGTCGAGCACAAAAGATAAGTGCTTTCCTTCCTCTAACACCTTATGCACCTAATGCACTTTATATTTATTGAAATTGATATTATACATATTTAAATAAATATTCACAGCACAGGTCACTTTACCAAGACCAATGATGAATTTACCACCCCAGTAAGGGCATGAAAAATCATTCAAGTAGTGCCTTGGGTATTTGAGGTCTGGTAATTCAATACAACTTGATATGAATTTGTTCTCTGGTTCATATTTGAACATCTGCAATGTGACATAAACATGCTCAAGAAATGGATCGTGACATGGCAGATGACGTTCAATGCGGATGTGTAAGGTGATGCATGTCGGTAACAAAAATCTTATACACGAATACAGGATGTCCGGGGCAGTACTTGGAGAGATCCACCAGGAAAGTGACTTGGGAGTACTGGTCGACAAATCGATGAAGCCGTCCGCACATTTTGCAGCGGCGGCAAAAAGGGCGAACAGAATGCTATGAATGATTAAGAAGGGGATCACGAACAGATTGGAGAAGATTATCATGCCACTGTACCGGGCCATGGTATTCCCTCACCTGGAATACTGCGTCCAGCACTGGATGCCGTACATGAAGAAGGACACGGTACTACTCAAAAGGGTCCAGAGAAGAGCGACTAAAATGGTAAAGGGGCTGGAGGAGTTGCCGTACAGTGAGAGATTAGAGAAACTGGGCCTCTTCTTCCTTGAAAAGAAGAGACTGAGAGGGGACATGATTGAAACATTCAAGATACTGAAGGGAATAGACTTAGTAGATAAAGACAGGTTGTTCAACCTCTCCAAGGTAGAGAGAACGAGAGGGCACTCTCTAAAGTTAAAAGGGAATAGATTCCGTACAAATGTAAGGAAGTTCTTCTTCACCCAGAGAGTGGTAGAAAACTGGAACACTCTTCTGGAGACTGTTATAGGGGAAAACACCCTCCAGGGATTCAAGACAAAGTTAGACAAGTTCCTGCTGAACCAGAACGTACGCAGGTAAGGCTAGTCTCAGGGCATAGGTATTTGACCTGGGGGCCACCGCAGGAGCGGACTGCTATGCACGATGGACCACTGGTCTGACCCAGCAGTGGCAAATTCTTAAATGAAAGAGACTCAACTCATGCACATTTACATTACATAGGTATTTAAACATCTGTATCATATCTCCCCTCTCCCGCCTTTCCTCCAAAGTATACAGATTAAGATCTTTAAGTCTATCCCCATATGCCTTATGATGAAGACCACATACCATTATGGTAGCCTTCCTCTGGCCGACTCCATCCTTTCTATATCTTTTTGAAGGTGCAACCTCTAGAATTGTACACAATATTCTAAATGAGGTCTCACCAAAGTCTTATGCAGGGCATCAATACCTCCTTTTTCCTACTGGCCATATCTCTCCCTATGCAACCTATCATCCTTCTAGCTTTTGCCATCACCTTTTCAACCTTTTTGGTACCTTAAGATCATCACATAAAATCACACCCAAGTCCCGCTCTTCTGTTATGCACATAAGTTCTTCACCCCCTAAACTGTACTGTTCCCTCTGGATTTTGCAGCCCAAATGCATGACCTTGCATTTCTTAGCATTAAATTTTAGCTGCCAAATTTTAGACCATTCCTCAAGCTCGCCAGGTCTTTTTTCATGTTATTAACACCATCCGGTGTGTCAAATCTATTGTAATACCCTTTAACTCAGTTCTATCTCAGATCACTACTAAAACTGAAACCATAATGAAACAGATGTCTGTTTGGATACAGCAATTTAAACTTAAACTCAATCTTGACAAAACTAATTTTTTTATGGCGTCTCAGTAAAACTCTTTCTGAATGCTCCATTAGTATAAATTCAACTACATATACAATTCATTCAACGATTAAAATATTAGGAGTTGTTTTAGATCAGCATCTCAGATAGATGCAGTAGTACATCAAAGTTATTTCACCTTATGGAGGTTAAGAACAATTAAATCCTATTTTGAATTTGCTGCTTTTCGACTAATAGTATAATCACTATTACTGAGTCTTCTCGATTACTGCAACATTGTCTATTTGACAATCACTAAGAAAGAATTAGGGAGACTGATACTAATACAGAACAGGCTGATCTACGGCCTAAAGAAATATGACCATGTAACATTCTATTACTGTGAATTCCATTGGCTTCCCATGGAAGCCCAGGTGCTGTTTAAGCTGGGTTGTTTTTGCTATAAAGTACTGTATGGATCAGCTCCTCCTTATTTGGTCAATAGATTATCCTTAGCTTCATATAAACACAACAGAAAAACTCATCCTTTGTTTTATTTTCCTTCTGTCTAATGCTATAGAAGTAAAAAATGTCTTGATCATACACTATCATACCAAGCAGCCTCTCACGACAAAGAATTTCAAGCATTATTGCTCACGGCTTATTCTTATAAACATTTTAGAACAAAGCTGAAGACATCAATTTTCCAAGTTTCTGATTAATTAATTCATTTGTACTATGCTTATAGTTAATAGTCTTTTGTAAACCGCGTTGAACTTGTGGTTACGCGGTTAACAAGCACAATGTAATGTAATGTGTGGGGGAGCAAAAACCAAAAGGAATTGACCCCAAGATATCCACAGAGAAGAAAATCCAGAGAAAACCAAAAGAAATTCTACAGAGTTTCTTTTGGTTTTCTATGTGTGGGGGAGCACCTTCGGTGTGTGCTTGTCTATGAGGAACATGGAGTGGAGATGTTGCTACTGCCATATTCCATAACTGATTTCTTCCTTTGGCTGGAGCTGAGCATGTTCCTGCTGCATCCACTATCTCCTACCCTCCTTAAGAGAACCAACATGCCTGTCCACGCTTTCTTGAATTCAGATACAATCTTTGCCTCTACCACCTCTACTGGGAGAATATTCCACGCATTCCTTTCTGTAAAAAAGTATTTCTAGGATTACGCCTGAGCCTTTCACCTCTTCACCTCATTCTATGCCTTCTCACTCTGGAGTGTTCTTTCAATTGAAAGACATTTGCCTCATGTATTTATTCCACATAGGTATTTTGTGACAGGGTTGAGTTCCTGTCACTGACAAGCGGAGGGAATCTGAGCAACAGCGTAGAAGGAGTGTAACTATATACCATCCTGCAAAGGCTGCTGGAAGCTGTCCACTTACCCTGAATAAACAATGGTGCTGAAAAGGATAGGTCCAGAGCAGAAAGTTGGGAAAATAAAGAAGCTCCTTCAGGAGCCAGATGACCCTCGAAGAGAGGAATGCTGGCCTCTGGCCTAACCCTCAATAAGCCTGTTTAGACCAACCTATTTGTTAGATCTTGGGGGTGTCCAGGAGGGTACCCCAGGATTGTTGACAACTGGCAGAGGACCCAGTGTTGGTGTGAGAGATGAGGGGGAGTGAGTGACAGGAGAGTACTCACAGACAGTAGCTGAGGAGCTGGAAGAAGTCCTCAGGAAGAGCCCTCAGAGACAGACTGGCCAGGAGATTGGAAAAGTCCTTAGGACATGCATCTGGGATAAAACAACTGAGGGACTTGCAGAGTCCTCAGTGCATGCGTCTAGGAAAAGATGCCTAAGTGAATGGAAGGGCCTGGGAGAAGGAGTAGCTTAGGCTTGACGACCAGCAGAGGGACCAGTGAAGTATCAGGACCTGTGAGGACCCAAAAGGCTGGGGAGCACAGGGAATGGTGGTGGCCCCACAAGAAGCAACCAGAAGAGTCAGGATCCAAGGCTGAGGGGGGTCTGACCAGTGACCAAAAGAGGGACTGGAAGCTGCCAGAAGAGCCCAGGGAAGTAGCCTGATAGGCCCGGGTGAGCACTGGCCAAAAGGGCTGGCGAGCAACCAGTGGAGGGACCAGTGGTGACCGGCAGAGAGACTGGTAAAAGAACTGGAAGCTACTAGAAGACCTGGAGGACCAATGAAGGATTGGGAAAGGACCGGAAGACTGGAGTCCAGGGAGGACTTGAAGATGACCAGGAGGAGCCTAGAGGGACTTGGTCATATGTTTTAAGAATGTATGAATGATGTGTTGTTAAGTGTTTGTTGTGTTTTAACAGAACCTAGAGAAGACCAGAAGGATCTAGGGATGGTGTAAGATGGGTGTTGACTGCTCGGCCTGATCACATAATCACACATTTATTTATTTAATCTTTATTTTCATTTTATACTTATGACATAATTATTAGTCAAAACAAAGAAATAATACAATACCAGTTCCAACATTGAAATAACACAATAGTCTATAATAATAATTTACATAAGAGAAGCAAAAAGTCTTCTTTTTCTCATCATAAAGGAAAAATTTAACCCAAAATATATGGTATACTGGATTGTAAAATTAGACCTCAATTAAAGAGGGACATAGCAATGCATTCGCTGAATTTTCTAATCAAACAATACAAGGAAAATAAAAGATAGTCACTTGAGAGGAAACAAGAACCTTATTAAACTGAGCTGGCTTGAAACAGAAATTCTCTCAAGAATACTACATTTGCTCTTTAGCAGAAATAAATTTTATCAACTGCTGAGGTTCAAAGAAAACAAATCTATTCCCTTGATAGGTCATCACACATTTACAGGGGAATCTGAGTACAAACGTCGCACCTAACTGCAGGTCCCATGTTCTCAACATAAGAAACTGTTTTCTTCTCTTTTGGGTCATTCATGACACATCTGGATACATTCTCACTACTTTAGTCATAAATGGTATATTCTTAAACTTAAAAAAACAACTTAAGCATCCATTCTCTGACAGAATCAATAGCAAATAGTACAAGCAGCATGGCAGTTGCCAGTATCTCATTATCAGATCTCAAGGAAATTTGTCAGATCCAAACTATCAGCAGATAAATTCTGCTGGTTTGGTTTCTGAACAGGCGATCTAGTTGGTAAATAGTAAATTTTTGTGAGAGGCAGATAAGAGGTTTCGGGAACTTTCAAAACTTCTTTCAAGTACTTCTTAAATGTATCTTGCACTGGAATAAATGGTAATTTTGGAAAGTTTGTAATCCGAAGGTTATATCTTCTGGTCATGTTTTCCAGCATTTCCACCTTGAAATTAAGGTTTCCATTGTCTCATACCCACACCGAGGTCTGGGACGCCACTGTTTTTATTCTGGTTTCATGTCCATCCACTTTTATTTCCATGCTAGATAGTCTATTTTTCAATTCCAAATTTTCGGATACAACAGTAGTATATCGTGTAGTAAGTTGCTGCATTTGGGTCCCCAAGGAGATTTGTAAACTGGATATTGCTTCCCAAAATGTCTCCATATTGAAAACCTTGGGCCTCTGCATAGGCATCAGTTCAAAACCCAGACCCACCATCACCAAGGTATGTGTCAACCCTGGAGCTTCCGTGGTGACTTAGCTCCAGCCTCCCGCGGCCATCTTCCTTTACATAATCACACATTTAAACATCTCTATTAAATCTCCCCTCTCCCACCTTTCCTCCAAAGTATACATATTAAGATCTTTAAGTCTGTCCCCATACGCCTTATGTTGAAGACCATGGACCATTTTAGTAGCCTTCCTCTGGACTGACTCCATACTTTTTATATCTTTTTGAAGGTGTGGCCTCCAGAATTGTACACAATATTCTAAATGAGGTCTCACCAGAGTCTTATACAGGGGCATCAATACCTCCTTTTCCCTACTGGCCATTCCTCTCCCTATGCACCCTAGCATCCTTTTAGCTTTTGCCATTACTGATGATCTACTTTTGATTTGGCATTCTTGGAAATCACAGATAGACTTTACGCCGATGCAATAATGTCTGATGACAGTGGAGGTTGGATAAAAGATCATAAGAACATAAGAATAGCCTTACTGGTACATCAAGCCAAGTAGCCCGTTCTCACAGTGGCCAATCCAGGTCACTAATACCTGGCTAAAACCAAGGTGTAGCAATATTCCATGCTACCAATACAAGGTAAGCAGTGGCTTCCCCCATGTCTTTTTCAATAACAGACTATGGACTTTTCCTCCAGGAACTTGTCCAAACCTTTCTTAAAACCAGATACGCTATCCGCTCTTACCACATCCTCTAGAAATGCGTTCCAGAGCTTAACTATTCTCTGAGTGAAAAAAAATTCCTCCTATTGGTTTTAAAAGAATTTCCCTGTAACTTCATCGAGTGTCCCTTAGGGCTCCTTTTACAAAGGTGCGTTAGGGCCTTAACGCGCTAAATTGTCGCGTGCACTAGACCTTAACGTCAGCATTGAACTGGCGTTATTCTAGAAGCGTACAGCACAGTAATTTTGTGCATGCGCTAAAAACATTAGCGCACCTTAGTAAAAGGAGCCCTTAGTCCTTGTAATTTTTGACGGAGTGAAAACTCAATCCAACTGTACCCGTTCTACTCCACTCAGGATTTTGTAGACCTCAATCATATCTCCCCTCCACCATCTCTTTTCCAAGCTGAAGAGCCCTAACCATTTTAGTTTTCCTCATACGAAAGGAGTTCCATCCCCTTTACCATCTTGGTCACTCTTCTTTGAACCTTTTCTAGGGCCACTATATCTTTCTTGAGATAAGGATGCCAGAATTGAACCCTATACTCCAAATGAGGTTGCACCATGGAGTGATACAGGGGCATTATGACATTCTTAGCTTTGTTAACCATCCCTTTTTTAATAATTCCCAACATCCTGTTTGCTTTTTTGGCCGCTGCCACACATTGGGCAGATGGTTTCATCATATTGTCTACAATGATACCCAGATCCTTTTCTTGGGCGCTAACCCCCAAGGTGGATCCTAGCATCCGATAACTGTGATTCAGGTTATTCTTCCCAATGTGCATCACTTTGCATTTGTCCACATTAAATTTCATTTGCCACTTGGACGCCCAGTCTTCCAATTTCCTAAGGTCCGCCTGCAATTTTTCACAATCCGCATGCATTTTAACAATATTGAACAGTTTAGTGTCATCTGCAAATTTAATCACCTCACTCATCGTCCCAAGTTAAATTGCACCGGTCCCAGTACAGATCCTTGTGGCACTCCACTGTTTACTCTCCTCCACTGAGAAAAATGACCATTTAACCCTACCCTCTGTTTTCTATCCGATAACCAATTCCTAATCCACAACTGAACTTTGTCACCTATCCCATGACACTTCAATTTTCTCAGGAGCCTCTCATGAGGAACTTTATCAAAAGCTTTCTGAAAATCTAGATACACTATATCAACCGGCTCACCTTCATCCACATATTTATTCACACCTTCAAGTCAAGCAAATTTGTGAGGCGAGATCTCCCTCGGCTGAACCCATGCTGACTCAGCCTCATTAAATCATGTTTGTCTACGTGTTCTGCAATTTTGTTTTTTATAATCATTTCTACCTTTTCGCCCGGTACCAAAGTGAGGCTTACCGATCTGTAATTTCCCTGATCTTCCCTGGAGCCCTTTTTACAAATCGGCATATCATTGGTCACCCTTCAATCTTCAGGTACTACAGACAATTTTAATACCCTGGGATGTATAATATCCGGTCCTGGCAATGTATCACTTTTTAACGCGTCATCACCCTTGAAAACCGTTTCCAGTTCTGGTAGATCTCTTACATCTTCTTCCGTAAAGACCGAAGCAAAGAATTCATTCAGTTTTTCCGCTATGGCCCTATCCTTCCTGAGCGCCCCTTTCACTCCTTGATCATCCAACAGTCCCACAGATTCCCTCACAGGTTTTCTGTTTCTGATGTACCTAAAAAAATTGCTATGAGTTTTTGCCTCTTTTGCAAGTTTCTCTTCATATTTTTTCTTAGCTGTCTTTATCAATGCTTTGCATCTAACTTGCCAGTGCTTGTGTTTCTTCTTATTTTCTTCATTCGGATCCTTCATCCATTCTTTAAAGGATGTTTATTGGCTCTAATAGCTTCTTTCACCTCACCTTTTAATCACGCTGGCTTTCATTTCCTCTTCTTTCCACCTTTGCTCTTACTTGGAATACATCTGGTAGAATACATCTGGTCTGGGCTTCCCATCAAGGAGCTCTGTTCAGTTAAATGGTGATGAATTGACAAGGGAAAAAGCGATACTGGATCTGGTGCTCAGAAATGGGGAAAGTGTTATGTTTAATTTTATTGTTAAGTTTTGATAATTATGTACAGCCTTAAAACCTTGGCATTAGGCAGGATATCAAATTACTCAATCCCATCTAAAAGTCTTATAATATCCCCTCCAGCAGAAACTCAGTTAAATTCAGATGGTTGGTAGGATCATGCCCCAGAATGCTTACAGTCAAGTTAGTACCTGACTCAATGGAGTGTGAAGTGACTTGGTTACCAGGAGCATTGGTTAGAGAAGAACTTGAACCCTGGTTCTCCTGGTTTATAGTAAGATGAACTATGTATGCAGTAGGCACCTGTTCTGTATTTTGTAGAATCTAACAAAACACAAAAGCAAAAGGTTCCACAACCAAAATATCAAATATACAACAAAAGTGGAATGAAAACTGAAATTGAATTTATCATTAGTGGAAGAAGGCAAAACCTCAGACCATATTGCTATGTCTCATGACAGCCAATGGCTGTTTGACAAATACAATGTTGTGGTTTCAATAATTGGTCCACCTCCATTCCTTTAATATGAGTGCAATAATTCATTAACTAGAACAATTAATATATAAAAACATTTTCAATAAATTTTATAATTATGTGATTAATCGAGTTGATATGATTGTCAAAAATTGATAACAGAATTATATAAAATCATGTGATGATTCTGTGCAAAATAGCAATTTTATCATATAAAGCTTATCAATAATTTATAGAAAAACCACTTATCTTAGTGGCCACGATAACTGACTCTGACAAATCCGTTTCGTTAGTACTTTTTCAGAGAATCAGTTGAAAAAGCCATGATGCTGATTAAACCGTAAATATAATAATAATAATAACTTTATTTTTCTATACCGCCATAGTCAGGCGACTTCTAGGCGGTTCACATTGAAAGAAGGCTGGACATTCAGCAAATAACAAAAAGTCTTAATACAATACAATAAGTCTAAATACAATACAATAAGTCTAAATGGAAAACTTACATACTAATTGGAATTCTATGGGTAAAGAATACATGAATACATGAAAGGAGCTTCTTGAGAGAAAGAAAAGGCGTTTACAGAGGGGGAAATCCTAGTGAGGGAGAGGACAGTTTTAGTCAATGAATTTGGCGAATAGGGCGGTTTTAATTGATTTTCGGAATGCACTGTAAGTCAGATTGGGTTCATTTATGTAGTTTTTCAGCCAGACTTGCTGTCTATTCGCTTGGAACTTAAAGGTTCTATCCAGGAATGATTTGTATCTACAGCCTGTGATCTTTGGGTATGCAAAGATGTTTTTGTTTCTGGTTGTTCGTGTGGGGTTGTGTAGGATGAAGTGAGTTTGCAGGTATGAAGGTGCTAGTCCCCAGACTTGTTTGAAACAGGTGCAAGCAAATTTGAATAGTATTTGCGCTTCTATTGGTAGCCAATGCAGTTTTTTATAGTAGGGGCTAATGTGGTCATTTTTTCTTAGTCCAAAGATTAGGCGAACGGTGGTGTTTTGTACTAATCTCAGTTTTTTACTGTTTTTTGTGGGATACCCAGGTAGATGATGTTGCAGTAGTCAAGAATGGATAGGATCAGCGCCTGCACCAGCAACCTGAAGGATTTTGGGTCAAAGTATTTTTTAATGGTCCTTAGTTTCCATAGCGTGAAGAAACATTTTTTCACTAGTGAGTTTGTGTGGTCAGTCATAGTTAGGTGTGATACCGAGTATTTTTATGTTTTTGGATATTGGATATTCATGATTGTTTATTTTTATCGATGTTCTTGTAATTTTGTCATTAGGGCTAGCCAGAAAGGCTTTTGTTTTCTCTGCGTTTAGTTTCAGTTTGAAATTGGTGGTCACTTTCCAAAGAGCGTAAATGGGCTGTGTCAGACCTGAATAATGGCACTCAGTCAATATTCAGCTGGCAGTGGTCAATGGGTTTTTTAAGCACTTATTGTCACTGGCTAAATTAGACCCAGATAAAATAATGATGGAATATGTCTAGACAGAGATGCTGTTTATCCTGACATATGATGGCCACTGGGACTTTTTCAGGTCCAAGACATTCCCCTCCACCCCCCAAGTGCAGCGCTTCCTCCCAGCCCCTCAACCCTGCAGTACAGTGCCCCCTGCCAGACCTCCTCACCAAGTACAGTGTACGTCCTGAAGCCTGAATATTAACTGCTAGCTCTTTGGTTTACTCACAATGTGTTGGTCATGAAGCTTTTCCAAGAGAGTACAGTCTGTGCCTTTTGGGAATCGGCTTTCCTCATTAATCAGTGCCAGCAAACCCAACTTCTGTATCCCAGAGAGAAAAAGGTAAGAGAGAGTAACTGTCCAGAGCATATATTAAATCAAACATAGAAACATGATGGCAGATAAAGGCCAAATGGCCCATTTAGTCTCCCATCTTCAACATCTATTTCCTCCTCTCCCTGAGATCCATGTTGTCGATCATATTTAACATTTCAACACTGAGCATCAGAATTTTCATGCATGATAAATTTCTAACCTCAGATAAGATCAAATGGGAATCAGTACCTTTTCAATGAGATCCAGGCACTCAGCATTATCCTTCCAGTCAATGGCTTCCCAGCTTATTCCCTCCCTGGTAAAAACAAAACAAAACATACAATCCAAGAAGGAATTAGAAAAAGAAACAAATACAAATTCCAGAACCCCTCACGTGAATTATCCCAACCCCATCCCCATATTCACCATCTACCACTTAAAATCCCATTTTTGGTGAAATTAGAGAATGACACGGTGACTGTTATCCGTGGGTAGCTGCGGGTAACTCACTGAAATGGGGAGGGAAAAAACTGATTGCTGTGGGTACGAGGACAAATTTTTTCCCCATGTCATTCTCTAGAAAAAATCATTTCCATTCAGAATCCATCTCTGCAATTTCTAACTCATGTTTATGGGGTCCCACAGGGGCCTGCATTTTCCCCAATATTCTTTAATACAAATTTATGATTTCTTACCAAAATTTTAAGCAAAATGTCATTTATTTTAGGATTATGACAAGCTCTAGTGGCAACAATGATCTTGGTTAACTCTGTGATTCCATGAATTAAATGACTGAGATCATTCAAACATAGAAACATGATGGCAGTTAAAGGCCAAATGACCCATCCAGTCTGCCCAACTGAATGTCCATCACAACATAAGAGAGAGGGTGAAGGGATATGTCTAACACAGCTGAGTCAACTAAATATCCATCACAACATAAGAGTTTCAAGTTTCATTAAAATTTGATGAATTGCTTAATCTTAATACAAAGCGATGAACAAATCTAACAAAATAGTACATCACAATATTCTGGGAGACAATACAAATAACATAGACATATCACGTAGCATGGACAGGACCGAGAGGGAAGTGGGAGTAGAAATACAATTTATGAAAGTAAATAAGATGAGTAAGGGAAAAAACAAAAGGGAGGGTTAAAAAAAAAAATCTGAAGTTGGAATTAAAAAGTATGTGCTAACTATATAGAACTAGCAGTCAAAAAACAGGATGTGCCTAATCCAGCTGAGTCAACTGAATGTCCATCACAATGTAAGGGAGAGAGGGAGGGACAGGAGGCATCTAATCCAGCTGAGTCAACTGAATGCCCAACACAACATAAGGGAGAGAGGGAGGGACAGGAGGCGCCTAATCCAGCTGAGTCAACTGAATGCTCAATACAATGTAAGGGAGAGAGGGAGGGACAGGAGGCATCTAATCCAGCTGAGTCAACTGAATGCCCAACACAACATAAGGGAGAGAGGGAGGGACAGGAGGCGCCTAATCCAGCTGAGTCAACTGAATGCTCAACACAACGTAAGGGAGAGAGGGAGGGACAGGAGGCATCTAATCCAGCTGAGTCAACTGAATGCCCAACACAACATAAGGGAGAGAGGGAGGGACAGGAGGCGCCTAATCCAGCTGAGTCAACTGAATGCTCAACACAACGTAAGGGAGAGAGGGAAGGACAGGAGGTGCCTAATCCAGCTGAGTCAACTAAATGTCCATCACAATGTAAGGGAGAGAGGGAGGGGCTGTGATTACTAGGCATAAATTGATACAAAAAAAATCAGTCATCATGCAGCTGACTCTACTTGTTTCCTACCTGTTGTATTCTAGCTGCTCCAAGGAGAAAATGTGTTTATTGAAGTATTCTTGCAACTTCTCATTTGCATAATTAATATTAAACTGTTCAAAACGATTCACCTAGATGATTGAGAAACATATAAGCATATGAAATGGTAACAGCTCATATCTGCGGTAGTGTACCGTCTTACACAAGAAAAGTAACATCACCAAAGTCCTAGGGGGAAGAAACGTCTATAGAAAACAAATTTCAACAATTCTACTTCCTGATTGATTTCAAGGCCATGTATAGGCAATATCATATCCATACTAAATATCATATCCATACTAAATCCATACTAAATATAATATCAATACCAATATCATATCCATACTAAAAACAGGCAAGTAAACACATTAACAAGAAAACCATCAGCTCTACCCCCTCCCATTTATCTATCTGGTACAACTCTCCCTCTGCCCAAACCTAATCTTCACCAAATGCCTTCCTAAGAGTAAGGATCTTCAAACATCTCAGTACATTCCTTTGATTAAGCCCAGGTGTTTTTAAGGTTTGCCTCGATACATTCCGATCAATAAATGGAGTGCAGCATTTTGCACAAAGAAGGAGCAAACAATAGCAAATCAAGTACCACAAGACAATTTCAGGTGGGTTGTTTTGTAATGAAGATCAAAGTCAAATAGCTAACACTATATAACAAATTTTGATTTATTTTTTGTTCCTGGGTACTACGTGTTCTTTCTTAATTGCCTATACCACAAAAGTATAAAAAATGGCTATCCTTCCTACAAAATTTGCTTTTCTGACCAAAACATTGATATTTTGAAATTTACCTTTTTTGCAGAACATTCCAAATTGATTCTATAGAAACATGATGGCAGATAAAGGCCAAATGGCCCGTCCATTCTTGTCAATCTGCAGCATCCACTATCTTCTCCTCTCCCTAAGAGATCCCACATGACTGTCCCATGCTTTCTTGCATTCAAACACTGTCTGTCTCCACCACATCTACCAGCGAGACTATTCTATGGATCTACCACCCTTTCTGTACAGAAGTACTGTATTTCCTTAGATTACTCCTGAGCCTATCACCTCTTAACTACATCCTATATCTTCTCACTCTGTAGTTTCCTTTCAGTTGAACAAGACTTGCCTTATGTGTATTTATGCCACATAGATATTTAAATGTTTCTATTATATCTCCCCTCTCCAGCCTTTCCTCCAGAGTATACAAGTTTCAAGTTTTATTAAATTTGATAAATCGCTTATTACATACTAAGCGAGTAACAATTAAAAATATATTATATACAACCATAAGAAGAGGGGGAAGAAACCATTAACAGACAATACAGACAAACTGAAGTACATAAGGAAGGAACAAAGGTGGGTAAAAGTTACAAACTGCAGTTTCTCTAGAGAGAAGAAAACGAAAATCTAGTAGGGGAAAAAACGGTAGGATGGGGTTTACAATGAAATATTTTATAATCAAATTAAAGTGATTTAAAAAAAGAATATGTTTTAAATATTAAAAGAAGCTTTAAAAAGGAAAGTTTTTAGGTTGGTTTTAAATAAGTTCAGGTCTTTGACTTCTCTGATATATAAAGGGAGTGTATTCCAGGTAAGAGGGGCCATAACTGAAAATATGTCGTGACGTCTGGTTCCAATGATCTTCAAAGAAGGAACCATGAGCAGCCCTTGTGTTGTGGATCTTAGGGATCGAGTCGAATTATGTGGAATTAAAAATCGGTCTATGAATTGAGGTTCATTGTTGGATAATGTTTTAAATGTTAGAAGTAATATTTTGTAGGTTATTCGTTGGTTAATAGGAAGCCAATGTGAGTCTATTAAAAAAGGTGTTACATGATCGTATTTTTTGCCGTTGTGGATCATTTTAATTGCAGTGTTTTGAATTATTTGCAAACGTTTTTTTTCTTTTTGAGTGATGTTTAACAAGAGTGAATTACAGTAATCTAATTTGGATATGACTAGGGAGTGTATTAAAATATTCAATGATTTCGGTTCTAGGAATTTAGACATAGAGTGGATTAAGCGCAAACGAAAAAAGCAACATTTTACCACATTGCTGATGTGCTCATGATACGAGAATTTGTCATCGATAATGACTCCTAGTAGTTTTAGTGAAGATACTATCTCAATTGGTATATTGTTTATTAGGAAAGGAGCCGATAATTTTAGTCCCTGCTTCATTGGAAAGAATAAGGCCTTAGTTTTGGTGATGTTTAATGCTAGTTTGTTTTATGAGAGCCAATTTTTTATTTTTTCTAGTTTTTGGTTAATTAAGAATATTTCATTAGAATTTTCGGGATTGAATGGGTGGGTCAGCTGGATATCATCAGCGTAAGCGTAAGTAGTGAAACCTATAGATTGACTCAAACTGAGTAGGGGTGAAAGAAAGATATTAAACAGCAACGGAGATAGAATGGAACCCTGGGGAATTCCATAGCTATGTGAGAATGCTTTGGAGCTTTCATTATTAAAGTATACTGTTGAAGATCGGTTGGATAGAAAAGAGGTGAACCACTGTAAAGATGTATCGCAAACGCCTATGTTTTGTAATCTGTTTAAAAGTAGAGAGTGATCAATGGTGTCAAATGCTGCTGAGAGGTCAAGGGAAAAAAGAATAACCGAGTTATGATGGTCTAGATTATAAATGATGTTTGTGGTGAGGCCTATTAATGAGTATTCAGTATTGTGATTTTTCCTAAAACCGGTTTGATTGGGGTGCAATGTGTTTGTAGATTCAACAAAGTCTGACAGCTGGTTAAATACCACCCTTTTGGTGATTTTCGCTAAAAAAGGGATGTTGGCAATAGGACGATAGTTCGCAGAGTCCTCAGAACTAATTTTACGGTCCTTTTTTATGGGAAGAATTACGTCTGATTTCCATGATTTGGGTAGAATCCCGTTAAGAAGACTTTTTTTAATAAATGAAAGTATAAAAGATCCAAAAAAAGAAAAATGTTTTTTTAGAATAACGGGAGGAATAATCTCTGAAGGAGAACTTTTTAAATTTAAATACATATTGAGATCTTTAAGTCTGTTCCCGTACGGCTTATGACATAGACTACTGAGCATTTTAGCAGCCTTCCTCTAGACCTTCCTCTAGACCTCTCAAACTTGTGGCCCATGGGCCGCATGCGGCCCGTCAGGTACTATATTGAGGCCCTTGGTATGTTGCCATTGTTATGGAATGCTGCCTGCCTCACTAATGTAACCTCACGCAAGCACTTTCCTGCGTCTTTACATGATTGTGAGGTGGAGTAGAGAGGACAATCGCTTATAGTTGCAGGAAAGCACTTTCGTGAAGTTACAGCAGTGAGGTGGGCAACGTTCCAGAATGTAAGGTAACCATTGGAGGCAGTGCAGCTTGTGCGTGTGTATGTAATCTCATGAACTCTTGTGAAATTCGGCACCTCTCCTGGCGGTGACTGCTTGATGTAAGATGGCTTGATATAAGATGGCGGTTGTGTCCGGTGCTGGAGGAGGTGAGAGCTGAAGGTGGTTGTGGACGTGACTACCGGACACTTAAGGCACAAGTCGGATATTGATTCTCCCCTCTACAAAAAAGCCTAGAGCACTACACCAAAATCTTGTCTCTTGCAGTTGATACTTTAGATTAGAATCTAAATCACAATTACCCGACCGTCGGCGGCTCGGGGAATCCCTCCGTGGGCGGACGGAGAAGACCGGGCTTCTCCACCGTTCCCTGCCGACTCGCGAGGCACCATTGGCGGGGAGCTCTGGGCGCCTGCAGCCGCTGCCGACGGAGCTCCTCCACCGCACCGGCCTGAACACCGCTTGCACAGGCCGGCCGCGAGTGCCTCGCGTCTGGAGCACAATGAGCACTTTTTCCCTTTAGAAGTGCTCATTGCTTCATACGCGACCTAGCTGTAATAAAGTGCCGGTTAGTTGAAAAAATACAGTAAAATACAGTTTTCTTAAAGGGATACAACCCTCCAGACCAGCACTACCTCAGGATTTTTTTTTTTTTTTTTTTTTTACAGAACAGACTCCACAGGCTCTCTAAGCAATATGCCTTGCTTGATTTAGGGGGCAAGGCTTACTGCTGAGGCTCCTCTAAAAAAATATGGGGAGGTGGAGGAAGTGGGGGGAGGGACCCCGCTCGTGACCCGCCGGGTTTGACACCCCCGAGGTCGGACGAACCCCCAAACAGAGTCCGTCCAAGCTCCGTCCGGCTAAAAACAGGGACAATAAACCCCTAAACAAATTCCAACAGCCCTACCAAGGGAGATGGGTACAGATCACTCAACACCTGCTGGAGACTGAAAGAAGACTGAGGGAAATAGAGAGGAGGGGCTAGGATATACTGTCCCAAAGTTTTGTTTTCAGTCTCCACCTGCTGGTCATGATTAGATATATACCCTAATCGTAAAGTTAACCTCTACTGGTCTGGAGAGTGCTAAAGAATGAGTTTTACCTCATGCAAAGTTGTAATTTCTTTAATAAGACATTAACTATTTTTTCTGCAGCCCTCCAAGTACCTACAAATCCAAAGGGTTTGAGTTTGAGACCGCTGCTCTAGAGAGGTGCATTATCCAGAATTGTACACAATATTCTACCTAAAGTTTCACCAGTCTTATACCTCCTTTTTCCTACTGGCCATACCTCTCCCTATGCACCCTAGCATCCTCCTAGCTTCTGCCTTGCTGCACAGCTAGCAATACCAAAGTCACACTGCACTTGCTGCTGCAATAAAGAAAGATTCGTCATGTGGCAATTCAGGTGGTAAGGCTTACATAAGAATAGCTACTGGGTCCATTCAGGTCACAAGTACACTTCTCCCTCTGTAGTTGCGGTTTCGATTATTCACGGTTTTTAGCTTGCTGGCTCTTCCCCCCAAATTACATCAGGTTGCTTAGAGAAATCGCTGATTCCAAGCATTTACAGAGAAAATTGCCGATTCCCAGCACTTTCTTCACCATGTTTTGCCTCCCACCATGTTATTCGCGGTTCCACCCTATTCACGATGGTTTTTAATAGAAAACAATGAATAGCATATGAAAAAGTTATTTGTGGTTTTTCTGTATTTGCGGTTCTGTTAATCCCCATCACAGCAAATACGGAGGGAGACGTGTAACTGACAAAACCCCAAATATTAGCAACATTCCATACTACCGATCCAGGGCAAGCAGTAGCTTCCCCCAAATCTGTCTCAATAGCAGACTATGGACTTTTCCTCCAGGAAATTGTCCAAACTTTTCTTAAAACTAGCTATGTTAACCACTCTTACCATATTCTCTGGCAATGTGTTCCAGAGCTTTAACTAATCTCTGAGTGAAAAAATACTTCCTCCTAATGGTTTTACTACTGCGACTATTGCTATGTATCATTTCTGTACCACTGCTAGACATAGGCAGCGCTATTTTGAATGAGTTTTTGCACACTAAATAATGGTAGAAGTAAGAAGTGTGAGCATTAAAAAATGAAACAGCGATAATCACGGCTTGTTAAAACCCAGTACATTATTTTAAAAGAGCATTGCGAATGCTAGGTTCTGGCGTGGGTAGTTTTTTTTAAATATTCAATGCCATCTAGAATTAAGAGGAAAGCAACTACGCAGAGTATTTAAATGTAGGTTAAATTTGAGAATTAAGGGTTCTTTTAGATTTAGATATTAAATAAATTAGTTTCATTAAAAGATATAAGAAGGTTTTTAACATGTTAAAATATAAAAATAAAAGAATACTTTTTGTTAAGTGTTTCACATCAAATGTACATAATATAGCCATTTTGCATTTTATAGGCATATAAAATCATCATGAAGGGGTTAATGACAGATACAATCAAAGAAGCACGGCCCCTGAAGAAACTAATCAGTGAAACAGTTGGGTAACCATCAGACTAAAGTGAAGTACTCTTGTTATATACCTCAATATACACAATTGTTGATATGACAGCCTAAAATTATCATTTAATATGCAAAGAAAAAAAGACCGATAATGAATGCACCACCCCAGTAAGGGCACGAAAGAAATTCAAGTAAGGCCCTAGGTCAGGGGTGTCAAAGTCCCTCCTCGAGGGCCGCAATCCAGTCGGGTTTTCAGGATTTCCCTAATGAATATGCATGAGGTCGATTTCCAAAAAGCCTTTGACAAGGTACCCCATGAACGTCTACTTCGGAAACTAAAGAACCATGGGGTGGAAGGAGACATGCACAGAAGGATCAAGAATTGGCTGGCGGGTAGGAGTGAAGGGCCACTACTCGGACTAGAGGAAGGTCACGAGTAGTGTTCCGCAGGGGTCTGTGCTCGGACCGCTGCTATTTAATATATTTATAAATGATCTAGAAACAGGGATGAAGTGCGAAATAATAAAATTCGCAGACGACACCAAATTATTTAGTGGTGCTCGGACTAAAGAGGACTGCAAAGAATTGCAAAGGGATTTGAACAAACAAGAGGAATGGGCAACGAGATGGCAGATGAAGTTCAACGTAGAGAAATGTAAAGTATTACATGTAGGAAGCAGAAACCCAAGGTACAGCTATATGATGGGAGGGATGTTATTGAGAGTACCCAAGAAAGGGACTTGGCGGTAATGGTGGACAAGTCAATGAAGCCGGCGGCACAGTGCGCAGCGGCCACTAAGAAAGCAAATAGAATGCTAGGTATAATCAAGAAGGGTATAACAACCAGAACGAAAGAAGTTATACTGCCATTGTATCGGGCGATGGTGCGTCCGCATCTGGAGTACTGTGTACAATATTGGTCACCGTACCTTAAAAAGGATATGGCGATACTCGAGAGGGTGCAAAGGAGAGCGACACGTCTGATAAAAGGTATGGAAAACCTTTCATACACTGAGAGATTAGAGAAACTTGGGCTCTTTTCCCTGGAAAAGAGGAGACTTAGAGGGGATATGATTGAGACCTACAAGATCATGAAGGGCATAGAGAAAGTGGAGAGGGACAGATTCTTCAAACCTTCGAAAAATACAAGAACGAGAGGGCATTCAGAAAAGTTGAAAGGGGACAGCTTCAAAACAAATGCTAGGAAGTTTTTCTTCACCCAACGTGTGGTGGACACCTGGAAAGCGCTTCCAGAGGGCGTGATAGGACAGAATACGATATTGGGGTTCAAAAAGGGATTGGACAATTTTCTGTTGGAAAAAGGGATAGAGGGGTCTAGATAGATGATAACTGCACAGGTCTTGGACCTTTTGGGCCGCCGCGTGAGCGGACTGCTGGCCGCAGGTCTCACCCAGCGGAGGCACTTCTTATGTTCTTATACAATGAAAGCAGTGCATGCAAATAGATCTCACGCATATTCATTGAGGAAATCCTGAAAACCTGACTGGATTGCGGCCCTCGAGGAGGGACTTTGACACCCCTGCCCTAGGTGTATGAGGTCTTATGAAATCATTGGTTACATTGCATGACTTTGCTCTCTCTATTTGTTTGTTTGTCAGCATACAGACATCCATCGTATGTATTTTCGAATAGGAAATCTTGACATATTTCCCATTGGAAAATACATGAAAGGGGGACGTTCATTTTTGAAACTTATTTATTTAATCAATTTTCTATACCGTTCTTCCAGGGGAGCTCAGAGTGGTTTACATAAATTTATTCGGGTACTCAAGCATTTTTCCCTATCTGTCCTGGCAGGCTCACAATCTATCTAATGTACCTGAGTGAATGGGGAATTAAGAAACTTGCCCAGGGTCACAGGGAGCAACGTGGGTTTGAACCCACAACCTCAGAGTGCTAAGGCTGTAGTTTTAATTTATTTGATTTTATTTCTTCCATTTGTGCATCGCACATACCTATATAAGCTATAGGTGACATTACAGAGGAAGGAGTTAGCAGAGGGTAGGAAGGACAATGGAGGGCAGGAGGAGAGGATACAGATGATTAAGTGTCAAATAATGAGTTTTCAGTTTCTTCCAGAATATGGTGTGGTTAGGTTCCGTCCTGGTCATTCCAAGTTTTTATGCCTAGAAAGGTGAACATAGAGTGGAAAACATGTTTGTATTGCAGGTTTTTTTGTAGAAGGGAGATTTAGAAGTATTCTGTTGAGGATTCTGCACCACACACTAGATGTCATTTCAAAGGTGCCCCTCTACGTCTACTAGAAATGTTTCTGGTGGTCCTACTAGTTAATCACCGACTCTTTAATTGTTCTGTAATCACAGAGAACTCCTTACCTGAAAATTCTCAAAGCCAAAGATGTCCAGGATACCAATGGACTGAAAGTCCTCCTTTCCTCTGATTTTGGCATTGATCTTGTTAATGAGCCAGGAGAAGCATTGGGAGTACAGGGCCATAGCGAGTGAATCCCTGGAGTCTGCTGCCTTAACACAGAGAAAAGAGATGGCCCTAAGTGAGAAACAGAACGTTTAGCTCCCTTTTCATATTACTGAAGACCAAGGTTTATTGGCAGTTCCTTCCTTGTGTATTTCCTACTAAGTGCATTTCATTACTAGTCCTGAGCTGTGGAAGTTTATTTATTTATTGAAAATATTATTAAGCTGGTCTATCCAATAATACTAGGTGGTATACAGAATAGAAAGCAAAAATGTATAAATTTTTAAATGCAACAGTAAAATATGCACAAAACATCCCTCATCCCTTGAAACCCCACCCAATCCTCACATACCAACTTTAAATATATCCACTAACAAACACCTCAAGTCACAAGGTATTCCTGCATTATAGTCCAAAATTGAATGACATAAGTCCTCTTGTTCTTTCTGAAACGTGCCATGTTTTCCATCAGTCCCACATATCGTAGTTTCTGACACAATTTCAAAATTGAAAAAGGGGGGTTCCGATCACCTGCAATAACAGAACATACTGCAAAATATAGCACTATTCTGGTATCCATATCATAATCCTCAGGAATTAAAGTAAGACATGCTGTCAAGGAGATAGAAACCCCCAGCATACAAAGAAGAGCAGACTGTATGGAAGTCCAGAACCACCAAAGCCGAAACAGGAAGTTGTGTCATTGGGGACAATTCACAGCAGTAGTAAACTGATTATTGTCTGAAGAAAATATATCAGTTAATTTGGGCCATATTATTTTGACTTCTCATTTGAAAGGAACTAACTCAGACTCTACCTGTTTTTCAAATGATCATTCCTTTCTTTTAGCAAAGTTAGTTGAGACAGTGACAGGGTTACAGCTGCAAAAATACTCCGTCAACATCAACTTGTTTATTTAAAATTATTTATAACCCACCTATCTACAAATCTAGGCGGGAAACAATAAAACATACAAAATCAGTGACACAAACTCACATTCAATGACAGCAAAATACAAATCATGTAAAAACATAAAACCTACAATGTATATACTGTATACAGACAATCAAGAAATCTTGAAAAAGACATCAAGAAAAAATACCAGCAATAAAATACAGCATTGCTGCCAAAAACACGCTCAAACAAAACTGTTTTTACTCCTTTCTTGAATTGACAAAGCACCGTCAATTGCCGTAGTGACAATAAATTATTCCACAATACCGGGCCCTGAACCGAAAGCATTGATTTATGATTGCTGGTGAGTTTCATAATGGCTAAAGATGTAATTTCTAGTCTCAAACTGTCAGCAGGTAAAGAGGAATGCCATCGAAACAAGAAGCGAACAACAGAAGGACAATTGTTCTGAAGAACTTTAAACAGGTAATGAACCTTAAATTCAACCCGCATCTTGATGGGAAGCCAATATGGTCAAATTTAGAAGCATTCTGTGCCATCTGCAAAGCATGCAAAACATATTTAAGCAAAACCCAAATATATAGAATTACAATAATCAAGCAACGGCGTTATCATTAAAGTAACAACTGTGTGAAAATTATCTTCTGATAAATAATCATGTAATCTTCTCAACAACTGCAATTTGAAAAACACACTGGAGACCACGGTCTTAATGTGGGCCTTAAAAGACAAAGAAGAATCTAGCACAACTCCTAAGTGCTTACATTGATTTTGCAGAGAAATTTCAGAGGGACACGATGCTAGATTCTTTCCACGAACCAACAAAAAGACTTCAGTTTTTACAACATTTTAGTTGTTGATTTAGTGCAATTAGGATTTCGTTCAAATGACAGTACTGAAACAGTTTTGCTAGCTTTGATGAGAAATTTAAGATGTAATCATGATAAAGGAATGCAGACTTTGATTATGTAATTGGATATGTCAACAGCTTTTCATTTTGTTAGGCATGAAGTATTTGTAGGTAGATTAAGTTGCATTTGGTATTATGGGTGAAATCTTGAGATGGTTCATTGGTTTTTTTACAACACAGAGAGGGCCATTTTCGATAGGATGTCTAAGTCCAACTTTGGATGTTCAGGCCGTCAAAAAGTCCAAACATAAGAAGAGCTTTACTGGGTCAGACTAATGGTCCATCAAGCCCAGTAGCCCCGTTATCACGGTGGCCAATCCAGGTCCCTAGTACCTGGCCAAAACCCAAGGAGTAGCAATATTCCATGCTACTGATACAGGGCAAGCAGTGGCTTCCCCCAGACTATAGACTTTTCCTCCAGGAACCTGTCCAAGCTTTTCTTAAAACCAGCTACGCTATCCGCTCTTACCACATCCTCTGGCAACGCGTTCCATAGCTTAACTATTCTCTGAGTAAAAAAAAAATTTCTCCTATTGGTTTTAAAAGTATTTCCCTGTAACTTCATTGAGTGTCCCCCAGGTTCAACCAAACAAATGTCCAAGTTGGAAACATCCAAATGGTCTGCATTTGGACATAGGAGGGGGCCACACAGATGTGCCCATAAAGCAGTGGAGCACCTTAGAGGGCACTGCTGTGAACTTCACATAAAGGGTGTCAGATGATCTCATTTTACTCAGCTGGAAGCAGTGGCGTAGCGAGGGGAGAGAGAGGTGCCTGAGGCAGTGGCGCTCTTTCCCCCGCCCTCGTCTCTGACCCCCCTTCCCTTCTCTCTAGCTATTCAACGTACTCCTGGCCACTCCCTCTGATGCCACTTCCTATGCACGGCACCTGGAAGTGGCATTGGAGGGAGCACATTGAAGCTGTTGCTCGCAGTGGTGAACGAGGTACGAGGGAAGGGGAGCAAGCGAGCAGCGGCGAGAGGAGTGGCAAAAGGCTAGGTGCCGACCTCCACCTTTACTATGCCAATTAGTTACTCTGCTTTTAGACATTCTGTTATTTACTGATGGAATAATTTTTAAAAGTTAACATTTGCCCATTTTCTTTAAGTTTGTCATCTACCTTAGAAATGATAACATTAGATTAGATGGAAAACAATGGAAAGTTTTAAAAGGGGTCGAAACCTACTGAGTACGAGTCCCACGTAGTGTCATAGGACTTGCACACTATAGATGATGAGGAGAACGGAAGACGATGTCCCATGCAATGACGGCAGGTGAACGCTTCCAAAAGCTTCAAGAACATATGCTGTGCAGTGTTCCTGAGCAGCTTCCATTGCGATGGCATCTCCCATCCTCGGAGAAATAAAATTACTCTCCAAAAGCATACTTTTCAAAGCTACAGTATTTCTCTATGGAACTCGATGCTTAAGAAGTTGCCTCCGCTGAGGCAGACCAGAGGTCCATCTCGCCCAGCGGTCCACTCCCGCGGCGGCCCATCAGGCCCATTGCCTGAGCAATGGTCCCAGACTATCCCTATAACCTACCGCTACTCTTATCTGTACCCCTCAATTCCTTTATCCTCTAGGAACCTATCCAAACCTTCTTTGAAGCCTTGTAATGTGTTCCGGCCTATCACAGCCTCCGGAAGCGCGTTCCATGTGTCCACCACCCTCTGGGTGAAAAAGAACTTTCTGGCATTTGTTTTAAACCTGTCTCCTTTTAATTTTTCCGAGTGCCTCCTTGTACTTGTGGTTCCCCATAATCTGAAAAATCTGTCCCTGTCTACTTTTTCTATACCCTTCAGGATCTTGAAGGTTTCTATCATGTCTCCTCTAAGTCTCCGCTTTTCCAGGGAGAACAGCCCCAGCTTTTTCAGTCTGTCAGTATATGAGAGGTTTTCCATACCTCTTATCAGTTTAGTTGCTCTTCTCTGGACTCCCTCAAGTACCGCCATGTCCTTTTTGAGGTACAGCGACCAATACTGGACACAGTACTCCAGATGCGGTCGCACCATTGCACGATACAGTGGCAGGATGACCTCCTTTGTCCTGGTCGTGATACCCTTCTTAATGATACCCAACATTTTGTTTGCTTTTCTTAAGCCTGTGGCGCACTGTGCCGACGCCTTCAAAGACGTGTCCACCATCACTCCCAGGTCTCTTTCAAGGTTACTTACCCCTAGCAGTGATCCTCCCATTTTGTAGCTGAACATCGGGTTCTTTTTCCCTACATGCATGACCTTGCATTTCCCTACGTTAAAGTTCATTTGCCATTTTTTGGCCCATTCTTCTAGCGTCGTTAGGTCCCTTTGCAGATCTTCGCAGTCTTCCATGGTTTCAACCCTGTGGTAGAGTTTGGTGTCATCCGCAAATTTAATAACTTCACAATTTGTTCCCGCCTCCAGGTCATTAATAAATATATTGAACAGGAGTGGTCCCAGCACCGACCCCTGCGGAACTCCGCTCGTGACCCCATGCCAGTCTGAGTAATGGCCCTTCACTCCAACCCTCTGTTTCCTGTCTGCCAGCCAGTTTTTGATCCATCGGTGGACCTCCCCTTGCACAGTGTCTCCACAGCTTTTTAAGCAGTCTTTCGTGCGGTACCTTGTCAAAGGCTTTTTGAAAGTCAAGGTAAATGATGTCAATGGATTCCCCTTTATCCACCTGTCTGTTTACCCCCTCAAAGAAGTACAATAAGTTTGTGCTTCATGCACAAAATAGGCAGTAATCACATTACAGCACTGATAAGGCAAATACACACCTTTCCCTTAACTTAGGAAAGACCCTACTGAAGACTGGGAGGGGATGCCTTTGAATTTATGTGTGTATTTGGAAAATAAATCAACCCAGGATATGTGAGCATGCCAAAGTACAGGTAGAACCATAAGCACATGAGTTCCCTGTTTTGAAAACTCATTGGTGTCTCTGCAAGGAAATGTTTGTGTTTATGAGAGCACTCAGGCATATAATTATTCCAAGGAAAGGGAGACCCTTGAGCAGAGCCAGAAAAGATGGGAGTGGGAGTTAAAATCAACTGGGAGTAGGGTGGTTGAAGGAGACAAGCTCAAGGAAGAGAGAAATAGGAGTAAGGCACACAAAATTCACATTTACCTCTTCTATGGTGAGAGGAGAGCTGATTGCCTCCCCTCGTAAGATCCGAGATCTTTGGGTCAACACCTCGGAGAGCTGCAATGAGTCCAACCCTAGTAGCTTCTCAATGTTACTCAGAACTGGGGGTACAAAGAAAATATTTATATTACTCAGTCCATACTTATAAAGTTAAGAGTACAGAAATGAGTTATTATATTGGATCAGTCCAAAGGTTCATTTAGCCCAGAATCCTGTTCTTTCAGTGGCCAATCAAAAAAGTTACAAGATTTCATACTTAGCCCAGAGATAAGCCATTCTAGAACAGGTATACGTGAATCAATTTTTCACTCCTTCACTCAATGAACTTACAGGGTAAGTAAGATTGGTTGACTTTTTTAAGGTATGATGACCAGAACTGAATACAATAGTCAAGGTTAGGTTGCAACATGGAGTACTGCAGAGACATTCGAATATTCCTGCTAATAAATCCTAGCATTTTATTTTGTTTTTTCGCAGACAGATCTTTTTCCTAGGTGTTGACCCCTAAGGTGGACCTTAGTTATGATTTGCATTATTCTTCCCTATGTGCATCACCGTGCTTTTAGCCATTTGGCTACCCAGTCTTCCAATTTCCTAAGTTCTTGCTGCAATTTTTCACAGTCCGTACATGTTATAACAACTTTAAAGAGTTTTGTTTCGTCTGCAAATTTACCCTCCTCCCCCCCCCTTCTTTTCAAAACTGTGGAAGCAGTTTTTAGTGCAGACCTGTGTGTGTTAGGAGTAGCACAGAGCATTCAGCACACCAGCCGGCACTAAAAAACACTATTGCAGTTTTCTAAAAGGGGGGGGGGGTTATCACTTCACGTCATTCCAATTTCTAGATCATTTATAATAATGTTAAATAGCACTCTACTATTCGTCATCTTCCATCCTTTATGTTCTGTCCAAAAACCAATTTCTAATCCACAAAGAACATTGCCTATTATCATGTGACTCAAATTTCTCATGAGGAACTTTGTTGAAATCTTTCTGAAAATCTAGGTCTACTACATCAACCAGATCACCTTTATTTACATGTTTATTCACACTTTCAAGAAAATGAAGCCAGTTGGTGAGGCAAGACTTCCCTTGGCTGACCCATTAAACTATGTTTGTCTACATGTTCTATAATTTTATTCTTCATAATAGATTTTGAAGTCAGACTTACAGAAACCTCTGGAACCCTTTTAAAAAATCAACATTATATTGGCTACCCTCCAATCTTCAGGTACTATAGATGATTTTAACGACAGGTTATATACATATCACTAAAAGCAGATCAGCAATTTCATGTTTGAGTTCTTTCAGTACCCTGGGATGTATACCATCTAGTCTAGGTGATTTATCATTCTGACTTGTCAATTTAGCTCAGTACGTTTTCCAGGTTCACTGAAATTTGTTTTTAGTACCTTTGTATTGTCACTCTTGAAAACCATTTCTGATTCACGTAGATCTCTTACATCTTCTTTCATAAAGACCAAAATAAAGAATTCATTCAGCCTCTCCACTATGAACTTGTCCTCCTTAGAGCTCCTTTTGCTCCTTGATGTAGCGGACCCACAAATTCCCTCACAGACTTTCTGCTTCTGATGTACCTGTGAATTTGTGTCTGTAATAGTCTCTTTTACCTCATGACAACTGCCTCTAGCCTTTTTGCCACCATTTTAATTCATATCTTACATCTAGTTTAGACTTCCAAGATGACATGCTTCTTTTAACTTTATTTGCCCAAACATTTACCTGATTCTATCACAGTTGCTCTTTTGAAAGTTAAGTGCTGATGCTGCAGATTTCCTAATGTCTTCAGCAATGAAGTTAAAGTCCCGGCACCATGACCTCTTGCACCAAGTCCTGCATTCCACTAAAGGCTGGATCTAAAATACTTCTAGCAGTCATTGGGAGTGTGTGGCACAGGGGTTAGAGTTAGGCTGTGGGTTCAAATCCCTCACTGCTCCTTGTGACCCTAGGCAAGTCACTTAATCCCCTCATTGCCCCAGGTACACTAGATAGGACAGATAGGGAAATATGATAAAGTACCTTAATGTAAAACCACATTTATTTCATTTGGATCTTTACCTTCCCAGCATTTCCTCGCATGACATTTCTCGAGTCAGTATTGGAGTAATTGAAATTGCCTGCCAAATAGTGATATAATCTCGCCAATATGGGGCTCATAATCAAAACAAAAATACTTCCAAAAACCGGCCTAAGTTGGTACTTGGATGACCTAAAAGACAGATCATCCATGTGACGATATTCGAAACAGGTTTTTGGACGTATCCAGAGACTTCTAATTGGCAAACTATTGATTGGATTTGTAGCATTTTTATGGTTTGCAGTCTGTTCGATTATATTTAAAGTGGGAAAGAAGAATAGGGAGAGGTATGGCCAGTGGGAAAAAGGAGGTATTGATGCTCCAGTATAAGACTCTGGTGAGACCTCATTTAGAAGAAGTAAAAAAAAAAAAAACCCAACAAATTTTTAGAATATTGTGTACAATTCTGGAGGCTGCACCTTCAAAAAGATATAAAAAGGATGGAGTCGGTCCAGAGGAAGGCTTCTAAAATGGTGCATGGTCTTCATCATAAGATGTATGGGCACAGGAAAGTTGAGAGAGGGAAGATATCATAGGGACGTGGCATAAATGCTCATTAGTTCTGGAATGAGAAGGCATAGGATGAAGTTAAAAGGTGATAGGCTCAGGTGTAATCTAAGGAAATACTTTTTTACAGAAATGGTGGTAGATGCAGGGAACAGTCTCCTTGAAGAGGTGGTGGAAACAGAGACTGTGTCTGAATTCAAGAGGGCCTGGGATAGGCACGTGGGATCTCTCGGAGAGAGAAAGAGAAAATGGTTACTGCGGATGGGTAAACTGGATGGGCCATTTGGCCTTTATCTGCCATACCTGGTTTGTAACCCATTCTGAGCTCCTTTGGGAGTACGGGCAAAACAAAATTGAATAAATAAAAGAACTAAAAATCATGTCCAGATGATTTGCTACTCGAATTTATCAAAATTGCCCCAATCGTGACTTTGCCTTCTACACCCAGAAATCCAGTGTTGAATATTTGAATATAACTTCAAACATCAACATGGAATTTGAATATTAATCAGAAAAACTTTAGAGGAGGGGGTACAATAAACAAGTGAAAACCACCTATGTTGTTTGCAAGAATATGGATAAATACGTAGTTTACTTCCTTCTATGCTTGTTTTTACATTCTTATTATCAATGAGCATACTATCAGAGTCAGCAAAGTTCAGACAATGCACATTTGCCAGTAGATTTCCAATATAGCAATAATGCCGAGAGAGAAACTCAAGCCATCAAACCTTCCAAGGGGTTTACTGTAAGTAAATCCTAATTAACCCCTACAGCATCACTCTGGCATACTCTTCTCCCCCCGCACCAATACCTGCGGGCTGCCAGAGACATCGAGGCCTTCCCGGGTTGAGAGGAGCATAGGAGCACTACTCCACCCCTCCCCCAAACCAGCAGGGGACTACTCCATTGAAAGCCTCAGCACCATCAGAAAGCCGTTTCTTCTCCCTCCCCCCGCACCGATACCTGCGGGCTGCCGGAAACATCGAGGCCTTCCCAGTTTGAGAGGAGCATGGGAGCACTGCTCTGCCCCTCCCCCGAACCAGCAGGGGACTACTCCATTGAAAGCCTCAGCTCCAATGGCATGCAGCCGTTCAGCGCGTCGATGAAGGCGCGTGCACCTTAGTGCGCGCCTTGGTGAAGCGATTGCAGGGAAGCCAACCGACCTCCACTGACCGCGCAGCCACTCGCTGTGGGTAAACACAGCCCCCTCGAGGAGCTCCATAGGACTCCAACAACCTGCACCGAGCCCACGGCTCAGGTCTCTCAACCCGCCTCTCCTCCTACAGGGCCAGGCACGTGAGCGTTCTTCACCTCCAGAAATGGATGGGAACCTTCTCTTCTACCACAACGCCCAGAGCCGACCACCTGTTTCTGCCCGCCTGCCTGTTTCCATCAACACCCTGGCCACTGGCCAATACCCTGGCTGAATTTTTCAACAGCAAAATCTCCAATCTGAGATCCACCCTATCAGCCGCCTCAAACAATCATCTGAATTACCCTGTCGCCCAGCCCTTTGATGAACCCAGGGCTGATCTATTCTGGAACAAGTTTACCATCTCCACCTGGCAACAATTCTGCAAGTTTTACTCATGATACGCCAATTCCCACTGCAGACTAGATAGTTGCCCGCCAAATGTAATGAAAATTGCCCCGGTCACCTTCAAAGCCAAACTACACACTTGGATCTCCTCCCTTCTACAGTCCGGTACCTTCACGGAGGAACTAGGCCAGATCCTAATCACTCCGATTGTAAAAAACCCCAAAGAATCCATCAGCCTGACATCTAATTACAGAGCCACTGCGAACATTCCCCTCTTTACAAAGTTGATGGAAGGTCTGGTCAACCAATATCTAGTGACCTACCTGGACAAATTCAACATTCTAAACGATAACCAGTCAGGTTTTCATTCCGGTCACAGCATTGAAACTGTTATTGCCTCTCTGCTAGACTCCCTCCATAACCTGTTTAGTCAGGGCACAAGTGCTCTAGTCCTGCAATTCGATCTCAGCAGTGCCTTCGACTTAGTTGATCATGCCATTTTTTTGGACTGTCTGGAGTCAATCGGCCTCTCAGGTAACGTGTTAAAATAGTTTCAGGGTTTTCTAAGTAAACGATCATACCAAGTTTTCAGTGACAATACTCATTCCTTCAGCTGGGCTAACGCATGTGGAGTACCACAGGGCTCCCCCCCGTCCCCCACTCTATTCAACATATACCTGGCCGCTCAAGGTAACCTATTGCAAAGTCTGAAAATCAAATTTTACATCTACGCTAATGACATCACCATAGTTTTCCCCTAACTAACCTAACTCCCGAGACAAAAAATCACCTTGCATCTATCCTAAAGCAAATCGAACTATGGATGACAGACTTCAAATTGAAACTCAATACAGATAAAACCAAATTCTTCCAGGTGAGCCCGAATGACAAAATCAAAGATTCATCAATCTCCTTGAATGGTCAAGTCTTTCCTATCACAAATTCCTTAAAAATTCTAGGAGTGACCCTAGATCGCAACCTTACCTTTGAAGCACACACCGACCTACTGGTCAGGAAAGGCTTCTTATGGAAATTAAGAACCATCCAAAAATACTTTGACGCTACCTCTTTCCGCCTACTGGTGCAATCCTCCATTCTAAGCATACTTACTGTAATATCATCTATTTGGGGGTCTTTCAAAAAAACCATCCAAAGACTCCGAATCATCCAATATTCAGCAATACGGCTGATGTATGGACTAAAAAAATGGGAACACTTAACCCCTTACTACCAAAAACTCTACTGGCTATCCTTGGAAGCAAGAGTACAGTTCAAGTTTTCCTGTCTCTGTTTCAAATCCATCCTTGATTCGGCCCCCTTTACTTCGTTCCCTATTTTATCCTAGACCGCCCTTCCAGTCCCACACGTAAAATCCACCTGTTCAGCCACCCATCTCTAAAGGGTTGCCACTACAAAAGATTCCAGAATAGAACTCTTGCCTTCCAAGCAATATTATCTCACACTCCTCATCCTACCTAAACTTCAGGAAATTATTAAAAACTAACCTATTTAACTGATTTATAGCCTAACTCCCCTATGCCAGTCCCCTTGTTCCCCTATATTATATTGTACCTGCATCCTGTTTCCCTTTAATTGCATCTCCATTCGCTGACTGTACCAATATCCGCTGACTGTCTAGTCCTTCTTATTTTATATTATATGCGCTGATTGTCCAGCCCTCTCAATTGTATCTTCTTTCGCTGATTGTACCAAATTTCGCTGTTTGTCCAGCCTTCTTTATTGTAAACCGCCTTGAACTTCTACAGCTTTGGCGGTATTTAAGAAATAAATTATTATTATTATTATTATACTTCATAGCTGCTTACCGGGATCACACAGTATGAGCTGATCAGCCAGTAGGGGTTACCTGCTTTGGTAGTTATCTGTGCTCCACCCGTTGTCATAAATTCAATGTTCCCCAAATGCAGGGTGCCAGAAAGAAGTTGGAACACATCTTGAATTTCTTCTGGGCTGAAGTCCATCACGTTGAAAGCTCTCTTTTCAAAACATATGAAATCAAATAAGTCAAATGTTTTCACATTGATTATATGACAATGCTTTGATAGCCATCTAAGGTAAAACTGTCTGAACAGGGACAAGAGAAAGGGGCAGTAATCATAAATCTAGAGTAGTGTTCTTCAACCATGTGCTGGTCCACAGGGCCAGCACGTGCATCAGGCCCAAAACAGAGTTCTTCAACCGCCAGTCCACGGTGTGATCGATGCGATGATATCTTCAAGCCAGCTCCCTCTTCCTCACTAATTCAGTGCACAAAGCCACGGGCAGGGGCTCCTACGGGCGTCCTGCGCCTGAACCGGAAGCCTTCTCTTTGACGTTGCAACGTCAGAGGGAAGGCTTCCAGATGAGGCACGGGACGCGCAAGAAGCCAGCCTGAAGATAATATCGGGGGCAGCATAAAATGGTCAGGCAGGAGCAGGCCAGAAGGTAAGGCATAGTATGGAGGGAGGGAGACAACAAAGGTAGGGGGGAATGATTTTATTTTTTAATTTAGTGATTGAATTATGTCAATTTTGAGAATTTACATCTGCTGTCAGTGTGTTTTATATGGTTTAATTTTGTGGTTAACCATTATGTGTTGTTAATAAGATTATATTGTGTATCTGTGAAAAATGAATGGAAAAAATAGTGTTACAATTAGTACTATTATGGGGGAGGGGGTCTGGGGTGGAGATTGGGTAGAGATGGCCGGGGTCTGGCCCACAACTTAGCCCCGTGTTCTTCAACCGCCAGTCCACGAACCGATGCCGGTCCACAGAATAATTCTTTTATTTCTGCCGGTCCATAGGTGTAAAAAGGTTGAAAAACACTGATCTAGAGAACAGGAAAAGTCCACAAAAAGCATACGCTAAGAAAGATACAAGATAACCAGTTTAAATATTGCAGGGACATAAGAAAAAAATAGGGAGAGAGGATGGTATTGGGAGACGACGACTGGGGGAATCAGGAAGGGAAATGGGCTGAGGAAGCAGAAAAGACATGGACTAATGATCCAGGATGAGAGTGGGAAGGGAGAAGAGACAAATACATGCAGATGGGATGCTGAGAATAGATTAGAGGATTAGGAACAAGGGGGACACATTTTACCATGATTCTGTGAAACATATCCGTGTCATTCAATGTCTCATCTTTCACACAGCCAGTCTGGTTGAGGTAGTGGTATGTCTCTGGCTCCGAGATACACAGGGCATCTAGAGGTGAAATCCGAGCAGAAAAAGGAAATAGCTGGGATGTTCTTTATTACAAAGACTGGAAGCTTCATGGTAATGCACTCACTGAAATACTATATGAAAACCCTGACACACCAAATCTTTGGGGAAATGCCTCTGGATCTCCGTCAGCCCCAGGGTCAACACATTTTCAAATCGAAGTGGGAGTCTCTTTCACTTTAACTCTCCCAAATTAAGGGCCCCTTTTATCAAACTGCAGTAGAAGTTTATATCACAAGACAGCGTAGCAAATTCTCCGACATTCATAGAATTCCAATGAGCTTCGGAGCAATTACCTCACCAGCCCACACTAAAACCTCTAGCGCAGCTTAGGAAAAAAAAAAAAAGGGGGGGGGGGGGGGGGGTTGAGATACTGATTAAAATTTGAAACTGGGAAAATTTTTTGATTTCCAAAAGTAAATCCCTACATTTGGGCAAATAAGCTGTTTATCGTGGGGAATGGGATTCTGCCAGGTACTACTGCAAACATGATACTGGGCTTCATGGACTGTTGGGCTGATCCAGAAGGCCATTCTTATGTTCCCTTATTAGCAAAAGAAGTAAAAGTTTTATAACCAGGGAGCAAGGGGTGGCAGGTGCCATCAAAAAGTCTGTCCCACTTTGCAGATCAAACGCAGACTTTTTTCTACTGTCAAGACTACCCCTGTGCTCTTTTCTATATCGGGACACAGAGAGAGCAGATTAATGCTACCGCCCCCACTTGGTTGGCCAGGGTACTGCAGCCTTACTTCATCCTAAATGTAGTTGTCTGTAGCCAAGTTAACTCAAGCTGGCTACGCCTTTCCAGAGTTGGGGTGTGACTAGTAAAATCACTAACCAAATCTTAACTTAGGGGAAATTAGAGAGAATCAGATTTGGATGTTACAGTAAGACAGGAAATAAGACTGTTTAAAAGTGCAAACACTGTGGGCTCCTTTTACTAAGCTGCGATAGCGGTTTTAGCGCGCGCTAGACACTAACGCCAGCATTGAACTGGCTTTAGTTTTTACACTTAGCGCAGGGGGCAGCGCGCGCTAAAAACGCTAGCACACCGTAGTAAAAGGAGTCCTGTATTTATTGCTTTCTGTTTCCAATAAATAGAGTAAAATATTAAAAAGAGTTAAAATCAATAAAAGTTTTAATCGATTTTTAAAATAATTTGTATTTTTTTCTCACTAGCCTAGAACTGGGTCCAGTTGCAGAAATTACTGTCTGCCGATTCTCTAAAGTCACTGTGCCTGGGCCAGGGAATGGGAAGGCCTGCCAGTGGGAGAGAGTGAGCAGATGAGCCCCCCGCCTGCCTAGGGTTAACAGATATCCAGATTTCCCTGGACATGTCCTCTTTTTGAGGACTGTGTCGGAAGTCTGGGCAGATTTTCAATTTAACAACTTCTGTCTGTGGAAACCGGAATTCTAGTAATCCTGTAGCAGCTCAGTCTATACGGAGTCCTCCTCCTCCTCCCCCCCCACACCTATCTGGAGTCCTTTTCCCTCTCCAGTCCCACCCCCCCACACACATACCTATCAGGAGTCCTCCTCCCTCTCTCTCCCCACCCCATGCAGAATCCTTTGCTTTCTCACCCGGTGCTTTTGTAACTCTTTGGCCTTCGTCAGCATCAGTGAACTAAACACGCTACCTTCAACGTCTCAGAAGCTTTCTTTCTGCAGAGAAAAAGCTTCCAGGTCGCCGAAGACAGAGTGCTTAGTTCACTGATACTGATGATGACCAAAGGATTACAGCAACGCTGGGTAAGCAAGCACAGGATCGAGGGGGGGGGGGGGAGAAAGAGCTAGACCATGGGAATGGGGAGGAAAGGGAAGGAAAGGATGCCCTAGATCAGTGTATTTCAACCTTTTTACACCCGTGGACCCACAGAAATAAAAGAATTATTTTGTGGACCGGCAAACTACTAGGACTAAAATTTAAAAACCCCATTTCCGCCCCATTTTCACAAGCCCGGTCTCCGCAAATCATTTGATCCCATCCACACAAGCCTCAGTTATGATTTAATATTGAATGTATTTAATTAAAGTATAAAAAGAAACAATATTCTGTATAATTGTCATTTTATAAATACAAATAATGCAGAGCAAGGATCAACAAAACCCTGTTTCCCCTCCCCTTCACATATATCCCCCTCTACTATAAGAAAACTGAATAAGCCAAATTATTACAGAATGCTACACAGAAATATGTAATGTAATGTAATGTAATTTATTTCTTATATACCGCTAATCCGTTAGGTTCTAAGCGGTTTACAGAAAATATACTTTAGGGTGCATTAAAATTATAAGTAAGATAGGTACTTAGAAATTCCCTTACTGTCCCAAAGGCTCACAATCTAACTAAAGTACCTGGATAATAATAAAGAAGTGAAAAATAGAGATAGAGGAAAAGATAAGAAAATAAACATTCTGACAAGACTACATTGATCTAAAGGACTTTGGAAGGTTGAAGAGAGGAGAGATAAGAATAGATGCAGAAGGGAGGAACCGTTGAACAATAGAATTCTGGGGAAATTTAAATGATAAAAATAAAACAAAACAAGTGGCAAAACAATGAATGAGATTAAAATAATTCATAAATATTATGCTAACAGAATACTGCAGTCACACATGACAGGAATAGTTTTAGGGGAGTGCAACTAGGGCAACTGCCCCCTGGTCAGAGAGCACCCTAAGCCAGCTGGAAGCTAAAGAAGCACTGCCTGGGCTTTGCAGTCCCCAGTTATGTCTAACACCAGCTCTAGCAGGATATATATTTCAAATCTGATATATTCTAATCACAAAATAGAAATAAAATTATTTTTTTCTACCTTTTGTCGTCTCTGGTTTCTGCTTTCGTCTTCTTTTCACTCTTTCTTCCAGCATCTGCCTTCTCTGTCTCTTCAATCAGCATCTGCCCCATCCATCCACTGTCTGTCCTCTCCCCCTTCCATATGGTATCTGTCTTCTTTCTATGCCCCTCTCCCCTTTCCATCCAGCCTGCGCCCCCTCTCTCCTTTTTACATGATTCATTCCAGCTTCACTGCTCTCTTCATTTTTATCTCTCCTACACCAGATCTACCATCGTCCCTCTCTGCTTATTTTTCTGCTGACCCCTTCCCATCATCAATCTCTCTACTTTCTCATGCCCGTCTCTCCCCTTCCCCTCCTCTAATCTCCCTGCCAGCTGTTTCCTTCCTTTTATCCTTCTTCCTTCCCTCCTCCTCCTCATGTCCAGCAGTAACTCTCTTCCCTTTCTCTCCTCCCAATAGTATCTCTCCTTCTCCTTCCCTCCAGGTCCAGTAGCAGCTGTCCCTTTCTTTCCCTTGCCCAGCAGCTTCCCATATTCCTTTCCCACCTCCCCTCCCAGCAATATCTCTCCTTCTCCTTCCCTCCAGGTCCAGTAACAGCTGTCCCTTTTTTTCCCTTGCCCAGCAGCTTCCCAGACTCCTTTCCCTCCTCCCCTCCTAGCAGCATCTCTCCTTCTCCCTCCCTCCAGGTCCAGTAGCAGCTGCCCCTTTTTTTACCATACCCAGCAGATACCCAGCCTCTAACAGTGGCTTTCTCACCTCCCAGCAACTCTCCTTACTTGCCAGCGCAGCGATTCAGGAAGGCAGCCTCGGGTCCTTTGTTGGGTCGCACTGCCTCTGAGAAAAGCAGAAGTTGGCAGCTGCGACTCAGCAAAAGCACCAAGGCTGCCTTCCTGAATCACTGCGCTGATAAGTAAGAAGAGCCGCTGGGAGGAGAGAAAGCATGCTGTCGGAGGCTCCCCATGACTACAGTTCATCGATCTTGCCGGCCGGTCTGCGGACCAGCAGTTGAAGAACAGTGCCCTAGATCTCCAGGGGAAGAAAGGGAAGAGCAGAGATACCAGACCAGACCATGGGAGGAAGGGAAGGGAGAGAGATGTCAGACCAGAGAAAGAAAGGAAGGAGGAGGAAGGTGAAGAAGGAAAAGACAGAAGGATGCTAAAGTGGGGGTGAGGAGAAGAGAAAGGAAGGAGGGAAGAGATATGCCAGACTATGAGATGAAAAGGATAAAGATTCCAGACAATAAGAGGGGGAAAGGGGGAAGACAGATGTCAGACCATAGGAGAGGAAAAAAGAGGGAGGAGATGGTACACAGGGATGTGAGGGGTGGGGAAACTTTCCTTTTTAGAGATGCATTTGCAAGTTAATCTTTTATTTTATTGCTTTACTTATTCTATTTCCCTCATATGTCTTATTACCCTTTTGTATTTTCCTTTAATGTCTCCTCTTTACTTTTCAAATTGTATTTCATCCCTCCTTACCTTGTGTTTAATAATGTTAATTTTTAGCATAATAAGTTTATTTATTAATTGTATGGACTGTTTTGTTACCTAATCTATGTAACTTTTTAAATGTTCACCGCTTAGAAACTTTGTCTAAGGCGGTTAATCAAGCCATCTAATAAACTTGAAACTTGAAAACTTGAAACTTGGGGAAAGAGAAGGGGAGAGCAAGGGAGGAGATGGTGCATAGGGATGGGAGGAACTGGATGGTCCTGGGGCAGAGCAGGGCAGGGCTAAATGTCTTCTTTTTATAAAAAAAGGAAATCTGGTAACCCTACTCCTGCCGGTCTTCTAAAAAAGGCATTGACGGGGACGGGAGTGGCTATGGATTGAAATGTTGTACTCCTTTTGCTTACTTTCATTGAACTTTGCATTCCTGTGTTTTGTTATGTTTGGAAATTTAATAAAATATACCTTGAAAAAAAAAAAAAGGTATGAGGGGGAGTTGGGGAATAAGAGGGGAGACAGCCCACTAGACCACTAGGCTTGTATGGTGGCTGGAGGGGGGAGCTTGCTGCTGGTAGAGTCAGCAGACAAAATCACTGAACACATCACAAAACACTGTGCCTATGCCTGCTGGATTGCTGGGCTTTCATCTCCCCCTGGGTAACCTTCTGGGAAAGGGGGAGCTTGTTCCGAAAGGATGGACTCCACCTTAACCGGGATGGAGCCAGGCTCCTGGCGCTAACGTTTTAAAAGGAGATAGAGCAGCTTTTAAATTGAGATGTGGGGAAAAGGCGACAGTTGCCCAGAAGCGGATGGTTTGGAGGATACTTTTGAAACAGGATATTTAGGGAGTCCTGGTAGAGAGATTCCGATAATGGTGAAAGAAAGCCAGGAGGGTTTAAGAGGAAGGCAGAGTAAAAGACTCAAATTTTCCCTGTCTTCTCAGCAGCCTGTAGTTGCAAGGAAAAAGCACAATTTGAAGAGTCTGTATGCAAATGCTAGAAGCCTAAAAAATAAAATAGAAGAGTTAAGAGTATATAGCACTGAATGATGAGGTAGATATAATAGACATCTTGGAGACCTGGTGGAAGGAGGACAATCAATGGGACACTGTGTTACCTGGGTACAAATTATATCGCAAGGATAGAGTAGATCAAATTGGAGGGGGAGTTTTGCATTATATTTTAAAGAGAGAATTGAATCAAATGAAATAAACATTCTGCATGGCATAGATAGCAGTGTGGAATCCTTATGGATAGAAATTCCATGTGTGAAGGGAAGGAATATAAAGGTAGGGTTATACTACCATCCCCTGGGACAAAATGAGGAGACAGATGAAGAAATGTTTTCTGAGATTAGGAAAGCTGGAGAAATGGGCAACAGTATAATAATGGATTTGTGGTACATGTGTGGAGTTGGAGTGAGTTCTGCACGGAGGGTCCTGACTTGTTGCCTGTGATGCAGTAAGATTTAAACCCCTGACACAAAATGAAACAGAGATTTCCCTGTCGGCTCAACTGGCTGCGGTGTCCGAGTGTATGAGCACTGATTACGGGTGCCTTGAAGAGACCCTGGATTCCATCGGCAACTACGTTTTTTTTGCTTTTTTCTGCTTATGAAGCAATGTTAGTGACTGTTGTACTGCAGTGCAAATTTATCCACATGATCACGTTTTGATTTTTTTCTGGCATGCTGATTTACATGGTGCTTCTCTGAGGGCTGCTACAGTGCCGTTTTTTTCCCACCATTGTTTATATTTCACACGTGTGCAAGCGGTTTACTTGTGTCTGCTTGCTATATAAGAAGTGGAGTTTTTTGCCATATGAAGCTGAACTGAGGCTTTTTTCCCACTTCTTTTTCCATTTGTGAATGAGTGAGTGAAGCGTGTGTATGTGCTGGTGAGGCCTTGCAGTGTCTTTGAGACCCCTGTTTGTTCCATATAGGGTATTGATTGAGTATTTGGTGATTTCAACTACTCCAAAATTGACTGGTTAAATATTACATTGGGGAGTGCTAAGAAGGTAAAATTCCTAGATGTCATAAATGACTTCCTCTTGGAGCAACTGGTCCGGGAACTGACAAGAGGTGGTGCTATTTTAGATTTGGTCCTTAGTAGAATGCAAGACATAGTAGGGGAGTTAACTGTGTTGGGTCCATTTGGAAACAGTGATCATAATGTGATCGAATTTGAGCTGATACCGGGAGTAACGTCACAAAAGAAATCTACTGTAGGGGTGTTAAATTCTCGAAAGGGCGACTATGATAAAATGAGGAAAATGGTTAAAAAGAAGTTAAAAGGATCAGTTGTGAAGGTCAGGAATATAAACCAGGCATGGATGTTATTTAAAAATACTGTCGTAGAAGCCCAGACCATATGTATTCCACATATCAGCAAAGGTGGAAAAAAGAGGAAACGAGAACCGATGTGGTTAAAAGGTGAAGTGAAAGAGGCTATTAGCGCCAAAAAAACATCCTTTAAAGAATGGAAAAAAGATTTGAATGAAGAAAATAAGGAGAAACACAAACATTGGCAAGTTAGATACAATTTTATTGATAAAGACAGCTAAAAAAGAATATGAAGAGAAACTTGCAAAAACTCAGCAATTTTTTTAGGTTTTAAAAAAACCTGTGAGGACTTGTTGCTAAAATCGTCTGTAGTACCTGAAGATTGGAGGGTGGCCAATGTTACGCTGCTTTTGAAAAAGGGCTCCAAGGGAAATCCAGGAAATTACAGACCGGTAAGCCTCACTTTGGTGCCGGGCAAAATGGTAGAAACGATTATAAAAAATAAAATTGTGGAACACGTAGACAAGCATTATTTAATAATAATAATAATTATAATTATTGTTTATATACCGCCAAAGCCAAAGTAGTTCGAGGCAGATAACAATAAAGAAGAGCTGGACTTTCAGCGAAAAAAAACAATGAAGTCTTTGAGTACATGAATATTTGTACAGAGTAAGGTTACATTGTAGGGGCGGGTTTACAATAAGAAGTGGGTCGAGGTGGTTTACAGTAAGAAGGGCTGGTCATACAGCATGGGGTAAGCAGTGAAGACTTTAAGAATCCTTGGTCACAAATCGGTTGAACAGGTTGATTTCAACCGATTTGTGAGACAGAATCAGCATGAGTTCAGCCAAGGGAGATCTTGCCTCAAATTTGCTTGACTTCTTTGAAGGTGTGAATAAACATGTGGATAAAGATGAGCCGGTTGATATAGTGTATCAGATTTTCAGAAAGTTTTTTTTTTCTCTCTCTTTCTGTTTTAAATTCTTTATTCATTTTATAACTTACATCAAGTACTAATCAAGTATTAATTTTTAACATTGTAACATAGATAGTTCACTTGAGATTTTACAATTGATCTTTATCAAATTAAATTTATCCCCCTCCCTTCCTTCATTTTATATTTCATAAAATCATTTTCTTCAATAATAAAAATCCCCCCTCCCCCGCCCTCTTTTTCATTTGTACTAAACAGGGAAGAAAAATGTATACTTATTATCCCAGGACAAGCAGGCAGGTATTCTCACAAGTGGGTAACGTGATCCAACGGAGCCCCCGATGCGGACGTCTCACAAGCAGTCTTGCTTGAAGAAACTCGAAGTTTTGGCACATGCTCGAGTGCTTTCCCGCCCATCTCCTCAGTTCTTACTTTTCCGCAGAGCCGAGAAGTCCATCTTTGATTCTCTGCATGAAGTATTTTCACTTGCGCCTTCTTAAGTCCGCGGTTTTGGGTGATTTTTTTCTCAGAATCGCTGATTTTTATCGTGCTTTCTTGTTTAAAAAAAAATAAAAAATTTCTTCCATCCGTTCGACCGGGCAGGCCATGTGGCCGCAGCCCCGTGGCTTCGATCTTGCATCGGAGCTTTTTCGGCCTATGTCCCGGCCTGCGACCGGTTTTAAAAAGTGTTCCAAGTGCCAGCGCGCGATTTCACTGACGAAGGTCACCCACTTGTGAGAATACCTGCCTGCTTGTCCTGGGATAAAGCACAGTTACTTACCGTAACAGTTGTTATCCAGGGACAGCAGGCAGCTATTCTCACATCCCACCCATCTCCCCTGGGTTGGCTTCTCTGCTAGCTATCTGAACTGAGGAGACGCGCCCTACGCTGGGCAGGAAGGCACTCGCGCATGCGCGGTGCGGGCGACTCAAAACTTTGAGTTTCTTCAAGCAAGACTACTTGTGAGACGTCCGCATCGGGGGCTCCGTTGGATCACGTTACCCACTTGTGAGAATACCTGCCTGCTTGTCCTGGGATAATAAGTATACATTTTTCTTCCCTGTTTAGTACAAATGAAAAAGAGGGCGGGGGAGGGGGGGATTTTTATTATTGAAGAAAATGATTTTATGAAATATAAAATGAAGGAAGGGAGGGGGATAAATTTAATTTGATAAAGATCAATTGTAAAATCTCAAGTGAACTATCTATGTTACAATGTTAAAAATTAATACTTGATTAGTACTTGATGTAAGTTATAAAATTAGAGCTATCTAATTTTTTTAAACGAACAGGGGTCCAGAAGGCTCTATGCAACAAGAAAAACCATGTTTGTCTCATAGATGCGGACATTGTACATATCATCCTCCAAGACCAAATTCGTGGCCAATGAGATGCAGTAATTGGATGCTTAATCTCAATGCTCCAGATGTCTCTAAGACCAGTCCTTGGGTTTTTATTTATTAATTTAGATATTAATTTGTACCACTGTGCAGCCTGGTGTCCCAGGAAGTCCGTCTGAAAGCATAAGAACTCTAAATTATATTGATTATTAAGATTTTTCCATTCAGGGAACCCCACCTGAATGGCCTGCTTCAGTTGCAACCATTTATAACTGTGATTTATCCAGACCAAATTTATGTTGCAACTGTGAAAAATCAAGCAGTTTACCATTTGATATAACATCTTCTAAAATACGTATTCGTGCTATCATCCAATGCTTCCAGACGACCTTAAATCCACCAATTTGGATCTTGGAGTTAAGCCATATAGTTTGATTTGTAGAATTTTGTATTGGAATAGGTGTTAAATTATTAACATATCTTATAGTTTTCCATGTATCTGTTAATATTCTGTTTTCTTTATACAACCTAGGCATTTTGATGCTAAGAACATGATACAGTTGACATGTATTATCTTCTGTGATATGTATTATCTTCTGTGATATGTATTATCTTCTGTGAAATTGAAGTATCATAATCCTTTACTGTTCCTGTAACTTACCCTTATCCTGAAATGTAATTCTACTGGAACTGCCCAGATAATTTCTATATTGTAATCCGCCTAGAACCGCAAGGCACAGGCGGAATAGAAATCCGTAATGTAATGTAATGTAATACAGCCTCAGAGGAAACAGGAGCTGCCATTCCAATCTCAGCCAATCTGGGGGACCCAATATATACCCTGGCGCATGATATAGGACTGATGATACCTATAAAAATTGGGAAAATTTACCCCTCCCTCTGTAATTGGTTTTTGTAGAGATACTAAGGCAACCCTAGCAAGTCTACCCAGCCAAATAAATTTTGTAAGAATATTATTTAATTTTTTATAAAAAGACCCCTGAAAAAAAAACTGGTATCATACCCATTTGGTAACAAACCACAGGAGAAATCATCATTTTTATAGCTTGGACTCTCCCCCACCAGGATAAATGTAAAGGATTCCATTGCTTACATAGTTCTGTAACCTTCTGTAATAAACATTTTTCATTCATTTTTATTGTTTCTTCCAGTGTGTTTTTTATCCATATACCCAAATGTTTTATTCCCTCATCTTTTCAGACAAAGGGAAATGAATTGAATAATCCTTTTGTACAATAGACATTAAGTGGAAGAACTTCAGATTTATTCCAATTTATTTTATAATCTGAAAATTTTCCAAATTTCTCAATCATTTCAAGTAAGCAAGGAATGGTTGTCTGAGGATTTCTCAAATAAAGCAGTATATCATCTGCATAAGCAGAGACCTTGTAATCCCGATCTGAATATGGAATACCCTGTTTCTCTTTCGTTTGCTGAATAGCTAATAACAAGGGTTCTAATACAATATCATAAAGCAAAGGAGATAAGGGACAGCCTTGTCTAACCCCCCTCTTGAGACTAAAACATTCTGAAGAATTATTATTAATATATAATCTGGCAACAGGGGAGCTATACAATGTTTGGATCATTTGTATAAATCCTGATCCAATACCAAACCATTCCATTGTTTGATACATGAAGGTCCATTCCACTCGGTCGAAAGCCTTCTCTGCATCCAAGGATACAGAAAAGGTTGGATCAATAATGGCTTTTGACAAATTTAACATATGCAAAGTCAATCTTGTATTATTAGAAGTATGTCTCTGAGCAACAAACCCTGTCTAATGCATACCAATGATAAAGGGGAGAGCCTTAGCTAAACGTAGAGCCAATGTTTTAGCCAAAAGTTTTCCATCTACATTAATTAAGGAATAGGCCTGTAGTTTGAAACCAAAGTGGGATCTTTATTTGGCTTTGGTAAAACTATAGTAACCGATTCTGCCATAGTACCTTTTATGCAACCATTAGTTAGTTGTAACTGATATAAATTTAATAGATATGGTAACAGGGTAATTTGAAATGATTTATAGAACTCTACTGTAAAACCATCACCACCTGGAGAGGATCCAACTCTAAGGGACCTCAATGTGGTTTGTAATTCTATTAGTGATATTGGCTTTTCTAAGCTTTCTTTTATATGTTCAGGAATTTTTGGTCCCTCAATTAAATTTAAAAATTCTAATCCTTCCTTTTCTTTATCTACATTACATAGATTGTGAGCCCACCGGGACAGAGAGGGAAAATGCTTGAGTACCTGATTGTAAAAACCACTTAGATAACCTTGATAGGCGGTATATAAAATCCTAATAAACTTGAAACTTGAAAACTTGAATAAGGCTCAGAAGAATATAGAGCTTTATAGTATTTTAAAAATTGTTCTAGAATCAAACCAATTTGAGAATAAGTATTCCCTTTTTTCATCTTTCACCATCACTATTTTCATTTTCCGTTTTTTTTGCTTTTAAATAATTTGCCAATAATCTTCCCGCCTTATTTGAATTTCCATAATACATTGCCTGTTGAGAAAATAAGTATTTTCTTATCATTTTAGAAGAAATCTCATTATATTTCCCTTTAGCTTTCAAGACATCCTATAGTATAGCGTGTTCCCATTTATCAATCAATTTTGATTCTAAAATCTTAATGTCTTGTTCCAAGTTAGAAAATTGCTTTTTAATTTGTTTTTTTAATATGTGCCGAAAAGGAAATAATTTGACCTCTTATGGTTGCCTTAAAAGCATCCCAAACAGTTTCTATGGAGATAGCTTCTGTATTATTAATTTGAAAATAATCATTTATTTCTGACTGAATTTTCTCAATAAAATTTGGTTTTGTATGCAATGTATTATTAAATCTCCATATAGGTCTATTATTATCTTGATCACTTATTTTGATTTTAATCCACACCTCTCCATGATCAGATAAAATAATTAGATCTATGAAGGCTTGTGTACTAAGGAATTTGAAACAAATATATAATCTATTCTTGAAAAAGATTTATGAACATGGGAGCAAAAAGAAAATTCCCAATCATTAAAATGAAATATTTGCCATATATCATTTAAGTCACAATTTTGTACTACATTTTCTAATCCCAATGATTTCATAAATCTACTGGGGTTTTATCCATTAAAGGATCTATAACAGCATTGAAATCCCCTGCCACAACTAAATTAGAAGTAGCCAGTGGTATTAACAATTGTTGTAGAGTTTTGAAAAATTCAATTTGATTTGAATTAGGTGCATATACATTGAAAAGCGCCATCGTAGTATTTCCCATTTTCATGTCTACATGTATCCATCTTCCTAAAGGATCGGCATTAATCATTTTGAATAAAGCATTACAATTTTTATTAATTAAAATTGCCACCCCTGCCTTTTTTCCTATAGCTGGGGCAAAAAAACAATGTTTTACCCAATCTCCATCTAATTTTTGAGATTCTAAGGCTGATAGATGAGTCTCTTGAATGTAACATATATCTACATTCTGTTGTTTTAAAATTAAAAGTGTTTTCTTCTTTTTTATTGGATGGTTGAGGCCATTAACATTTAGTGAAAATAACTTAAGCTCCATTAGAAAATTTACTTATTGAACACATGGACCATATCAAATATTTTATCTTATTATAATTTTTCTCTATATAACTCATTTCCCTTAATTTACTTTGAAAAACTTCCCTTATTTTCTTAATTATTATATTTATTTATTCCCAAAATCCCTTCCCTTTTCCCTCCCATAACCCCTCTCTTCCTATTATACAATAACTTGAAGACATAAAATCAGACTGGTCCCTCTGCCCCTCCCCCAAGCATCCTATTTCATTGTTTCATATATTTTATAGAGATTAGAACAAATTATATATTCTTTTAATAGTACAATGAACCAAAATATTATATTTCTATCATATTTCATAAATCTTAACATGAAATGAGTGAATAAATAGATATTACAGTATGATCTTTAAATTAATGTAATTATTTAAAATATATAAGAATTTCTCATGTAATACCCTTTGACCATAATAAATTACTTTTAAGATATCAGAACATCACGTTCTTTCATTCAATCTATTATGTATTTCATAACAATTTATTTTTATCTATCTATCTATCTGAGGAAAACATATATAATAAAGTGTATTATATTGTTCATCCAAAATAATTAATTAAATTATATAAATAAATAAGTTCATTCATTTAGTATATTTTTTCCAGATTTTCAGAAAGCTTTTTCCTAATTTTTCTACCTATCTTGTACCCTCTTCTCAAAACTTTATTATGAAACCAGCTCCTCAATTGTATAATGTAACCAGCTCCTTAATTGTAACTTTTTTCCTGGAAATGTCCAGTTATCTTCTGATGTAATCCGCTTAGAACTGCAAGGTACAGGCGGAAAAGAAGTCATTGATGTAATATAATGTAATGTAATAAAGTTCCTCACGAGAGGCTCCTGAGAAAATTAAAGTGTCGTGGGATAGGAGGCAAAGTTCACTTGTGTATTAGGAATTGGTCATAGCATAGAAAACAGAAGGTAGGGTTAAATGGTCATTTTTCATAATGGAGGAGAGTAAAGAGTGGAGTGCCGCAGGGGTCTGTACTGGGACCGGTGTTATTTAACTTATTTATAAATGATGTGGAAACTGGAATGATGAGTGAGGTGATTAAATTTGCAGATGACACTAAACTGTTCAAAGTTGTTAAAACGCATGTGGATTGTGAAAAATTGCAGGCGAACCTTAGGAAACTGGAAGACTGGGCATCCAAACGGCAGATGAAATTTAATGTGGACAACTGCAAAGTGATGCACATTGGGAAGAATAACCTGAATCACAGTTACTGGATGCTAGGGCCCACCTTGGGGATTAGCGCCCAAGAAAAGGATCTGGGTGTCATCGTAGACAATACAATAAAATCTTCCGCCCAATGTGTGGTGGTGGCCAAAAAAGCAAATAGGATGCTAGAAATTATTTAAAAAAGGGATGGCTAACAAGACAGAATATTATAAAGCCCCTATATCGTTCCATGGTATGATCTCTTCTGAAGTATTGCATTCAACTCTGGTCTCTTTATCTCAAGAAAGATATAGTGGCGCTGGAAAAGGTTCAAAGAAGAGTGACCAAGATGGTAAAGGGGATGGAACTCCTCTTGTATGAGGAAAGACTAAAATGGTTAGGGCTCTTCAGCTTGGAAAAGAGACGACTGAGGGGAGATATGATTGAAGTCTACAAAATCCTGAGTGGAGTAGAACAGGTTCAAGTGGATCGATTTTTCACTCCATCAAAAATTACAAAGACTAGTGGACATGAGAACATAAGAATAGCCTTACTGGGTCAGACCAATGGCCCATCAAGCCCAGTAGCCCATTCTCATGGTGGCCAATCCAGGTTACTAGTTCCTGGCTAAAACCCAAGGTGTAGCAATATTCCATGCTACCAATACAGGGCAAAAAAGTAAAAAAAGGGAGTATTTTGGATAATTTATATGATATTTTAATAACGTTTCCTACACATTAGTGCCTTCACCCAGGGAAATACTTTTAAAACCAATTGGAGGAAATTTTTTTTCACTCAGAGAATAGTTAAGCTGTGGAACGCGTTGCCAGAGGATGAGTTAAAAGCGGATAGTATAGATGGTTTTAAGAAAGGTTTGGACAAGTTTCTGAGGAAAAGTCCATAGTCTGTTATTGAGAAAGACATGGGGGAAGCCACAACTTGCCCTGGATCGGTAGCATGGAATATTGCTACACCTTGGGTTTTGACCAGGTACTAGTGACCTGGATTGGTCACCGTGAGAACGGGCTACTGGGCTTGATGGACCATTGGTCTGACCCAGTAAGGCTATTCTTATGTTCTTATTTGGGCTACCAGCCTATCCTGCTGGTCAATGTAAGCATTTAGGAGTCATTTGCAATTCTAAACGGAGGTTTTCTCACCAAATCTCTTCATTTTTAGAAACAAGTCTTACAACTCTTCATAAAAGAAGATCTCATGTTGTTCCATTCCTCCTCTTTCACATCTCCAGCATCTTTCCTGCTGTCTTTCATCTTATTCACATACTCTCCTTTTCCATTGCTTTTCACCTCTTTCCAGTCCTCCAGACCATTCATATCACACACCAGCTGATCTGTACTCTTTACCTTCCCCCTTCCATTCTCTTCTTTCAGCTCGCTAACACCCCCACTTATTCTCACTGAATAGCCCCTTTATCCCCTGCATGCTGGGTCTTCTCTGCCCCCATTCTAAAGTTCTTATTCTGTCCTCCCCTATCTCTGTATTTTTCTACTCTCCTATCCAATATCTGCTCTCACTTCTAACCCCTCTATCTTGGAGTCTGAGCTCTGCAAAGTCTTTACTCATTCTACGTCCCAGAATAACCATGCTCTCCTAATTGTTAAGTCACATTTTTTTCTCCAATTCCACTCTTAATCCTGGAGCCCATGTTCTTCCCTAGCTCTACCGCCAAGTCTTCAAGCTAACCTAAATGATCAAATTACCAAATTCTTTTCCTACTCTTCTTTGCTGACAATCCTGAGTCCCTGCTCCCTGGAGTTTATTCGCTTTAACCCCCTCCCACCAGTAGCATCTTAAAAAAACCTTGCAGCCTGGCACTTCTGTCCTGGTCGTACTCTCTTATAGTTGATGCAGGTGCTTCTTCCTTCCTGCCTTCTAAGCCCCTTATGGTTGAAATATCAGCGTTTGAGCCATGGGGCTCTCTCTATCGGTACTACTCTAATATATGTGGTTCAAGCCATCCTTAGTTTTAGTATAAACAAAAACTCATACATTGGAACTAATTTATTTATTTAGTTTTATATCCTATCCTTCCAGAAAGCTCAGAATAGGTTACAAGTAAACTAAACTAAACTAAAATTTAGCTTTGTATACCGGGTCTTCAACCAAAGTGGAGCTCGACTTGGTTAACAGAAACTAAAAAAAATACAAAGAAAAAGAAAATAGACAGAAAATATTAGTATGGTTGATTTCCGAAGTGATTAACAAATAAAATAGTTTTTAGTGATTTACGAAAAAGTTGAAAAGGACCAGGACCTCTTAGGATAAGTGGAAGCTTATTCCATAGTTGGGTTAATTTGAAGACCAAGGATTGACTGAAATTCTTGATTCCTTTAATTCCTTTTGCTGAAGGAAGGGAGAGTTTCAATTGTTGGCTGTAGGCATTCCATAATAAAGGGACAAGAGAAATCAAAATACCATATAGAACTTTTAAAGTAATACAAGCACATTTAATGTGAATCCTGAGATGGACCGGAAGCCAATGAAGGTTTAGAAGCAAAGAAGACACATGATTGAATCTACTTTATCCAAAGATTAATATCGCGGCGGTATTTTGAATCAGTTGTAGTCTTTGGAGGCAGGTCTTTGTTATGCCAAGATAAATAGCATTACAATAATCTAACTGGGATAATATGATAGATTGGAACAGGACAGAAAAGTGTTGTTGGTGAAAAAGAGCTCTGACCTTCCTCAACATTCGAAGGCTAAAAAAGCACTTCTTGACAAGAGAATTTATTTGATTCTTAAAAGTAAGAGAGAAGTCTATGAGAATTCCCAATATCTAGGAAGAGAACTCAATCTGCAAGTAAACATACAAAGCATTAAACATACTAGAGGGGATACGGCTACACGCTGGAAAAATAATAGAACTTACTGTATGCTAGAGTAACAATTAATAACTTAAAGCTCTACATTTAACAGAGCCATTAGTACTTGTTTCAACCTTTCCTCTCTCTGTCCTATCATTTAATGAGGTTCCTTTGTTATTTCTATCAATCTACCTGAGGGTATGGGACCAACGATCAGATACCTTCCGTCTTCCATACTCTCAGGATACACTGGCTAAATCACTGTTTTTGTAAGTAACACCCTGTTATAAGGGAGGTTTACAATGGTACCCATGTGTAGGTTTAGGTCATGTAATCATATGATGGTGATATTGATTGTTCTTTAAAAATTAGTGAAGACTACTGCACTAGGGGGACATTTTGCCTCTAACCTTTGGTCGGGCATCCAGTTTCTTTTTACAATTTGTGATTCCATTCAGACAAATACAGTCAAACCTCGGTTTGCGAGTAACCCGGTTTGCGAGTGTTTTGCAAGATGAGCAAAACATTCTCGCAAAACTTGTTTCGCAAACTGAGTGTTGACTCGATTTGCGAGCACCCCCCCGAGAACCGGCATCGCTCCTCCCTGCTCGCAAAGCCCCCCCCTCCACGCGAACCGGCACCCCCCGCCCGAACAACTTGAACTTACCCCCCCCTCTTGTCTGGCACTGGCACGCAGCCCACAGGACGTGCCAATGCCGCTTGAAGATCTTCCTGCCTCTGCCGGGCCTTGAGCATGCATCTGCGCATGCTCAAAGCCTTCTAATTCTCCCTCTTGCTGAGAATCTCGGCTCATCTTAGTCAACTGGCAACTGAATTTAATGATTAAAAAACCTGCAGAAGCTGCTTTTTGATTTCAATGAAACACTTTTAAATGACATCATTTGTGTCTTGTCTGCCATCTGCAATGTCCTTCCATCATGTGCCCAGCTGCTTAAGCATCTTACTGTTACTGAAACAGATTCATCCATTATTGCTGTCATCAAGGAACATTTAATAGACACTTATTTTCCTGTTCATCCACTACACAATCCAATTACCTTCCCAAATGATATAAAAACATAGGCAACTGAATCTTTGTGAAAGTTGTACCAAAACCAGATTGAAATGGAAGGCTCTATTTGTGATTTATAAACAGTTGTACGCGATGAGTGCTGTGAACAAGTCTGCCTTGTGAACTTCTAAAAGCTAAGTTACTCAGCATTTCATATTCTGCTCTTTTCACTGTTTTTCAGCATTATATTTGCTTAATTTCTCTTTTCCTCCTCCCTGTTTCTTATTTAAAAAACAAAAAAAAAACCCACAAAAAATAAACCCTTTTCTTTCCTCTGTTAAATCTTATTTCCTCTTCCTCTTCATAGGAATAAGGGTAAGACTTATATTACCTCTAATTAAATCCTAGTGCCTGTGGCACAGGGTGACTAAAGTAGGGAAAATCCTGTTATAAATCCTGTGTTTTGGGGTAGCCACTGATCTGGTACAGAGCCTGCATTTCTGTTTAATTAGGGTGGTATAGAGCCTGAATTTTTGTTTAAAATCCTGTGTTTTAGGGTGGTATAGAGCCTGTATTTCTGACTTACTAGTTTTCAACCACTGTGTCTGCTGATTAGGTGGAGAAGGGAGGGGCTCTGATTTACTATTAAGGTTAACTGCATTATCTCTGGGACAGTGCTGTGAACAAGTTTGCCTTGTGAACTTCTAAAAGCTAAGTTACTCAGCATTTCATATTCTGCTCTTTTCACTGTTTTTCAGCATTATATCTGTTTAATTTCTCTTCTCCTGCTCCCTGTTTCTTACTTAAAAAAAACAAAAAATAAACCCTTCTCTTTCCTTTGCTAAATCTTATTTCCTCTTCCTCTTCATAGAAATAAAGATAAGACTTATAGTCCCACCCACACCAGGGACTACTGTTCATAGCTAGAGACCCAAATATTCAGGACTACTCAAATCAAGTCATTTCACAACCAATCAAGATGATCTTTATTCTATGCAATCACTGCGGAGCTTTAATTCCAAAACACATTATTTGGAGGCTTAAGGCTTGCCCCATCTTTCTTCAACTTGCTAGTACTAAGGAGGAGCTCTGCAAACTTAAACAGGAATTGAATACAATTAAAGCAGCTTCCATCACTCCACAAAATCATACTAACTTACCACCTCTACCTCAAAGAATAAAACAGCCCAGGAATAAATGGGTCACAGTAGGCTCAGGAAGACTGCGACATGTAACACAGAAACATCCACCTTCACTAATATTACCTCTACAGAATTCCTTCGCTCCACTAGTGCACTGCGATACTCAGGAAAACAGAAGGGAGGTGGGACTTGAATCAATGAAGGAAACTCAAGAGAACAAGAGCACCCTAAATACAAATAAAAAATCCAAAAACAGAAAACTATTACTGTTGGGGGATTCCATCATCAGAGGCATTAACCTTGGAACACAGGGCGAGGAGACCAAAATAGTGAAATGTCTTCCAGGATCCTCAGCTACCAGGAGTTCCAGGCAAATACTGACTATAATTAAGGAAGAAACTAAGGATTTTAACACTGATGTTGTTATCCATTTGGGAACAAATGACCTGGCCAACAACTCCACACTTGCAGCACAGAAAGCTTTTCGGGAGCTTGGTGAGGGCTTGAAACCTTTTGTAAAGACTTTAGCCTTTTCTGAAATACTGCCTGCATATGGAAAGGGAGAGCAAAGAGTGAAAAACACAGAGGACTTTAATAGATGACTCAAAGCCTGGTGTCATCAAGAAGGCTTCAGGTACATAGGAGGATGGGGAAATACATGGAAGGACAAGAAGCTATATTGCACTGATGGGCTACATATTACTACAGCAGGAAAAAGAAACCTTGCAAAGAAATTTAGACAATATGTTTCTAGGCATTTAAACTAGAAGGTGGGGGTGGTGTATGTATGAAGGACAATTATAGGGACCATCCCCGGCAAAAAAAAAGATGTGATAGTAGTAAAGATTGCAACATAAACAATATCAGCAACTCATTTCTTAGCATTGCAACTGAAAGTGAAACAAAACAAAAATCTATACGAAAAAGGAGATTACCGCTGAAAAATAGCTGGAAAGCAATGACCACAAATGCTTGCAGTCTAAGCAACAAAGTTCATGATCTGCAAGCCCTGATATTAGAGGCAGATCTAGATATTGTCGCTATCACAGAGACATGGTTCAGTGAATCACATGGATGGGATGCAAACATACCGGGATATAATCTTTTTAGAAAGGACAGAGATGGTTATAAAGGTGGAGGAGTAGCTCTCTTTGTAAAGATCAATATCCAAGTGACCGAAATGCAAGGGACCTAGAGAGAGGAAGAAGCGATATGGATCGCTCTGAAAAGAGAAGATGGAACTTCTATCTACGTGGGTGTAGTCTACAGACCTCCGACTCAATCGCAGCAAATTGATAAGGATCTGATTGTGGATATCCAAAAATTTGGAAGGAAAGAGGAGGTGCTGCTGTTGGGAGATTTCAACCTGCCGGATGAGGACTGGAATGTTCCGTCTGCGGAATCGGAAAGAAGTAGGGAGATTGTGGATGCCTTCAAGAGGCTCTGCTCAGACAAATAGTGACGGAACCCACGAGGGAAAAAGCAATATTGGATCTGGTCCTCACAAATGGAGAGAGTATCTCTAATGTTTGAGTGGGTACTCATCTGGGAAGTAGCAATCATCAAACGGTTTGGTTTGATATAATGGCTAAAGTGGAGAGCGGCCACACGATACTTAAAGTCCTAGATTTCAAACGTACGGACTTTAATGCAATGGGAAAGTACCTGAAGAAAGAGCTGTTAGGATGGGAGGACATAAGAGAAGTGGAGCGATAAAAATGGCTACGGACCTTTATGTGAAGAAAATAAATAAAAACAAGAGAAAAAGGAAGCCGATATGGTTCTCCAAACTAGTGGCGGAGAAAATAAAGGCGAAAGAGTTGGCGTTTGTGAAATATAAAAAAACCCAAGAAGAAGAGTGCAGAAAGGACTACAGGGTGAAACTGAAAGAAGCCAAGAGAGAGATACGTCTGGTGAAAGCACAGGCGGAAGAACAAATGGCTAAAAATGTAAAAAAGGTAGACAAAATTTTTTTCAGATATATTAGTGAAAGGAGGAAGATGAAAAATGGAATTGCTAAACTAAAAGATGCTGGGAACCGATATGTGGAGAGTGATGAGGAAAAAGCAAATGTGCTAAACAAATACTTCTGTTACATTACATTAGTGACTTCTATTCCGCCTATACCTTGCAGTTCAAGGCGGATTACAAAAGAGCTAACTGGACATTTCCAGTAACGTTACAATTGTTTTTCAGTTACAAAAGAGGTAAGATAGCTGGATAACTTCCAGGAGAACTTGCAAATTGGATAGTAAAATGACTGGACATTTCTAGGTAATATTACAAATAAGTTACAAATAAGATTACATTACATTTTAGGGATCTATATTCTTGGTTGGTATTTTGAGGAGGAAAAGATTACCAGAAGCTTTGGGAGGGGAATTTACCAGGGAGGGTTAAGGTATCTGGATAAATTTTTTGAATAGCAGGGTTTTGATTTCTTTTCAAAATGATTTGAGGTCGCCCGTTGCCGTCAGCAGATTGGAGATGGAGTGGCCAAGTTTTGCTGCTTGCGTCACAAGAAGGTTGTCAACCATCTTCTTGCGCTGGGTGCCTTTGAGCGGAGGGTAGGCAAATGGGGTAAGGGTTCTTCTTTGTCTTGTGGTGAGAATCTGATTTAGGCGGTTGTTTAGGTAGGAGGGGGCAGAGCCATTGAATTCGTGCTTGTATTGGTAGCCAGTGAGAGTCTAGGAAGGCAGTGGTGATATGATCATATTTTCTCAGAGAGTAGATCAGTCTGAGAGCGGTGTTTTGTATAGACTGAAGTTGTTTTAGCATGTTGGCAGGGCAAGGTAGATAGAGGGAATTGCAATAGTCCAGTAGACCTAAGACTAGGGATTGGACAATTAGCCTGAATTGCTCTGGGTCAAAGAATTTTCTTATTTTACGTAGATTTCTCATAATTAAAAAAGCTTTCTGGGTTGTCTTATTGATTTGGGCCTGCATTGTGCAGCACCTGTCTATCGTTACTCCTAGGAGTTTAAGTTCGGGCTGTATTGGGTATTTGGTGTTCTTAATTTCCAGTTCTGTGACGGTGGGGGTTTTGGCCTTTTCGAGCAGAAGGATTTTTGTTTTATCTGAGTTTAGTTTCAGTTTGTGGTCTACCATACATTTTTCCACTGCATCTAGTGTTTTTTCCAGTTTTACTATTGAGGTGAGCTCTAGTGGGTCAAAGGGGAGGAGTATGGTGATATCATCTGCGTAGCTGAAGGATGTAACATTTAAGTTGTCTAAAGTGGTTCCAAGGGAGGAGATAAAGAGGTTGAAGAGCGTAGGTGATAGTGGTGATCCTTGTTGGACCATGGTTCTGATTTGGTATCGTTGGACTTTACTCTGTAGGTTCTTAATTTGAGGAATCCTTGGAACCAATTGTAAACCTTGCCTGAGATCCCAAAGGTGTCAAGTATCTGTAGCAGTATGGAGTGGTCGACCAGATCAAATGCTGCAGAGAGATCAAGTTGGATTATCAGCATCTTTTTGCCTTTGCTGATATGCTGTCGAGCTGTCTAGTAGGGTTACTAGTAGAATCTCTGTGCTGTGGTTGGTTCGAAATCCTGATTGTGAGGGGTGAAGTAGGTTATGGTCTTCCAGATAGTTAGTAAGGAATTGTGCAACTAGACCTTCTATTATTTTAAGGTATATTGGTATTAAAGTGATGGGTCTGTAGTTGGAGGGGTTGTCTATTTGGCCTTTGTGATCTTTCACAATTGGGGTGATTATAATCTCTCCTAGGTCCTGTGGGAATTGTCCTTCCGTTAATGTGGTTTGTATCCATTGCATGAGGCTAGTTCTGAATGTGGTGGAGGCGTTTGACATCAGGTAGGTGGGGCAGTTATTTAGGTCGCATGATGCTTGGCTGTATTTCTTGTAGAGTCGATTCATATCAGATCAGTGTACTACTGGGAAGTTGTTCCAGCTTCTGTCTGCCGCAATGGCTTCTCCTATTGAAGAGTTTGTAGTTATCTCGTTGAGGTGGGTTTGTGTATTGTTGAAGGTAGTTCTGATCTTGGTGATATGGTTTTTGAAGTGGTCTGCAAGTTGGATGGCTGTCGGTGGATGGCTTCCTTGTGTAGCTAGGAAAGGTTTGGTATCGGTGAGGTTCTTTACTAGATTGAATAGCTTTTTTGTGTCTAGAGTTTCTGTGCCTACCATTTTAGAATAGTAGGCTTTCCGTTTTTCCTTGAGTTTGCTCTTGTATTGTTTGATTTGGCTTCTCCATCCTGGAGAAGAACCGAGATTGTCTAGCAAAGTTACACGAGAAAATCGAGTAGATTCTGTGCCGTTCAGGGAGGAGAGTGTTTATGAGCAACTTGAAAAACTGAAGGTGGACAAAGCGATGGGACCAGATGGGATCCATCCCAGGATACTAAGGGAGCTCAGAGAGTTCTGGCGAGTCCTATTAAAGACTTGTTCAATAAATCTCTGGAGATGGGCGTGGTTCCTGAGGATTGGAGGAGAGCGGATGCGGTCCTTATTCAGAAAAGTGGTCACAGGGATGAAGCTGGAAACTAAGGCCGGTGAGCCTCACTTCAGTTGTTGGAAAAATAATGGAAATGTTGCTGAAAGAAAGGATAGTGTACTTCCTTGAATCTAATGGGTTACAGGATCCGACATGGCTTTACATGGCTTTACATGGTAAACATGGCAACATGGCTTTACAAAAGGTAAATCATGCCAAACGAACCTGATTCAATTTTTTGATTGGGTGACCAGAGAGCTGTTGAACAAACTTGAAGGGCTGAAGTTAGGACCCAAAGTGGTGAACTGGGTTAGAAACAGGCTGTCGGACAGACGCCAGAGGGTGATGGTTAATAGAAGTCGCTCGGAGGAAGGAAAGGTGAGTAGTGGAGTCCCTCAGGGTTCGGTGCTGGGTCCAATCCTGTTCAATATGTTTGTGAATGACATTGCTGATGGGTTAGAAGGAAAAGTGTGCCTTTTTGCAGATGATACCAAGATTTGTAACAGAATAGACACCGAAGAGGGTGCAAAAATATGAAAAAAGATCTGCAAAAGTTAGAGGAATGGTCTAATGCCTGGCAATTAAAATTCAATGCTAATAAATGCAGAGTAATGCATTTGGGGATTAATAATCGGAAGGAACCATATATGCTGGGAGGTGAGAAGCTGATATGCATGGATGGGGAGAGGGACCTTGGGGTGATAGTGTCTGAAGATCTAAAGGCGAAAAAACAGTGTGACAAGGCTGTGGCTGCTGCCAGAAGGATGCTGGGCTGTATAAAGAGAGGCGTAGCCAGTAGAAGGAAGAAGGCATTGATGCCCCTGTACAGGTCATTGGTAAGGCCCTACTTGGAGTATTGTGTTCAGTTTTGGAGACCGTATCTGACGAAGGACGTTAGAAGACTTGAAGCGGTCCAGAGGACAGCTTGCGCCAGAAGACGTATGAGGAGAGACTGGAAGACCTGAATATGTATACCCTAGCGGAAAGGAGGGACAGGAGAGATATGATTCAGACGTTCAGATACTTGAAGGGTATTAACGTAGAACAAAATCTTTTCCAGAGAAAGGAAAATGGTAAAACCAGAGGACATAATTTGAGGTTCAGGGGTGGTAGATTCAAGAGCAATGTTAGGAAATTCTACTTTACGGAGAGGGTGATGGATGCCTGGAATGCGCTCCCGAGAGAGGTGATGGAGAGGAAAATGATGACTGAGTTCGAAGAAGCGTGGAATGAACACAGAGGATCTAGAATCAGAAAATAATAGTAAATATTGAACTAAGGCTAGTACTGGGTAGACTTGCACGGTCTGTGTCTGTATATGGCCATTTGGGGGAGAATGGGCTGGAGAGGGCTTCAATGGCTGGGAGGGTATAGATGGGCTGGAATAGGTTTTAACGGAGATTTAAGCAGTTGGAACCCAAGCATAGTACTGGGTAGAGCTTTGGATTCTTGCCCAGAAATAGCTAAGAAGAAAAAAATTTTAATTGAATCAAGTTGGACAGATTGGATGGACCATTTGGGTCTTTATCTGCCGTCATCTACTATGTTATTATCTTGTCCCTTTCTATACTTTAATGAAAAGATTGAAATATAAAATTATAAGTGTTTGAGGCTTGTGTAAATAAGGACAAAGTCTGGGTGGATGGGGACAAACTTTGACCCTGTCCCCTACATTCCTACTTCATATCTCCTCTCCTAGTCTGGCCATGTATCCAGTTTCCTTATCATCCTTTCTTCCCAGGCAATGCAAATGAATGAAAGAAGTCATCTTCTTACCTTTCTCCTCCTTACTGGTGCCCGCAAGCACTGCATAAAAAATGTGGTAATTCCTTTCCCCCGGGTTCTGCCGCACAACTCTGTTCTGCAAAGGTGAACATGAGTGAAGTGAATTCCTGCCTCATATATAATAAAGCAGGTGAAGATTTGCTTCATCACTTCAGTCAGGAAACTCTGAGATAAGACAGTCACTAAACAGATAAAATGGAGAACCTACACACATAGAACTAAATGCCCCACCTTACCCTACCCCACCCCACCCCCGTTTGCCTAAAGCAACCTGAAATTTGAGACACCCCCCTCCCCAATGCACGCTAAAGCCAAACTGACACAGCATGACGCAAATAGGGCGATTCTGTGAACCGCCACGCATGTGCATCAGAGTCACCAGTAAAAACAGCCCTTGCATGGCGCGTTTAGGTGAGCCAAATTAATACCAGAAATTGACCTAAATTTTAACACACCAAAGTGGCTTCACATTAGTAATCTACAGCAGCTTAGCTACACATAGAAATGGCACGAAACACTTCCCATCATGAAACTGAGGTGGAGGTATCAAGTTATGAGCAGTTGATCCCTCCGAATACAGGTAACCTACTCAATGTAACATGCAGAAGCTCCTCCAGTGCAAAAAGCAAGATGCAACCTGAAGCAACCTCTATCACTGAAAGCAAGCTGCATCCAGAGCCCCCTTATCTCACCATCTGATACAAATCAAGAGCTCCCTCACCCCCACCTTATGCAAACCAAGCCACACCCAGAGCCTCCTTTATCCCACCATGTGATGCAAATCAAGCCACACCCAGAAACCCTTTATCTCGCCATCTGATACAAAGCAAGAGCTCCCTCATCCCTACCCAGGGGTCTCAAAGTCCCTCCTTGAGGGCTGCAATCCAGTCGGGTTTTCCCCCAATGAATATGCATGAGATCTATGTGCATGCACTGCTTTCAATGCATATTCATTGGGGAAATCCTGAAAACCCGACTGGATTGCGGCCCTCAAGAAGGGACTTTGAGATCCCTGCCCCTACCTGATGCAGAGCAAGCCACACCCAGAGCCCTCTTATCCCTCCACCTGATGCAAACCAAGTCACATCCAGAGCCCCCTTATTCCCCCATACCCGAAGCAAAGCAAGCCACACCCAAAACCCATCACCCCACTCCCACAGAGCTGGCAATGGTTTGTTTGTGACAAGTTGAGAGATAGCATTTCCAGGTAAAGGTTGGGTTGATATTTGTACTTGTAGCTGGAGGACTTGCAGATGTTGCAGTTTTCCTTGTTGCCCTTCTACTCTTTAGAAGAAAGTGGATCATGTGAGATCTCAAGGAAGTTTATTTTCAGCCCTTCTTGGAGAGAAAGGGGTACCACTCGTTCTTCAATGGATAACTGGAGGTGAAAAGGGGTTTGAGAGGGTAACATGGGATACAACATACCCTCCCAATGTAACTTACCTTTTCAAGTAAATCTGAGAAGAAACCATTAAGGATAAACAAGAAGTGAACAAAGGAACTAATGCTCAATGCTCAGGAGGCAGAACCAGAGAAAAAGGCCCATGACACGAGGGAGGAGTTGAGAGATCTCAGTCCAACTTCCTGCTTTGATTGTACCCACAGAAAGGTGCTATATCAAGTCCATGACCCTTTACTCTTACCTCCCACATGGTGGCGAAGAAAGGGATCTCCTCCCAACGCCTGTTAGGAAGAGAAATGAAGACATCTTGTAATGCCACCACAGCCCTAGCGCCACCTAGTGGCCATGGGGACAGGGCTGCCAAAGCTTATTTTAAGCAATTTCCTTCAGCCAGACCTCACAATCTGTAGTCAACACATGCAGTTGCTAAGACAACTTTATTTAACATGGCTTCACGTGCAAACAAAATTCTTAATCTTCCAAGTCTCCCCTTACAGCTTTGGAGTTTCACTTATTAATCATGAAACCTAAACTTTGCCATTTGCAATCAGTTTTACAGGGTTTCCATTTTCACAGCTCTTTTAACTGATCCAAACCTACTTGGCCTTGTGTAGAATAGAGGCAGGTTTGTGCACTAACAAGGCTCAGTTTAAACACATTTCTAAACACTCTCTATTAAGAGTAATGACATACTACAATGACCTTGAATACCTGAATATGTATATCCTGGAGGAAAGAAGGGATAAAAGAGATATGATACAGACATTTACATTCTTGAATGGTATTAATCTATAAACAAATCTTTTCCAGAGACAGAGAAGCGATAAAACTAGAAGACATACTATGAGGTTGAGGAGTGATAGATTTAGGAGTAACATCAGGAAATACTTTTTCTCGGAGAGGGTGGTGGGTGCCTGGAATGCCCTCCCAGTAGAGGTGGTGGAGCTCAAAACCGCATGGGATAGACACAAAAGATACCTGAATAGATAAGGTATGGTATAAACACAAAACTCAACCACTCAACAACTGTAACTTTGTTTATGATGTGCAGGAGTGATGGTGGGGAAGTAAAGCCAATGCAACTTCTATGGCTTTGACCCATATATGGTAAGACTGAAAGGGATGGGCTTTGACAACAGCTCCAGCAGTAGGGCAGCATAGCTGATGCCAGACAGACTTCTAAAGTCTGTGTCCTGTATGTGGCAGGATGGATCAGGAGCACATTCATATCGTATTAGTACTGGTCTTGCCTAGCTCAGGGGAAGAGGAACTTAGCAAGTAAAATGTAATAATATCTGGATTGTTGGTTTAACATTGCCTTGAAAATGAATGTGACTGTTGGGCAGACTGGATGCACCATTTACTATGTTCTTTCATCCTGCACTTAGGACTCGTAATCAATTAAAACCAATGTTTCCATCTTATAAGTTGTGAAATCTAAGACACTTTTTTTAGGTTATTTTCATAGTGTGCTGCCAAGTTACGGAATTCCTTGCCCATGACTGTGACCTACATATGTTAGGTTTCGTATTCTGTTTTTTTTTAACATATTATACCAAATGATTGTTTATTTTGAATGTAATTGATTAGGCTACGGATACCTTGGTGCTCATCTTGAAAGCACATACAGTAGACTTACAAAGTTCCATAGTAACATATGTGACTCTGAAGATCGAAAATGAGCCTCCATATATCAATGTAACTAATTCTTCACATGCCAGATCCAATGTATCTGGTCTTATCTTCCTGTAATCTGATTTGAATTTGTACAGGAGTTAGAAGAATATAAAAGTAAATGGAAAACCCCCTGTGGATGCGTCAGTACTAGACTCACGTGTTAATGAGAGTAAATTTACACGCTCACGCCGTCATAGATATGTGAGAATGTGTTATTTTTTAAGGAAGGGCAATATATTAAATAAAACTAAACCCTAAAGGGCACATAATAGAAAGAGAAAAATGTCCAAAAACTGGCCTAAGTCGGCACTTGGACGTATTTTGACAATGTTTGTCCAAGTGCCGATAATAAAAACGGGTTTTGGACATATTTCTAAACGACCTAGGCCTTGCCGCTGAACGACCAAAGCTAAATGGGACATTTCAGGAGGAGTGTTGAGGGCGGGAGTTGGGTGGGATGTGGGCCGGCTTAGACTTAGTCGTTCAGCATGTATAACCAAAATTTACAGCCCAGGATCGATAGAACTTGGACATTGTGATTTAGACCATTTAAAACATGGTCTAAGTCACAAAAACCCATCTAAAGTCACCAGATAAGCACTGCAAACACATAATACAGACCCACACACACTACCCCAGTGATCACCGAAACCCCCCCCCCCCCAACTGCATAAAAATCGTAATCACACCTTTAAAATTCAGCCTCCAGACCATCATCACCTGGCAGCCTGGCATAGGAAAACCTAATCGTCCAGCACAGAGGCGGCTTAAGCCATCTTGGGGGTGGGTTAGGGACTCATAGAGAGGAGGACCCATGCCCATAAGAACCTGTAATCACTGCATTGATACTGAAACATGTGCACTCCCCTATACATCCCTAAAACCCTTTACTACTGGCATATATGGCTTCTGCAGCCATAAGGTCTATTGGGTGGTAGATAGGTGGGTCCAGAGGATTTTGGAGGTGGTTTGGGGGGCTCACCATTATGTATAAGGGAGCTATAGTGAGATGAAGACATGGCACCCTTTTGTGAAGTTCACAGCAGTGCCTATAAGGTACCCCACTATTTAGATGCCATGTCTGGGTGTTCAGTCCATCACTTTGCAGACCCCTCCCACGTTCAACAGGGCTTGTTCTAGGTCAGTGGTCTCAAACACGCGGCCCACGATCTGTCCTCTCCACTTCACAAGTTTCCGATTGTGGAGAGGACAATTGTGTACAGCCCGTGACTGCAGTAATTTACTTGCGTCGGAGGGAATGTCGGCAAACGGCCTCGTGGTGGCGCTGTGCTTCTCCCAGTCTCAGCCTCCCTCCACCCGCTTTGGCTTGTGCCTCTAGGCGGCATTAGCGGCTGCCGGGTTGTGCTGTGCATCTCGCAATCTCAGCCTCCCTCCGCCCCCTCTCAGCCCGGATCCGGAGCGCATGGCTTACTCTGCCCTGCAGCACAGCTCACTCTGCCCTGCAGCTCGCCCAAAAGCACTGGAACCAAGCAACGAGGCATCCCAGGCTGTGATGGCGGTTGGTGTGTAGGGCTGTAGGCCTTTGGCAAGTATGTGAAAAATGTGTTTCTGTGGAAATTGCAATTATCTGTCCCACAGAAATTTTTTTTGATCCCCCCTATGATTTCTCCTGTGGTGGTGTTTCTTCACATTGGCCTATGTCAGTGGTCGGCAAACTGCGGCTCTTTAGCCACTTGAGTGCGGCTCGCAGCTCGCCTAAAGCAGGGGTCCCCAACATGCTTCCCTTCTCACTGCCCTCCCCCAAGTCACCGCCATTGGGGAACAGGCCGCCACCATAGCCTGTGAATAGGCTACTACCACCACCATTGGGGAATAGGCTAACATCGCCGCAGTCGGGGAACAGGTTGGCGCTGAGTTCTTAGCTCCCCCTGCTTATCTCGGGCCCGGAACTTCCTCTCCGACGTTAGAATTGACGTTAGAATCGACGTTAGAATCTTCCCCGTGCTGGGGAAGATAAGTAGGGAGAACTAAGAACTCGGCGCCGGCCTGCTCTCTGATGTTGGTGGCTTGGGAGAGGGCAGGGAGAAATAAAGAAAGAAAGGGGGGGGGACAGGGAGACAGAAAGAAATAAGGGAGATGGGACACAGACAAAAAGGGGCATGGAGAGAAAGAAAGAAAGGGCATGGAGAAAGAAAAAAAGAAAGAAAGGGGGCACAGAGGGAGAGAGAAAGACAGACATATAGAAAGAAAGGGGGCATGGAGAGAGAGAGAAAGGAAGAAGGGTCAGGGTGAAAGAAATAAAAAGTTGGGAGAGGGAAGGAGACAGATGCCAGACCAGGGGAAAGGAAGGAAGGAAGGAAGGAGGGAGGGAGAGAAAGGAAAGAAAGAGATGTCAGACCATGGAAATAGGGACGGAAGAAGAGAGAGATAGAAGGGAAGGTAAGACATGGAAACGTAGATTTTGAAAAGAAAGCAGAAAAATTGAATATTAAGTTAATGCCAAAGATGGATGCAATTACATTTCCTTAAGTAATTTCAGGGATATATATTATAAGACACTAAGGTCAGAAAAAGGTTACTATATAAACAAAAGAACTGACCCTTGAAAATAAACTGTCTATAGAGGGTGATCAGAGAACTCTATAAAACGCTCAGAGATATGAAACTCTGAAGGGAAGGCTGAAAAACCTCCCTGTGTGAAGAGTTCACCTTCCAGTCATTGCAATTTCATAAATATTTCTTGATCACGCTCAAAGACTGGGTAATTCAAAGTAAAATTAGAAAGTTTTTCACTAATTCAAAATAAGATGATAAATTTTCTCTTTTTCTTGTGTCAAACATGCAAAAAGTCACTGCATAAGTGGATTGAAAATATATGCACTTAGCTTTTAGAAAAACAGGGTTTGTGGGGTCCCAACGTGGCCCCGTTTCGATCCCTGCCTCAGGAGACCCGACTAGTACATGTTTCAAAAGCAATCCGGGGTACTTGTTCAAAAACGATCCTGGTAAGCTTCGTGACATGCAATCACATCTAAAAGACATAATTCTCCATGTCAGTTTGTGAGTAACAGTCCAATACTCACACTGAAACACTAATCTTAGCCTGGGGAAAGTTATCGCGATAAAATAGTAATGATGTTACATACCGCTGCTGGGTGGTTGAAAAAGTAGCTTCTAAAGGTCTAGTAAATCTTCCAACCGCCAGAAAGAACGCGGTCTGCTATCGCTGTATTTCAAGAAAACAAGGACGTCATGACGATGCCTAAGAGGAGGGGACGGCAGAGGGATATCCCTCTACCTCTGGCCGTGACTTCGACTCCTCGTCAATCTGCGATTACATCATTCGCATTCCCGATGGCGTTGGGCGGATCCTTAGCTGAGCTCCAGGAGCAGCTCAGCTTGGACGGCGATGTGTCGTTGAGCCCTCTGGGACCTGACTTTCCTCCTCCTCCGAGTGGGGCAGCGGATCTTGGCCTTCCTGTGGAGGGATCTCGGCAGCAGCCGACTCAGGAGGGAATGCCGTTGCAGGTTACCCCGGAGAGAAGAACAGAAGGAGGAGGAGTAAAGTATCATTAGGAGCCTCTTTTCAGTTAAGATTTCCTTGTAAATGTTTTGTTGTATTTCAAAACAATAGATATATTTTTTATGATTCACATCAATTACGTTTCTTTTTAGAAGGAAAAGGAGTTTCATTTGCACCATAGTGATTTTCGGTATAACTCAAGTCTATTATTTTAGCCATCGGTTTTCACTTAATTTCCTTTTAATTTGCAATATGTGATCTTTCCTGGAAGAATTTCTTTCTTTGTCTCTGCCCTCCTTTTATTGAGGACTATGTTTAAAAAAAGTATGGGTTTCTTCTTTTTTGTTATATCATACTAGCTGATGCCCCGGCGTTGCATGGGTATTTAATTATAGCAATAACACTGTAAATGAATTTAAATAAAGATACTTTATAGTGGTGAATGAAATAATTTTGTTACAGCTTTATAAAAAGTAAAATATTCAAAGTATAATGTGAAATATTTGACAAAATGAATACAATTCAACTAACACAAAAATTGATTATAAACAACATTTTTAGTTTCACCTCCAGGAGCAAGAACATATACATTCTTGGGTGAACCCACCCTTCCCACGTGTGCAGGTGGGCCGCGAGACCCCCAGAACATATCACCCCAGGTAGTGAGGGATCTGCATACCAAGTTTCGTTCAAATCGGTCCCACAGCTTCTTACATTTTTTCCATTGACTTGAATGGATGAAATCTGATTTTCTGTTTGTAGCTCCGCCCACGTGTGCAGGTGGGCCGCGAGACCCCCAGAACATATCACCCCAGGTAGTGAGGGATCTGCATACCAAGTTTCGTTCAAATCGGTCCCACAGCTTCTTACATTTTTTCCATTGACTTGAATGGGTGAAATCTGATTTTCTGTTTGTAGCTCCGCCCACGTGTGCAGGTGGGCCGCGATACCCCCAGAACATATCACCCCAGGTAGTGAGGGATCTGCATACCAAATTTCGTTCAAATCGGTCCCACAGCTTCTTACATTTTTTCCATTGACTTGAATGGGTGAAATCTGATTTTCTGTTTGTAGCTCCGCCCACGTGTGCAGGTGGGCCGCGATACCCCCAGAACATATCACCCCAGGTAGTGAGGGATCTGCATACCAAATTTCGTTCAAATCGGTCCCACAGCTTCTTACATTTTTTCCATTGACTTGAATGGGTGAAATCTGATTTTCTGTTTGTAGCTCCGCCCACGTGTGCAGGTGGGTCGCGAGACCCCCAGAACATATCACTCCCGGTAGTGAGGGATCTGCATACCAATTTTCGTTCAAATCGGTCCCACAGCGTTTTACATTTTTTCCATTGACATGAATGGGTGAAATCCGATTTTCTGTTTGTAGCTCCGCCCACGTGTGCAGGAGGGCCGCGAGACCCCCAGAACATATCACCCCAGGTAGTGAGGGATCTGTATACCACGTTTCGTTCAAATCGGTCAAGCCGTTTTTGAATTACTGTGAGAATGGCAGCTTTTTACATTTTTTCCATTGACATGAATGGGTGAAATCCGATTATCTGTTTGTAGCTCCGCCCACGTGTGCAGGTGGGCCGCGAGACCCCCAGAACATATCATCCCGGGTAGTGAGGGATCTGCATACCAAGTTTCGTTCAAATCAATCAAGCCGTTTTTGCGTGATCGCGGCACATACATACATACATCCGATTTTATATATATAGATTGACCCAATAGGAAAATGGACTTATTTTTGTATTACCTTTTTGACTTATTTTGTTCATTAATAGAAATATTGGATGTACTAATATCGTAAGTTGCCTGTTAAGCACAATTGTTGTTTATTTAAAAAATTTAAATAAATAAATAATTTTTTTAAAAAAAGAAAATGTGTCCTAGGCTGTTTTTTACTTTGGACGACTTGCGACTTAGATGAAAACGGACTTAGACGTTCCTTTCGATTATGCCCCTCCAGATGTTTTACAGGCAAGGGTTATATTTAATTCCTCCTCTACAGGGGTAGGGCTCTCTTAGACCCATTTCACTACCTGAAGGCAGGGTGTCCCATTTCTCTTTCTAGGTAGAGGTTTGCCTCGATTAGAAATGGTCAACATTCACCCCCTCAGACATTCCCTCTTTCCTCCTTTGCTCATCCTTTCCAGCTTCAGGAGAGAAGGATACAGTGGATAATTCGTCCTCCCTGAATGTGTCCAAGCTGGGAGAAGTGCAGCAGGATAAACTTCCCAAAGCGACTGGAATTATTGTTATAAACTGTCTTGGCATTTCCGAAGGCCTCCAGGATAGGGCTGGAGAAAAACATACAATCATTATGCTACTAAGATTGTGTCCAACAAAGCCAATCTAGACATAGGCAGAATGACAGCAAAGGCACACACACTCAACAGAATGCATGCCTACACAGAAGCACATACAGTAGCGGAGTAAGGGGCAGGGGGTGGACTGTCCCAGGCACCATCTTGGTTGGGTCTCCTCCTCTCCGTAACTCTTCAGCTATTTGCATGCACGAGCAGATCTTCAACCTGCTGCTTGCGCCAGCCTTGACGCTCCCTCTGAAGTCACTTCCTGGTTGCAGGCCAGGAAGTGACATCAGAGGGAGAGTTGAGGTCGGCGTGAGCAGCAGCTTGTGCCAGCAAAGAATTAAAGACTTACGGGGGAAGGGACGGTGTGCACGGCAAGGAAGGCCCTGGAAGCCTCCTACCTTCCCTACACCACTGACCGCATACCTAACATACATGCAGTTACATGCTTAAATGGAACCACACAGCTGATATACAGGCACTGACTCTTCCTAAAGTACAAAGATGCCCTGCCTTGCTTTAGTCTTTTCCATGACCCTACCCTAAGGTAAAGTGCAGGTGTTCAGGATGGGCAGTTTTCAAACAGGTTCTTCCCCTGCAGACAAGACCATTTTCCTTACCCACCTGCATCCTCAGAATAACATAAGGAAAGCAGCAGCTGAGGCAAATGGAGGAGTCTTGAAAAAGCAGCTCAGGAGGTGCAAATCTGTAAAATGCAGGCAGGAAGACTTAAAACAGAAATCCCCGCACTAGCATATTTTGGCTTGTTCTTATCAGTGTCTAGACTCTTTCTCATTCAGGGCTTTCATTCTTGAATAGTGGAAACGTTTCTGGAAACTGACCCATTACAGTACACCAAAAACACACTCTTATTCATTACAGTACACAGAAAACCCACATACATCCATTACAGTGGACCCCAAACCCCCTAAAACCACACACTCATCCACTACAGTTCACCAAACACCCACAAAGTCATTCAGTCCACTAATCTAAAACTGTGCAGGACAGTGCACCCCCAAACCCACACACTTGCACTCACTGCAAGGGCTGGCAAAGGCCCTGGCAGCCTAGGTGTCTGCCTAGAGCGGCAGCAGTGAGGGGCCAGAATGATAAGAGCCTTAACCCTACCACCACTGTCCCCACCCCATGTCCTAATGCACCAGCCCCAAAGCCACAAAAAGATCGATTCCTGCTTAATAACAGGCTTGTGCTTAACTGCTGCCTTATCCAGCCCTCCTCCGAGGCAGATTTCCTTTTGGAGAGATGGAGGATATGGTGGCGATTCAGCACGGGCCTATACTTTTAGGACTCACTTTTTAAATTTGGAGTTGGTGCTGAAGGAGTTAAGACAGATATTGGGGGAGGGGAGGAAGATGCTGGGTATGGAGTGGGAGTAGGGAAGGGAAGAGGGGATGAGAACCTGGCCAATTGGAGTAAGAGTTGCTGGCCACCTGGGGTGGGATATAGATGGAAACGAGAGATGCTGAACTATGTGGAGGGAGAGGGGAGGAGTGTAGGTCCATGAGCCTCCTTAATCAGGAGCACAAGGCTGAAGGTTCATCTAAGGCAATCCCTCCCACAATGCATCCTCAAGTTCACATACAGTACCTATTCCAAAACTATCTTACACAGAACTGCACACCTTTATATCTCATTGCCGCCCAGTTTTTAGGATTTCTCCAGCCTGGATTTTCATACAACCACAAAAAGACAAGACTCCTATGTCCTCAACTTAATAGTTGTAAGAGGAAGTACCAGAGAACATTACTCTTCCATCTCATCCCTATAGTGGGTCACCTTCACCTCTTTCCTCTGGATACCTGCTCTCCATAACAGCATCCTCCACACGGGTGGTCTTCTCCGCTGTGGGAGCTCCACATGAGCTCTGGCCCATGACTGAGAAGAACTTCAAGAGCAATTTGGTGCTTTCTGTTTTACCAGCTCCACTTTCCCCACTGGGAATATAAACACAAGAAGAGAAAGGAGATAAAGAGGCTCGGGAAATGCCATGAATAGTGGTCCAGGAGAACTTAGTTACACAGAAGCAGAAGCATCCCCGTGGAGTGGCAAATGTGATCTTTTAAAAAATAGTTTGCCACCCCAAACAAAGGGCTTTTTTTCTGCTAGTACCTGCCCTGGGGTTTTTCAACTGAAGCCTTTGGGTCAATGGACAGCCCTGCCTGTCAGTTGCATGGAACAATAGAAGCAATGAATTTTGCGGCTCCTCTCTTCACAAGCCTGACTTTCTTGAATAAGATGTGCTGTTGTACAGTGTCTTGCTGTGAACACTTAGAGATTGAGGAGGTCCTGCAGAAACAGGCACTGCTAGTTCTCAGATCCAGTGGGTGGCACTATTCAGGACCGTATGGAAGGGATGCTAGCCCGAAGAAGAAAGGGATGAGGGAGAGGTGAAGGATAGTGGGATTAGGAAAAGGGGAGGAGGAAGACATAGAGCCGAAAATAAGGGAGAAACAAATGGAGGAGAGCAAAAACTGTGGAAAGAAGCAGAAAAAGAAAAGAGAAATGAAGTAGAAGATAAAGGAAGGAGGAGGTGAGCAGTGTGTGAGAGCAGATGAGAGCAAGCTGTAGTATAATTGTGAGAAAGTTAGGGAAGGAAATGCATGTAAGGGGGGAGTTAAAACAGTAAAAAATGAGATCCGATAGAAAAGAAGGGAATAGTAGGGAAAACCATCTAGAAAATTTGACCCAAAAAAAGGCTGCCATCTAGTAGCAAGAGATTAGTCCATGTTTCAACTACCTTATAGAAAAATAACAACACAAAAATCTTTTTATATCATACAGCTTTAAAAGAAGAACATTATATGAGTAGTTCGCCACCTAGATTGTTCTCTAAATGGAGGATACTGAATTAGGTCACTCAGACCTTCAGCTTTGACCATATCACAGTTGAAACAACAAATACTCCAGTTTCTACTTTATACGCATTTTGATAGGGAGCCAATTAACTTAGGAATATAAGAATAGCCTTACTGGGTCAGACCAATGGTCCATCAAGCCCAGTAGCCTGTTCTCACGGTGGCCAATCCAGGTCACTAGTACCTGGCCAAAACTCAAGGAGTAGCAACATTCCAAGCTACCGATCTAGGGCAAGTAGTGGCTTCACCCATGTCTTTACTGCCATATTCTGCAGAAGTTGTAGATTCTTCATCAAATGCATATGTTCTTATGTTCTAAATTATCCACTACAAATCGGACCTCATAAAAATAAAGGCAAATTGCCTTCAGTTGTTTTAACGTAAAGAAGCATTTCTTATTTAATTTGGGCTTCACAAGTTAAGGCATATCAAGTGTAAAACCTAGAACTTTAGAAGCATTAACCAAAGCCAAGGTATCCTTGCTACTCAAAAAAATTGAAGAAAAGGCTGATGGACCGGTAGCCAACAAAGAATCGTAGTCTTAGCTGGATTCAATTTTAACCAATTTGGGTGTGACCACAATTCAATCTTAGTAATACAATTCAGTATCTTTGATTGTAAAAGTGAAAAAAAAAAAATTTGCATAAGATTAAGGACTCCTTTTACTAAGCTGCGTTAGAGCATTAACACCAGGGAACCACAAGTACAAGGGGGCACTCAGAGAAATTGAAAGGGGAAAGGTTTAGAACAAACGCCAGGAAGTTCTTCTTCACTCAGAGGGTGGTGGATACATGGAACGCGCTACCGGAGGATGTGATAAGCAGGAGCACAATACAGGGCTTCAAAGAGGGTCTGGACAGGTACCTGGAAGACAAAGAGATTGAGGGGTACAGATAGAAGTAGAGGTAGATATTAGGGATAGGATTAGAGGCAGTTACAAAATTAGTCAGGGACACTGTTCAGGCAATTAGGCCTGATGGGCCGCCGCGAGAGCTGACCACTGGGCAGGATGGACCTCTGGTCTGCCCCAGCGGAGGCAACTTCTTATGTAACACGCGGAATAGCTCACGCTAGACCTTAACGCCAGCATTGAGCTGGCATTAGTTCTAGCCACGTAGTGCGTGGTGTAGCGCATGGTAATATCCTGCGTGCGCTAAAAATGCTAGCGCACCTTAGTAAAAGGAACCCTAAAAGTATTTCTCCTTATCCAAAACAACAGATTTCAAAGAACACATAAAGATGTTAAATAAAATAGGGGTACGTGGGAGCCCTGAGTACACCACACATGAACATAAGAACATAAGAACATAAGCAGTGCCTCCGCTGGGTCAGACCATAGGTCCATCCTGCCCAGCAGTCCGCTCCCGCGGCGGCCCAAACAGGTCACGACCTGTCTGAATCTCCAGAAGGGGTCCCCTTGCCACCTTGGTTTCTCATTGAAGTCCTAACCCTCCAGTCTTGCACATACACGACCTGGTTGGCTTTCTATACTTATTACCTGGTTAGCTTTCTATACCTGTGATACATCCCAGCACCTCTCTCAGTATCCCACGATCCCTTTATCCCTCAGGAATCCGTCCAATCCCTGTTTGAATCCTTGTACCGTACTCTGCCTGATCACTTCCTCCGGTAGCGCATTCCAAGTGTCCACAACCCTTTGGGTGAAAAAAAACTTCCTTGCATTTGTTTTGAACCTATCTCCCTTCAGTTTCTCCGAATGCCCCCTCGTACCTGTTGTCCCCTTCAGTCTGAAGAATCTGTCCCTATCCACCCTCTCTATGCCCCTCATGATCTTGAAGGTCTCTATCATATCTCCCCTGAGCCTCCTTTTCTCCAGAGAGAAGAGCCCCAGCCTATCCAACCTCTCGGCGTATGGGCAGTGTTCCAGCCCTCTTACCAGTTTGGTTGCTCTCCTTTGGACCCTCTCAAGTACCGCCATGTCCTTCTTGAAGTACGGCGACCAATATTGAACGCAGTATTCCAGACGTGGACGCACCATCGCTCAATACAATGGCATGATGACTTCCCGCGTCCTGGTTGTTATGCCCCTCTTTATAATGCCCAGCATCCTGTTGACTTTTTTTGAGGCTGCTGCGCACTGTGCAGATGGCTTCAGTGATGCATCCACCAGCACACCCAAGTCCCTCTCAAGACCGCTGTCTCCCAACAATGCCCCCCCCCCAATTTGTAGTTGAACAACGGATTCTTTTTCCCTATATGCATGACCTTACATTTTTCCACGTTAAAGCGCATTTGCCATTTGTTTGCCCAGTCTTCCAGCTTGTCCAGGTCCCTTTGCAGGTCCTCACACTCCTCCCTGGACCTAACTCTGCCGCACAGTTTGGTATCGTCTTCAAATTTTATAACCTCGCACTTTGCCTCCTTTTCTAGGTCATTGATGAATATGTTGAAGAGTAACGGCCCCAGCACCGATCCCTGTGGCACACCGCTCGTGACTCCCCGCCAGTCAGAATATTGGCCCTTTACTCCGACCCTCTGCAGTCTACCCGACAACAAGTGCTTGATCCATCTGTGCACATCCCCTCCCACCCCGTGGTTCCACAGCTTCCTAAGCAGCCTTTCATGTGGCACCTTGTCGAAAGCCTTTTGAAAATCGAGGTAAATGATGTCTATGGGTTCACCATTGTCCACCCGACTGCTTATTCCCTCAAAGAAGTACAGAAGGTTCGTTAGGCATGACCTTCCCTTACAGAATCCGTGCTGGCTTGTTCTCAATAGGCCATTTCTCTCGATGTGCTCGCAAATGCCGTCCTTGATCATAGCTTCCACCATTTTCCCTATTATTGAAGTCAGGCTCACCGGCCTGTAGTTCCCGGGGTCACCCCTCGATCCCTTCTTGAAGATGGGTGTGACATTCACCAATTTCCAGTCCTCTGGTACCTCTCCAGTTTTCAATGATAGGTTGCAAACATGTTGGATTGTGCCCGCTATTTCTTGTCTTAGTTCCTTCAGAACCCTTGGGTGGATCCCGTCTGGGACCGGTGATTTGCCGCTTTTAGCCTGTCTATCTGTTTGAGGACATCCTCCTTACTTACCTCTATGTGCTCCAATTTTTCAGCCTGTTCCCCACTCATGATCTCCTCTGAGTCCGGTATATTAGATGTGTCTTCTCTCGTGAAAACTGACGAGAAGAATGTGTTCAACCTCTCAGTTACCTCTTTATCCTCCTTAATCACTCCCTTCCTATCCCCATCGTCCAACGGCCCCACCTCCTCTCTCGCTGGTCGCTTCCCCTTAATGTAACTGAAGAATGCCTTGAAGTTTTTCGCCTCCCTGGCCAGCCCCTCTTCGTATTTCCCTTTTGCTTTTCTAACCTCTCGGTGGCATTCCTTTTGGCATTTCCTGTGCGCCTGGTGATTTTCCTCCGTTGGGTCCTTTTTCCATCTCCGGAAGGATACTTTTTTGTCATTTATTGCCCTCTTTACTTCTGTTGACATCCAAACCGGGTCCTTTGACCGCTTGTTCTTGTAGCCTTTCCTGAAACTGGGGACGTACATTCTTTGTGCTTCCTGTAGGGTGTCCCTGAATAGGGTCCAGGCGCTTCCTACAGTCTCCATCCTAAAGATGTTTCTGAGCTTCCTCCCCACCATTTTCCTCATAGCAACATAGTTCCCTTTACTGAAGTTGAGCGCAGTTGTTGCGGTCCTCCTTACTATGGGTGTCCCCCTTTCTAATGTGAATCTGATCGTGTTGTGGTCACTGTTGCCTAGTGGTCCTCCCACTTCTACCTCTCTTGCAGGTCCCCCTAATCCGTTTAGGATGAGGTCAAGAGTAGCACCCCCTCGCGTCGGTTCCCTGACTAGTTGCTCCATGAAGCAGTCCCTCACAGCTTCTACAAATCCTGTTTCCCTAGTGCAGTTGGAGTGACCCGTACTCCAGTCTATCCCCGGGTAGTTGAAGTCCCCCATCACTGTTACACTTCCAGTCCCGCATTCCTGTCTCAGTTCAGTTTCCAAGTCGTGTCCGACTCCTTCTGGCGTACCAGGTGGGCGATAGTACAGCCCCAGTTTTATGCCTGCACCCTTGTTTCCCGGCAATTTGATCCATAGTGATTCCAGCCCCTCTGCCTTCGTTGCCATATCCATCCCAACCGAGTAGATAGAGTCCTTTATATATATTGCTATGCCTCCCCCCTTTTTGTGGGTCCTGTCCCTCCTGTAGAGCTTGTACCCCGGCAGCGCCACATCCCATTGATTCTCCTCTGTCCACCATGTTTCTGTAATTCCAATTATATCCAGGTCCTCCCCCTTGGCCATGACCTCTAGTTCACCCATCTTGGCCATGAGGCTTCTTGCATTTGCGTATAAGCACCGCAGGTCCCGTCATTTTTCCTCCATCTCCGCATTTACCTGGGCCACCTCCCCTTGAATTTTGGGCAGTTCTCCTGTTTCCTGTGCTTCTGCTTTGCCATCAGCCTTTACCCTCGTAGCTTTCGGCTTCCCCACTTTCCTGCCACCCCACTTCCCCGCTTTTCCTCTGGGTTTTCTAGCCTTACCTGCCCCCTCTTGGGCTATCATCCCTTGAGCCTCATTTTGATCCCCTTCGCCTTGTGGCACCCCTATATTGCCCTCAGCTTTCGCCCTCGTGCCACCCAGTCCCCCTGTGTCTCCATGCCCCTTAGTCTCCTCCCAGCAAGCTCCCTTTACCTGATGTTTCCCTCGCTGTCTGATCATAAGATCCACTTGTCTCTCTGCTTCCTCCTTGCAGTCATCCCGTTCAGCATCTGTTCTGGATACCGTTGTCCGAAGCGTCAACATCAGATCAGCTGTCGGCTTTCCCCCTCTCCTCAGTTTAAAGCCCTCTCGATCTCCTTTCTCACATTGGCTGCCAGTAGTCTAGTTCCCGCTGTGCTCAGGTGCAGGCCGTCCCGCCGGTAGAGTTTACTCTTTCCCCAGAAGGACGTCCAGTTCCTCACAAAGTGGAAGCCCTCCTCCAGGCACCATCTCCTCAACCATGTATTCACAGCCTGGAGGTCTGCTTGTCTCTTTGCATCTGCTCTCGGTACAGGCAGGATCTCTGAGAATGCAATCCTCCGGGTACTCCGCTTCAGCTTTCGTCCCAGGACCCTGAACTGGTCAGTCAGTGTGGCCATGCTGAAGTTCCTCCGGCTCACATCATTCGTTCCGACGTGGATTATCACCGCAGTCTCCTCTGTCTCTGCTCCATCCAGGATCCGCTTGATCCTATCAGTGATGTCTCGTGTCTTGGCCCCTGGGAGACAAGTCACTAGCCGGTCCTCCCTTCCTCCAGCTACGTGACTATCTACCTCTCTCAAGATCGAGTCTCCCACCACAATAGCAGACTTCCCTTTCCTCAGCAACCTTCTCTGTCTCAGGTCCGTGTCCTTGGTGTAGTGCGGCGTCTCTCCCTCGGGGTCCCGGTGAGTCGCGGTCTCCTCCTCTTGCATGGTTCCTCCGCTAGGTCCTTCCCTGGTTTCGCCTTGTGGATCTTGGGTCTCGTCTGCCGACATCCGTCTGTGCAGCTGCTGGTCCTGGTCCTCCACCTTCCTATAGGCCTCATCGATGAATCTCTCGAGGTCCCTCACCTGGTCCACAATGGGGCCTGCTCCGTCTGTGTCCTTGGTTGACCAGCTCGTCTCCTCTGTGGTGCGCAGTCCCTCCAGTCCCTCCAGTTCCTGGACCCTGGCCCTCAAACTGCCGACCTCCATCCTCAGGCTTTCCAGTTCCTGACACCGACTGCATATGTACTCCCGCCTTCCCAAGGGGAGGTAGTCGTACATATTTCACTCTGTGCAGTATACCGGAAAGTACCTCTGGGATCCTGGGTCCTCCATCGCTCTCATGAAGTGCTGGTGTGCTCCTGCTGTGGGTAAGAGAGAGAGAAAAGAGAAAAGAGAAAAAGAGAAAGAGAAAAAGAGAAAAGAAGTGAATTACTTGGCGTTTCTGGCTCCCTCGCAAGGCTCCTTCGCAAAGGCGCTCTCGCTAAGGCAAGTGCCTTTTCCGCTCGCCTTCGCCGCGTGCCGAACGGCTGCGCGCCGTTGGCTCCTCCCCTTTTATGGGGGGAGTTAGTCTGGTGACGTCGGGGGGTAGGCGGAGCTAACTCTCGCCTCTTCCCCTCTCCGTGTACCATCTGCCTCTCTCCCGGTCTGCTCTGCTACTCAGTTCCTCTCTCCGCTTCACTGCCTCCTCCGCTCTGCCTCCACTCTCTCCTCCGCTGCCTGCTCCCTCCTCTCTCGCCCTGCTAGCCCTCCCTCCGGTTCGTTCTCCTCCCTGCACCGGCCTCGCTGTCTCCTCCACTCTGCCCTCTGCTAGCGCTCTCCTCTAGCAGCACGTAGCCACGTGCTCGCCAGGCTCAGCTCGCCCTGCAACTCCTTGGCTGGCCCAGCGCTGTGGATTCCTTCGTTGGCTCCTCCCCTTTTATGGGGGGGAGTTAGTCTGGTGACGTCGGGGGGTAGGCGGAGCTAACTCTCGCCTCTTCCCCTCTCCGTGTACCATCTGCCTCTCTCCTGGTCTGCTCGGCTACTCAGTTCCTCTCTCCGCTTCACTGCCTCCTCCGCTCTGCCTCCACTCTCTCCTCCGCTGCCTGCTCCCTCCTCTCTCGCCCTGCTAGCCCTCTCTCCGGTTCGTTCTCCTCCCTGCACCGGCCTCGCTGTCTCCTCCGCTCTGCCCTCTGCTAGCGCTCTCCTCTAGCCGCACGTAGCCAGCTCGCCCTGCAACTCCTTGGCTGGCCCAGCGCTGTGGATTCCTTCGTTGGCTCCTCCCCTTTTATGTTTGGAGTTAGTCTGGTGACGTCGGGGGTAGGTGGAGCTAACTCTCGCCTCTTCCCCTCTCCTTGTACCGTCTGCCTCTCTCCCGGTCTGCTTCGCTACTCAGTTCCTCTCTCCGCTTCACTGCCTCCTCCGCTCTGCCTACACTCTCTCCTCCGCTGCCTGCTCCCTCCTCTCTCGCCCTGCTAGCCCTCTCTCCGGTTCGTTCTCCTCCCTGCACCGGCCTCACTGTCTCCTCCGCTCTGCCCTCTGCTAGCGCTCTCCTCTAGCCGCACGTAGCCACGTGCTCACCAGGCTCAGCTTCTCTTTTTACAGCATAAGAGTGATTGACCACAAATTTTGTAAACCACCCAAGAACAGTTCCCCCGATATCATATTCACCAAGACTGACCAAAAGATGGTTCTGTGATTGACCATGTCCAAGGCGGCAGATAAGTCAAATTGTAACAGTACTGTTTGATCTTCCTTATTAGTGTAAGCATGGAAAGTAACAGTGTTTGCTTCCAACCTCATGTTGAAATGCTTCTAAGATTCAATATTTTTCAAAGAAATCTGTCAATTGTTTAGCAACCACAGATTCAGCTAATTTGTCAAAAAAAATGGTATAATAGCAATAAGACAATGAGTAGAAGGTTTCAAGGTTTATTAAAATTTTCTTATACTGCTTAATCCAAAATCCAAAGTTCTTCTTTACCCAACGTGTGATGGACACCTGGAATGCGCTTCCAGAGGGTGTGATAGGGCAGAGTACGGTACTGGGGTTCAAGAAAGGATTGGACAATTTCCTGCTGGAAAAGGGGATAGAAGGGTACAGATAGAGGATTACTACACTTCCCCCTCCCCATTCACGGTTTCAGCAATCGCGATATCACATATTCACGATTTTTGGGGGAGGGGGAAAAAAGAAAAAATACCCACAGTTTAGCCTTCCCCCTGGCGTCCCGGCCTTACCTGGAGGTCTAGCGGGCTTTCGGGGCAGGAGCGATCTTCCTACGCTCCTGCCCCGTGCAGATCGCCAATAGGAAATTGCTGTGGGGAGTTCCCGTCGTAGTCTCGAGAGACTATGGGAACTCATGGCAGCTATTTCCTATTGGCGATCTGCACGGGGCAGGAGCGTAGGAAGATTGCTCCTGCTCCGAAAGCCCGTTAGACCACCAGGTAAGGCCGGGATGCCAGGTGGAAGGCAGGAGGGAGGCGGGGGTGGGTCAGAGCCGGACCAGAATATATTTGCGGTATTTCACCATTCGCGGTCCGGCTCTGCCCCTATTCCCCGCGAATACAGAGGGAGAAGGGTATACAGGTCCTGGACCTGATGGGCCGCCGCGTGAGCGGACTGCTGGGCACGATGGACCTTATGTCTGACCCAGCGGAGGCTTATGTTCTTAAGTACAATAAGATAATATAATAAGCATACAATAATACAAAATAAAAGATTAAGAGCAAAATATGTAACATTACTGGGGATTAATTAGTAAAAATTAAAACCACATCGGACGTACAAAATTTGAAAAAAAGATGAAAAAAAGGGAAGAACTATAACACTGGAATTCGCACCACGCTCAGATTGTTCACAATAAATATACCAACTCAGATATAATGGCAAAATATGGGCCGCAGCTTTATTTTCATTAAGAACAAACCTTAATAAAATCAACTTATGAACATTTTCAAAAAACAGTGTAGCTTATTCTCAAAACTCTGGAGCTACTTGGTGTCGAACTAGCTCCTCTTCCAAAATTCTCCCCCATTCCCCAATTCCTTTAGAGCAAGACTTGCGGTGCCGCAGAGTCCAGCCGCCACCCATGGCAGTATCGCACATGAGCAGTTACAAAAATTAGTCATCAAATCTGTTGCATAGCCACACTGATCCAAAATTGTTTCCCCAACATAGCATTTTTTCCGCCAACAAAACTGCGACCAACCCAACCCCACACCCAAAGAAAAAACAAAATCCGCCAAAGAGAGGACCCCAAAAAGAGGGAAGGGAAGAGCGAGACAATTTTCCCCACCAACCCTAACCTTCCCACACTCCCTTCACACCCTTAATGCTCCACTGCCCGCCAAATTCTCTTCACAAAATTCCTCCAATCTCAGAGCCCCTTCCCCAGCCAATCCTCATTCTCCCTCCTACCTATCTCTAAACCTCTTACTTCAACACCCCTCCCCTTACCTAACTTGCCTAACAACCCACTACCATTCTTCTACTTTCCTGCTAATATTAATTAACCCTTTCCCCCCAATCCAATCTTTGCTGGCTCATCCAGTGTTATAAGCCCACAGATTAATCTGCAAGCCACTCAATTTATAAAGGAAAGAACAAATAAAGAAAAAAATAATGGGGAGGAGGGTTAACTGACAGCAAAATTAAAGCATTATCCTTTCCAAATCAGTCAAGAAAACTACAGTGTGTAATATAGAATCCATAAATACAATAACCTAATGAAGAATTGCTAAAGGATGCTGTTTTAATAGAGTGTTTGGCAAGAGATCAATGTGACAGAACGTGAAACTGAAATTAGGCCAGCACCAAAGTCATACCATGCCTATTCTCTGCCCCTAACCACACTCACTTTTCAGATAGGCGTCATTAGGCACCAGTGGGCTTTTACTAGCATAATCGATCACCGTGCCAAGCTTATTTGTCAATTTTGAGTTCCATGTGGTTCATGGAACTCATGAGAATCAGGCCTAAAAGACCTCCTATAACTCCAGGTCTTTCAAAACCTTTCACTAATGGTGCTAAGACTACTGGATAAATTGAAGGCTTTCATTAAGATAAGTTTACATATTTTTGTAATTCTGGAATGTTTTAGTGGACCTGGAATTAAGGAGTAACAAGATTGTGCAAACAACCGCTATCCTTTACTCCATTTTGAAAAAGACCTTAAAAAATCACAAAAAAACCCCAAAACCCAGCCTACTTCATCTTGCAATTAAAAGATATTAAACAAGAGTTACAAGTAAATCTAATATAAATCAAGCCTTTGAGGACTTAAGTTGACCCCAAAGATGCCCATGAAGGGGCACAGTAAGTGGTATGTTAACATGGATGCTGATGATAATTAACAACTGCAATATCTGAGTTTTCAGCATAACTGGAAATTAAGTGGGCACCAGCTGAAATTCCATGATGGGGCCTGCATATCTAACCAGGCAGAGAAAGGACTGCATTTTATTGGCAATGAGTGAATGTCACTGGTGGCCACATAACTTCTTCATCTGCTCTGCACAGAAGCTTCTCCGGCTCAGTTAAACCATGCTGAATATCAATTCCTTAGTTTTTACCAATATTGCAGGTTATTAGCCAGTACCCCAGATCTTTACATTTCACCAATATTTGAAGTCACTGGCCAGTTTCCCAGCTGTTTATTTTCAGAAGGAATTAAGGCCTGGATTCTGTAAACGATGCCTAAATCAGCCGACACCTAGAAAAACGACACTGGCTGCATGTCAATGACATTTAGGCCAAACAGAAAAATCCAATGGGTCTGCAGTAAAAGGTGAACACCAAAAACAAAGAAAGGACTGCAGAATGGAATGTACAAGGTGCAGGAATCTTTATTAAAAGTCTATACAAAATGATAATGTATAAAAATGGCTCTCATATACATGGAGTACGGACTCAACACAGTCCGTGTTTCGGAGAAACACTCCTTCCTCAGAGGTCCTATTGAGGAATAAAGGGGGGGGAAATGTGTGAGATATGGTGGCTAAGGACATGATGCTACCAGTAATAAGTGAGTCATGTGAAGAGTAAAGAATACCCAATGGTAACAGCATGAAATAAATGAGTAAAGAAAATGAACCGTGATCAGCAGCAGAAAAATATATTGTGCCTAGGCGTGTACTTTTTTAAATGTGTTTTTAATCAGTTTTAAGTAGTATGTTCAATTACTGCACCAATTAAAGACAATTAATGCAATCAAGTTAGGCACCAGTAGGCCTGATCTAGGCATCATTTATAGAATTTGGCCCTAAGGGCCTGATTCTCTATAGGATGCCTCCATTTGACTCCGCTAGGGGCCCTAATCAAGGACCCCTAGCGACTCCTGCACATAGCTTTTTATTTAATTGGCTCAATTAGCATGACAATTGATTATGCCAGTTTTCAGCCAATCAGGCGGAACTCTTCAGACACTTAGCAACGCCTCAAGAGAGATGCCCTCCGATGCTTAATACACTTATCTGAGAAGTAGGCATGGTTAGTGGCAACGAATAGGTATGGTGTGGTTGACTTAGGCATTGCTAGGTGCCAGTAAATTAGGCCAAGTCAAACCTACCTCTAGGACGCCTAGTGATGCCTAAGCATGCCTAGGCGTTGCTTGACGGGATTCTATAAAGGAAACCCAGCCCACAATGTTATCTGCAGTGCAGTTAGCGTGTAGTATGGGCGCCAGCCTTTTTCCATGCTATACAGAAAAGGCAATTTGATCACAATACATAGAGAATAGGACGTCCAGAGCTTATACTATAAAGAAAAGAGAAGCCTCCTTCCCTTTAAAGAACAGTGATGGACCTGCTAATATACGAAAACCACAACGAAGGAGACCAGATGGGGCTCAATCCTTTTATTCATAAAACAGACTCGACATTTGCATACTCACTGCCAGCCATTACTTTGCTGTTTTAAAAGGGTTCTTATTGTAATACTTAGACATATGGATTTATACATCTATGGTTTTATCAATTAACACCAAGACTCCTGAGGCAGACCTTTTGAGGCCGAAACACGATCATGTCGAGTCTGTTTTAGTAATAAAAGGATTGAGCACCATCTGGTCTCCTTTATTGTTGTTTTTGTGCCCCTCAAGGCAGTTTCTCCTGTTTATCTTTTTGTATCTGCTTATACCCTCATATGTGTTTCCCTTATAGAATATGTACAGATGGTTTTAGGTGTAGTGAAAGTATCTAAGTGTGGAGCTCCAGCCATCTTCTGCTCAAAGTCTGACTGTGTGCACACCCACAGATTGCAAGTGGAACAGCTATTTACAGAGTAGCACTTGGGCGGGATTTTGGTGTTTGCATGTGTATGTGGAAAGACACATGGTTAGAACATTAAAGGGCCAACCTTACAACAGGCCACACATTGAATTCCTGTATTGGAGATGAATGACGGAGCTTAGTTTGCTCTATCGAAAACTAGCCTGAGTTTTAATGTGCCAGTCATAGAGCTGGTCTAAGTGTGAAGTGCCTCAGCACAGCACATAAGCACCTAATTTATAGTATTCAGTAAGTTGTGCATAAAAGTGGGAGCCCACCTCTTCCCTGCCCATGGGCCCCCCTGTGTATACACCCCTTGCAAACACGCACTGTGTCAGCGTGGCATACTGGCATACACCCTCATTAAGTGTGCTAATCTGTTCAAAGTATGCGCCTGTTGGCGTCTCTGTTATAGAATTTCCCCTTTACTGTCTTGCCACTCTGGGAATGGTTACCATGACCATGTGCTCACCTTTCGGATGCTACTTTTGAAAGGACTCCAGTGTCTCATGCAGGTATTTTACCTAGTGGTGATTACTGAAAGTCCCTACCTGATAAGAATGCTCTGGCGATCCTGATGCTTCCACAGGCAGCAGTAACACTCATTGGCGATGGCAAAAATGTGGGGGGGCAGCTCCCCCAGGTGGTGCACTCTGTATAGTTCCACAGCCTCCAAACTGTAAAGATCTGCAATGGCTTTATACGGATTGATGGACACCAGAATGGAGCCAATGTTTGTCTAAAATAAAAGAGAGAAGCAGAGCTATATTTTACGCTGTCTAAAATGATCGGCTTTTTACAATATAGCATTCATAATCAGAAAAAACAAAAAAATAAACTAGATCTGATAAATTAAGGAATGAATGCCATTAGGTGTCCTGAGGATGCCATCTCTGTGCTGTTGTCATTCACTTATAAAACCAAACAATATTAAGACAAAGCTCATATGCCCTCTTTAGCTTGCCAATTGTTAGGTTGTTAATAATAATAACAACTTTATTCTTCTTTACCACCACAATCGTGCGACTTCTAGGCGGTTCACATCGAAGAGAGCTGGACAATCAGCGAGTTACAATATGCAGATAGTCAGTGAAATTACAATCTATAGTTTGTTTAGAATTTCAGAGGGGACAAATTAGGAAAAAAAGAATTGGAATTAGTGTTTGGAGTAGTTAATGTTTAGGTGATAAATCTGTCTGTTAGGTGCCATTGACTCGTATTCGAGTCCTAGCAACTTAATGAAAATCATCAAGCTTTCGTAGCAGAATATAGTAGATTGCCATCCTGTTTTCTGCACAGTATAAATTCATTGTTGTTGCCATTGTTGCATCAATCACGATCCTCCGCCTCCAACCCTGCCCAGATAGGTGGTACATCGTTACTCTGACATCTCCGTTTAAACCTGTTCGCCTTGGGGGGCCCTGCAATATTGCATAGACATGTGATCCTTATTACCCTCATTGCCTTAATGGAATGAAATATTCCCATGAACTTCCGTGACCGGACTACACCCTAAATGGCCCATCTAGTCTGCCAATCCGCAGTAACCATTATCTCTTCCTCTCTCTAAGACAGTGGTTCCCAACCCTGTCCTGGAGGAACACCAGGCCAATCGGGTTTTCAGGCTAGCCCTAATGAATATGCATGAGAGAGATTTGCATATAATGGAAGTGAGAGACATGCAAATCTGCTCCATGCATATTCATTAGGGCTAGCCTGAAAACCCGATTGGCCTGGTGTTCCTCCAGGACAGGGTTGGGAACCACTGCTCTAAGAGATCCCATGCTTTCTTCAATTCAGACACAGTCTCTGACTCCACTACCACTTCCAGGAGACTGTTCCACACATCTATCACCCTTTCTGTAAAAAAGTATTTCCTTAGATTATTCCTCTTAACTTCATCCTATGCCCTCTCATTCCAGAGCTTTCTTTCAAATGAAATAAATTTAACTCATGCGATTTCCATTGACCACTACCCTCTGTTGCCTTTCACTCAACTAGTTCCTGACCCAGCCTGTCACTTTGGGGCACATCCCGAGGGCACTCAGTTTATTTATTAGATGCCTGTGTAGAACACTAACAAAGGCTTTGCTAAAATCTAAATACACCACATCTAGCGCACTCCTTCTATCCAATTCTCTAGTCACCCAGTCAAAGAAATTGATCAGGTTTGTCTGACAAGAACTACCTCTAGTGAATCCATGTTGCCAACGGATTCCAGAAACTTCACCATTCTCTGTTTTAAAAGCATTTCCATTAATTTGCTTACCACAAAAGTCAGACTTACTGGTTTTTAATTCCCTACTTCTTCCTTACTTCTACTTTTGTGGAGAGGGACCACATGTGCCCTTCTCCAGTCCTCCAGTACCACTCCTGACTCTAGAGAAAATTGAAAAGGTCAGTCAGCGGAGCCACCAGAATTTCTCTAAGTTCCTTCAGCACCCTTGGATGTACACTATCTGGCCCAATCGCTTTGTCTACCTTTATTTTAACTAGCTCCTCACGAACATAACTGTCCATCCCTATTCGCATTTGTCTTCTGCTGTCCCGCTCCCATCACTTCAGCCGTGAACACAGAACATAAATATTTGTTAAGCAATTCGGCCTTTTCTATATCAGCTTCTACATATTTCTCCTCTTCATCTTTGAGTCTCACAATGTCACTTTTGCACTTCTTCCTATCACTGATATATCTAAAAAATGTCTTGTCTCCCCGTTTTACTGTGTCAGCTATTTTTTCATCCATTTGCTTTCCTGACTACTCAACCAGCCTCTTTTAACTTTTACAAATATTTTTGTCTGCCTTCCTCTTTCTGCAATCTTTTGTAGTCTTTTCATCTTACTTATACATACTTTCCTTACAAAATGGTTTCCTGTCCACTTCTTCCAGATGTTCCCATCCAGACAATTCCTTGACGTGATTCCCCATGTGAAAAAAATTAGTTTTTAAAAAGTCTAGAACCTTTGCTTTTGAATGAGTGCTCTCTCTACTGTATACCATGCAGTGATCACTGGATGCCAGATGATCAGAAACACTTTTCCCATTTGTAAGCACCAAATCCAGTATGACCCCGTCTCGCGTGGGTTCTATTACCAACTGCGAAGACCCCGCAATAGGGATACCCCAATCAATATCCGGCATGTTAAAATCACCTATTATTAAAACTTCCCCTTTTTTAATATATTCTGAATGTCTACTGTTAAATCTCTGTCCATTTCTTCCGTCTGTGAAGCAGGGAAATATATCACACCAATGTAAATATATTCACCATTCCCTCTTTCCAAATTGATCCCTGCAATGTGGTGTGACAGGGAAGCTCTTGTCGCTGGCTTAAAACCTGCTTTAAACCCTGCCACTAAAGCAAATGTGCCTATTCCTAAGCCAAGGAAGCTGCCCATTAACTCTGTTCCCAGTGCTAAGACCAGACTGGCAGGGCAGAACAGAGAAGAGATGGCAGAGAAGAATAGAACCCCTGTTTCAAGCCACTATAATCCCTTTTATAAACCATTTGTTAATAATCTGACACAGCAAGGGTTAAGGAAAGGGTGGAGGCAAAATGTGGCTAGAGCACCAGAATAAATTAAAGGCAGCTTAAAACACCCACAAGCAATCAGGAACCTGGAGGAAGGACGTTCCTCACAGAACATGGAGCTGAAGGCCTCTGCTAAGAAACCACCAGTCCCACTCCCATGCTGATAAGACTCTACTTCCTAAGCAGAGATTAATTGGAAGGGAAAAGCTCCATGAGTAGGGCTTACCAAATGCTGTTTCAGAGGATAGCCTCAGAGAGTGAGGGATCTCTTATGGAGGTAGAGGGAGATATTTCTGAGGGGAATGAAATGGACTGCAGCCCAGAAGCCTTAGACTATATGTCTGAATGCAGCATGAGTCAGTAAGGTACTGTGTTGGGGAAGGGAACAATGGTCTAAAGTACTTAAAAGGAACATTTCTGTCCTTATGTGGTACTGTATAAAGAATGAGAGTTTGATGTGTGAATATGAGGATTGCCTAATAGTAGAAATTAATCCAGAATCCCTGTATGCCAGCAAAGCATAATGAGTGGGGGATGGGCTAATGCAACTAGTGTTAGAAGGAGAAATAAAGCCCGGAGTGGATTCAGTGACCTGACATTGCATATCCCTGATAGTGGGACCTTTTGGGAGGGGAATCTTACACCATTACAACAAGGATGGATGGTTCCCAGAAGGGTAGTGGTGGTATTTATAATTCAGGTAGTCAGGTGGGGAGAACTTCCTGAAGAATCAGTGTGCTCAATACAATAATTTGGGCCAAGCCTCAAAAGACGTGGAGCTAAAGCCCAGGGCCGGCTGGTCCCAAGGGGCTCTTGTACATAAGAACTGTGCAAAGCATGGCAGCTGAATTGTGAGACAGAAACCCTGGTTTAAAGGAAAATGTTTTGGGGTTTTTTTTCTTTCCTGATGAAGCAAGGACTTGCTGTAAAAGGAGAACTTTGTTTGTGATAAACCTTTTCCAAGCATCATCAGCCAATGTGGCTGTATCAGAACCAGTGCAAACTGAACTGGATAATAAAACTTAGAACTGGCAATTATTGGTGGAAGGTTTCTTTTCCTTTTCTTTTTCTCTGCTGTTCTTATTCCAGAGTTTCAAGTTTCAAGTTTATTAGGATTTTTATATACCGCCTATCAAGGTTATCTAAGTGGTTTTTACAATCAGGTACTCAAGCATTTTCCTAGAGTGGTCCTCCAAAGAGCGCTAATACTTGCGCCTGGGGCTGGAGCCGGGTTGCCAGCGCTAGGCTTACCCCTGGCCCCGTCACAGTGGGTATACTGCTGGTATATGGCCCTCCTGGATCATGGTCACTCAATACCACAAAACTAAAAGAAATTATCTCAGACCTCACCTGCCAATATACAAGAGTAATTCTCTATGGTGACATAAATATTCCACTAGAGTCCCAAGACAATGCTAGTGTCTCCAATTTCAAAACATTTCTCCTTGATAGTCAACTAGACCAAAAATCATCAGGTTCTGCACACACAAAAAAACACACACCTTTAAATAACATCCAACCCCACCACCCCATCATGAATACAGAATGGACTGCAGTTCCCTAGTCAGATCACTACTTATTGTACATGAAAAGTGCATCTACTAAGGATACCATTAACAAACACTAACAAGAGGCAGCATAAACACAGACCAGTTCTGGAATAAAGCTTTCAAATGATTAAATATGTCTTCAAACGATCCTACTACAATGCTTACTAATTGGAACAATACAATTGAACAAACACTAGACGCAATAGCCCCACTGTGCCACGGCAACACAATAACTACCAATCCCTCGCCTTGGTTTACCAAAAACCTAATAGCTGAAAAACAATCTTTGCCTAGAGGGTTGCAATCAATAAATATAAATTTAATATCGCTGAAGCAAAAAATCTCACAATGCTCATGAAATAGTTTTTTGATATCAATTGGTTTTCTTTTGCTTAATGCGCGCACCATGACTACATCTCCAAAATTAGGTCTATCCGATATTAATTTCAAGCCAAATGCCCAAATACTAGCTGACTTCTTCCTTAAGAACATAAGAAGTTACCTCCACTGGGTCAGTGATGAGAAACAAATCCATCCTGATCAAGGATTGTCTGAATGAAACAAACCCAGACTTTTTTCTACTCACAGAAACCTGGCTATTATCAGACAACGACATCATTATCAAAGACTGTCTTCCCCCAGGCTTCAAGATTCTAACGCTAGCCAGAACCTGGGGAAGGGGAGGAGGATTAGCAATAATCTTCAGAGACCACCTAAATTGCGCTGTTCGTAACTCCGAATCCTCGCCCAACATAGAGATATTATCAATATCGCTCACTTCAAAATCCCTAACAGCCTCTCTAACAACTATTCTGTTTTATGTCCCACCAAAAAAATGAAACCTAGCCAAGGAGGACTTCGTGGAATTTTTAATAACCAACTCATTAGCAAGCCCATACAACTTACTATGTGGAGATATCAACATTCACCTAGAGCAAACAGACCAACCAGAAATATCAGATTTCTGGTTACTTATCTCCCAATTAGGCTACTTCATACCACCCCAACCAAAATCCATCAAAAAGGTCATCAGTTAGACCTGGTAACTTTCTCCTCCAAAGAACCAACCTACTCCAAATTCTACTGGAAAGAAGATAACTGGTCAGACTCCCTATGGTCTGACCATAGACTATGTAACTTCACTATTGACTGCCAGCAAAAAACTAACAAAAACAATAAAACAAGAAATAATAAAACTCACACTTCCAGAGGTAAGATCGACCCGACAGAATTCTGGTCCCACTACGAGAATATTACAAAACAGAACACAGAAACAGATCAATTCATGCCCTCCTGTACTAAAGACAGCACTAACATTCTAAACAAAATTGCCCCCTTAAAAATCCGCAGAATTAGAACCACAAATCTAGAGGGATGGTTTGATTCTGAGCTACTACTGCTAAAGAGGGACCTAAGAAAGTCAGAAAGATTATGGACTAAATCTGGTACTCAGGAACACAGGGTTGTGTGGAGATCAAAAGTAAAAATCTACAAAAACCTCACCAAGGAAAAACGAAAATATTTCTACGCCCAAAAAATAGGAAACTTTACATCTAACAGTAGAAACCTTTTCAATCTGGTCAATGAACTCTACAACCTCAAGACACTCACTGACACCCAGGAGGAACCCACCTTAACAGCCAGCACCCTAGCAGACTTCTTCAATTCCAAGATACAAAAATTAAGATCGTCAATAACTGCCCCTGCCAATCCCCACGGGCACTTTCCAATACTCCATGACACAAACATATCCAACTCTGACCTAGGGTCCAGAACTGACCTAAGTTGGAACCATTTCAGAACCATAGACTGGCAATTGCTGTGAACAAGGCTGCCCTGTGAATTTCTAAAAGCTAAGTTACTCAGCATTTCATATTCTGCTCTTTTCACTGGTTTTCAGCATTATATCTGCTTAATTTCTCTTCTCATCCCTATTTCTTACTAAAAAAAAAAAGCATAAAAAATAAACCCTTCTCTTTCCTCTGTTAAATCTTATTTCCTCTTCCTCTTCATAGGAAAAAGGGTAAGACTTTGTTAACTCTAATTAAATCCTGGTGCCTGTGGGAAAGTAGGGAAAATCCTGTTATAAATCCTGTGTTTTAGGGTAGCACTGATAGAACCTGCATTTTTGATTAAAATACTGTGTTTTAGGTGGTATAGAGCCTATATTTCTGTCTTACTAGTATTCAGCCATTGTTTTCTGCTGATTAGGTGGAGAAGGGAGGGGCTCTGTTTTACTTCTAAGGTTAATTGCATTATCTTTGGGACATTGCTGTGAACAAGGCTGCTCTGTGAACTTCTAAAAGCTAAGTTACTCAGCATTTCATATTCTGCTCTTTTCACTGGTTTTCAGCATTATATCTGCTTAATTTCTCTTCTCATCCCTATTTCTTACTAAAAAAAAAAAAAAAAAGCACAAAAAAAATAAACCCTTCTCTTTCCTCTGTTAAATCTTATTTCCTCTTTCCCTTTCCCTTCATAGGAATAAGGGTAAGACTTATAGTCCCACCAACCCCAGGGACCACTATTCATATATAGAGACCCATATAATCAGGACTACTCAAATCAAGTCACTTCACAACCAATCAAGATGACCTTTATTCTATGCAATCACTGTGGTGCTTTAATTCCAAGACATACTATTTGGAGGCTTAAGGCTTGCCCCATCTGTCTTCAACTTGCCAGTATTAAGGAGGAGCTCTGCAAACTTAAACAGGAATTGAATACAATTAAAGCAGCTTCCATCACTCCACAAAATCATACCAACTTACCACCTCTACCTCAAAGAATAAAACAGCCCAGGAATAAATGGGTCACAGTAGGCTCAGGAAGACTGCGACATGTAACACAGAAACATCCACCTTCACTAATATTACCTCTACAGAATTCCTTCGCTCCACTAGTGCACTGCGAATATCAGTGTTCCCTCTAAGCGGGCGGGTGTTGTGAGCAAACTTTTTTCACTGTGAGCTAAAAATATCGGGCGCCAGCAAGTTATGAGCCAAATAAATATGTTGTCAAAGTTGCTGATACATGAGGACGAGGTATTCAAAGGAATTTTAGGCCTACACGCTAAATTAAATAACGTTAAATAATATTTTTAAGAACACAGAAATTGTAGGGATGAAATGATATCTTAATAAATGTTTTACAACAAATGTAGTTATGTCTGTTACATCCATATGTGTAAACTGTAAATTAAAAACAGTCCAGAAGACAATACGTTTGATGCTTTCAATTTCTAGACCAGTGTTTTTCAACCTTTTTTGGGCAAAGGCACACTTGTTTCATGAAAAAAATCACGAGGCACACCACCATTAGAAAATGTTAAAAAATTTAACTCTCTGCCTATATTGACTATATATAAAGTAATTCTCTTGAATAGGAATCAAATAAACACAAAGAAAGTATTTTATAATTACTTTATTATGAAATAAAAATTATAAAAATTATAAAATACTTTATTCAGTGCGAAACCTGGGCCTGTTTGGCTGAACACAAAGCTGATATTCTGGCTGGAATGGAAGAAAGACACACACGTAGCTCTTCGTCAACAGCTCTCAGTCTCTCTCTGTATTTGGTTTTTATAGCATACAAAAATAGACAAATATACCCTCCATCCTTTTTATTAAACCACAATAGCAGTTTTTAGCGCAGGGAGCTGCGCTGAATGCCCAGCACTGCTCTTGACGCTCATAGGCTCCCTGCGCTAAAAACCACTATTGCGGTTTAGTAAAAGGGGACCATATTGTAAAATATAGACAGCAGATATAAATTCAGAACTGTGCATAGTAAGTGAAGGGAAGTTTTCATCTCTGGGAATTTACCCAGTTAACTATTAAGTTATTTGGGCAAATTCCTTTGAAAACTGTGGTATTACTGCCTCCACTTTGCTAAATTTAAAATAAAATCATTTTTCCTACCTTGTCTGGTGATTTCTGGTTGCACTTTCTTCTTCTGACTGTGCATCCAATCTTTCTTCCCTTCTATCAGCCTGTATGCTTTCTCTCCTCCACACCTCATTCCCTCCCCCAACTTTTTCTTCCTCTCTCCCTGACCTTTCTTTCTTTTTTTCTGTTTCTCTTCTTTCCTTCTGTTTCCCTGCCTGCCCCCTTTCTTTCTTTCTCCCAGCCTCCTGTCCAGCAGTAACTCTCTTCCCTTCCTCCCCTCCCAGCAGCATCTCTCCGTCTCCCTCTCCAGTAGCAGCTGTCCCTTTTTTTCCTGGCCCAGCAGCTTCCCAGATTCCTTTCCCTCCTCCCCTCCCAGAAGCATCTCTCCGTCTCCTTCTCCTTATCCAGTAGCAGCTGTCCCTTTTTTTCCTGGCCCAGCAGCTTCCCAGATTCCTTTCCCTCCTCCCCTCCCAGAAGCATCTCTCCGTTTCCTTCTCCCTCTCCAGTAGCAGCTGTCCCTTTTTTTCCTGGCCCAGCAGCTTCCCAGATTCCTTTCCCTCCTCCCCTCCCAGAAGCATCTCTCCGTCTCCTTCTCCTTATCCAGTAGCAGCTGTCCCTTTTTTTCCTGGCCCAGCAGCTTCCCAGATTCCTTTCCCTCCTCCCCTCCCAGAAGCATCTCTCCGTCTCCTTCTCCCTCTCCAGTAGCAGCTGTCCCTTTTTTTCCTAGCCCAGCAGCTTCCCAGATTCCTTTCCCTCCTCCCCTCCCAGAAGCATCTCTCCTTCTTCTCCTTATCCAGTAGCAGCTGTCCCTTTTTTTCCTTGCCCAGCAGCTTCCCAGATTCCTTTCCCTCCTCCCCTCCCAGAAGCATCTCTCCTTCTTCTCCCTCTCCAGTAGCAGCTGTCCTTTTTTTTCCTGGCCCAGCAGCTTCCCAGATTCCTTTCCCTCCTCCCCTCCCAGATGCATCTCTCCTTCTCCTTCTCCCTCTCCAGTAGCAGCTGTCCCTTTTTTTTCCTGGCCCAGCAGCTTCCCAGATTCCTTTCCCTCCTCCCCTCCCAGAAGCATCTCTCCTTCTCCCTTTCCAGTAGCAGCTGTCCCTTTTTTCCCCTGCCCAGCAGCTTCCCAGACTGATAGTGGTTTTCTCCCCTCCCAGCAGCTCTTCTTACTTCCCAGCGCAGCGATTCACGAAGGCAGCCTCGGGTCCTTTGTTGTGTCGCGCCGCCTCTGAGGAAAGAGGAAGTTGCATCATCAGAGGCAGCCGCGACTCAGCAAAAGCCCCGAGGCTGCCTTCGTGAATCGCTGCGCTGGGAAGTAAAGGAGAGCTGCAGAGAGGGGAGAAAGCCACTGTCGGAGGCTCCCCAAGATCTCTCCGGCCCAGCGCACGCTTCCGATGCTGATCTTGCAGAAGTTCAAATGAGTCAATCTTGCCGGTCCTGCGCTGTGACGAGAAACTTGTGCGCTGCGACCTAATATTTTGTGCGCCAGCGCACGCCAGCGCAGCTTAGCGGGAACACTGACTGCGATACTCAAGAAAACAGAAGGGAGGTGGGACTGGAACCAATGAAGGTAACTCAAGAGAACAAGCGCACCCTAAGTACAAATAAAAAAGCCAAAAACAGAAAACTATTACTGTTGGGGGATTCCATCATCGGAGGCATTAACCTTGGAACACAGGGTGAGGAGACCAAAATAGTGAAATGTCTTCCAGGATCCTCAGCTACCAGGAGTTCCAGGCAAATACTGACTATAATTAAGGAAGAAACTAAGGATTTTAACACTGATGTTGTTATCCATCTGGGAACAAATGACCTGGCCAACAACTCCACACTTGCAGCACAGAAAGCTTTTCGGGAGCTTGGTGAGGGCTTGAAACCTTTTGTAAAGACTTTAGCTTTTTCTGAAATACTGCCTGCATATGGAAAGGGAGAGCAAAGAGTGAAAAACACAGAGGACTTTAATAGATGGCTCAGAGCCTGGTGTCATCAAGAAGGCTTCAGGTACATAGGAGGATGGGGAAATACATGGAAGGACAAGAAGCTATATTGCACTGATGGGCTACATATTACTACAGCAGGAAAAAGAAACCTTGCAAAGAAATTTAGACAATATTTTTCTAGGCATTTAAACTAGAAGGTGGGGGTGGTGTATGTACGAAGGACAATTGTAGAGACCACCCCCGGCAAAAGAAAAGATGTGATAGTAGTAAAGGCTGCAACATAAGCAATATCAGCAACTCATTTCTTAGTATTGCAACGGAAAGTGAAACGACACAAAAATCCATACGAAAAAGGAGATTATTGCTGAAAAATAGCTGGAAAGCGATGACCACAAATGCTCGCAGTCTAAGCAACAAAGTTCATGATCTGCAAGCCCTGATGTTAGAGGCAGATCTAGATATTGTTGCTATCACAGAGACATGGTTCAGTGAATCACATGGATGGGATGCAAACATACCGGGATATAATCTTTTTAGGAAGGACAGAGATGGTCATAAAGGTGGAGGAGTAGCTCTCTATGTAAAGATCAATATCCAAGCGACCGAAATGCAAGGGACCTGGGGAGAGGAAGAAGCGATATGGATTGCTCTGAAAAGAGAAGATGGAACTTCTATCTACGTGGGTGTAATCTATAGACCTCTGACTCAATCACAGCAAATTGATAAGGATCTGATTGTGGATGTCCAAAAGTTTGGAAGGAAAGAGGAGGTTCTGCTGTTGGGAGATTTCAACCTGCCGGATGCGGACTGGAATGTTCCGTCTGCAGAATCGGAAAGAAGTAGGGAGATTGTGGATGCCTTTCAAGAGGCTCTGCTCAGACAAATGGTGACAGAACCCACAAGGGAAAAAGTGATATTGGATCTGGTCCTCACAAATGGAGAGAGTATCTCTAATGTTCGAGTGGGTGCTCACCTGGGTAGTAGCGATCATCAAACGGTTTGGTTTGATATAACGGCTAAAGTGGAGAGCGGCCGCACGATACTTAAAGTCCTAGATTTCAAACGTACGGATTTTAATGCAAAGGGAAAGTACCTGAAGAAAGAGCTGTTAGGATGGGAGGACATAAGAGAAGTGGAAAGACAGTGGTCTAAGCTGAAAGGAGTGATAAAAATGGCTACGGACCTTTATGTGAAGAAAATCAATAAAAACAAGAGAAAAAGGAAGCCGATATGGTTCTCCAACCTAGTGGCTGAAAAAATAAAGGCGAAAGAGTTGGCGTTCATGAAATATAAAAAAAAACCAAGAAGAGGAGAGCAGAAAGGACTACAGGGTGAAACTGAAAGAAGCCAAGAGAGAGATACGTTTGGCGAAGGCACAGGCGGAAGAACAAATGGCTAAAAATGTAAAAAAGGGAGATATAAATTTTTTCAGATATATTAGTGAAAGGAGGAAGATAAAAAATGGAATTGCTAGGCTAAAAGATGCTAGGAACAAATATGTGGAGAGTGATGAGGAGAAAGCAAATGTGCTAAACAAATACTTCTGTTCTGTGTTCACAGAAGAAAATCCTGGAGAAGGACCGAGATTGTCTGGCAAAGTTACATGAGAAAATGGAGTAGATTCTGCGCCATTCACGGAAGAGGGTGTTTATGAGCAACTTGAAAAACTGAAGGTGGACAAAGCGATGGGACCAGACGGGATCCATCCCAGGATACTAAGGGAGCTCAGAGAGGTTCTGGCGAGTCCTATTAAAGACTTGTTCAACAAATCTCTGGAGACGGGAGTGATTCCTGGGGATTGGAGGAGAGCAGATGTGGTCCCTATTCATAAAAGTGGTCACAGGGATGAAGCAGGAAACTACAGGCCGGTGAGCCTCACTTCAGTTATTGGAAAAATAATGGAAGTGTTGCTGAAAGAAAGGATAGTGTACTTCCTTGAATCTAATGGGTTACAGGATCCGAGGCAACATGGCTTTACAAAAGGTAAATTGTACCAAACGAACCTGATTGAATTTTTTGATTGGGTGACCAGAGAGCTGGATCGAGGACATATGCTAGATGTAATTTACTTGGATTTCAGCAAAGCCTTTGATACAGTTCCTCATAGGAGGCTGTTGAACAAACTTGAAGGGCTGAAGTTAGGACCCAAAGTGGTGAACTGGGTCAGAAACTGGCTGTCGGACAGACGCCAGAGGGTGGTGGTTAATGGAAGTCGCTCGAAGGAAGGAAAGGTGACTAGTGGAGTCCCTCAGGGTTCAGTGCTGGGGCCAATCCTGTTCAATATGTATGTGAGTGACATTGCTGAAGGGTTAGAAGGAAAAGTGTGCCTTATTGCAGATGATACCAAGATTTGTAACAGAGTAGACACCGAAGAGGGAGTGGAAAATATGAAAAAGGATCTGCAAAAGTTAGAGGAATGGTCTAATGCCTGGCAACTAAAATTCAATGCAAAGAAATGCAGAGTAATGCATTTGGGGATTAATAATAGGAAGGAACCGTATATGCTGGGAGGAGAGAAGCTGAAATACACGGACGGGGAGAGGGACCTTGGGGTGATAGTGTCCGAAGATCTAAAGGCGAAAAAACAGTGTGACAAGGCAGTGGCTGCTGCCAGAAGGATTCTGGGCTGTATAAAGAGAGGCGTGGTCAGTAGAAGGAAGAAGGTGTTGATGCCCCTGTACAGGTCATTGGTGAGGCCCCACTTGGAGTATTGTGTTCAGTTTTGGAGACCGTATCTGGCGAAAGACATAAGAAGACTTGAGGCGGTCCAGAGGAGGGCGACGAAAATGATAGGAGGCTTGCGCCAGAAGACGTATGAGGAGAGACTGGAAGCCCTGAATATGTATACCCTAGAGGAAAGGAGAGACAGGGGAGATATGATTCAGACGTTCAAATACTTGAAGGGTATTAATGGAGAACAAAATCTTTTCCAGAGAAAGGAAAATGGTAAAACCAGAGGACATAATTTGAGGTTGAGGGGTGGTAGATTCAGGGGCAGTGTTAGGAAATTCTACTTTACGGAGAGGGTAGTGGATGCCTGGAATGCGCTCCCGAGAGAGGTGGTGGAGAGTAAAACTGTGACTGAGTTCAAAGAAGTATGGGATGAACACAGAAGATTTAGAATCAGAAAATAATCTATATATATAAAATCGGAGGTATGTATGTGTGTGTGTGTGTGTATGTGCTGCGATCACGCAAAAACGGCTTGACCAACTTGAACGAAACTTGGTATGCTGATCACTCACTACCTGAGGTGATATGTTCTGGGGGTCTCGCGGCCCACCTGCACACTTGGGCGGAGCTACAAACAGAAAATCAGATTTCACTCATTCATGTCAATGGAAAAAATGTAAAAAGCTGCCATTCTCACAGTAATTCAAAAACGGCTTCACCGATTTGAACAAAACTTGGTATGCAGATCCCTCACTACCTGGGGTGATATGTTCTGGGGGTCTCGCGGCCCTCCTGCACACGTGGGCGGAGCTACAAACAGAAATTCACATTTCACCCAGCATACCAAGTTTTGTTCAAAGCGGGCAATCAGTTTTTGCGTTGGCAGCTTTTTACATTTTTTCCATTGACATGAATGGGTGAAATCTGATTTTCTGTTTGTAGCTCCGCCCACGTGTGCAGGTGGGCCGCTAGACCCCCAGAACATATCACCCCAGGTAGTGAGGGATCAGCATACCAAGTTTCGTTCAAATCGGTCCCACAGCTTTTTACATTTTTCCCATTGACTTGAATGGGTGAAATCTGAAGTTATGTTTGTAGCTCCGCCCACGTGTGCAGTTGGGCCACGAGACCCCCAGAACATATCATCCCGGGTAGTGAGGGATCCGCATACCAAGTTTCGTTCAAATCGGGCAAGCCATTTTTGCGTTGGCAGCTTTTTACATTTTTTCCATTGACATGAATGGGTGAAATCTGATTTTCTGTTTGTAGCTCCGCCCACGTGTGCAGGTGGGCCGCTAGACCCCCAGAACATATCACCCCAGGTAGTGAGGGATCAGCATACCAAGTTTCGTTCAAATCGGTGAAGCCGTTTTTGCGTGATCGCGGCACATACACACACACATACATACATACACACATACATACCTCCGATTTTATATATATAGATTATAATTTGATTGTTGTACTTTTTATAAAGCTGTAAAAAAATACTTTCATTCACCACTATAAAGTATCTTTATTTCAATCCATTTACTGTGTTATTGCTATAATTAAATACCCGTGCAACGCCGGGGCATCAGCTAGTATTAAATATTGAACTAGGCCAGTTACTGGGCAGACTTGTACGGTCTGTGTCTGTGCATGGCCGTTTGGAGGAGGATGGGCAGGGGAGGGCTTCAATGGCTGGGAGGGTGTAGATGGGCTGGAGTAAGTCTTAACAGAGATTTCGGCAGTTGGAACCCAAGCACAGTACCGGGTAAAGCTTTGGATTCTTGCCCAGAAATAGCTAAGAAGAAAAATTTTTAAAAATAAAATAAAATAAAAAATTTAAATTGAATCAGGTTGGGCAGACTGGATGGACCATTCGGGTCTTTATCTGCCGTCATCTACTATGTTACTATGTTACTATGTTACAATCCTTTAACAAACACTACAACAAATATAACAACTCCTACTGCAAACTGGACACCTGCCCCCCAAATGTCATGAAAACTGCCCCAATCCACTTCAAAGCCAACATGTTGACATGGGTCAACGCTTTACTATCCGCAGGAAATTTCCCAGCAGAGCAAGGCCACATCTTGATAACTCCAATTATAAAAAACTCAAAAGAACCTTCCAACATCCCGGCTAATTACAGACCTATCGCCAGCATCCCACTAGACACCAAAATAACAGAAGGGGCAGTAAATATAGAACTCACCACGTATCTGGACAAATTTGACATCTTACACGGCAACACATCTCTAGCCTGTTCAAATCTCTCTGGAGTTCTTCACTCTCCATGTATGACCCAACTGTCCGACATAGTTTAATGTCATCTGCAAACTTGATTATATTACTTGTTTCTTCCTCTTCCAGGTCATTTATGAAGATATTGAATAAGATGGGCCCAAGAACCGAGCCCTGGGGCACACCGCTCGTCACTTTTTCCCAGTCCGAGAACTTCCCATTTATGCTTACCCTCTGCAATCTGTTCTCCAGCCATTTGCCTATCCATTTTAGTATATCCCCTTCTATTCCATGGCTTTGTAGTTTGCTCAGAAGCCTAGCGTGTGGAACCTTGTTGAACGCTTTCTGGAAGTCCAAGTATATTATGTCTACCGGGTCTTCGCTGTCCATATGTTTACTCACCTTCTCAAAAAATTGAAGTAAATTTGTCAAACATGACTTCCCCTTCCTGAAGCCGTGTTGACTGGCTCTCATCAGATCGTGATTCTCCAGGTGTTGCACTATGCTATCCTTGATTAGTGCTTCAACCATCTTCCCAGGGGATGGAACTCCACTCGTATGAGGAAAGATTAAAAAGGTTATGGTGCTTCAGCTTGGAAAAGAGACAGCTGAGGGGAAATATGATTGAAGTCTACAAAATCCTGAGTGGAGTAGAACGGGTACAAGCGGATCGATATTTCACTCTGTCAAAAATTATAAAGAATAATGGCTCCTTTTACAAAGGTGCGCTAGCCTTTTTATTGCGCGCTTAACACTCACTGAAATCCCGCATGCACTAACTGCTACCGCCTCCTTTTAAGCAGGAGGTAATTTTTTGGCTAGCGCGCATTAAACTTGTGCGTGCACTAAAAATGCTAGTGCACCTTAGTAAAAGGAGCCCTCAGGGACTCTCAATGAAATTACAGGGAAATACTTTTAAAACCAGTTGGAGGAAATATTTTTTCACTGAGAATAGCTAAGCTCTGGAACGCATTGTCAGAGGTTATGGTAGGAGTGGATACCATAGCTGATTTTAAGAAAGGTTTGGACAATTTCCTGGATGAAAAGTCCATTGTCTGTTATTGAGAAAGACGAGAGGGTGGTAGATGCCTGGAATGTCCTCCCGAGGGTAGTGGTGGAGAGGAAAATGGTGATGGAATTCCACAAAGTGTGGGATAAACATAAAGGATCTCTAGTTAGAAAACAAAGGATGTAAATTTAAAAACTAAGGGGTTCATAATCAAAAGAGAAAAACGTCCAAAAATGGCCTAAGTCGGCACTTGGACGAATATTATCAAAATACGTCCAAGTGCCAATAATGAAAACGGGTTTTGGATGTATTTCTAAATGACCTAGGCCTTCATAGTGCCTCTGAATGATAAAAGGGGCGTTTCAGGAGGAGTGTCAAGGGCGGGACTTGGGCCAGCTTAGACTTAGTCGTACAGCATGTATAACCGAAAGTTATATAGCCCAGGATCGATGGAACTTGAACATTGTGACAAAGACCATTTAAAACATGGCCTACGTCACAAAAACCCACCTAAAGTCACCAGATAAGCACTGCAAACACATTTCCCGAGGAGTTAGGTCAGACACTAATCACACCAATTGTAAAAAAATCCCAAGGAATCTATCAAATTGACATCGAATTACAGACCCATTGCAAACATTCCCTTTTTTGTAAAGCTGATGGAAGGCTTGGTAAACCAGGATTTAGTATCGTACTTGAACAAATTCAGCATACTTCATGGCAACCAATCAATTTTTCATTCTGAGTTCAGCACAGAAACAGTTATAGCTTCATTGCTGGATTCCCTCCTGAACCTATTCAGCCAAGGTTCTAGTGCACTAAACCTTCAGTTAGACTTGAGTAATGCCTTCGATTTAGTCGATCATGCCATCCTAATTGACTGCTTGGAGATAATTGGACTCACCGGTAATGTATTAAAATGGTTCCAAGGTTTCTTGACTAAACGATCGTACCGAGTCCATAGTGATAATAATCAATCCTTTAGCTGCGTAAACCCATGCGGAGTCCCACAGGGTCCCCCATCCCCCACTTTGTTCAACATTTACCTAGCCTCATTAGCGAATCTACTGCAAAAACTAAAAATCAAATTTTACATCTACGCCGATGACATCACCATAGTCCTTCCCCTAACAAGCCTGACCCCTGAGATGAGGAATCATCTTGCATTAACTTTAAATCAAATTGAATCATGGATGACTGAGTTCAAACTGAAACTCAACTCTGAAAAAACCAAATTCTTCCTGACAAGCCCGAATGACAAAATCAAAGACACTTCAATTTCCCTGAATGGACATAACTTCCCTATAGTTGACACCATAAAAATCCTGGGAGTGACACTGGGCCGTTATCTCACTCTAGATATTCACATATAGCAACTGATCAAAAAAGGCTTCTCAACATTATGGAAGCTAAGAACCATCAGAAAGTTCTTCAACGCAGCATCATTCTGCTTACTGGTGTAATCCTCCATTTTAAGCCTGCTCGACTATTGTAACATCATTTATCTGGGGTCTCTCAAGAAAACCATTCAAAGACTCCGAATCATACAAAATTAAGCAGTGTGACTGATTTTCGGTATAAAAAAATGGGATCACATAACCCCCTATTATCAAAAACTCCATTGGCTGCCTCTAGAAGCAAGAGTACTGTTCAAATTTGCCTGCCTTTGTTTCAAATCCATTTTTGGTTTGGCCCCGCTATACCTGGTCTCCCATTTTAAATTGGACTGTTCCACCAGGCCTACATGCAGAATACATATGTTTAGCCACCCAATAATAAAAACCTGCCGAAACAAAAGATTCCTTGATAGAACTCTTGCTTTCCAAGCAAGTCAACAGAACGGCTGGCTAGGTAACATCATCAAGCACTCCTCATCCTACCCTAACTTCAGAAAACTAGTCAACCTGTTTAACCGATTTGTAACCAAGAACTCTTACCCTGGTATTCTACTTGCATGTCCCCCGGTATTGTACTTACATGCGACTCTTACTCTGTCTCTCTTCCTCCCCACAAATATTCAAGTATTAAAAGACTTCATTGTTATTTTTTTCCCTGACTGTCCAGCTCTTCTTATTGTAAACCTCCTCAAACTACTTTGGCTTTGGCGGTATATAAAAATAAAATTATTATTATTATAATACAGACCCCCACACACTACCCCAGTTATCACCGACCCCCCAATCCCGTAAAAATCGTAATCACACCTTTAAAATTCAGCCTCCAGACTATCACCTGGCAGCCTGGCATAGGAAAGCCTAGTTGTCCAGCACAGAGGTGGCTTAAGCCGTCTTGGGGTGGGTTAGGGACCCATGGAGAGGAGGACCCATGCCCATAAGCCCCTGTAATCACTGCATTGATAATGAAACATATGCACTCCCCTATACACCCCCAAAACCCTTTTGTACTGGCATATAAGTGGCTCCTGCAGCCATAAGGGCTATTGGGGTGGTAGATAAGTGGGTCTAGGGGATTCTGGAGGTGGTTTGAGGGGCTCACCATGACCTATAAGGGAGCTCTAGTGAGGAGAAGAAATGGCACCCTTTTTGTGAAGTTCACAGCAGTGTCTGTAAGGTACCCCACTATTTAGATGCCATGTCTGGGTGTTCAGTCCATCACTTTGCAGACCCCTCCCACATCCAACAGGGCTTGTTCTAGGTGTTTTTGACTTGGACGAAAAGTTGGACAAAAATGTGGTATAAAGATGGACGATTTAGGGCTTGGACGATCAGATTGGCAGGACGTATAGTTAGATGATTTCCGAAACAAAAAAATTTTGGATGTATTTTTCGAAAATGTGTCCTAGGCTGTTTTTTTACTTTGGATGGCTTGTGACTTAGACGAAAATGGGCTTAGATGTTCTTTTCGATTATGCCCCTCCACGGCTGGAACTGGACAGACTGGTACGGTCTGTGTCCCATATGTGGTGATTTGGTGTACAATGGGCTGGGGAGGGCATCAATGGGAACTCCACTAACTTGGAACATGAGGATGTTACTGGCCAGACTTTATGATAGATATCCTGCAAACAGGATGGTTGGATAGGCTGGAGAGAGCTTGGACGGCAACTTCAGCATTTGGAACCAAGGACAATACCAGGTGGACTTTACAGTCTATTTTCCAGAAATATCAATGAATAGACAAGTTAATTTAATCGTTAATTTTTAATGGGTATAACTAATGGGCAGAATGGATGCACCATTCAGGTCTTTATCTGCTGCCATTTACTATGTTACAATGTTACATAGGGAAAGCCCCTGCTTGCCCTGGATCAGTAGCATGGAATATTGTTACTCTTGGGTTTTGGCCTGGTACTAGTGACCTGGATTGGCCACCATGAGAATATAGAAACATAGAAACATAGAAATAGACGGCAGATAAGGGCCCACGGCCCATCTAGTCTGCCCACCTTAATGTCCCTCCCCTACCTTTGCTCTGTGAAGAGATCCCATGTGCCGATCCCATTTGGCCTTAAAATCAGGCACGCTGCTGGCCTCAATCACTTGTAGTGGAAGACTATTCCAGCGATCAACCACTCTTTCAGTGAAAAAGAATTTCCTGGTGTCACCTCGTAGTTTCCCACCCCTGATTTTCAACGGATGCCCTCTTGTTGTCGTGGGACCCTTGAAAAAGAAGATATCTTCCTCCGCCTCGATGCGACCCGTAAGATACTTGAACATCTCGATCATGTCCCCCCTCTCTCTGCTCCTCGAGCGAGTATAGCTGTAATTTGTCAAGCCGTTTTTCGTATGGGCTACTGGGTTTGATGGACCATTGATCTGACCCAGTAAGGCTATTCTTATGTTCTTATGACATCCTCCTACTCATCCCAATCAAACACAACACATATGATGTCTTTCAAAAAATATCTAATGGTATAGACAAAATACATACCTTGGCTACAGTCAATAAACTCAAATTAAACACAACAAAAACCAAAGTCCTATGGTTTCACAACACTTCACAAACAGTCCCTACAACTGTTACACTACCCTCAGGAACCTCTAAATATAGACAAAACCTCTAAGATCTTCTTAGTTTTACTCAACTGTACCCTATCTTATGAACCTAAATTTCCACATGAAACTACTAAGACTAATCAGATTCTTCTTCCATGATCATCACTTTGCCATACTGACACAGATGCTTGTGCTATCCCAACTAGACTACTCTAATGTATTTATACTGGTATTAACTCTACCTTCATGCACAAACTACAACTGAAACAAACTACAGCAGTAAGACTAATATTCAAATTGAAAAAATATGAGTCCTTCTCATCTTACTAGACTGTACTGGCTACCTATTAAACGCTTGCATTACCTTCAAACTATCATATGTAATGTTCCACATCCTTTATGCGAACTCCTTAGAACCACATATAAACCTTTTCATCAACTCCTGGTCAATATCAGCCAGAAAACTTAAAACATTTCAATTGATCCCTCTCCCAAAGGTGTAAAATACAAGCACATATTTAACTCACTACTTACCTATCTTGACACCAAGAACTAGAACAATCTTCCAATAATTATCAAGACAGAACCTAACTACTCCAATTTCAAAAGAAATTGAAGACTTTCCTTTCTGAGAACATATACTCCATCAATACTTAACAAATATGCTCTTCCATGGCAACCTACACAGCATTTCACCCTTCCAGAAACCACAAGAGCTTCCTCCCCAAACTCTGCATAACATAATCACACCAATCAACTTGTATCTAACTCAACTCTATTGTACTTCAAATTGCTGTACTGTATTTCTAATGTTCCCCTCTATTGAATGGTAACTACCTCATAGTATACTGCTTATTTTACATTTCATTGTTATAACTTCTAAACATAATGTAATCTTCTTGATTTGTAAGTCGTCTTGAACCTAAATAGGCATAGAGTGACTCAGAAATTGAAGATTAAATTAGATAATACCATCAGTAACAGGTACTAGAGGAGCAGCTGATGTTCTTCCCTGCTGTATTCAAAAATGCCCCTACGGTCTCCTTTTTTTAATTTTAATTTATTACCCATTTAAGCCTAAACGGTTCACAAAATATATACATAATCATCAAATAAACAATACAACAACAAATAAATTACATTCATCTAAAAGTTCTCCAAAATAAAAAAATAAATCTTTTAGGAAAAAGCCTCTACAAATAAAGTTGTCTTCAACACCTTCTTGAATTTCTGAATATCTGAGAGTACCCTAGGAGGTCTTGTCAGATTATTCCATAAGAGCACTTCAGCCACCGAGATTATTAAGCATACGCTTACCAGCTCTTTGCTGACTAACCATAACATCCCCTCCAACCTTACAGATCTAAGTGGCTGATACACCTTCAGCACCTGAATCAGATACCAAGGGATCTCATGATGAATCACTTTAAAGATCAACAAAAGAACTTGGTAAACAATGCGATATTTTACTGGTAACCAGTGAAGCTGTTTCAACAATGGTGTTGCATGATGAAATTAACCGTGCGGCTGCATTTTGAACAACCTGTAAGGCTTTACATCTTACAGATGTCATCCCTAAATACAGCGCATTACAGTAATCCAATCTCTGAATAACAACTGTTTGAACTATTATGCGGAAATCATAGTTTGATAACATTGTTTTTTGTCTACTAAGCACTCACATCAGGAAGTAAGCAGATCTGATCACAGCCAACACCTGTTCTTTCATACTTACCGTGGAATCTGTACTCAAATTGAGTGCTCCTGGAAATTGGAAAATAATCTGTTTTTCTATTTGGGACCTGGATTGGCCACTGTTGGAAACAGGATACTGGGCTTGATGGACCTGTGGTCTGTCCCAGTATGGCAACTCTTTCTTCCAAAGTATAAATATTCAGATCTTTAAGTCTATCTCTAGATGCTTTATGATAGGTTCAGAATAAGTTAAAATATAAATACATAGACAAAATTTAAATTTAAACCACAAGAAGTTATACTCTGCAGGCAGAGCAACACAAGGGAAATCCAGAAATAGAAACGGCACCCTGCACTATGCAAGACATCAAGAAACAGTGTCAATGTACTGAAATCTGACATTTTCCACTCACTGAATTAAGAATGTAATTTTTTTCTACTTTTGGAAAAAAGAAGCTATCAACCAGCAATCATATTGTTCCGGTCTCCAGTTGCTACTTTCTGTTGTCTTAACTTTCTTTACAAGATCTCCAGTCCACCAGCCACATCTTCTCTCCCTACCTGGATCTGTGATGCTCTAGAAGGTTGGTGGACTGTGGCACCGTGGCAGGGAAAGAAGGGAAAAAGATATCAGGACTGCAAAAGAGTGGAGCACAAGGAAGAGATGGAACAGAGATACTGGACCAAGGGGGAGGAAGGGAGAGAGATACCAGGTCACATCAGATGTGGGAGAAGGACATTTACACAAAGGAAGACTGGGGGGGGGGGAGGAGGGAGGAGGCCTGAGCCAAGATTGTGGAGGTTTGGGTCCCTGAGGCTCCCTGTAGTTATGCCCTGGCTCAGTGTGTAGTGGCAGCTAAGAAAGCAAATAGAATGTTAGGAATTGTTAAGAAAGGAATGAAGGACACAACTGAGAATATTATGAAGCCCTATGAAGTAGCAGCTTCTCTCCCTTTGAGGAAAACGCTTATCTGAGATAGAAGAGATAACAAGAGTTTCGATAGGAAACAACACATTTATAGGGAAATCTTGTTTCATGTTAAGGAACTTTTTCCTCCATAACTATGTCCACTTAGAGATGTCTAGAAAAACTTGAACCTTTGCACCCTATTCTTATGTTTCCTTCATATAAGTGTTCGTATGAAGAAAATCCTAGAAGGTTCTTTTCTATTTCAGTCAGTCCACATCTGGAATAATTTATTTTTACCCATAAAACAGAAATATCTAAAACTTTCTTTGTTTCAAAAGTACTTGGGTTGCATTTGTGGATACCCTATTTACCACCATTATTCCATATATCTGATGTATGATCTTAGGGGGCAATTCATTGAGGGGTATTATAGCTTTAGGGCATGCTAACTGCTAGACGCCCATAGGAATAGAATGGGGCTTTGCACCAATTCCATTAATGCATGTAAAAGCCACATCAACCCTTGATGAATTCCCTCCCCTCCATCCTATTGACTGCATTTTATTGTAAGCTGCTTGGACTTATTTTGGGATAAAGCAGGTTATAAATGCTTCAGATTAGTTTAGATTTGACATTTTCCATTTCATTTTGTGTTCTGGAAATGAAACAGTATATTGAAAATTTCTTTTCTTTTCTTACTAAATTTATGTCTTGAACTTGTAAAAACGATTCCACCTGGGTTTTCTTTCCACATCTTCACTGGTTTCCTTAGTTCAAAGAGGATTGGGTCCTTCGTCCTCTGGTGGCCTATTAGTTGACTGGCACCATGTTGCAACAGAGTGCAAACAGAGCGGAATGATTTCAGAATTGCTCCTGCTCTCTTTGTATGGGAGGAATGGAGGGGGAAAGTTTAAGGCATGGCTGGCATCTTTACATGTATACTATGTTGTGTTCCACCTAGATATAGATGGATTTTAAAATGGTAAATAAAATCTGAGAATAATAAATAAAATACCTGACAACAATATTTTAAATTAACCAAATAGAAAAATGTTTCCTGCAACCCTTTGTTTAATCATTAACCATATAATGTGCAAAACTATTGGGCAGACTGGATGGATTGTTCGGGTCTTTATCTGCTGTCATTATGTTACTGATTCACAAAACTTTTACCTATCTGGTGGACATTAATGGATTTTTATGGGTAAAATATTGTATTTAGCAATGCAACTCAGCACAAACTAACAGAGTTTCACCAACTAAGCTAATTTCAACTTCTGCTACTCCACTCAACACCCCCACAAGGGGAAACATACATAGATCTGGTCCTGGTGATAGCGAAGATACAGATTGAGTAGAATAGCTTCCTGATGAATTTCAGACAACATGGCCATGTCCTCTACTCCCTTCATACTCGCAAAGCTCATCTCATGGACAGTCTCCTGAGACAGGGAGGCCAGCGGATAACAAAATACCTAGAGAAAAAGAAGGTCAAAGGTAGTCTTAAAAGAGTGAAAATAAGTCAATGTCACAATAGTCCACAGAACAATGAGAAACAAGAATCCAGCCGGATACAGAAAAAAGAGAAACCAGAAAAATAGCAGCTCTCTCATTAAGAGCTCCAGGACTATTATTGTGAACTAAAGGAGAGCAGAGAGTTGAAAGCAATACATGGAATTGGTGAGGGAATGGTGTGTCACTGCTCAGTGAAAATTTGGATGTTTGCTTTGGAGTTTGTGTTTGTGTGTAAGGAGTTGATATTTTTGAAATAATATTTCCTGTAAATGTTTGATTTTGTGAGAAATACTGCAAATAAAAATTGCATATGGGCTGTTGAGCTAAAGTATATACTGAGAAGGCTGTACAGCAGGATACAACTGAATTTGTGTGATATGGGTCAAGAACTTATCTGGTACCTGCTGGTTCTCATGATTTATTGAGATTTCTAAACTAAGTTTCGAGTTATATTTGAAAGGAAAATTGATAATAACTTTTAAAGTGTGTTTCAGAATTTAAACTGAATTTTTGTGATTCCTTGTTGCAAAAAAGAAGTATTAAGTATTGGGAAATAGAGAATTTTAGTCCTATCACTGTGTAAGACCACTGATTCAACTCAGATTGCCTAATATGATTGGTGTTTACAGGAAATGTTTTGTATGTAATTTAGTATTCAGCTGTTTTTTTCTGCTAGTGTCTCCCTACAGTCTTTTCTGATTACTAATTTGCTGAAGCATTAACCAGAATACACTATTGTGTGAAATTTGGAGAACCTGAAACTATTTTTTGAAAGCTAAATGTTCTGAGAACTGAAGATCTAAAACTTTAAGAATAGTCTCTTGTCTTGGAATTCTGAGAGGTTATGTGGTGCAGAGCTGTTTCCAGTTAGTATTCCTGATATACTGCAGGTTCTGTAGGACTGTGAGATAATTACTGAGGAGTTTCATTATTTCTGAATCAAAGATACTTGGATATACAGATAAAGCTAAGGTTGCTCAGATATTGTATGAATGTGTATGCTGAATCTCTTTGAGCTGATTTCATATCAGAAACATTTTTGTTTTCATGGAAAGTCAGCATAGGGATTAAAAAAATATCTGTTCTTTTTTAGCCTAAGAAAAACACTGACTTTAGCTTGCATTCATCAAGGTAGGTTAGGGTTTTGCTTCCTTTCATTTGTTTACAGATAGGATAGTAGCAAACATCCAGATCCTCAGAGGAGCTGCTGGTTATAGATAGGTAATTGGACAGCAACTCAGTGGTACCCAATACAAGAAAGTGGTGATACTAGTGAAAACAGGTTTTTTAAATACTTTTTTTTGTATGCCTACTATTTAAAACCATAAACGGAGACAGCCCAGCCTACCTAAACAACCACCTAATCCAAACTACCTCAACCAGACACAGTAGAACGCACAAACCGTTCACTCATCCCCCAATCAGAGACGTCAAATGAAAAAAAACTGTATGACGGCCTTCTAGCCACTCAAGCAGCAAAACTAGACTACCAACTCTCCAATTTACTGATAACGACTACAGACTACAAATCGTTTAGAAAAGAAATAAAAAACATCCTAATCAAGACATCCTTGAAGACAAACTAACACCGCAAGACTAATCCCTTAATCCCAATTCTCTGTAGAAAATCACTCTACTATTCAATTCCTCTGGAAATGGCCAGATAACTTATTTTGTAATCCGCCTTGAAGTGCAAGGTAGTGGCGGAATAGAAATCACTAATGTAATGTAATGCAATGTAATTGAACTGTGGGACTGAGAAACACCCTCTGGTTTTAAAAGAGTCACCCAGTCAAATATTTATCTTTGGCTCTGGATATCCTGGAACAAAGTTGGTATTAAGCTAAAAGGCATGATATGTTTGTTTGAGATTTGAATATTATCATTAACTATAATGGTGTAATCAATGTAAATATGATCACATGTGAATGGTAAATTAGCTTTGCTATTCATTTATATTTTAATTTATTTTACCTTGATTAAACAATATCTGTTAACAACAATTGCTTTCTTGCATCCTCAATTGTTATTGTTTTTAAGTTGCAATAAATAAACACAAATATATAAATGTTTAACCTCTGTGTTGGTGTGAATTGAAGGGGAAACACTGAAACATCTGACCGTGATTATAACATGGAACCATACCTGAATTGTCCTCAGACAGATAGATAGACTGAAGAGCGACAAATCACCGGGCCCGGATGGCATCCACCCAAGGGTACTAAAAGAACTGAGAAACGAAATAGCAGAGACACTTCGCCAAATATGTAACCTCTCCCTAAAAACTGGGGAGATCCCAGAGGACTGGAAAATAGCAAATGTCACGCCCATCTTTAAGAAGGGATCAAGGGGTGACCCTGGAAACTACAGGCCTGTGAGCTTGACTTCGGTTCCGGGAAAGATGATGGAAGCAATGGTAAAGGACACAATCAGCGAACACATAGAAAACAATGGACAACTGAAGGCGAGCCAGCATGGCTTCTGCAAGGGAAGGTCGTGCCTCACGAACTTGCTGTACTTCTTCGAGGGAATAAACAGCCAGATGGATAAGGGGGAATCCATAGACATCATTTACCTTGACTTCCAAAAAGCCTTCGACAAGTTACCTCACGAACGGCTACTAAAAAAGCTGTGGAACCACGGGGTGCAAGGGGATATCTACCGATTGATCAAACACTGGTTGGCAGGCAGGAAACAGAGGGTTGGAGTAAAGGGCCAATACTCAGACTGGCAATGGGTCACGAGCGGAGTTCCACAGGGGTCGGTGCTGGGACCTCTATTGTTCAATATATTTATTGACGATCTGGAGACGGGGACAAAATGTGAGATTATCAAATTTGCTGATGACAACAAACTCTGCAGCAGGGTTAGGAACACGGAAGACTGTGAAAACCTGCAAAGGGACCTAACGAGACTGGAAGACTGGGCAAAAAAGTGGCAAATGAATTTTAACGTAGAGAAATGCAAGGTCATGCATGTAGGGAAAAAGAACCCGATGTTCAGCTACAAAATGGGGGGAACACGGCTAGGGGTGAGTAACCTTGAAAGGGATCTGGGGGTGATGGTCGACACATCACTGAAACCATCGGCGCAGTGTGCGACAGCCTCAAAGAAAGCAAACAGAATGCTGGGCATCATCAAAAAGGGTATCACAACCAGGACGAAGGAAGTCATCATGCCGCTGTATCGCACAATGGTGCGCCCGCACCTGGAGTACTGTGTTCAATACTGGTCGCCGTACCTCAAAGAGGACATGGCGGTACTCGAGGGAGTGCAGAGGAGGGTGACTAAACTGATAAAAGGTATGGAAAATTTCTCATACGCTGACAGGTTAAAAATGCTGGGGCTGTTCTCTCTGGAGAAGAGGAGACTTAGAGGGGACATGATAGAAACCTTCAAAATCTTAAAGGGCATAGAGAAAGTGAATAAGAACAGATTCTTCAAACTGTGGGGAGCCACAAGCACTAGGGGTCACTTGGAGAAATTGAAAGGGGACAGGTTTAGAACAAATGCTAGGAAGTTCTTTTTTACCCAGAGGGTGGTGGACACATGGAACAAGCTTCCGGAGGAGGTGATAAGCCAGAACTCTGTACAGGGGTTCAAGGAAGGTTTGGATAGGTTCCTGGAGGATAAGGGGATAGAGGGGTACAGATAGAACTGGAGGTAGGTTATAGAAGTGGTCAGAAACCACTTCACAGGTCGCGGACCTGATGGGCCGCCGCAGGAGCGGACCGCTGGGCAGGATGGACCTCTGGTCTGACCCAGTGGAGGCAACTTCTTATGTTCAAGAACAACATGTCTAATTATTTACCAAATAGATCATAGAAACATAGAAATAGACGGCAGATAAGGGCCACGGCCCATCCAGTCTACCCACTTCAAAGACCCTCCCCTACCTTTCTTTGTGAATAGATCCCACGTGTCTGTCCCATTTGGCCTTAAAATCAGGCACGCTGCTGGCCTCAATAACCTGAAGTGGAAAACTATTCCAGCGATCAACCACCCTTTCAGTGAAAAAGAATTTCCTGGTGTCCCCATGCAGTTTTCCACCCCTAATTTTCCACGGATGCCCCCTTGTTGCCGCTGGACCCTTGAAGAAGAAGATATCTTCTCCTAACTCGATGCGGCCCGTGAGAATTTAGCTCTACTAAAAACAAATGCTAACCCGAAGCATGTGGAGACTGGTAAAATGACCTTTTGTTGTGCAGGAGTTAAAACAGGGAACTCCCTTGTGGGCCAAATACGAAAATGCTGTGAAAAAAGTAGTTTTAGAAAATGACTTAAGATGCAATTGTTTGTAGACGCTTTTCTCTAACCAATGCTTTTTTAGTGTTGATTGCAGGATCACTCATGACTCTTTGAACACGTCTTTGGAATTATTTTATGGATATGTTTCCTGAGGATTATTTGTTTGTTTGTCTAATTATGTTTTTTACAATTTTATATATGTAAATTATGTAAACTGTTTAGTTTTAACTGGTATAGAAATTTTAAAAATAAAATAAATAAATAAAAATAACATCTCATAATAACGGTCACATAATAATAACCCCAATTCTATAAAATCGCAAAGAACCCTGATCCCTAATAACCAACTACAGACTGGTAGCATCCATTCCATTTATTGTAAAAATCATGGAGGGACTAGTACATACCCAACTGATGGGCTATCTTAATCAGTTCTCTCTTCTACACGAAACCCAATCCGGAGACAGTAATTGCAGCTATTTTAGACAACCTGCGCCTACTGTTTAGCAGGAGCTTCAATGCATTGGTTATGCAATTCGATATGAGTTCAGCCTTTGACCACAGGAAAATGCTACAATGCCTAGACGCCATTGGTATCAAAGACGAGGTGCTGAACTGGTTTCATGGCTTCCTTACAGCACCTATCAGGTACGCTATAATTATGAGCTTTCCGATACCTGGAGCAATCCATCCGGTGTGCCACAAGGGTCACCATTGTCTCCATTGCTATTTAACGTCTACATGTCCTCACTGAGCTTGCAATTAACTCAGCTGGGGATAAAACTATTCAGTTATGCAGATGACTTCACGATTATAATCACATTTGCTGACTCTATCTCGGAAACTATTCCCAAGGCTTCAGAAGCCATAAACATGATGGAGCAATGGATGACAAACTTCAAGCTCAAACTTAATTCAGAAAAAAACAAAATTCTTCATTGCTTCACCACATCCGTTTGACACCAAAACACCTCTATACATCAATGAACTTAATCACCCCATCCAGCCCACCATAAAGTTACTAGGCATAACTCTAGATCAATGCCTAACTATGAAAGACTAGGTGAACTCCTTAATCAGAAAGGGTTTCTTCACTCTCTGGAAACTCAGATCCATTAAAGCTTATTTCGATACGTCGGCATTCAGAACCTGGTCCAATCCCTCATACTAAGTCAACTTGACTATTGTAACATCACCTACTTAGCTATTTCCCAAAAAAAATGCGACGTGTACAACTAATGCAAAATGCAGCGGTCAGATTAATCTTCAGTCTAAAGAAATTCGATCATATATCACCCTACTACCGGCAGTTACATTGGCTACCGATGGAAGCACGCATAAAGTTTAAATTCGCCTGCTTCTGCTTTAAAGCGCTAAACGGACTTGTCCCTAAATACATAATTGAACTTTTCTCCTTCTCTGCCAACAGACACAAGAGAAGCTCTCATTCCTACTTCATTTCCCCCCCAGTTAGAGGTTGCAAACTGAAAAAACACCATGACCACCTTCTTTCACATCCAGCAGCATTGTGGGGTAAAGACCTAGATCAACTGCTTTCGCCCACTACTTATGAGGAATTCAGAAAACGTCTAAAAACTCAACTGTTCCTAAAGTATCTAGACAACTGACCCACTCATCTTCTTTCTCCTCCATAATGATTCCTCTGTCCTATTAATCTCTTTCTCCTCAACAACACATTTCCGGTCCTATTAACTCTCCTCTTCCCCCCTCTTAAATTCAATCAATTTGTACCTCGCTTAATCTATTGTAAACCGCATAGAACTTAACGGTATTGCGGTATATAAACTGTTATTATTATTACTAGTGTTAAAGCTCGTTACATTAACGGGTGCTAGAAAGCAGCCCCCTTTCCCTCTCCCCCTCCAGTTCCTCCCTGACTGTCTCTCTGTGGCCCCCTTCTGTCTCCCCTCCCCCAAGCAAAGCTGTCTGCCTCCCAACACACCCCTCCCCCCCAAAGCAGCCTCCTTTCCCTCTCAGCCTCCAGTTCCTCCCTGACTGTCTCTCCGTGGCCCCCCTTCTGTCTTCTCCCCAAGCAAAGCTGTCTGCCTCCCAGCACACCCTCCCCCAAAGCAGCCCCCTTTGCCTCTCCCCCTCCAGTTCCTCCCTGACTGTCTCTCCGTTTCCCCCCTTCTGTCTTCCCCCACCAAGCAAAGCTGTCTGCCTCCCAGTACACCCCTCCCCCAAAGCAGCCCCCTTTCCCTATCCCCCTCCAGTTCCTCCCTGACTGTGTCTCCGTGGCCCCCCTTCTGTCTTCCCTCCCCCAAGCAAAGATGTCTGTCTCCCAGCACATCCTCTCCCCCAAAGTAGCCCCCTTTCCCTTTCCCCCTCCAGTTCCTCCCTGACTGTCTCTCCGTGGACCCCCTTCTGTCTTCCTACCCCCCCCAAACAAAGCTGTCTGCCTCCCAGCACACCCCTCCCCAAAGCAGTCCCCTTTCCTTCTCCCTCTCCAGTTCGTCCCTGACTGTCTCCGTGGCCCCCTTTCTGTCTTCCCCCCCCAAGCAAATCTGTTTGCCTCGCAGCACACCCCTTCCCCAAAGCAGCCCCCTTTCCCTCCCATCCCGCGGTGTGGCCGGCTCCCTTAGTCCCTTGCCGACCTCTTCCCGCAGTCCCGACAAACATCCTTACTCCAGCAGGGGCCGCAGCACTGTAAACACGCTGCTTCGCGGCCTTCTACTGGCCTGATTTGCTCTGCCTTGTCAGGGCAGTAGCAGGCCACGAAGTAGCGTGTTTACAGTGCTGTGGCCCCTGCTGGAGTAAGGACGTTTGTCAGGACTGCGGGGCGGGAAGAGAAGAGGAGCGGCGGCAAGGGACTAAGGGAGCCAAAGGTAGGGTCGGATGGGAGGCTGAACAGGGGTTCGAGTGTGCCAGGAAGAGGAGCGAAGATGCCGCCGATGACAACTGTTCCGCGATCGGGTCCTGTTTGGTCTGCCACTGGCTGGAGGAGCTGAAGAGCAGGGAGTCCCATGTACAGATTCTCTGCCGGCCAGAGAGAGATTTGCGCGCATGCGCACTCCTACCTGCGGTGCCCTACATCTCACGGAAAACGGACGCACGCAGGTGGGAGTGCGCTTGCGCGGCTTAGGGTTTTATTATATTAGATTATTATTATCTCATACATTTAATTGTAATAATTAAATTGTGATGTAATTACATCGCATCACCACTAGGGGTTTTTACATCAGAACAAGGAGAAAAATTACTTACATTTAAGTTGCTAGTAAAGAAATTGTAGCCTCAACCAGTGTACCTTGGGTTCAGAAAACTGGGGCCCAAATGCACCAAAGCAAGTGATCGTCGCTAAACCTGTTTTAACAGCTTTAGCGATGAATGCATTTGCCAATCTGATGCAGAAAACAGCTCAGCGCATGGTTTTCTAAACGATCCTTCATTCCCCGATCCAACCATGCAAATAAGCTCATTAATATTAAAATGCCATGTAAACTAGTAGAGCAATTGATGTTCTAACATGGCTTCCCGATGCACAAAAAAAGTGATCGCTTTTAGCAATCCAAAAAAGTGACTGGTCAAGACCAGTAGCTTCCCTGTCTAACCTTTTTTTTTAATGGGCACAGATGCTGTGCATGTGTAACATGCACAATATCTGCCCCATTAGAAAGAAAAAAAGCACCCCCCCACCAATGGTGGACCTCCATGACGAAACGGCTCCAGGAACCAACCCCCCCTCACCAGCGAAAACTGCAGGAGGAATGCCCACATCCTCCTGCCATGCCAATCCCCACCTCCCTTGTGTGAGAAAAAGTGGCAGAAGTGATGCCTACTCTCTCCTGCCATGGTGACTCCCCTCCCCCCCTTCAGCAACTAAATGACAGAAGGAATGCCCACAACTTCCTGCCACCGAAAGCCCACTCCTGCTCCAGACACCCTCCCCCCCCAAACATCCCCTACCCTCTCCATTTCCCCCTGAAAAAAAGGCAGGAGGGATGCCCACTCCCTCCTGCCACTGGTGGTCTCTCGAAACCTCCCCCCAACCTCCGAACCCCCCCTCCCATACCTTTTCAGAGAAGTTGGATCAGGAAGGAAGCTTAGTCCGTCCTGCTGATAGGCCCACCAGTTCAAAATGGCAGGCCTTTTCCTCCCTGGTGCATCATGTTTCCCAAGATAAAGAGGGAGGGGCCTAAGGCCCTGATTGGCTCAGTCAAGAAAATGAAGGCCTTAGACATTTCCCTCTTGTATCCTAGGGTATAGAGGGAGGAGCCTAAGACCTTGATTGGCTTTGATGCCTTAGGGAGGGGCCTAAAGCATCTGAGCCACTCGGGGGCTTAGGCCCCTCCTCATGCCTCACTTGATGCACCAGGGAGGGAAAGGTCTGCATTTTGGACTGGCAGGCCTACAAGCGGGGTGGACTGAGCTTCCCTCCTGCTCCAACTTCTTTGAAAAGGTATGGGGGGTTTGGGGACTGGGGTAGGGTTTTGAGGGACTTCTGGTGGCAGGAGGATGTGGGCATCACTCCTGCCTTTTATTCATGGGAAAGGGGGAGGGTAGGGGATATATGGGGGTGCCTGGCGTGAGGGTGGGCCTTTGGTGGCAGGAGGGAGTGAGCATTCCTCCTGCCATTTCACTATCACGAAAAGGTGGGGGGAGAGGCATGGAAGGAGGGAGTGGGCATCCTTCCTACTTTTGTTTGTCTCATGCAGGTGTATGTGTGGGTGTGTGTATGGGGTGAATGGCAGAAGGAAATGGCCATCCCCCCTGCCAATTTTCGCTAGCGCGGAGGGGGGGATTCCCAGTGCCGCGTTCATCGGAGGTCATTGGGAGGGCCATCATCAGTGGGGGGAGGTGCTTTTTTCTTTTATTTTAATGGGGCAGATATTGTGCGTGTGTACTGTTAGATCCACCCCCACCCACCCCCATCCCCAGTGCAAAGATGAAATAGCCACTCACCTTGCCATAGTCTGTGGTGAAGGTCACAGATCCAGCCTCATTTGAGCTGACAGTGCACGGATTCAGCTCTCCTTTCACCTTCAGCCAGACCCGACTGCCCTGGAACCACATCAGAATTTTTATGTTTATCAGAACCAGAACAACCGCCTAAGCTGACATTCAGATGTATAACTGAAATTACTAGATATTGGAGAATCTTATTTAACTGAGGTTTAAGGAAAGACTAAAACGGTTAGGGCTCTTCAGCTTGGAAAAGAGACGATTGAGGGAGGATATGATTGAAGTCTACAAAATCCTGCATGGAGTAGAACGGGTTCAAGTGGATCGATTTTTCACTTCATCAAAAATTACAAAGACTAGGGGACACTTGATGAAGTTACAAGGAAATATTTTAAAACCAATAGTAGGAAATTTTTTTTCACTGAGAATAGTTAAGCTCTGGAACGCAATGCCAGAGGTTGTGGTAAGAGTTTTAAAAAAGGTTTGGACAAGTTCCTGGAGGAAAAGTCCATAGTCTATTATTGAGAAACAAAACAAATTTGAACAAAAACTTGCTCTAGTCTAGATAATGTATACATACTGAGACAAGTGTAGCAAAACCAGATGTACTGATATCACTTGAAACAGGAACCTGTGAATTTCAAACACCCAAACTGGCAGACGCCTTTTGGAGTATGAATATCATTACAAATTAGACTGTAAGCAAAAGCACTTAACCGAACGGGAGCTCAGCCGTTTCACTGTTTCAGCTTGCTCAGGGGTTCACAAACTTTTACAGTCCATATTCAGCATTTCTAACGCCTGTCTGATGACATTTTCCAAGCTTTGGGCTAAAGAGCTGATATGGGTCCTCTGTGAATTTGTGATAATATTCATACCCCAAAAGGCATCTGCCAGTTTGGGTGTTTGAAATTCACAGGTTCCTGTTTTAAGCAATATCAGTACATCTGGTTTGCTACACTTGTCTCAGTACACTATTATTAAGAAAGACATGAGGGAAGCCACTGCTTGCCCTGGATCGGTAGCATAATATTGCTACTGCTTGGGCTTTGGCCAGATACTAGTGACCTGGACTGGCCACCGTGAGAACAGGTTACTGGGCTTGATGGACCATTGGTCTGACCCAGTGAGGCTATTCTTATGCTCTTATTCTACCGGAGTGGGTTTTCAGTTTGATTCACTCTCTCACTAGTTCACTGTTTGTGACTTATTTATTGTTATTAATTCTGCACAGTTGATTTTGCACACTAGGGACGCCCGATGATGGTGTGCAGGCGGGGTGATTCACCTCCGTCTTTGTAAGTGGAAGCGCTGGAGTTTGTTCTCCCGTCGCTAACAACCTCACACTGAGAGCGCCCCTATCCTTCAATTGATATTTGGTACCTGTGTGGTTTGGTTTGTTAGGAGTGATTAGCTGATAGACACACTCATAGAGTCCTTATTGACATTTTTTGCCTCCTTTTTGTATCTTATTCTACTGGAGGCAGTGGTGGTGGTTTGGGGAGGGGGGGGGAGAGGAATGGTCAGCTGTCATTGTGTGACTGACATGGGATCTGCCTCAATACTAGTGTTGCTGGATTTTTCACTGTGGATCATAATATCAAGCTTACAAACATTTGGGCATTTGCTCAGTTTCTTATATAAGAACAAGTTTAAGGTTGACATGGACAGATTTTTCAATTTGAAAGAAACCACAAGAACAAGGGGTCACTCGATGAAATTGAAGGGGGACAGGTTTAGAACAAACGCAAGGAAATTCTTTTTCACACAGAGGGTGGTGGACACATGGAACACCCTTCCGGAGGCCGTGATAGGAAATAGCACAGTACAGGGTTTCAAGGAAGACCTGGATAGGTTCCTGGAGGACAATGGGATTGAGGGGTTCAGATAAGAGCAGTGGAAGGTTTAGAGATAAGTGTAGAGGTAGGTATAAAATTAGTCAGGGACTGCTGCTCAGGCAATATGCCTGATGGGCCGCCGCGTGAGCGGACCGCTGGGCAGGATGGACCGGCGGAGGCGACTACTTATGTACTTATGTTAAGATGTATAAGTGAAGTGTTCTCTGTGGACTTAAATCCCCAGAGGGCTTTGCTTCTCCCAGAGGGCTTTGCTTCTCCCAGAGAGCTTTGCTTCTCCCAGAGGGCTTTGCTTCTCCCAGAGGGCTTAAGCCCACCCTTCTTCAGTCTGAGAGAGAACAGTTGCCATATTTGTAGACCGCATGGCTGTATAAGAACCTGAGTTTAGCATTGTTCTCCCACCAGGTTTTCAATCTAACACAGCTTAGTTTTATATTTAAGACTGGAGAACATGTTATTTTCACAAGGTGTGGAAACACTCCCAGCTCCCTTTTTTAAATAGGTAGAGTAAGAAGATTCTATGACAAAGTTGAATAATAATAATAATAACAGCTTATGTACCACAATACCGTGAAGTTCTATGCGGTTTACAAAGATTAAGCAAAGGTACAAATTGATTGACTAAGAGGGGAGGAAGAAAGAGGGTTAATTTTTGAGGAGAGAGTGATCAATAGAACAAGTTAATCGCTATAGAGGGGAGAGAGGAAGTCATCAATTGTAAATGTTATTCTTTAATTCATGTTATTAAAGAAAGTTGTTCAAGAAATACAGAGTCTGGCTAGTAATACTAAGATTACAGAAGTAAGGGTTAACTGAATAGAAGCTTCATACAATTGTCAATATAACTCAAGAGTGAGTTCAACAGTGTTTGGCCATTCAGAGAAGTCCTGTTTTTCAGTACAAAATCTATTCAGGAAACTGTAAACAGTTCAGCCCAAACAGGCATTTCTGGCACAGTATTTACATTGTTAAAATCCTGAACTGACCTCTATAGTATTAGGAGTAGGCCGGGTCAGCTGTCTCAGCCATTGGAGGTGACTGCCCTTGCAGGTATACCACATAATTTGGTTGGTGTTGCACATCCATTAAACCTACAAATGTGACTCTCTAAACGCTATTTGGGATTCACTTACAGGTGTAAAAGAATGTTTTACTCACAATTCAGAATTCTTTAACTCAGATAACGGCTTTGGAAAATATAAGTTTAATTCTGGGGAAAATTTTGGAAGAAAATACTAAGACATTAAAACTGCTATCAAGGAACGCCGTATTTTACCAAAAAAGATTGAACATTTGGTTAAGCTTCAAAGAAATAAAACATTCCGTTTCATTAACTTTTCTAAACTTCCCTCAATTGCTCCATTAATTCATTTTAAGAGATATCTCTCAGAAACATTAAAGATTCCTGAGCAATCTCCTGCTCCTTTTGTAAAATATACAATATCTACCATGTGTTAGGAAGGCATCTGTGCAGCCTAATGGACTGAGACACCGGGTTCAATTCCCACTGCAGTTTCCTGTGTCTTGAGCAAGTCACTTAACCCGCCAAAACTTAGGTCTCCTTTTCCAAAGCCATGGTAGTGAGGCCCATGCAGCAGTTAGGGAGGCCAAATTCCGCATGGAAGAGTCTCTAACGAAGAACATCAAGAAAGGAGATAAATCCTTCTTCAGGTATGTCAGTGATAGAAATAAGAACTCAGGCAGGATAGTATGTCTTAGGAAACCAGATGGAGACTATGTAGAAGCGAACTTGGAAAAAGCCCAACTGTTAAATGAATACTTCTGCTCAGTCTTCACCCGCGAGGCGCCAGGACTCAGCCCTCAGCTACAGACAAGGGTTGACGCAGATGACCCGTTTAGTAATTTTAAGTTTACACCCAGCGGTGTCTACTGCGAGCTGTCAAAGCTTAAGGTTAACAAGGTAATGGGGCCTGACAACCTACACCCCAGGGTGCTCAGGGAGTTGTGTGATGTCTTGGCGGAACCGCTATCCGCGCTCTTCAATCTCTCCCTTAGTACGGATAACGTCCCGTTGGACTGGAAGATGGCTAACGTCATTCAACTCCACAAGAAAGGCTCCAAGATGGAGACAGCAAACTACAGACCGGTGAGTCTCACATCAATAGTGTGTAAACTAATGGAAACTCTAATCAAACGCCAATTGGATACGATCCTGAACGAGGAGAATCTATGGGATCCCAGTGAACTAAGGGGAGATCCTGCCAATCCAACCTGATCAGCTTCTTTGACTGGGTGACGAGGAAGCTAGATGTTGGGGAGTCCCTGGACATCGTATACCTGGACTTCAGTAAAGCATTCAATAGCGTACCACACCGCAGGTTGCTGAGCAAGATGAGTTCTATAGGATTGGGCGACACATTGACGAAATGGGTTGGGAACTGGCTTGGAGGTAGGCTTCAGAGAGTAGTGGTGAACGGCACCCCCTCTGAAATGATGGAGGTAATCAGTGGAGTGCCGCAGGGCTCGATCCTGGGCCCGATCCTATTCAACATCTTTATAAGAGACTTGGCAGAAGGACTGCGAGGTAAAATAACATTATTCGCCGATGACGCCAAACTAAGCAATGTAGTGGGCAAAAGCACAACAGACATAAATTCAATGTCCGACAACATGATTCACGATCTACTCCTACTGGAGCGCTGGTCTAGGTCCTGGCAACTCAGCTTCAATGCCAAAAAATGCAAAGTCATGCACCTGGGCAGCCAAAATCCATGCAAGACTTACACCCTTAATGGTGAGATCCTAACAAGAACTGAAGCAGAACAAGACTTAGGGGTGATCGTCAGTGAGAACATGAAGACTGCCAATCAAGTGGAGCAAGCTTCATCCAAGGCAAGGCAAATCATAGGTTGCATATGCAGGAGTTTCGTCAGCCGTAAGTCATTATGCCATTGTATAGATCCATGGTGAGGCCCCACCTGGAATACTGTGTGCAATTCTGGAGGCCGCATTACCGTAAGGATGTGCTGAGACTGGAGTCGGTCCAGAGAATGGCCATCCGGATGGTCTCGGGACTCAAGGATCTCCCATACGAGGAACGGCTGGATAAGTTGCAGCTGTACTCACTCGAGGAACGCAGAGAGAGGGGTGACATGATCGAGACATTCAAGTATCTAACGGGCCACATCGAGGTGGAAGAAGATATCTTCTTTTTCAAGGGTCCCGCAGCAACAAGGGGGCATCCGTGGAAAATCAGGGGCGGGAAACTGCACGGGGACACCAGGAAATTCTTTTTCACTGAAAGGGTGGTTGATCGCTGGGATAGTCTTCCACTTCAGGTTATTTAGGCCAGCGGCGTGCCTGATTTTAAGGCCAAATGGGATAGACACGTGGGATCTATTCGCAGAGAAAGGTAGGGGAGGGTTATTGGGGTGGGCAGACAAGATGGGCCGTGGCCCTTATCTGCCATCTGTTTCTAATGTGATGCAGCCCATTCAGTTCCTATGGGTTATCTTGTATTTGAGTTTCTAAAAACTACTTGAACTAAAAAAAAATAAGGGGGATTGAGGCCAGGACAAAATTAAGACAGGTTAGAGACGAGAGGCACAGGGGGAGGAGGGAGGTCTTAATGACATTGTGTATATAAAAATAAAAAGAAGGAGAGAGGATAAAACATCAGGACTTAGTGCCACGGCTAGATTTTGAGCTCAGGAGGGACAGAGAAAAGTACCTATATATGATGTGATGTATCCAGCACTAGCGTATGGCTAGTAGCCCTATAGAAATGATTATGAGTAGCAGAAGGAGCAAATGTTTTGTTTAATAAGTTGGATCTGAATTTAACACAGACGACTGAGGATGACGCTTTGGGACTTAAACCTGCTACATTGATAGTAAAATTTGTATTATAACCAGATAGAGATCAAATAATGTCTTGCAATCCTTTTTTTAACATTCTGATGAGCTATTTTTGAATTGCAAATTAAACCATAGCGTCGTTTGTAGTGCTGGCCGCAGCAGTAACAGCTCCAACGCTCAAAGGAATTCTTTGAGCCAGTGCTAAAAACCGTGCTACGATTTTGGAAAAGGGGGAGTAAAAGTTTATCCTAATGTTTTCAAACTGACCCAAAACAGGTGACTGCAGTTCCTAAACTGCACTTGGAAGCTTTGTTTTGACTGAATTTTCCCTGGAAGTGTGTACTGTAAATGGAATTTTTCTGAATCCTAAACATTTAGAAATATTTTGGGCTAGCAGGATGATTAACAGCTCCGGACACATCTACTCTGTAACTTTCTTTCTTCTTTGATATCCAGGATTAATCCTTGTCTCGTTCATAAATGGGCATATTTTCTCATTTGAATAACGTTTTGGGGTTCCTTATTGGATTACTGTATTCCATGATACTATCTTTTCTGTTACATGAGTAATTCTTGGGATATTATTGTAGACATATAAAAAAAATTTCAGTTTCCATTAGCCATTATAATTCATAGGCTTTTATTGAACAGTACTATGGGGGATCTTGACAATTGGTAGAACGACAATTGGTAGGGAGACAATTCCTAGAATACGACAATTGGTAGGATCTTCTTACCAAATGTCATCCTACCAATTGCCATACCCAATTGTCCTACCGCTACCAATTATTGCAAAACATGGTATCGGAACAGGAGGGGGCCCCTCTCACACACATAGGCCGACCACACCCCTCCTGGCATCGATATATTGATGATATTTTTCTTTTGTGGTCTGGTAGTGTTGAAGAGTTTTTGACTTTTTTTCAATGGTTGAACACATGTAATGATCACATCCAATTCACCTATACTTATTCATATTCTAACATCAATTTTTTAGACGTCAACATCAATCAAGTCAGACAAGGTTTCATCACCAAGGTACATCACAAAACTACTGATTGAAATTCTCTTCTACATTCTACAAGTTGTCATCCATCGGGCTGTATATCCAGTTTACCATATTCACAATTTTTACGATATAAACGCATTTGCAGTACGAATCAGGACTTTGAAATTCAATCAGAATTGTTAAAGGACAAATTCATCAGACGAGGATACAATAATAAAAATTTAAAGTCAGCATATAAGAGGGCTAAATTTAACAACTGTACTTTATTACTTAGTCCCTAATCAAAACATCATGATTCTCAAGATATTTACACTTTTGTCTCTAAATACAATAACGCCAGTCCTAGAATTGCGCGTACCATCAAAAAGCATTGGAATATTATGCAAACATTACATGTATTCAAGAACACTTCTCTCCGCAGTTCATACTCCCGGGGGAAGAATCTTAAAGAGCTGTTGAGCTCGTCAGAATTGAAGACTACCACATCAAAGACATCTATTTTAAAGGGTCATTATAAATGTGGTCATTGCTTAAACTGTGAGATCATGTTGCAATCCGATCATTTTATCAATCCATTTGACAATAAACTTTACACTACACATTTTTTTAGCAATTGTAATAGTACTTATATTGTTTATCTTTTGTTATGTCCCTGCAATAAACTTTATGTTGGGAAGACCATCAGAAGTCTCAAGATCAGATTAACTGATAATCGCTCTAATTTCAAAAGGATAAGAACTGAATCACCCTTGGTCGCCCATTGTTCAGAATTTCACCATAAATTCCATCAGTTCAAATGTTGGGTGATTGATCATATTCCGAAATCTGCAAGGGGAGGAGATCGCAATAAGCAATTATTACGCCGTGAACAACTGTGGATCTCGAGATTACATACATTAGAACCCCAAGGACTCAATAGCCATATTGCATGGCATGCTTTTTTCTGATTTTGTCTTCATATATAACATTAGTCTTCAACCATTTATATATTTTTTATTCCTGTTTTTTGCCCTTACATATAATTTTTTCAGTTTTAATTATGAAAGTTGCAATATGGGTTTTCAGATTTAATTTTTCTTTATTATCATGTTTTCAGTTTTTTTGACTGATTCAAAATATATTTTTTTCTAATCATACACTTTTAAACATATGTACTATCAATTAGATAAGTTAACAATGTCTTAGCGTCTTGTTTGAACACAGACGTAAGTTTACCTTTAAAATTTTCTCAGAGTTAAGTATATACAGCGTCATCATTCTTGACGTCATTCAAGAATTTGATTGGTTAAAAAAATCTCGGCGTCCTGTTTAAATTCGGGCGCCATCTTGTTTTACAATTGTTGCTGGCAATAATTTGCAGCTATACCGTAGGCAAGTTATACATTTTGTTAAATAATATTTGCATTGTATTGTTTGTTTTGATGCTTGCGGTTCTATTTGGTTCATTAACAGAATATTCTAACATGTAGCATCAGCAGTCATAATATCATTACGTTATCAAAATGAATATGTCCTTATTTGTCGTAAAAACATTGATATAATGTTCTTTATTTTTCTCTCTCTTTTTTTAAGAAATTTTGAGCAAAGTGTGTACCGGCACCGTATTTCTTATCGTTACCCCTGAAGAAGCCCGTTGAGCGAAACAGTTGGGCCTCTGTTGGGCTATTAAGATAAGTGCTTGGTCTATTTCACATTATAGAAAGCCTGAAAACAAATCTGCCGGCTTTAACTTGCTCTTTAGCAATTTGAGAGATTTTAAATCACAATATTTAAATATCATTATATATCACATATTGCATTATAAAAACAAGTAAAAAAATATTTTAAATAGTTCACACAGGGGTTTTGGACCGGTGATGAAAACCTAACCCCGTTTGGTTATAACTTTATTGATTATGATCCTGGGGTTTTTTGAGGTCCTTTTTCCTCTGTTTTAATCACATTATATACAATATAAAGTGTTCCACACATATTGTTTGAGTTACTCATTTTTTGGACACTTATAAGAGTTTCCACCTATTTTTCAGTGTACCCCTCTAACATCCCTACACCTTTCACAATGGCGGCCCTTCCCCCTCCCAGTACATCTTGGGATGCACTGGGAAGGGCCTAAGGCCCTGAATGACTTAGACTTCCATCTGATGTCACTGAGAGGAACGGCTAAACCAATCAGGACCTTACGCCCCTACCAGTGCTTCCCAAGATGCACTGGGAGGGGGAAGGGCCACCATTGTGAAGAGGTGGCCCTATCAGTAGGAAGGAGTGGACATCCCTCATGCCAATGTTTCAGCAAAAGATACGGGAGTGTTTGGGCATGTCGTGCCAGGGGGTATGTGAGCTGCCAATGTTTCAGTGAAGGGTACGGGGGGGGGGGGGGGGTGCAGATGTCAGAGGGGTGTTGGAGAATATGTGGGGTGTCGGGAAAAGTACTATAGAGGTGTGGAGTCAGCCTATGTGCTTAAGATGGGTCCCTCTCCTGTTCCAAAGCTGCTTTTTGCAGTAATTGGTAGGAAGATCCTATGAATTGTCTTCCCATCAATTTCATCCTACCAATTGTCGTAGACCTGTACTGTGAAACCCGGTGAGGTTTGAAAATAGTTTCAGTTGTACTGATTTTTTGGTTGTCTATTATTGATTTTAATTTTAATTTATTACTTTTAAACATTATTGGTCTCCAAAAAATAAAAATCATTCTCCATTTCTCTTCCTAGCTCTTTAGGGCAGTGGTTCTTAAACCTGTCCTGGGGGACCCCTAGCTAGTCAGGTTTTCAAGATATCCCTAATGAATATGCATGAGGAAGATTTGCATGCCTGTCACCTCTATATGGGTAGATGATACCTTTGGTACATTCCCTGACTCTTAGCATATTGGGGGGAAGTGCAGCCCCCCACATGCTGTTAGCCAGAGGGAGAAACCAGTCTAGTATGAGGGAGGGATGGCATAAAGAAAAGGGACTCCCTGTAAGGGTGAGAGTGGACTTTGAAATGAACTGTCTTACCTCTTTGAACAACTTGTCCATTTTAAAATCTATTCTGAAAAGAATTTAAGGACTCAACTCCTTGGATTTTTACTTTCTTCTCCAGTGCAAATTATTCCACTCCTAAACAGAAAAGGAAAAAAAATGGGCGAGTGAGAAAAACGGTGTTGTAGTGGACAAGCTTCTGGCCTGGGAGAGGCATAGAGTTCTGGGACATAGATTTAGGTCAATTACAGATAATGGTTACTGTGGATGGGCAGACTGGATGGGCCATTTGGTCTTTATCTGGAAGAAATAAGCAAGAGACAGAAGAAATGGAAAGGAGACCCTGGAAGAGAACTTAGGAGACTGGCCAACCTGACAGAAAATTAAAGTACCCAAATTGTAAATATTTCATCTGCCCTCAGCATGCCGTTGTTGCAGCTTGAATTCAATGGAGCTGGTCCTATGCTGGTTCGGGAGGGGGCAAAGCAGTGCTCCCACACTCCTCTCCGCTAGTGTCTGGACATGAACACAAGGAGCCGAAAGCCAGAACTCTCCCATCCACCACGAAAAGAAACAGGACCCAATTGTTCAACTCTTAACCGCCACCATAGAACCATTCAGGCATCAGGCAACGGCTCCCTCAGCTGCCAGATCGGAGCAACTGTCAAACTGGTGAGCTCAAAAGAAGCAAACACCAACGAGACTGGAAGTCCCAAATGAAAACAGCAGAGACAGAACAAAAAACCAACAAGAAAGAAATTTAAAAGAAAAATCAACAAAGGCAAAATAAAACAAAAATAAAAGCAGGACAAGGGAGACAGCACAGAAGATGACCTAACTGGCCGCCATCTTGTTGGAATATTCATTTCTATCTCTAGCTCTACCTCTGTCTTTCTATTTTTATCTTTACTTTTCATAAATTGTTTCTTCAGGTACTTTAGTTAGATTGTGAGCCTTTGGGACAGTTAGGGAATTTCCAAGTACCTATCTTATTTATTTTTATTTATTGTATCTTTTAATGCATCATTTTTGTAAACCGCTTAGAAACCTCACGGTTATTAGCGGTATATAAGAATTAAATTAAATTAAATGTATCTGCTTTGGGAAATATGCTTTTTCTATTTTCTTTGCTTGCATTTCTGTGTCTCTCCAGCATTGCACTGTTCATAGAATCCATTTATTTTAGGAGATTCCATTTCATGTTTGCCTGATTATTTATTTGTCACATTTAGGGGTCTTTTTATTAAGGCGTGCTAAATACTAACGCATCCATTATAGTCTAAGGACACATTAGCGATTAGCGCGCACTAAAACAGCTAGTGCGCCTTAGTAAAAGGACCACTTAGTTGTGGTTTCTTATTCTGTCTGTCCATGTTCTGCATCTACTAGCATGTAGTGTTTGGGGGGGGGGGAGGGTTCTGAAGCCTTCCCACTTGTTCTTTTTCCCCAGTGGTAGGGAAGCTAATGCTCTGGGGCTCGGTGTACATTTTGCATGGAGTCTTTTTCTAGGCGAGATTGTTGCAGTTGGGGTCCTAGATGTTAGGGCTATTGACCTGTCTGTCTGGCAGTGGAAGGAGAGGTGACATCACAACGCGAATAGACATTTTTAAAGGGAAAAGCCATAGTTCCATTGCTGGGAATGTGAAGTGTGTTACAAACCTGATGGTTGAGGTTTCTATTAAGACTCTATCCAGTCCTGTAGATAATCCAGACTTCACTCCCACATAGAAGAATTTGCTGAATGAGGATATTAATTGTTATTTGTAGAGCACTATAGAAATGATAAGTAGTCGTAGGTTTTACTGGGCAGCTGAAATCCACAGATGGCCCTCAAGACTTTATCTTGTAGTATCTTATGTTCAAATGATTTTTATTATTCCAACAAGAACAAACAAATATAAGTAGCATATGCATCCAGGAAATAACATTGCAAGCACACCCCCTCCCCTCCCTCCCCGCCCCAAGAGTCCAATGCCACAACAAAGACTGAGAGTTAGAGATAATCCTAATGATTCAAGAGTCTACTGCGAGCATACGGTGTGAGGTCCTGCCAGAAGCATTCCCAGATCTGACAGAATTTACGACCCGGTCCACGTTCCAAGTCTCCCACCAGTCTCCGCTCCAGCGTAGCATGAATAATCATCAAAGCTCTCCATTGAGCATAGGAAGGGGGATCTCGGGACAGCCAGTTAGTAAGAATTGCTTTCTTCCCCATCAAAAGCACTCTAGTGACGAAAGCTGACATTCCCTTGGGTTTAGGCGTGGCTATATTATAATATCCAAATAATGCTCTCGGTTGCGGGAGCCAATGCCTCGTAATATAATGTCCTAAATGTCTCCAAAACTGTTGAATTTTGGGGCAAGTCCAAAGCATATGCTCCAATGAAGCGTGAGCTTGACCACATTTCGAGCAAGAGTGAGATGCAGTAATCCCCATCCGGGCTGCACGTTCCGGAGGGATATAAAGTCTCAGAACAATTTTCAACTGCATTTCCCAGTGGGTAATATTAGAAGACACCTTCTGAATATTCTTCAGTACTCGCTGTAACTGTTGGGCCATTAGCGTGCAGTGCAAGTCCTCAGCCCATGCTGTCACTAAAATGTCCAAATTGGTGCCAGAGTGACCGTCCCAGATCCCCACTATGTGAAACCGAAGAGGAATCCTCTGTTGTGCAGAAAGGCTAAAGAGTTCTGAAAGAGCCTCCCTGTTGTCTTCCTCAAGATGATTCGCTGGGAGAGACTGAACGTAATGTCGGATTTGGTAATATGCAAAGAAATCATCTTGTAGCATCTTAAAGCATATTTAAAACTACATGTGTGGTGTAGGAGTTGGGGGCCGTAGATTCTCAATGCAGGGGATGTGGGTTTGATTCCCACTGTGGGTCTTTCTTATGTTCTAAAAAGGTTTGGACAAGTTCCTGGAGGAAAAGTCCATAGTCTGCTATTGAGACAGGTAAAGGGGAAGCCAGTGCTTGCCCTGGGATCAGTAACATGAAATGTTGCTACTATTTGGGTTTCTGCCAGATAAGACTCTCGCATTTCAAGCAGGTAAACAGCAGTCCTGGATGGGTAAATACATTGGTGAAGCTATGTTGTTTTATGGTGCATTTCGGAAAAAAATTAAATCAGCATTGTTTGACAATTCATTTCCTAAATGTGGAGACTATTGTTAGCAAAACTCTATACTGAGTATATTTAAGAAACTTGTTGTATTTTTAACTATTTGTATTTTGCTGATTGTGCAGCCTTCTTCTATGTAAACCGCCTAGAAATTGTTTGGTTACGGCGGTATAGAAGAATAAAGTTATGTTATGTTATGTTATGGATTAGCCATTATGGGAACAGGATACTGGGCTTGATGGACCATTGGTCTAACCCAGAAGGGCTCTTATGTTCTAAAAAGGTTTGGACAAGTTCCTGGAGGAAAAGTCCATAATCTGCTATTGAGATGGGTAAAGGGGAAGCCAGTGCTTGCCCTGGGATCAGTAGCATGGAATGTTGCTACTATTTGGGTTTCTGCCAGGTACTTGTGACCTGGATTAACCACTGCTGGAAACAGGATACTGGGCTTGATGGAGCATTGGTCTAACCCAGGATAGAAACATAGAAGATGACGGCAGAAAAGGGCTACAGCCCATCAAGTCTGCCCACTCTGCTTACCCACCCACTGTCTATGCCCTAATGACCCAATTTCCTTCTTATGTTCTAAAAAGGTTCTGACAAGTTCCTGGAGGAAAAGTCCATAGTCTGCTATTGAGACGGGTAAAGGGGAAGCCAGTGCTTGCCCTGGGATCAGTAGCAAAGAATATTGCTACTGTTTGGGTTTCTGCCAAGTGTTTGTGACCTGGTTTGGCCACTCTGGACTAAGAAACTGGATTAGATGGACATCAATCTGAGCCAGTATATGAGTAGCTGTTCTTCTGTTCTGATAGAAGAAGGAGCGACGGTGTGGTGATGGACACAATGTACAGAAATGTCGCTGTGACTTGCTCCCTATTACCACCCAAAATATTTCTCTAGAGACACTGACAGCCCTCTGGTTTCCTGACCCCAATTTTGACAGATTAATTGGCATCAACAGATCTTTAGCAGAACCAGCGCTGCTGCTCCATGGAACCCCAAGCCCTCTCAAATCTGAAAAATCAGAGGAAAGGGGTTCAAATCTGGATCCCTGCTCTGGGGACAGAAAAAGCTGGGTCTGACAGGGTACCATAGTTTTGTAAGGGTTAAAACCCTCCATATAGATTTTACATAGAGCTGAATACATCTTGTGCAGAATTCAAAACCTGTGCCTAAAGCAGGGAGAACCTTTGGCCTACATCTGCTCCTTAGCAAGCCTTATCTGTGGCTCACTTAACTGATGAAACTTGGACCTGAAATTGCATCATAGTCCTCTTGCCCAGAGCCTGCATTGAGCAGGCAAAATGACCCCAGCCATGGTGGTGCCTGAGCCTCTGTTTGCTTCTAGCGAGGAGCCGAGACTCCTGGAATTCCCCCTGGAATTCTGCTCAGGTCAAGAGGTTGGAACAAGAGGCAGAGAGATAAGCCTGGGATCAGAGGATATAAAGCAGTGGTCTCAAACACGTGGCCCGCCAGGTAGTATTTTGAGGCCCTCGGTATGTTTATTATAATCACAAAGGTTTCTTGATCTCTTTAGCTATAAATGACAACATTATTATTAAGACTTAGCCAAAAGGAAAGATTTATAAACTATAAAGAGTTTTATCTCATGCAAAATTGTCATTTCTTTAATAAAACATTAACTATTTTTTCTGAGGCCCTCCAAGTACCTAAAAACCCAAAATGTGGCCCTGCAAAGGGTTTGAGTTTGAGACCACTGATATAAAGGAAGCATCCCTGGAGAGACTCAAGGTCTGATCCCCATTCTTGGTTCCAGGGCTCTATGACACACATCTGCTCCACGATGACTGGTCCTGAGGCCTGCTGCTCTAGTCTGATCTGATGCCAGAGGCCTGAAGCTTTTAGACAGACTCAGGCTGCAGCCATTTCATTGTCCCTGTCAGAGCTTCTGCTACCCAAGAGCGACCTCTCCTACACAGACTGTGCTGGGCATTGCCTGAGAAACGTCTCCTACACGGACCGTGCGGGGCTCCTACTTGAGTGTGCTGGCACCACTCCAGAAGCCAAGCATTGCCTGCGCTAACAGCTCATATCAGCTCTGGGGTACCTTGGTGTAAAACAGGTCAGGAGGCAGGATTTTACTCCCAAGTGATTTGTGTACTAGTGGGTTGATGTGTATTTTTTACACAACCGAGCTTGTCTAGTACCTAAGTCTCTAATAACTGACCACTGTAGCTGCTACTTGTTGAAGCAATAAAATTTCCTATTTTTTAATACACAGCCTAGATCATTGTTTGTCAGGTATTGTATTGTCCAGGGATCCGAATGTAGATCTGGGGAACGTAATCCAGAGCCTTACCTAATACCATTACAAATCTATTCTGTTCCCCCTGCACTGCTTGTTTTTAGAGTGAGAAGGAAGCAATGTAAGCCCCCTTCCCCCCGAGGCAAGTAATCCACTTACAGTTGGAGCCCACACATATTTGAGAGGGCATCGGATTTAGGTGAAGGGGACAGGCTCAGAGTAATTAAGGTCTGCTTTGTTGCCTTAACAATGAATGTGGCCATATAGGTCTTCATCTGCCGTCATTCACTATGTCACTATTTCTACAGCGGGTAGGTGGAGGATGCAACAGAAGAGTCAAGGGCTGTATCTGAATTCAAGAAAGCATGGAAGAAGCACCAGGATCTCTGAGGGAGAGGAAGGGATAGGAGAGATTAGGAGTCGGTGTGGATGGAAGATTTGATAGGACCTGTGGTCTTTTTCTGTTTCTATGTATAGAGGATCTCTGAGGGAGAGGAAGATATTGGAGCGATTAGTAGTTGGTGTGGATAGGTCAAATGCCGAAAAGATGGAGAGAGGGACACTGAGGTTCTAGCCCCTGAAGCACTCTTGGCATCCAGCAGTACCGGTGCTGATAAAATGATTTAGAGATCGTATCCCAACTATTTTTTTGCAGTTGACAGTTTTCATGACTACTAATAAAATCTATAGGGAAAAAGAACAAGCCTGAAACACTGGATTAAAATACAAGTCATTGCTCATCCCACTGCCCAGATCTTGATTAATGGGGAGCTTACCTCTTCTTTCGTACTAGAGAGAGGGACGCGTCAGGGCTGTCCCCTCTCCCCGATGCTTTTTGTTTTGGCTCTAGAGCCTCTCACAGCTCAGCTTCGTCAGAGCCCCGGTGTGCGTGGCATTCGGTTGGGCTCCCAGGAATTTAAAATTAATTTGTTTGCGGATGATATGCTCATCTTTCTGGGGAATGCCGAAGAGGGGGTTCCTCGCTTAATAGATCTTATACATCGATTTGGAGCTTTTTCTGGGTTGCGAATTAATTTTGATAAGTCGGAGGCTCTGGCGGTCCGCCCCCCGTGTGTTCTGTGGCATGATCCTTCCTTTCCGTTGCAATGGTCTAAGGGTACGCTTAAGGATCTGGGAGTTTATTTGCACGCAGATCCGGGGGTGGTTTATCGGCAGAACATACTTGATAAATTGGATGCAGTCCGAGCCATGTGTAAGAGGTGGATGGAATTTCCCCTCTCATTCATTCGTTGCCCTTCTTAAAATGGTCCTCTTGCCGAAGCTCCTGTATCCACTGCAAATGGTGCCCCTTTGGATCAAACAGAAAGATGTGCAGGCTTATAAGGGGGTTGTTTCGTCTTTTATATGGCGATCCCGCCGGGCGAAAATTGGGTATAATAAATTGATTCGGGGGCGCGAGCAAGGGGGTGTGAATTTGCCCGATTTGCGTCTTTATAATGTCGCCGCTCTGTTGAGATGGGTGCATGAATTATATACGGGTGTTGACAAGTCAGCTCCGGTGTCGGTTTTTAACCTCCTGTGGCATGGGGCAGGACCCTGTCCTTCTATGCTTCGACCCCTGCGTATGTCCTGGTGCTGGTGGCGTTCCTCGTTGGGGGGCGCGGTGGGTCCTTCGCCTTTTACGGAATTTGTGGGCAACCCTAAGTTTCCTGCTGGATCATTGCATGCATTTTTTGCCTCAGTTCGGCAGTCTGGGTGTCGTTTTGTGGGGCAGGTTGCTGACGTGGGGTCGGGAACAGCTCCCTCTTTTCTGGCATGTCGGGACCGCTGGGGTTGGACTGCAGGGTCTATGTTTGCTTATCTGCAGTTGCGTAGTTACTGTTTGGCGCTTCGTTCGCCGGCAGGCAGCTTGCCCACTTTTACTTCTTTGGATCACCAGTTTTTGACCGCCCCCTCTGAATTTAACACGCTTTCGGAGTGGTATAAAGTGGGGAAGGAGCGACGGTCTGGAAAGATTCTCGATGCTATGGCGACAGATTGGACTCTTGCTTTGGGAGAGCAGGTTTCTGCTGCCGAATTGGCTCTGTGTTTTCAGGAATCTGCCTCTGCCTCCCCTAATGTGAGTTTACATGAAGTACATATGCAGATCCTGCACCAATCTTATTTGACCAGATGTAAGGGGCGACAGATGGGGTTATGGCCTGATGACTGTTGCCCCCGCAGTCCGGCTCGTCGGGACACTTTGGTACACCATTTTTTCCCTTGTGGATATTTGTGCTTCGGGAGTTGGAGAAAGTTATAGGGCAATCTATAGACTGGTCTTACAAGACGTTGCTGTTGGGTGTCACGAGTCCCCTGGTGGAGGCGGGCATTGGCGAACCTAGGAGGCGCTTTCTTTTAGTGGCCTTAGGAATCACAAAAAAACTAATTCTTCGCCACTGGATTGGCACCACGCGGCCAACAGTCCAAAAGTGGCGAGCTAATATGTCTCTGATGGCTGGTTGGGAGCGGCAACATCGCTGGGGGGCTGCGAGCTGGAAATCTATAACCTATCTGGATTATTGGAGTTCCTTTTAGTGCTGGTTAGAGATCTGGGGTGCGCAGGGTGGGGGGGGGGGTTTCATTCAAAAATGGATCTGCATGGGAGATGATTAGCTTATTTTTGTTTGTTATTTGCATGAACCCTTGACTTCTGTACTTTCCTATCTATTTCGCATGGCTACATTTTGTATATTCTCGTATGCATTGATCCTTTAATAAAAATATTTAAAAAAAAAATAAAAATACAAGTCATTGCTGAAAATTGGGACTGGGGGTCATAGGTTGAGGCTGCTGTTCCAATCTCCCTTAATACAAGAGAATTTACACCCAAACTGGCCTTTCAATATCTTTTATTTTTTATTCAGGGGAGCTCAGAATGGTTTACATGAATTTATTCAGGTTCTCAAGCATTTTTCCCTACTCCCCCCCTCCCCCCAGACCCTGGAGAGACCTGCTGAGACTAACCGCCCAGTACAGGAGAGACAAGCTGACCCCCCCCCTCCTCCTCCTCACCCCACAGCGTCCTGGAGCATCAACCCAGCCTAGCTGAGACCCCACTGAGACTTACCCCAGTCCTGGAGAAAGTAGCAGCACTGCTTAGACCCCCTTGTCAGATGTTGAGTGCAGTCTTCTGGAAGGAAAAGCAGAATTTCATCTCCCCACACCCTCTGCCTGTGCTCAGGACCACTCTCGCCCAGCGTATCAGACTGACCCCTCCTCCCCATGGAAAAAAAGAGCATCAGCTGAGGCTACTCCCTTCCCTGCTAATAAGCAGACAGTCTCGCTTCATCTAAGCAATCAGCTCCTCAATCGATACCACACTGACAGCACTGTCGAGATTACTCCAGATATAAGCCCCCGACCTCCCAAGAATGAGCCACAGACACACACCGCCCACTGCAAAGAGAGTTCCAGTAATACAGAGCAAAAGTCACACACCCTCAGAGGCAGAGCCCAAAACACACAACCTGTCACCCTAAAAAGAACCCTTCAGAGACAGCCCCTGAGAGAAAGAGCTGCTGTGACCGCAGGACTTCCAGAGAGGGAGACGTCTTTAATGGTAATAATTTGCCTGGAAAAGGCTTTTAAATAGGGAACCCATATACAGATTGTAAACCGCTATGCTATATTTGTTTATATTTAGTACCCCCAAAAAAATTAACCAGCCAGAAACAGTCACTGACCGGTTAATAAATAATAATAATAAATCTTTTTTTTATACTGCAGCACTTCTCAGTTCCATGCGGTTTACAATAAAGAAAAGCTGAACAACACAGTGATAATACATCAATAACAAAGAAATTCATAGAATTGATAAAATGCCAGACAAATTTATCAAAGAGATTTCCTAAAATCTTGATAGGAATAAGAAGCTACAATTAAACCACTTAAAGTGGAATTCCATTGATCTGCTTGGAAAAATAATGTTCTTTGTGTTAAATAGTGTTTCGGCACCTAACCATAAATATTCATCATGAGATAATTAGTTACCTCCACTGAATATTCGCAATCAGCGCTAAAATGTTAACCTGCTATTTGCACAACATTCCTTGCTACTGATCCCAGTAGTTTCCCCCTTGAGAGTCTCAATAGCAGACTATAGACTTTTCCTCCAGGAACTTGTCCAAACCTTTTTTAAACCCAGCTACTCTAACCGCTGTAACCTCCTCCTCTGGCAATGAGTTCCACAGCTTAACTATTCACTAAGTGATAAAATATTTCCAAGTAATTCCAATGAATGCCTCTGTTCAAAGGATTAAAAATGGATTCACTTTCACCTATTCTTTACCACCCAGGATTTAACATAAGAATATAAGAATAGCCTTACTGGGTTAGACCAATGGTCCATCTAGCCCAGTATCCTATCATTTTAGTGTCTCTAATTATTGGCTTTTGACTTTTTTAGTTCTATTCAACTTCTTTTATTGTTTTTTTTAAACTATTGTAAACCACATAGAACTTTTTGGCCTTGCGGTATATAAACTGATTATTATTATTATCTTCATGGAGGCCAATCCAAGTCACAAGAACCTTGCAAAAACCCAAATAGTAGCACCATTCCATGCCACCAATCCAGGACAAGCAATGGCTTCCCCCATGTCTGTCTCAATAGAAACATGACGGCAGATAAACGCCAAATGGCCCATCTAATCTGCCTAGCCACAGTAACCATTATCTCTTTCTGTCTCTGAGAGATCCCAGGCCCTCTTGAATTCAGACATGCACATAAGACACAGAGCCACAATCACAATCCTCCAAGGAATGATCTGTAGCCATAAAAACAAACATCCCTAGAGAGAACATAAGAACATGGCAGAGGCAACGCTTATGTTCTTATGTTATAAGCAGTACCTCTGCTGGGTCAGACCAGAGGTCCATCATGCCCAGCAGTCCGCTTACGCGGTGGCCCATCAGGTCCAGGACCCTTCTATGTCCTTTTCCTTCAGAAAATTGTCTAATCCCTTCTTGAACCCCAATACCGTACTCTGTCCTATCACACCCTCTGGAAGTGCATTCCAGGTGTCCACCACCCTCTGGGTAAAGAACTTCCTAGCATTGGTTCTAAATCTGTCTCCTCTTCCGAATGCCCTCTCATTTTTGTAGTTTTTGAAAATTTGAAGAATCTGTCCCTCTCCACTTTTTCTATGCTCTTCATGATCTTGTAAGTTTCTTTCATGTCCCCTCTAAGTCTCTGCTTTTCTAGGGAAGAGAGCCCCAGTTTCTCTAATCTCTCAGCATATGAAATGTTTTCCATACCCTTTATCAATCGTGTCGCTCTTTTCTGAACCCTCTCGAGTATCGCCATATCCTTCTTAAGGTATGGTGACCAATATTGGACGCAGTATTCCAGATGCAGGCGCACCATCGCCCGATACAACGGCAGGATAACTTCTTTTGTTCTGGTTGTAATACCTTTCTTGATAGTACCCAGCATTCTATTTGCCTTCTTAGAGGCCGCTGCGCACTGTGCCAACGTCTTCATTGTGTTAACCACTATTACCCCAAGTCCTTTTCTTGGGTACATAGAAACATAGAAACATAGAAATATAGAAGATGACGGCAGAAAAGGGCTACAGCCCATCAAGTCTGCCCACTCTGCTTACCCACCCCCTGTCTATGCCCTAATGACCCAATTTCCTTATCTTGACCCTCGTAGGGATCCCACATGGGTATCCCATTTCTTCTTAAAGTCTGCCTCCATCACCTGCACTGGAAGCTTGTTCCAATGATCAACCACTCTCTCTGTGAAGAAATACTTTCTGGTGTCTGCAGCAGCCACTCTCTCCTCCTCTCCCTATTGGCTAAGGCTCTTAACATTTGCATCTCCTCTTCCTATAGGCTAAGGCTCTTTACACCTGCATTGTGATGTCATAGAACTTTCTGATTATAGAAACATAGAAACATGATGGCAGATAAAGGCCAAATGACCCATCATAGAAACATAGAAGATGAGGGCAGAAAAGGGCTACAGCCCATCAAGTCTGCCCACTCTGCTTACCCACCCCCTGTCTATGCCCTAATGACCCTCGTAGGGATCCCACATGGGTATTCCATTTATTCTTAAAGTCTGGCACGCTGTCTGCCTCCATCACCTGCACTGGAAGCTTGTTCCAATGATCAACCACTCTCTCTGTGAAGAAATACTTTCTGGTGTCGCTATGAAATTTTCCGCCCCTGAGTTTGAGCGGGTGCCATCTTGTGGCCGAGAGTCCTTTGAGAAAGAAAATATCATCTTCCACTTCAACACAGTACAGACATTTGCTCTGCACATTTACCAAAGCTAACATATTCCATTTAAAGCATTCAAAATAAAATGCTTTTTTCTACACATTTTATTTTTCATCATGTTGGTTCCAGTTTCTCTTTTCTGCTGTCTCTCTGTCTATTCCCTCACTATACCTGTCTCTAACAAATTGATTCCTGTTCCAAACATATGTATCTTGTTGTAAACATATGTCTCCTGCTGTAAACACTGCACGACCTTCTTTGTAAACCGCTTCGAACTTATGGTATAGCGGTATATAAGAAATAAAATTATTATTATTATTATTATTACTCTTTTTTAGCTCTTTTCTTTTCTTCTTGTTTGTCAACTAAAATTTCACTCTTTCTTAGGGTTACCATATGGCTCCAGAATAAGGAGGATGGATTGAGACATCCAGGTTTTTAAAACTGGAAGTAAAACCCGTATGTCTCAATTCAACCTCCTCTTTCTGGAGCCATATGGTAATCCTTCTCTTCCTTTTAACTCTTGAACTAACTATCAAATTTTCATATTCTCTCACCCAGTAGCTCTCCCATTCCCTTTCACCTTTAATTTACTCCCATTACCACATCTCTACCCTCTGTAATCACTATCCTCCTCTTCATCCTGGCCTCTACCACATAGTTCCACCATTCCCAGGTCTTCCTCCCTCCATCCTTCTAGCTTAGCATCTGCTCCCTCTTTTTCCCTTCCCCATCCTCACAGCCTCTCATTTCCCTGTCTCTTCTCTCTTCCCTCCTGCCTGCTCCCCCATGGTCTAGTATTCTCCCTCTCTTCCCTCACTCCCATTGTTCAGCATCTCTCCATCACTCCCTTCTGCTCCTGGATCCAACAGCTCCCTCGTTCTCCTCTCTCTACTTCCTATGTATCTCTTTTCCCCTCCCCTCTCCATGCAGCATATTTCTCTCTCCAACACCACTATTCTGCATCTCTTTCTTCCTCCCCTCCACCCTTCATTCAGCAATTCTCTCTCTCTCTCTCTCCCCACCCCACTGCAGCATCTCTCCTTCCTTCACTCATCCCACAACTCTTCATCTCTTTAAGGTCCCAGGGAGTGGGGTATCATGACAGCCCCGGCTCCTGCCCTAGAGGTGAACCAACATCGTCCTGCGTCCCTCTTTTCAAGTATGGATCCCTGGCAGTGGTAGTGATCCCCACTGCCTGCCAATGACCCAGAAGTCTCCCCTCTGCCGCAACTTGCCTAGACAGAGAAATAGGAAGTCACGGCAGAGGGGTGGCTTACAAGTCAGGGGCAGGCAGTATGTTGGGGATCTGGATCCCATATAATTTGAAACGAGGGATGCAAGACTGCACCAGTTCACATTCAGCATGGGAGCACACCAGGCCCTCTTGAATTCTTTGGGCTCGAGGCACATGCCTACTTTTCCTATCCATTAATCCAGCCCTCCTCCTTCTACCCCATCCACCTTGCTTCAACCCCTCCCCCATGGCATATACCATTCCAAGCACCTTCCTGTAGCTCTCCATCTTCTTGCTAAGGTGTATGCATGCGCTCCACCTTTTTTCCAGGCTCCCTCTCTGCACATGCACCACTACATCATCACGCGAGGAGCTGCACAGCCGCACATCGGGCTGCTTCCTCCTCGTCCTGCTCTGCCATCCTGGGCTCAAGTATTCCTTTGTACCACATGAGCCTCCATATAATCACACAGCTTAAAGGAACAACTGGGACCAAGGGGGCAGAGAAGGAAGGAAGAAGCAGCCTGATGAGCGGCTTTGCAGGGAGGCAGAGAGAGAAGGAGGGAGGGAGCCAGCTGGCAACACAGCAGGTCTTGGGCCACTCTCCACAATAGCAGATGCACAGAAGTCTGTGCTGGAAGGGCAGAAAACCATGCAATCTGCAGAGGAGGGTAATTACTCCCCTGGGAGTAATTTATACATCCACAGAGACCTCTGCAAGTTGCATACTCGTCCTTGACCCCCCCATGTCAACCCCCCAATTGCATGCACACACAGCAATATAGAAAAGGTGTGTCCCCGCCACTTATATGACTAACTGTGCAATTACCCTTGGCAGCACTGGGTTCTGTACACAAGTGACAGGTCAGCATGTGCCCGATTACTGAACTGCACTTAGAATGTAATATTTTGCAGCACATACACATCTTATTGACTTGACAATTTTGCAAGTGTAATTTCTCTCTCTCACATACACACACACCTTCCGGCAGATCCACAGCTGCAGTCCCAGTTGCAGGCTGGAGATTTGGGGGCACTCCAGGATTTGCACTGACTTCAGTGGCAGGGTCAGGTACTTCATAAGCAGGATTAGCCAAAATGTCTCCAGCCTTGAACCAAGTAAATTGGTAACACACACAGACACACAGTTTCCCTGCCAAAATCCAAATTATTGACCAATAGACTTTCCAGCCTCAATTTCCCATAAAAATCTCCTTTTCCGAAGAAACCCTCCACCTCAAACCCCAACCAATTAGGTTTCAGAACCTGCTATATATAAAGACAAACTGAAGACCCCGCAGCACACATACTCAGACACTCAAGACCCGAATAACTGCAACAACCATAACACCAGCCGCAGAAGCCTAAGGGAAGGCAGACACCAGCTCCAGCCATTCTGACTAAGGCTTCTTGAGCTGATGGTTTCAGGTTCTCTTGGCAGTACAGCAGCTGAGGTCGCACCACAGAGCGATAAAGAAGCATTATAGTATTCATAGTCTTATTTACCATTTATCTTTCACTCGGACCCACCGAGGACAGTTTCAGGCAGTCCTGGATTTCTCTGAATCCTGTCCCGACACCTCAGCACTGATTTTAACAGGCAGAATTAGGAATTGTGAAAATCCCGCTTTGCTTTAGAGATTTAAGTTGAAAACCAAAACTGGCCTAATGTGTCTTCTTGAAGTGGGTGAACTGGCAGCTGTGGGCTGCATTTCCAGACAAAGGAAAGGCTATTAGTGAGACAAAAGCACTTCCCCAGTCTGCACTATTTCATCCTAAAGTGCCCAGCTTCTCTCTGGTGGGACAAAATGAAGTGACAGATGGGGGGGAACAGGTCCTCTGAGATGTCTCTTATTACAACTTCCTTCTAAAAGCACATGACCCTTCCATTTAGAAGGACAGAGCCTCAGGTGCAGGAGACTCTGATGACACAGTACATTCCTCTGGGCTCCCCATGGAAAGGGGGAGAAGGCCAGATCGATATGGATGGAGCTTCCGTCTCCCATCCCACTGCTCCTTCCATTAACAATCATCCTTTCCATCAACCTCTGGCAGAACAGATCTGAAATGCAGGAAGGAGGATTTCAGTATCGGAGAAACAGAAAGGACAGGCCCAAAGTCAGATGAAAGGCATAAAGGCCGCAAACAAGGAGCCCAACATTTCTACCTCCTAACCAGTTGTTCTTGGAACTTGATGGCATCTGGGCCTGAAGTGATTAATTGAAAATGTTCATCAGATTTTCTGGTTACTTCTATGATGGACTCGTTAATGGTGTCTACCATCAACACCATTAAGTCCAATGAACACTTGTTAAGAATGGCTTCTCATTGTTCTAAAAAAAATCTTATTGTCCTTGAAAATACCTGGTTGATTTTTGAATACGCAGGCCTCTAGGTATCATACATTTTTTTATGTATTAAATAAGTGCCATACTACGAATCAGACCTGTGGCTTGTCCCATTCCATTCAGTCCTCAGAAGTAGCTGCTAGTATTAGGTCACACTGGCATGTCTTACAACTGCACCCCATTTTCCATGAAAATCCGTGTATTGCTTTCACTCGAGGTAAAAACCTAGCTGAACATTTGGTTTCTTCTGATTTTCGGGCCAAGGCCCAAGGGATAATGGTCATCATTCCCCTTGTGGCAAATGTTCAGTGTGCGCCATGTCCACCTCTAGCAGCCACTGGATTCATCTCATTACCAAGAAAATTTACCATCTTAGATCCAATATCACTTACGAGTCTAACTATGTTGTATATGTAATTTCTTGTCCCTGTAAATTGATCTATGTAGGATGTACCACCCGCAGCATTAGGATTAGACTTATTGAACATCGGAGCTGCCACAAAACAGGTAAAATCACTGCTCCCATGGTCTCTCATAACATCATTCACCAACATGATATTTCTCAACTCAGATGGTGCATCTTAGAACAAGTTCCCCCGTCCTTCAATGGCGATAAGCACACTCATCTGCTCAAACGAGAAAACTTTTGGATTTTTCAACTCCAATCCTATTCTCCTAAAGGATTAAATAAAAACGTGGACAGATGCTTTACCAATTAGTTTTAGGCACGTTCTGACGTAGCACATTTTTTTACGTCACTCCGGTATTTAGGACGCTGCTTCTGCTGATTCTCCATGGCGTTCTGATACTCCTGAGACGCCATCATTATTTTCCGCGGCGATAGTTTCAAATAATTTCTCCACGCTCCGGAATCTAGAGCCGACAGCAGTAAAGTATCTTCTGTCGGATGCAATCTATACACTATCCGCTCCTGATGAAGAGAACGAAACGGAGCTCTGTCGAGTGGTAGTACTTTCTGCATTGTTCGGACTATCAAGTACCCCTCGAGGACTTCATGGTTTGGTTTCTCAAATAGTGCATTTTGTCTGGCATGCTCTTGAAGTGACTTTATGAACTTATTCAGGATTCTATGAAGTGATTTTATGAACGGTTTATTTGTTAGCAATGCATGTCAGTGTTTTTCAGTTTTTTGTAAACCAGAATCTTTAGATATTTTTCCACATTCACTATTGCACTTTAGACTATAGTATTTATGTAATTTATTTATTTATTCAATGGCACATTACCATCAGCTGAGGGGGCGTGATGCGAATTTACATTGTACACTGCATTTTTTTTAGCATATATATATATTTGTTCAGGTTGTAGCACTTCAAAGTTTATCGTATTTATTTAGCACTAGCACGTTATCTCAGACATAAGTTAGTATCTTGGGAGTTTTTACTAAGCCTTTCTATTTCTTAGAGGGACTGTTGAATGTGATCTTTTAACACTTTCTTTTCAGTGTGATTTACACAATAATGGACCAAATGATGTATGAGGTAGTGCTTATTTAGACTTTGTCTGATGCTGGTCCTCCATAAGTTACTACCTGAGCTCAATACCCCTCGTTTATACCCTAAGAGCTCATACTGAGGCCCTCCAAGTCTAAGATTAAGTTTAGTTATTTATTATACATTTTTTTACATTGGCTTTCACAAGATTAAACAGCCCCTTCAAGAATTTACTTAGGTTAGCCAATCATTGATTTATTTATACTTAGGACTTTTTGGCAACTGTTTAGTCCAGAAGGTTAGTTTTGTAAACTATTTATTGGTCATACTAAACGAAGTATTTCAATCAGGATAGCTGAACATTTAAGCAATATCCGATGTGGCTGCATATCGGCCCATTTGGTCTCTCATTGGATAGACACGGGTCATGTGAGTGAAGATTTACGACATACTGTGCTGATACATTTGCCAACATACAGGGGGGATGTCACTCAGATTTTAATGGAGAAAGAACATCGTTTTATTTATAATTGGCAAACCTTAAACCCTAATGGGCTTTAATGAAATCGATTGGTTTCAGATGTAAGAGTACCGTATCTCCCTAGTATATGGCTGCAAGTACTCTGATTATTAAGGAGTTTGGACATGTGATGCTGGGCTCCCTATTTAAGGTGTGGTAGGAAGTTAGCGTCTTTGGATGTGTCCATTCTTGGAGGCTGATTCTAGGTAGTTTATGGTTGATAATACAAACTGATCAATGTATTGAGGTATTTTATAAGGAGCATTAGTGTTAATGTTATTTTAGTAAGATGCTTATGTTATAATGTTTTCTTGATTTGATTGATAATCCCTTCCTGAGGAAGCACAAGGCGAAACTCGAATAGAAAGGACATGTGTTCTTTGGCTTCCAAAAATTATTTATAGTATGCACGAGCACTTTATAACCCCAAGCTGCCTATCACGTGACCATCGGAGGTGTATCAACCACCATAAAAAGATAAGTTAATCTTATAGAAATCGGATGTTAGATTGATAAATGATGGTACAGACATAAATAGTGCCATGATGGTCTGACGGCAGCCGGTGTTGTATGTTTTTATACTTGAACACTAATAGTTGTGGGTCTGAGCACTATTTAAATAAATTTAATTTATTAATATTGTGATATGAATATAGTTATTTAGTTTATCATCACAATTGGATATTTTATTGATCCCTACATTTATTTATTTATTCTATGTTTCTATAACCATAATAATAATAATAATTTTATTCTTATATACTGCCAAAGCCATAATAGTTCGAGGCGGTTTACAATAAGAAGAGCTGGACAATCAGCGAAAATAGGCACAATGTAAAGTCATCGAATACATGTAAGCAGAGAAAAGGCTTAAGAGTTCTTAGGTTACAAGTCAGTTAGAATATAAAGAGATAGGGCTTAAGAGTTCATAGATTACAAATCGGTTAAACAAGTTTGTTTTTACTAGTTTTCTAAAACTTAGATAGGATGAGGAGTGTGTAATAATGTTACCCAGCCAATCGTTCAGTTGACCTGCTTGGAAAGCGAGTGTTCTGTCCAGGTATCTTTTGTATCGGCAGGCCTTTATTGTTAGATAGACAAACATATGAACTCTGTGTTGTGATATGCAAGGTATGCCTGCTAGGGCTGTTCCTAATAGAAATCCCACTGTTAGAGCAGAGGGTGCTCAAGCTGCTCTATGTAATCCACAAGATATCCTTTTGCCTACTATTACTCCTGTGTCCAGCAGAGGGAGTGCAAGTGCCAGAAGGCAGATTTCCCTTCCCCCAGCTAGGAAGGGAAAGGAAGTCAGGATATCCGGCACACCTGAGCGTTTGGGGCGTGGTCCCCAGCTCCTAAACCTCAGGTCTGCATGGCTGGAGGGGGAGAAGCAAGCAGGCAGCGAAAGCAAGCAGTCGCAAAGCTCAAGGCTGAGAGCTCTTCAAAACTATGCTGTTCCTGAGCAGATGGAGCTGGTAGAGGCTGGGGCAGAGGCACCTGAAAATCCTTGCGAAGAGTTCCAAGATATGGAACTGGATTTTGAACCGGAGCCTTTCACTGAGGTACCTGCCAGCACACAGCCCATGGAAGTCTGCTAGCCAAAGGCAAGTGACTAATACTATAACTATGGATTACAAATGTACCAGTTTTTGTTTTAAGGCCTATTTTTGAGCAAGTCTGCCTGTGTTTGTTTGAAGGTGGTGGGGGTTTTGCCCACGTTAAATGTGGAGGGATAGAGGGCCATATCTTGGCAATATTCCAGCACGTGGAGCACACCACCTTCCCCAGCACTACTGCGGCTGGAAGAATCAGTGTTGTGGCACTGGTTGAAACAGAAGTCTTTTTGGTAAAGACTATGGACTTAGGCTGAGACTATATTTGGAATGTACAGAGAACCTTTCATGTTTGGAAGTCTTGCTACAAAGAAAAAGAATCCTTTTTTGCTGAGATTTAAGGTTTCTAGTTTTGGAGTTTTGAAACCTCTTTTCTTTTTGAGGAATATTACACTGCACTAGAACTGTTAAGTTTATTTAATCCTGATATTCAAGGACTTACCTTTTGGTGGCTATTACCTGACAAGTTTAGTTTCTTTGATTACTTTATGTTGAAGACTGGTGGCAAGTTGATGTGTAAAGCAACCATTTTTGTTTTGGAAATTGCATAATTAAATCCAGCCCAGTTTTTTTTTGGTTTTCTTATTTACCGACTTTGCAATGTGGGTTTTTTCTTTCTGTTTGGCGAATCCCTGACTTATTTATCCCTGTGTTGCTAGCCGCAGTTCACAGGAGCCAAAACTTCTGTGTCCCAGCGGCTCGGGACCCATTGCCCTGACCCCGCTGGTGACATAATGTAGGCATAATAGAACAATCTCAGTTAAAATGAGAAACCAAGTACATAGGGGCTGAACCAAGAATAGATTTGAAAGAAAGACAGGCAAATTTGAACAGAACTCTTGCTTCCAGGGGCAGCCAATGGAGTTTTTGATAACAGGGAGTTATATGTTTCCTTTTTTTAATACCAAAAATCAATCGAACTGACCTCACAATGCAGGTGTAAAGAGCCTTAGCCTATAGGACAGGGGTAGGGAACTCCAGTCCTCGAGAGCCTTATTCCAGTCGGGTTTTCAGGATTTCCCCAATGAATATGCATGAGATCTATATGCATGCACTGCTTTCAATGCATATTCATTGGTGAAATCCTGAAAACCCGACTCTCGAGGACCGGAGTTCCCTACCCCTGCTATAGGAAGAGGAGATGCAAATGTTAAGAGCCTTAGCCAATAGGAAGAGGAGGAGATAGTGGATGCTGGGGATGGGCCATTTGGCCTTTATCTGCCATCATATTTCTATTGCTTTTCACCATATGGTACAGGTACCCCAAGGCATACTGTGGCACCAGGAGTGGCTGAGGGCTCCACCCTGACTGACATGCAAAGAACACATACCCCCCCTCCCCTAAGTACCAGAAACAAAATAACAGCATGGGACCTCTTAGCCTGCGCATATGCCTAGCATCTGCCTGTCTTGTCCACTCTGACATAAGACATTTCATCTGAGGGCACAAGACAGAAAAAGTCAGAGCAAGTGTGAAGCCTCTGAGGCAGTGTGTCATCAGGCCAACTGTGCCATGGGAAAAAGTAGGTAAGGGGAGATGAGGGACAGGGAGATGCTGGAAACAGGTGTAGCATAGGCTCGTATAGAATCACTAGGCAGTCACCTAGTGTTCACTTCAAAGCATGAGAGTGGGCTGGATTTATGATATATGGTTTAATTAGCCTTACCCCTCTCTTGAAAAAAACAGACCTTGACCCACCTGTCACTTCCCACTATAGACCGATTGCAAATATACCTCTTCTAACTAAATTTATGGAATCAATTATTGCTAGCCAACTCTCAAGTTACCTGGAGAAGTTTTCCATCCTTTTACCTTTCCAGCATGGGTTCCGCCCGAATTTCAGCACAGAAACCCTTTTGGTCTCTCTCCTTTCATAGTTAAATTTTGATTAAACGGTTATCCAAAGGTACAAAGCACTGTACATAGTAATTTAAAATAGCTGGGAGACAAACATTTTAAATAATTAGACATACACCAACTAATCAAACATACTTATGGGCAGAGAACATTGGGAAAAAAGGAAAGAAGTACAATTTTTTAGAAAGAATACATAAAAGGAAAATACAATAGGAAAGGGGGAAAAGTTAAGTAGTGTGGAAGTATGGACTTGTGTAAAAAAGTTCTGTTATAGGCGTCTTTAAAGAGAAAGCATTTTAGGCTGCTTTTAAATTTCTGCAAGTTTTGTTCAGATCTAAGGTGTAGAGGAAGAAAGTTCCAAATTAAAGGGGCAGTGACTGAGAAAATGAGAGTATGACGAGTACCGATTATCTTTAATAATAATAACAACTTTAATCTTCTATACCCCCATAATCGTGTGACTTCTAGGTGGTTCACATTGAAGAGAGCTGCACAATCAACGAGTTACAATATGCAGAATCTTAAAATACAGCAAATTACAATGTACAGTTTATTAAAATTACAACCTTATACGCAAGAGTGGACATATTAGAAGTAATAGAATTGGATTTAGTTACTGTTTAGGTGATAAATCTATCAAATAAGGCAGTTTTTATGTCTTTCCTAAAATTGTCGTAGGTCAGTCTAGCTCCATTAATGTAGTTGTCTAGCCAAGCTTGCTGTTTGTTTCTTGGTACATAAAAGTCCTATCCAGAAAGGTTTTGTATTTGGGTATGCAAATAGATTGCAGTTTCTGGTTAGTCTTATAGGGCTGTATAGTACGAAGTGAGGTAGCAGGTAGGTAGGAGCTAGTCCCCAAACCAGCTTGAAACATACGCAAGAGAACTTGAATATTATTCGTGCCTCCACTGGCAGCCAGTGCAGCAGTCTATAGTAGAAGCTAACATGGTCACTTTTTTCAATCCAAATATCAAGTGGACAGCAGTGTTCTGAACAATTCGTAGTTTCCTCACTGTTTTTTTAAGTATACCCATATAAATGATATTGCAGTAGTCCAGTGTAGGGATGGGATGTTAAGGGAATGCTGTAAGGCTGATCTTAAAGTTCTGGGAGAGTCATAAGGGATCAGCAGTATATCTATGAATGCCGGGGTATTAGTTTGCATGGTTTTAAAAGTCAAGAGTGCAATTTTATAGGTAATCCTATGTAAAACAGGCAACCAGTGAGCTTTTTGTAACAGAGGGGTGACGTAATCAAATTTTTTTGAATCCGAAATAATTTTAATAGCAGTATTTTGTATAAGTTGAAGACGTTTTATATCTTTTAGATACAACTCTTTATATAATGAATTACAATAATCAATTTTAGATATTACGAGGGAATGAATTAAAACATTAAGAGATTTTACATCAAGGAGGGGGACCAAAGATCTAATCATCCTAAGTTTGTAGAAACAGTTCTTGACCAGCGCACTGATTTGAGGACGGAATGAAAGTTTATTATCAATAAGAACACCTAATATTTTGGTTGTTGGAGTTGATTTAAGAGGGACATTGTCAAAGGAGACCAGAGCAATTAACTCTAAACCTTCTTTCCATGAAAAAAAAGCATGGAGCTTGTTTTAGAAATGCTTAGAGAAAGCATATTCATATTTAGCCAATCATGAATTTTAGCTAACATGCTCTCTTACTTCAGTTCGATTTATCTGCAGCTTTTGACGTAGTCAGTCATACTATTCTGTATAATATTCTCAGACATGGCCTTGATCAGACTGTCTTGGACTGGTTCGATAAATTTCTATCCTCCCGTTCTTACTCAGTTAATATGGAAGGATCAAATTCAAAATCTTGGAGAGCCCTTTGTGGTGTTCCCCAGGGCTCCCCATTGTCTCCAATCTTATTTAACATCTACATGAGTACTTTGAAATACTATGACTTGAATATTCGGGAAACTCTATTAACGTATGCTGATGACATCTTCATATTACTTGAAGTTGACCCAGATCTTGTTAATCTAACACCCAATATTATCCATTACATTGCTAAGCAATGATGGTCCAGATGAAATTGAATACTGCTAAGACCAAACTCTTACGGATCGGTCCAAAGTTATATTCTCTTTCCTCAGCTGTGACCTTAGACTCGGGAGAATCTCTGAAAATTGAGTTTTCCTCGCTAATATTAGGTATTGTTATTAATTCATCTCATACATTTAAGGATCAGCTAAATTCTCTTGTTAAAAAGTGTTTCTTTAGCCTCCGTATCCTGAGAAGAGTGAAAGCGCTCTTTCATCAGCAACACTTCTCTTTATTGATTCAGTTAATCATCTTATCAAGGTTGGATTATTGCAACTCAATGTACCTGGGTCTCTTACAGGTCAGTCTGCAGAGACTTCAATTGATACAGAGTACCGCTGCCAAGCTCATTTTTGGTAAGAGTAAATTTGATCACGTAACCCCATTGCTCAAGGAATTACATTGGCTTCCAGTGTATCTTAGAATTCAATTTAAGTGTGTTTCTATTGCATTTAAAATTCTCTTTGGCATTTTTATTACTTTGGTTCCTTTAGATTGGAATGAACACAGATCTCATCTCGATAGGAGTTCAAATAAATTAAAACTTACATTTCCTTCCCTTAGGGGTAAAAATAGAACTTTCAAGAGATTCAGCCACTCTTTCATTTTCAAACTAACTGAGCTTTGGAATGAGTTACCGCTTTCACTTAGAAGTCTAGGCCCCTTCGTTTTATTTCGGAAAGCTCTGAAAACTTTATTGTTTACTAAACACTTTGAAAATTAAGCCATTCTATATTACATTCTTCTATATTTATGTACTATACTTACATTATTGTAAACTGAGTCGAGACGCGGTCTATAAAATTAAGTTTTAGTTTAGTTTAGTTTATAATTGTTACCAAGTGGCTTTTCATTGTTCAGTCGTCTCTTTCCCCCCCAACCCTGTTGTTATCTGTTTCTTCTTAAATATTTATGGCAAGGAAAAAGATCCATGTTTCCTTTTTATAGAGTAGCCATGCCTAGCGATATTGGGGCCGGGGGTCTCTTGAATGTAAAGCTCCTTTTAGTGGCTTGTAGTATTAACAACCGGCATACGTAAGGTGACTATATGCCCCATTTTGAATGGGACCGTCCCTTTTTCTGATCCCCTGTCCCCACGGACAGCTTCGGGATGCCAAAATGTCCCATTTTCAACGACGGCATCCCAAAGCTGTGTGTGGGGACAATGGGACAGGCGATCGCAGAAAAATGGGCTCTCTCCCTGCTTACCTGCCCTTGCCGCAACAACAGCTGGAAAGGCATGTCCCTGCGCCAGCCCAGAAGCCTTCTCCCCGACGTCAATTCTGACGTCAGAGAGGAAGTTCCGGGCCAGCCAACTGGGGAGAAGGCTTCTGGGCCGTCGCTGGAACATGCCTTTCCTGCTGTTGCGGAAAGGGCAGGAAGTAGCAGCAGGCGGCAGCGGTGGCGGACCAGAGGGGAGCAGAAGAATCGGGTAGGCTTCGGAGAGAGGGAAGCAGGCAGACAGACAGGCAGTAGTCCTACCTGCAGTTCAGTTTTCTCATATTTGGTGCGGTAGGGAGGGAGGGAGGCTGGCTGGCTTCGGTGGAGGGGGTGGAACAAAGGCTAGAAAGCAGTGAGGGGGAGGCAGGCAGTCAGGCTGGCTTAGGCAAGGGAGGAGCACTAAGGACATGGGAAGGAGGCACTGGGGGCACTAAGGACATAGGAAGGAGGCACCGGGGGCATTAAGGACACAGGAAGGGGTACTAAGGACATAGGAAGGAGCACAGGGGGCACTAAGGACACAGGAAGGGGCACTAAGGACATAGGAAGGAGGCACTGGGGGCACTAAGGACACAGGAAGGGGCACTAAGGACATAGGAAGGAGCACTGGGGGCACTAAGGACAAAGGAAGGAAGGAGGGAGGGAATAGAAAGGGTGTGATAGGACAGAGTACAGTATCGGGGTTCAAGAGGGGATTAGATGATTTCCTGAAGGAAAAGGGGATAGAAGGGTATAGATAGAGGATTACTATACAGGTCCTGGACCTGATGGGCCACCGCATGAGTGGACTGCTGGGCATGATGGACCTCTGGTCTGACCCAGCAGAGGCACTGCTTATGTTCTTATGACAATTGTGGGACCTGAGTGCAGAAAGAAAGAAATGAAAGAAAGGATGCACAGTCAGAAGAAACGCAACCACAGACTCATGAAATCATCAGACAGCAAAGGTAGAAAAAATGATTTTATTTTCAATTTAGTGATCAAAATGTGTCAGTTTTGAGAATTTATATCTGCTGTCTATATTTTACACTATATTTGTCTATTTTTCTATAGTTACTGAGGTGACATTGCATATTTTAAAGCCATCTACCTTGACATCTTTGAACCCCCCCAAATATTACATTACATTACATTACATTACATTAGGGACTTCTATTCCGCCTATACCTTGCAGTTCAAGGCGAATTACAAAAGAGCTAACTGGGCATTTCCAGTGAAGTTACAACAGTATTGGTTGGTTTTGTTTTTTTTTTTGGTTACAAGGGAGGAGAGGTAGCTGGATTAATTTCGGAAGAACTTGCAAATTGGATATTAAATTGACTGTATGTTACTGTGTGATATAACAAATAGATTACAGTTAGAGTACAAATAAGATTACGTTACATTTCAGGGATTTAAATACTTGGTTGGTGTTTTGGGGAGGAAGAGATTATGTAAGTGGAGGTTTTGGGGGAGAATTTATCTAGGAGGAGGGGGAAGGGTTGGGTTAAGATACCTGGATAAATTTTTGAAAAGTAGAGTTTTGATTTCTTTTTGAAAAGTTTTGAAGTCGCCCATTGCCGTCAACAGGTTGGAGATGGAGTGGTTAAGTTTTGCTGCTTGCGTCGCCAGAAGGTTATCAAACATCTTTTTGCGCTGAGTGCCCTTGAGTGGAGGGAAGGCAAAAGGGTTCGGAGTTCTTCTTTGTCTTGAGGTGAGGATCTGGTTTAGGCGGTTGTTTAGATATGGGGGGCGGAGCTGTTTAATGCTTTGAATAATAGACAGTAGAATTTGAATTGAATTCGTGCTTGCATAGGTAGCCAGTGAGAGTCTAGGAAGGCAGTTGTAATATGATCATATTTTCTCAGGGAGTAGATCAGTCTGAGGGCCGTGTTTTGTATAGTCTGAAGTTGTTTTATCATGTTGGCAGGACAAGGTAGATAGAGGGAATTGCAATAGTTCAGTAGACCTAAGACTAGGGATTGGACAATTAGCCTGAATTGTGCTGGGTCGAAGAATTTTCTTATTTTACGTACATTTCTCATAATTAAAAAAGCTTCCTGGGATGTTTTATTGATTTGGGACTGCATTGTGCAGCATCTGTCTATCGTTACTCCTAGGAGTTTGAGTTCGGGCTGTATTGGTTAGTTGGTGTTTTTAATTTTCAGTTCTGTAATGGTGGGAGTTTTGGCCTTTTCGAGCAGAAGGAATTTTGTTTTATCCGAGTTTAGTTTCAGTTTGTGGTCTACCATCCATTTGTCCACTGCATCTAGGGTTATTTCCAGTTTTGCTGTAGTAGTGGGCTTTGATGGGTCGAAGGCGAGGAGTATGGTGATGTCGTCTGCGTAGCTGAAGGATGTACCATTTAAGTTATCTAAAGTGGCTCCAAGGGAGGAAATAAAGAGGTTGAAGAGCGTAGGTGATAGAGGTGATCCTTGTGGAACTCCGCATGGGTTGGACCATGGTTCTGATTTGATATTATTGGACTTTACCCTGTAGGTTCTTGATTTGAGGAATCCTTGGAACCAATTGTAGACCTTGCCTGAGATCCCAATGGCGTCAAGTATCTGTAGCAGTATGGAGTGGTCGACCAGGTCAAATGCTGCGGAGAGGTGAAGTTGGATTAGCATCATCTTTTTACCTTTGCTAATTTGCTGTATAGCTGTGTCTAGTAGTGTTACAAGTAGTGTTTCTGTGCTGTGGTTGGTTCGAAATCCTGATTGTGAGGGGTGAAGTAGGTTATGGTCTTCCAGGTAGTTGGTGAGGTATTGTGCAACTAGACCTTCTATTATTTTAACGTATATTGGTATTGAAGCGATTGGTCTATAGTTGGAGGGGTTATCTATTGGGCCTTTGTGGTCTTTCATGATTGGGGTGATTATGATCTCTCCAAGGTCTTGAGGGAATTGACCTTCTGTTAATGTGGTTTGAATCCATAGCATGAGGTTGGCTCTGAATGTGGTGGAGGAGTTTGATAACAGGTAGGTGGGCAGACTTGATGGGCTGTAGCCCTTTTCTGCCATCATCTTCTATGTTTCTATGTTTCTATGTAGGTGGGGCAGTTATTTAGGTTGCAAGAAGCTTGGCTGTATTTTTTGTAGAGTCGATTCATATCCGACCAATGTAATATGGGAAAGACTGTCCAGCTTCTGTCTGCGGCGATGGCTTCTCCTGTTGAAAGGTTTGTTGTTATCTTGTCAAGGTGGGTGTGAGTATTGTTGAATGCGGTTTTGATCTTGGTGATCTTATTTTTGAAATGGTCTGCTAGTTGGATAGCTGTCAGTGGGTGGTTTCCTTGTGTAGCTAGGTGAGGTTTGGTGTTGGTGAGATTCTTTACCAGATTGAATAGCTTTTTTGTGTCTAGGGTTTCCGTGCCTATCATTTTGGAGTAGTAGGCTTTCCGTTTTTCCTTGAGTTTGTTCTTGTATTGGTTGATTTGAGTTCTCCATGCTGTTTTTGTGTGTTCTAGGCCCTTTTTTTTCCATTCTCTTTCTAGTTGTTTGCAGAGCTTTTTTAGTTGGAGAAGTTCAGTGTTGAACCATTTGTCTGACGGTCTGCAGATTCTGAATTTTGATTTTTCAGGAGCTAGCTCATTCAGGATGGTTTCGCTTACAATATGCCATTGTGATATGAATTCGTTGGGGCTATATTGGTGATTGCGGGGTCTGCTTTGTCCCAGAATTTGGAGGGTTCGAATTTTTGGCATGTTTTGAAGGAGGTTTTGGGAGGGGGGTTGCTTGTTATTGCGTTGAGCCCAATTGATGTTAAAGGTGTATTTGTAGTGGCCTGACCAGAGGGAGGGGTGCCAGGCCCCATATGAGATGTGGATTTCGGGATTGTGAGTGTGTTGGGACATGTATGCAGCGACATCTAGTTGGTGGCCTTTTTCGTGTGTGGGTTGGGGGTTGAGGATCTGGTAGTTCAGTGCTTTGAGGTATGAGAGTATATTTTCTACTTGTTTGGAGGTGTGGTCTTCTAGGTGGAGGTTTATGTCTCCAAGGAGTAGGTTATGAGGTGATGTTAGGGAGTTCTGGTAAATGAATTCTTCGAGAGCTTGTTTGTTAGCTTTCCATTTTCCTGGTGTTGAGTAACAAAGAATGCAGGTTAGAGTTCTATGAGTGTATTGTCGGATAATTGGCAGGCTAGGAGAACTAGATGGGGAGTGTACATGAAAAATGAATGGAATACATTGGGGGCGGGGCAGGACTGACAATTAATAGATGTTCGGTTTTGATGAAAAAAAATAAATGGTCACATTAGGCATACGGGTACTATCCACTTCTCGGTAACTCAACCAGAGCATATTCTGCGCACACCTGCTCAGAATCTGTCTTCTATAATACAATAATACACCAATTTGAGCCCACTATGGCTGGTTTGGAGGTGGGTTTATAAACACCATCACTATTCTGCCTTAGTTGTTCTGTTTTTTTCTGCTTTTACTGCTTCAGGATAATAATGAATTTATCCCAGGCTTTAGTACTGTTATTCAAGTAATGGGCACTTAATGGCATCCTTTATTTATAGCAGGTATTGATTGACTGATGGGAAAAGAACACATTTACAAGAGCTCTGATAGGAGTTTGGCCTTGAGCAGAAGGAAATTTTTCCTATTTGCAGTTTAAGCATTGTGTACAGACACTGAACAAGTCTGCTTTATATGTTGAAATACAAGGGACCCTAACGTCTGCTTTCTGCTTAAATGAACAACTTCTGGTGCCCTTGACTGGTGCTGAATGTAATAGAGGTGGAAATTGGGGAGTCAGATTAAATTAAGATTCTTTGGCACAACTTTGGGGTACTAACTTACACTATGAGGTTCATGGCATAACTTGCCACTAAAAATGCTATCCAAATCTTCACAGGTGAATCTATTAATCAGATAAAGGCCAAATGGCCCATATAGTCTGCCCATCCGCAGTAATCATTATCTCTTTCTCTCTCCGAGAGATCCCACGTGCCTATCCCAGGCCCTCTTGAATTCAGACACAGTGTCTGTCTCCACCCCTCTTCCAGGATACTGTTCCATGCATCTACCACCCATTCTGTAAAAAAAAGTATTTCCTTAGATTACTTCGGAACCTATCACCTCTAAACTTCTCTCTCTCTCTCTCTCTCTATCATCTCTCTCTCTCTCTCTCTCTCTCTCTTTCTCTATCATATCTCTCTCTCTCTCTCTATCATATCTCTCTCTCTCTCTATCATATCTCTCTCTCTCTCTCTCTCTTTCTCTATCATATCTCTCTCTCTCTCTATCATATCTCTCTCTCTCTCTCTCTCTCATCTCTCTCTCTCTCTCTCTCTCTCTCTCTCTCTCTATCATATCTCTCCTCTTCTGCCTTTCCTCCAAAGTATACAGATTGAGATCTTTAAGTCTGTCCCCATACACCTTATGACGAAGACCACACACCATTTTAGTAGCCTTCCTCTGGACCAACTCCATCCTTTTTATATCTTTTTGATGGTGCGACCTCGAGAATTGTACACAATATTCTAAATGAGGTCTCACCAAAGTCTTATACAGGGGCATCAATACCTCCTTTTTCCTACTGTCCATATCTCTCCCTATGCACCCTAGCATCCTTCTAGCTTTCGCCATTACCTTTTCAACCTGTTTGGCCACCTTAAGATCATCACATACAATCACATCCGAGTCCCGCTCTTCTGTCGTGCACATATGTTCTTCACTCCCTAAACTGTACTGTTCCCTCAGGGTTTTGCAGCCCAAATGCATGACCTTGCATTTCTTAGCATTAAATTTTAACTGCTAAATTTCAGACCATTCTTCAAGCTTCACCGGGTTTTTCTCATGTTATTCACACCATCCGGCGTGTCTACTCTATTGAAGATTTTGGTATCATCCGCAAAGAGGCAAGCCTTACCCAACAACCCCTCAACAAAATTGTTTATAAAAATGTTAAAAAGAACAGGCCCAAGAACAGAACCTTGAGGCACACCACTGGTAACATCCCTTTACTCAGAGCAATCTCCATTGATCACTACCCTCTGTCACCTTCCACTCAACCAGTTCTTGACCCAGCCCGTCACTTTGGGACCCATCCCAAGGGCATTCAGATTATTTATTATACGTCTGTATGGAACACTCTCAAAGGCTTTGGTAAAATTTAAATACACCACATCTAGCGCACATCCTCTATCCAATTCTTTGGTCACCCAGTCAAAGAAATTAATCAGATTTGTCTGACAAGACCTACTTCTAGTGAATCCATGTTGTCTCTAATCCAAAGGATTCCAGAAACTTCACTATTCTCTGTTTTTAAAAGCGTTTCCATTAATTTTCTAACCACAGAAAGCAGACTTACTGGCCTGTAATTTCCTATGTCTTCCTTACTTCCACTTTTGTAGAGAGGGACCACATCCGCCCTTCTCCAGTCCTCCGGTACCACTCCCGACTCTAGAGACTCATTGAAAAGGTCAGTCAGCAGAGCTACCAGAACTTCCCTAAGTTCATTCAGCATCCTCGGATGTACACCATCCGGCCCCATCGCTATTGTTAGCATAGCGATTGCTAGCAATCAGCATTTTTAGTTGGCATAACTAATGTCAGCAAAGGCCTATGGGAAATTATATCAATCTGACTCTGAGATGTGGATGCAGATAGACCCTGAGTGCTCATGCACAGAATTCACAGAAAGCATCCAGGCAGATTGTTTCAAACAGCCCTAATTAAATCATGATTAAGATGTGTTAATGTCTGATGCTTAGGATGGACAGCTTAGGATATACAATGGGTCCAGGTGCACAGATAACTAAGGTTAATCAGAAACTATTGTCAGAGGCATACTGGAAATTACATTTGACTTCCGTCTATTCTTTTCCTGTCTAGCACAAGTTTACTGAGGATGGGGATGCTTAACTTCTATTGAAGCTCAATAGATTCTATATTTAGAATAAGTTTCCAAACTATAAAAGCCCCCTCGCAACACCACCCCTCTCATCTTGCTGTTCTTGCTCTCTACCTGAAGCTTGGGACATCACCCTCCCCACCCCCCTTTTCTCTCTCTCTAGTAACATAGTAACATAGTGGACGACGGCAGATAAAGACCCGAATGGTCCATCCAGTCTGCCCAACCTGATTCAATTAAAATTTTTTTTTTTTAAATGTTTTTCTTCTTAGCTATTTCTGGGCGAGAATCCAAAGCTTTACCCGGTACTGTGCTTGGGTTCCAACTGCCGAAATCTCTGTTAAGACTTACTCCAGCCCATCTACACCCTCCCCTGCCCATCCTCCACCAAACGGCCATACACAGACACAGACCATGCAAGTCTAAGGCCCAGTACAGACTCTCTCTCTTTCTTTGTGTGTTCTCTCTCATTCACAAGAACACAGAAGCAATCTCTGTAATTGTAAAACTTATATCTCTCCTTAATTTTAATGTTTAAGTGTAACTTTTATGAATCTTTCTATGATATATTCTTTATGCCATCACCTCTGGCTGTGTTTCTTATTTGATTCTACTCCTGGTGAATCTTCGGTGACAGTATTGAACTCGGGACCTGGCGTTTTGTAAGGGCACCTAACATAACCCTTACAACCTAACATTGTGGGAGCGCGACCATCCTTACAGCTATGTCTACCTTTATTTTAACTAGCTCCTCATGAACACAACCCTTTGAAAATCAATCAGGGTCTATTACTCCTCCATTCCTATTCATGTTTGTCTTCTATGGTTCCACTCCCAGCGCTTCAGCCGTGAACATAGAACAGAAATATTTGTTAAGCAATTTGGCCTTTTTTTTATCAGCTTCTATATATTTCTCCCCTTAACCTTTGAGTCTCACAATGCCACCTTTGCACTTCTTTCTATCACTAATATATCTAAAAAAAGTCTTCTCTTCCTGTTTTACTGTGTCAACTATTTTTTCTTCCATTTGCATCTTTGCTTTCCTGACTACACGACCAGCCTCTCTTAACTTTTACAGATATTTTTGCCTGTCTTCCTCTTTCTGCAATCTTTTGTAGTTTATGAAAGCTAACCTCTTATTCATTACCTTCTCAGCTACTACTTTTGAGAACCAAAGCGGCCTTCTTTTCCTCTTACTTTTACTTACTTGCCTCACAAAATGGTTTGTCGCTCTTACAATTGCTCCTTTCAGTTTTGCCCACTGCATTTCCACTCCTTCTAGACGTTCCCATCCAGACAATAATTCCTTGACATAAACCCCCATCCGAACAGTTATTTTTAAAATCTAGAACCTTTGCTTTTGAATGAGCCCTCTCCAAACCCATATCTTACTATTAAATCGTACCATGATCATCGGATGCCAGATGATCGCCCACTGTAACATCAGAAACACTTTCCCCATTTGTAAGCACTAAGTCCAGTATGACCCCCATCTCGCGTGGGTTCCATTACCATCTGCTGGATCAGTTCTCCATGTAGAGAATCCAGAATCTCCCTACTTATAGAAGACCCCGCAATAGGGATACCCCAATCAATATCCAGCATGTTAAAATCACCTATTAGTAAGACTTCCCTTTTTTAGAGATATTCTGAATGTCTGCTATTAAATCGATCACCTTGACGGACACAAATTGATGAGGACCAGCCAGCATGGCTTCAGCAAAGGAAGATCTTGCTTGACAAATTTACTGCACTTCTTCGAAGGAGTAAATGGCAAATAGACAAGGGTGACCCGATTGACATCGTATATCTAGATTTTTAGGGAAAAAGTTCAGTTTACAGTAAAATGTGGAGGGTTACAACCCCCCAAACCCCCCATAATGCCGGCGCGATGTCTATTAAGTAGACTGGGGGGGTTCCCCAACAAAACCCCCCATCGGAGCCCCTAAAAACTGTAATTTTGTGCGGCACGCACCTCCGCGCTGCGCTCAATTGTCGGCGCGCACTTTTATCTTTCGCGCCGTTGTCTATGAACCCTTCCAGAGACTGTTATAGGGGAAAGCACCCTTCAGGGTCAAGGTTGGATAAGTTCCTACTGGAACAGAACATTAAAAACAGGTATCGCATTACATATAGATTTTTCATCTAGAGTCCTGGGTGTCATCTTGGACTCATCACTTACATTTCATGAACAGATAAGTGTTTTTTTTTAGTCTGCGCATGTTGAGGATGGTCAGAGATCACTATTCCATCAAGAACATTTCTCAGTATTGGTACAATCCACTGTGCTTTCTCAGCTAGATTATTGTAATTCAGTTTACCTGGGCATTAAGCAGAGCAGTCTAAAACGAGTTCAGTTAATACAGAATACTGCAGCGAAGCTCATTTTTGGGAAAAGAAAGTATGATCATGTTTCTCCTTTGTTGATAAAGCTTCACTGGCTCCCAGTTCACTGTAGGATCCAATTTATATGCACATGCATAATCTTCAAGCTTCTCTATGGAATATTTGATCCTTTTGTCCCCTTATGTTGGAATACCCTTGGACTTTGCCATTGGATAAACACACAAACATAAGAACATAAGCAGTGCCTCTGCCGGGTCAGACCACAGGTCCATCCCGCCCAGCAGTCCGCCCCCGCGGCGGCCCAACAGGTCATGACCTGCCTGAATCACCAGAAGGGGCCCCCTTTGCCTCCTAGGTTTGTCATCGAAGTCCTATCTTCCCCTCAAAATCCTAACCCTCCGGCCTTGCACCTGCACGACCTGGTGAGCTGTCTATACTTATGCAACACCCCAGCACCTCCCTCAGTACCCCATGATCCCCTTTTCCCTCAGGAATCCGTCCAATCCCTGTTTGAATCCCTGTACTGTACTCTGCTGGATCACTTCCTCCGGGAGCACGTTCCATGCGTCCACGACCCTTTGGGTGAAGAAAAACTTCCTTGCATTTGATTTGAACCTATCCCCCTTCAGTTTCTCTGAGTGCCCCCTCGTACCTGTCGTCCCTTTTAGTCTGAAGAACCTGTCCCTGTCCACCCTCTCTATGCCCCTAAGTATTTTGAAGGTCTCTATCATATCCACCCTGAGCCTCCTCTTTTCTAGAGAGAAGAGCCCCAGTTTATCCAGCCTCTCGGCATATGGGCAGTTTTCCAGCCCTCTTACCAGTTTCGTTGCCCTCCTTTGGACTCTCTCAAGAATTGCCATGTCCTTCTTGAGGTGCGGCGACCAATATTGAACGCAGTATTCCATTTGTGGGCGCACCATCGCTCGATACAGCGGCATGATGACTTCCTGCGTCCTGGTTGTTATGCCCCTCTTGATGATGCCCAGCATCCTGTTGGCTTTCTTCGAGGCTGCTGCACACTGTGCGGATGGTTTCATGGATGGATCCACTAGCACACCCAAGTCTCTCTCAAGTCCGGTGTCTCCCAGCAATCCCCCCCCCCCCATTTTATACTTGAACAACGGGTTCTTTTTCCCTATGTACATGACCTTGCATTTATCTACGTTAAAGCGCATTTGCCATTTGTTTGCCCAGTCCTCCAGCTTATCGAGGTCCCTTTGCAGTTCCTCACACTCCTCCCTGGTCCTAACTCTGGCGCAGAGTTTGGTATCGTCTGCAAATTTTATAACCTCACACTTTGCCTCCGTTTCCAGGTCATTGATAAATATGTTGAAGAGTAGCGGCCCCAGCACCGATCCCTGCGGCACACCGCTCGTGACTCCCCGCCAGTCAGAATATTGGCCTTTTACTCCGACCCTCTGTAGTCTACCTGATAGCCAGTGCTTGATCCATCTATGTACATCCCCGCCCACCCCGTGGTTCCACAGCTTCCTAAGCAGCCTTTCATGTGGCACCTTGCCAAAGGCCTTTTGAAAATCGAGGTAAATGATGTCTATGGGTTCCCCTTTGTCCACCTGACTGCTTATTCCCTCAAAGAAGTACAGAAGGTTTGTCAGGCACGACCTTCCCTTACAGAATCCGTGCTGGCTTGTCCGCAGTAGGCCATTTTTCTCGATGTGCTCGCAAATGCTGTCCTTTACTGCTTCCACCATCTTCCCTATAACTGAAGTCGGGCTCACCGGCCTGTAGTTCCCGGGGTCACCTCTCGATCCCTTCTTAAAGATAGGTGTGACATTCGCCAGTTTCCAGTCCTCTGGTACCTCTCCAGTTGTCAAGGATAGGTTGCAAACATGCTGGATTGCGCCCGCTATTTCCTGTCTTAGTTCCTTTAGAACCCTTGGGTGGATCCTGTCCGGTCCCGGAGATTTGCCGCTTTTCAACCTGTCAATCTGTTTGAGGACATCCTCCCGAATTACCTCTATATGCCCCAATTTTTCAGCCTGCTCCCCACTCATGAGATCCTCTGAGTCCGGTATATTGGACGTGTCCTCGCTCGTGAAGACCGACGAGAAGAACGTGTTCAACCTCTCAGCTACCTCTTTATCCTCCTTAATCACTCCCTTCCTATCCCCATCGTCCAACAGCCCCACCTCCTCTCTCGCTGGTCGCTTCCCCTTAATGTAACTGAAGAATGCCTTGAAGTTTTTCGCCTCCCTGGCCAGCCCCTGCTCGTATTTCCCTTTTGCTTTTCTAACCTCTCGGTGGCATTCCTTTTGGCATTTCCTGTGCTCTTGGTGATTTTCCTCCGTTGGGTCCCTCTTCCATTTCCGGAAGGACACTTTCTTGTCACTGATTGCCCTCTTTACTTCAGGTGTCATCCAAACCGGGTCCTTTGGCCGCTTGTTCTTGCGGCCTTTCCTGAAACTGGGGATGTACAGTTTTTGCGCTTCCTGCAGTGTGTCCCTGAGAAGGGTCCAGGCGCTCCCTGCAGTCTCCATCTTAATGCCGTTCCTGAGCTTCCTCCCCACCATTTTCCTCATAGCAACATAGTTCCCTTTCCTGAAGTTGAGCGCAGTTGATGCGGTCCTCCCCACTATGGGTGACCCCCTTTCTAATGTGAATCTGATCACGTTGTGATCACTGTTGCCTAGTGTTCCTCCCACTTCTGCCCCTCTTGCAGGCCCCCCTAATCCGTTAAGGATGAGGTCAAGAGTAGCACCCCCTCGTGTCGGTTCCTTGCCTAGTTGCTCCATGAAGCAGTCCCTCACAGCTTCTACGAATCCTGCTTCCTTCGTGGAGTTGGTGTGACCCGTACTCCAGTCTATCCCCGGGTGGTTGAAGTCCCCCATCACTGTTACACTTCCAATCCTGCATTCCTGTCTCAGTTCTGCTTCCAAGTCGTGTCCTATTGTTTCTGACGCACCAGGCAGGCGATAATACAGCCCCAGCTTTATATCTGCATTCTTCTTTCCCGGCAATTTGGCCCATAGCGATTCCAGCTCCTCTGACTTTGTTGCCGTATCGATCCCTATCGAGTAGATATAGTCCTTTATATACAGCGCTATGCCTCCCCCCTTCTTGTGGGTCCTGTCGCTCCTGTAGAGCTTGTACCCTGGCAGCGCTACGTCCCATTGATTTTCCTCTGTCCACCAGGTTTCTGTAATTCCTATTATATCCAGGTCCTCCCCCTTGGCCATGACTTCCAGTTCACCCATCTTAGCCATGAGGCTTCTTGCATTTGCGTATAAGCACTATAGGTCCCGGTGCTTGTCCTCCACCTCTGCCTTTACCTGGGCCGCCTTCCCTTGAGTCTCGGGCCGTTTTCCCGCTCCCGGTGCCACCACCTCTGCCTTTACCTGGGCCGTCTTCCCTTGAGTCTCGGGCCGTTTTCCCGCTCCCGGTGCCTCTGCTGTGCCCTCCGCCTTTACCCTCGCAACTCCCTTCCTCCCCATGTCCCCTCCACCCCACCTCCCCACTTTTCCCCGGGGAGTACCAGCCCCCTCCCATGCTATCATCCCCTGAGCCTTGGTTTGTTCCCCCTTGCCTTGTGGCTCCCCTTTGCCCTGTGGCTCCACCTTATTGCCTTCTGTTTGCACCCTGGTGCCATCTCGCCCCCCTGAATCCCCTGTTTTCCCCTTCCCCTTAGGCTTCTCCCAGCAAGTTGTTACCTGGTGTTTCCCTCGCTGTCTGATCACGAGTTCCATCGGTCCCCCGTCCTCCTCCCTGCAGTCAGCCCGTTCAGCATCTTTTCTGGATACTGCTGTCCGAAGCGTCATCAGGTCAGCTGTCGGCTTTCCCCCTCTCCGTAGTTTAAAGCCCTCTCGATCTCCTTCTTAACGTTGGCTGCTAGTATTCTTGTTCCCGCCGTGCTCAGGTGCAGGCCATCCCGCCTGTAGAGCTTGCTCTTTCCCCAGAAGGACGACCAGTTCCTCACAAAGTGGTAGCCCTCCTCCTTGCACCACCTCCTCAGCCACGCATTCACCTCCTGGAGCTCGGCCTGCCTCCTTGCATCTGCCCTCGGGACCGGCAGGATCTCCGAGAATGCTATCCTCTGTGTGCTCCGTTTCAGCTTCCTTCCCAGGACCCTGAACTGGTCTGTTAGCGCAGGCATGCTGAAGTTCCTCCGGCTTACATCATTTGTTCCGATGTGGACAATTACTGCTGTCTCCTCCGTTTCAGCTCTGTCCAGGATCCTCTCGATTCTGTCGGCAATGTCCTTTGTCCTGGCCCTTGGGAGACATGTCACCAGCCGGTCCTCTCGACCTCTGGCAACGTGACTGTCCACCTCCCTCAGGATCAAGTCTCCCACAACAATTGCAGTCTTTCCCTTCCTCAAGAGCCTCCTCTGCCTCAGGTCCGTGTCCATGGTGAATCTCGGCACTCCTCCCTCGGGGTCCCTGGCCTCCTCTGCCCTCCTGGCCTCTCCACTGGCCTCTCCACTAGGTCCATCCTCCGGTGGGTCCTGGCTCTCGTCTGGTGACACCTGTCTGAGCTGCTGCTGGTTCTGCTCCTCGACCCTCCTGTAGCTCTCCTCGATGAATCTCTCAAGGTCCCTCACCTGATCTTCAATGAAGCTGTTTCTGTCCGGATCCTCAGACGCCTGGCATGGCTCCTCTGAAGCGTGCTGCCCCTCCAGGTCCTGAACCCTGGCCTGCAATCTCGCGACCTCATACTTCAGGCCTTCCAGCTCCTGGCACAGGCCTTCCCGAGGGGAGGTAGTCGTACTTATGGCACCCCATGCAGTATACTGGAAAGCTCTGGTGTATTCCGGCTGCCTCCATTTCTATCTTATCCGCTCCGCTCTCCGGTCTCCCTCAGCTCTCCGCTCCGCTCCTTTGGTCCGTCTATCTGCTCTCCGCTCTCTCGTCTGCCTGCTCTGCTCTCTCCTCTCTGCTCTCTCTTCTGGCTCTCACCACTCTGGTCTCCTCTAATCTGTTGGTGTCCTCACTCCCTTGCTCTCCCTCTGCCTGCTGCTGCTGTGTCCTCTCTCCCACTCTCGCTCTCCGCCTGGTGCTGCTGTGTCCCCTCTCCCACTCTCGCTCTCCGCCTGCTGCTGCTGTGCCCTCTCTCCCTCTGCCTGGTGCTGCTGTGTCCCTTCTCCCACTCTCACTCCCCGCCTGCTGCTGCTGTGTCCTCACTCCCTCTGCCTGCTGCTGCTGTGACCTCTCACCAACTCTCACTCTCCGCCTGCTGCTACTGTGACCTCTCACCCACACTCCCTCTCTGCCTCAGGTTGTGTGCTGACCTTGGTGTAGTGCCCTAGCCCTTCTCAAGGCCCTTCGCAAAGGCGCTCTCGCTAAGGCGAGCGCCTTTGCTGCTCACCTTCCCCGCGCGCCGAATGGCCGTGCGCCGTTGGCTCCCCCCCCTTTTAAGGGGGAGTCCGGGCGCCCAACGCTACTGGTGCGTCACTGGGGGTGGGCGGAGCTTCCTCTCGCCGCCGCCCCTCACCACGTGTCCACCGCTCTCTCCTGTAGCCCCTTACTGGTGCCTGCTGCCTCCCGACTCAGCCCCAAGTAAGTGCCCACTCTGCTAACCTCCTCTGCCGCTTCTCCTGCTCGTGCCCTCTGCCTCCCGACTCGGCCCAATCAAGTGCCTTAGCGCCACGGTTCTCCTCCTTTTAAGGGGGAGTCCGGGCGCCCGACGCTACTGGTGCCTCGCTGGGGGTAGGCGGAGCTTCCTCTCGCCGCCGCCCCTCGCCACGTGTCCACCGCTCTCTCCTGTAGCCCCTTACTGGTGCCTGCTGCCTCCCGACTCGGCCCCAAGTAAGTGCCCGCTCTGCTAACCTCCTCTGCCGCTTCTCCTGCTCGTGCCCTCTGCCTCCCGACTCGGCCCGATCAAGTGCCTTAGCGCCGCGGTTCTCCTCCTTTTAAGGGGGAGTCCGGGCACCCGACGCTACTGGTGCCTCACTGGGGATGGGCGGAGCTTCCTCTCGCCGCCACCCCTCACCACGTGTCCACCGCTCTCTCCTGTAGCCCCTTACTGGTGCCTGCTGCCTCCTGACTCGGCCCCAAGTAAGTGCCCGCTCTGCTAACCTCCTCTGCTGCTTCTCCTGCTCGTGCCCTCTGCCTCCCGACTCAGGAGGGAATTAAATCTGCTGGGAAGCTCAGTCAATCTTTTGTTTTCAAATTTGTAGAGATCTGGAATGAACTTCCCGACTCCATTAGGCTTTTAGGCCACCTGCAATTATTTAGTAAATTCCTGAAAACTTTGTTGTTCTCGCAATTTTTAAAGGGTTTAACTACAGCCTTAACGAAATGATAATATTATAGTTATTTTTCTTATGCTTTTCTTATGTACTTGAGTTTTTACTTAGTACTTCCTTCTCCTATGTTTTCTGCTATTAACTCTAGTCTTAATTATATGTGAACCGAGTCAAGCTCCACTGGGAGATGACCCGGTATATAAACTAAAGATTAGATTAGATTAGAACATATATACGCAAGTAAGGCTAGACTCAAATAGGACACTGGTCTGACTCAGCAGCAGCAATTCTTATATTCTTACATCTTCCGTCTGTGAAGGAGGCCTGTATATCACACCAATGTAAATATATTCACCATTCCCTCTTTCCAAATTGATCCACAGTGCCTCTTCCTTGCCCTGCAGATCCTGCAATTGTGTGGCTTTAATATGATCTTTAACATATAACATTACTCCCCCTCCTTATCTTCCTACCCTGTCTTTCCTGAACAGATTATAGCCCGGTATAACTACATCCCATCATGGTTCTCTGTGAACTATATCTCTGTGATTGCCTCTATATCCAACTCCTCTTCCTCCATCACAGCTTCTAGATCCAGAATCTTGTTTCCCATACTTCAAGCATTAGTATACATACTGCTTTCCAGACATTGCCCCCTTTTCCCATTCTTGTAGAGGTATTCAGTGATTTACTCACCTGGGACCTTTGATCACCCTGCCCTATCACTTTTAGTTCAAAGCCCTCTTCAGTAGATTAGCCAGCCTGCTGGTGAAGACACTTCTTCCCTTCTTTGATAGATGCACACCATCCCTGCTCAGCTGCCCTTATGATGAAGACCACACACCATTTTAGTAGCCTTCCTCTGGACCAAATCCATCCTTTTTATATCTTTTTGAAGGTATGGAGACTTCATTGGATTACCATGAGGATGGGGTGACCCTTAATATGGTTTTATTTGTAGATGGACTGAAAACTGAAAAGCTTTAAACTCAAGGAAGACTACTCTGGATCACCAAGTATAACTAGCTGCTGCTGTTCCTCATCTACATACCATTAGGACTAAGCAACGTGGACTGAGTGCTGTGCTTTTATTTTGACCCTGACTGCATTGAGTGGAGACATTGTTTTAAAGTGTCATTTAGGATGGTAATAAAACTTGTAGAAGCCTATTAAAAAAATAACCACTCTTGAGAGATGCAGTATACATTTGTAACACAGTTATACGAAGGTAAATCAAAAAGTAAAGGCAAAATACATTTAACAGCTTTAATAGAAGTAACTGTGAGCAATTAAACATATCACTTTTCCATGCAGTCCCTATACAAGACGACGCGCTTGTTGTATCATAGAACATAGAAACATAGAAAAATGACGGCAGAAAAGGGCCATAGCCCATCAAGTCTGCCCACTCTATAAACCCTCCCCAAACTGCCCTCCAAGGGTCACCCGTAAGTGGCATCACCTCTATACTACCCCCATAGAGATCCGATGTGAGCATCCCATTTTGTCTTAAAATCATGTATGCTACTGGCCACGATCACATGCTCCGGAAGCTCGTTCTGTGAAGAAGTACTTTCTGGTATCTCCATGAAATTTCCCGCCCCTGATTTTCATCGGATGTCCTCTTGTGGCCGAGGGTCCTTTGAGAAAGAAAATGTTGTCTTCCACCTCTAGGCAACCAGTGATGTACTTAAATGTCTCTATCATGTCTCCCCTCTCCCTACGTTCTTCAAGAGAGTATAGCTGCAATTTGTGCAGCCTGTCCTCATACGACAAATCCTTGAGCCCCAAGATCATCCTGGTGGCCATTCGCTGAACCGACTCAACTCTCAGCACATCTTTACAGTAGTGCAGCCTCCAGAATTGCACACAGTACTCCAGATAAGGTCTCACCATGGTTTTGTACAATGGCATTATGACCTCCGGCTTCCGGCTAACAAAACTTCTGCGGATACAACCCAGCATTTGTCTAGCCTTGGATGAAGCCTTCTCCACTTGAATGGCTGTTTTCATGTCTCCACTAATGATCACCCCTAAATCCTGCTCTCCTGCAGAGAAGAAGTTTTTTGGTTGCTCCCGAAGCCAGGTGAGCACCACTTCCTTTACTTCATCATGCTTTGTCTTTTGCTCTCCGGGTTGCAGTGATGCACCCATGTCTTGTTGCCTGTGACAATTCTCTCTAAAATACTCAGATCTTCATACCGTCTCAGGAACTGGGTCGCAACCTCCACACACTGTTGCTTGTGCAGATTAGTAAGCTGTTTGGGAACCAATTGTGCGAAGACTTTCCTTTATCCCAAGTCATCATGCATTATGGCAAATGCAGATCCATAGCTGATATCCAAATTTGCAGCCAATTGAAACACCATTATCCGTCAGTCTTCTCTAATGAAAGCATCCGCCCTGTCAATGTGCTCTTGTGTGCGTAATGTTGATGGACTACCAGATAACTTTCGTTGGTTACACCTGTTCTTCCTACTTTAAACTTTTTTACCCACTCATAAACTTTTCATTGATTCATGGTGCTATGTCCATACTGAGTCAATATCCGATGGTGAATTTCCACAGGTTTCACTCCCTCTCCCCAAAGAAAGCACACTACTGCACGTTCTTCGATGGTACAATCTTGCGATTGGAGTGTCCATGTCTGCCACACAACTAAAGGCCAAGTGCTGTACATGGAAGAACTATCCAACAGGCAATGTACAAGTACATAAGTTGGGAACAAGCCTAAAGAAGTTTTTAATACCTTTTATAACCTAGATGGTGCTCAGAATCCACGGATGGAATAGAAAAAACTCAAGATGGGGAGCGAACCCCTAAAGAGATTTTTTCATAGAATCTATCATTGCACCAACTAATGTGTTAGAAAGGTGATTAAAAGTGCTTCATGCTGTTTTGTATGTCCATAAAGTGAGTAAATATTCAATAATTCAAAAGAATTTTTCTCAAAAAGTGCAAACAAACTTAACTTGAAAGTCCATACAGCGATGATCCGGCAGAGTTCTGACGCATTTCGCCAGAGTGGCTTCTTCAGAGAACCCGCTGTGCTGTGTACAACTCAAAATTAAATGCTTCTAAACAAACAAAAAGAAGGTGTAACTATGTAAAATTCACAAGGAAAGGAGTATATAAACTTACTCTCGACGCTGTCGGCTGGATACCTCCTCTCTTATTCAACATATTTCTTGCTCCTTTGCTGACTTTATGTCAATCAATTGGTTTCAACACTTTTGCTTACGCTGACGATATACAGCTTCTCCACCCTATTAATCCTGACAACCCTTCTGCCATAGCCCAAATTAACACAAAACTTGAACAAATCCACGACTGGTTAATCAATAATCGTTTAGCTTTGAACATCAACAAATCTAACATACTGCTTTTTCCTTGGAAAGATAACCCTACTCTTATTTCGCCAATCTCTATCAATGGACTCCCTTTACAAGTAGTACAAAAAACCAAAATTCTTGGTGTAATTCTGGACTATAAACTTACTTTTCACGATCACATCAGTAGTATTATCAAATCTTCTTTTTTTAGACTGAGACAAATACGTTCCATTTCCCAGCTATTCAATAATGACTCTTTGAAAATTCTCATCCATTCCCTTGTAATTTCTAAATTAGACTACTGTAACGCTTTATTTAACGGTATATCACAAAAAGAAATCAGACGTCTTCAGATTATTCAGAATACAGCTATCCGACTTATCACAAAAGCTAAAAAATTTGATCACATAACTCCTCTTCTCAAGGAAGCTCACTGGCTTCCAGTAGCTCACAGAATAACTTACAAACTTTGTCTGCTCACATTTAAATCTCTTCTGTTTAAAACTCCGGCCTTCATCCATAGACTATTAATTCCTTATTCTTCCAATAGAACTCTAAGATCAGACCAACAGCATTTATTAACGATTCCATCATTAAAAACAATAAATACTCGCCGTCAGTATATTTTCTCAGTAACGGCTCCCCAAACTTGGAATTCTCTTCCCATCTATTTACGTGAGGAACTTAATTTAGACAAATTTAAAATCAAACTGAAAACTTTTTTATTTAACGACGCATTTGTCATCTGATTTATAGTTCTCTTTTTAACATTATTCAATTTCATTTACTTCCATTTCTCTTGTCTTCATATATTCAACTATTTTTATCCCATCCTTTTCGTGTTTTCCTTAATTGGTTCCCCACCTTGCTTAATTACATTGTAACTTCTTTCCCGTCCTTCCTTTTGTTCCCAGTTCGTACAGTTATTGTCTAGTCTTGTCAGTTTTTAACTATTTTATTGTGTAACTTTATTAATATGTAAATCGCCTTGAATATTGAAAAGGCGATTAAACAAATAAATATTAAACTTGAAACTTGAAACTTGTTCAAAGGAAAAAGTCCTTCATTTCCTGTGACGTCAGTGCTCAGCTGAGCACCCTGTACTTATGAAATACCAAACTGTCCATCACCGGTGAAGAAACGCCCACCATTCAACTTCTCGATTCAGTCCAGTAGGGGTCACTGTGCTCCAATGATATATCCATCTCTGTTCTTGTTTCCACAGCCAGGCTTGAACGTTACCTCCTCTCTTAAGGTGAGCCACTTCCAGGACTGTGAACTGGAGATCATGTAGTTGGTGAGATGTTGAATGCCAATGCTGCACTAGGGGGGCAGCTAAATCGCCCCTCCTGATCTTGCTCAGATGCTCAGTTATGCGTACCTTGATACTACGGATGGTATGACCAATGTATAACATCTTACATGGGCATATAATCATGTATACCACCCCCTGAGTGTCACAATCCGTGTGGTGTTGAAGATTGTGAAATTTGGGTAAAGTGGGGTGGTTAATGCATGTGGTTTCAAGGGCATAGGAGCAGACAGTGCAGTGGCCACATTTGAAATGCCCCTTGAGATGTTCAGGAGTGTAAAAATGTTCACTGACAAATTGGGAGGTGGTGATGTGATCACCACCTCCCAATAAGTTTTTGCCTCGGGAAAACGTAAACAGAGGAGGTTGAGAAAGTTCTGAATGTACCTGTAAGATGTGCCAGTGGGATTTAATAATCTTTTTGATACCGAATGCTTTGTAAGAATACGGAAGAGTACACACCATACGGGGTTCCACGACATTGGAAGATTGTTGTAACAGGTAAGCACGATGGGCGTATAGGGCCCTTTTGTAGGCCTTTTTGATGACACCCCTCGGATACCCTCTGTCAATGAAGCGTTGCCACATGTCCACAGAGCGTGTTTTGTACTCTTCTTTGTTACTGCATAAACGTCTGAGCCTCAGAAACTGGACCATAGGTAAATTATCCCTTAAATGACGTGGATGATAACTGTCATAATGCAGTAAATTATTTCTGTCGGTCTGTTTGCGGTGTATCGTGGTTTCAAAATGCCCCTGGCACAGTGTGATCTGGATGTCAAGAAATGCAATTTGCGTGTGGGACATTGAGGAAGTAAATTGTAAATGTGAGTTACAGGTGTTTAACCACTGCAGAAATTGAAAAAAAGCCTCTGACGTGTTTGTCCACACCAGAAAGATATCATCTATGTAGCGTTTCCAAACATAGATGTCTGAAAAATAGGTAGAAGTGTAAATGTGGGTCTCTTCAAAATCAGTGACGTATAGGCATGCCAACGTAGGGGCCATGGTGGCCCCCATGGCGGTGCCTTGAATCTGCAAAAAATATTGTGTGTCAAACATGAAATAATTTTTTTGCAAAGCTATGCTGGCAATAGCTACCAAAAACTCCACTCTCGGTGCTGGTAAATTAAGAGTATTAAGATGTCTCCTTACAACCTCAATAGCACTTGTCTGGGGTATATTGGTATATAAGGCCGCAATGTCTAAAGTAACTAGAAGAGCCCCCTGAGGAACTGAATGGGACTCTTGTAGCCAGATAAGCATAGAAGTGGTGTCCTTTATGTAAGACCGAGGTGGAAATCCACGAAATCTAACAATGGCTCCAACAGAGAACCTATCCCTGTCGGTCTGTTTGCGATGTATCGTGGTTTCAAAATGCCCCTGGCACAGCGTGATCTGATTTTGAAGAGACCCACATTTACACTTCTACCTATTTTCCAGACATTTATGTTTGGAAACGCTACATAGATGATATCTTTCTGGTGTGGACAAACACGTCAGAGGCATTTTTTCAATTTCTGCAGTGGTTAAACACCTGTAACTCACACAATTTACTTCCTCAATGTCCCACACGCAAATTGCATTTCTTGACATCCAGATCACACTGTGCCAGGGGCATTTTGAAACCACGATACACCGCAAACAGACCGACAGAAATAATTTACTGCATTATGACAGTTATCATCCACGTCATTTAAGGGATAATTTACCTATGGTCCAGTTTCTGAGGCTCAGACGTTTATGCAGTAACAAAGAAGAGTACAAAACACGCTCTGTGGACATGTGGCAACGCTTCATTGACAGAGGGTATCCGAGGGGTGTCATCAAAAAGGCCTACAAAAGGGCCCTATACGCCCATCGTGCTTACCTGTTACAACAATCTTCCAATGTCGCGGAACCCCGTATGGTGTGTACTCTTCCGTATTCTTACAAAGCATTCGGTATCAAAAAGATTATTAAATCCCACTGGCACATCTTACAGGTACATTCAGAACTTTCTCAACCTCCTCTGTTTACGTTTTCCCGAGGCAAAAACTTATTGGGAGGTGGTGATCACATCACCACCTCCCAATTTGTCAGTGAACATTTTTACACTCCTGAACATCTCAAGGGGCATTTCAAATATGGCCACTGCACTGTCTGCTCCTATGCCCTTGAAACCACATGCATTAACCACCCCACTTTACCCAAATTTCACAATCTTCAACACCACACAGATTGTGACACTCAGGGGGTGGTATACATGATTATATGCCCATGTAAGATGTTATACATTGGTCATACCATCCGTAGTATCAAGGTACGCATAACTGAGCATCTGAGCAAGATCAGGAGGGGCGATTTAGCTGCCCCCCTAGTGCAGCATTGGCATTCAACATCTCACCAACTACATGATCTCCAGTTCACAGTCCTGGAAGTGGCTCACCTTAAGAGAGGAGGTAACGTTCAAGCCTGGCTGTGGAAACAAGAACAGAGATGGATATATCATTGGAGCACAGTGACCCCTACTGGACTGAATCGAGAAGTTGAATGGTGGGCGTTTCTTCACCGGTGATGGACAGTTTGGTATTTCATAAGTACAGGGTGCTCAGCTGAGCACTGACATCACAGGAAATGAAGGACTTTTTCCTTTGAACCAGGTATCCAGCCGACAGCGTCGAGAGTAAGTTTATATACTCCTTTCCTTGTGAATTTTACATAGTTACACTTTCTTTTTGTTTGTTTAGAAGCATTTAATTTTGAGTTGTACACAGCACAGCGGGTTCTCTGAAGAAGCCACTCTGGCGAAACGCGTCAGAACCCTGCCGGATCATCGCTGTATGGACTTTCAAGTTAAGTTTGTTTGCACTTTTTGAGAAAAATTCTTTTGAATTATTGAATATTTACTCACTTTATGGACATACAAAACAGCATGAAGCACTTTTAATCACCTTTCTAACACATTAGTTGGTGCAATGATAGATTCTATGAAAAAATCTCTTTAGGGGTTCGCTCCCCATCTTGAGTTTTTTCTATTCCATCCGTGGATTCTGAGCACCATCTAGGTTATAAAAGGTATTAAAAACTTCTTTAGGCTTGTTCCCGTTTGTTTTTTGTGGTTATCAATGCTTGGAACAATCCTTTGTGTATAACTTTTCCCAGTTGTTTGCTTTGGAATTCAAGTACATAAGTTGCCATTTTGCTTATTCTGTTTCAGTTATCATTTAATTTAACAATTGCCTTTAATTTTTGATTCACCCTTGTATGTAGGGCTTATATGGTGATCTTTCAAGCTAGTGATGCCTCTTCAAAATGCAAACAAGATAATGCAACATTAGGTCATATGTTATGGTTATGGCTATACCTTAGTATCTTCTCCATTTTGTGACCATGATCCTCAGATATGGCATTTTAGGTACTGTTTGATCATTTTGATGTGGCCTTCCCATTGCCAAAGGGACTTTGGGCATTCCTGAAGTGTTCTACCTTAATGGCCAGGTTACCTACACTACATACTGGTGAGGCTCCCTCCCTTTTGCAGTTGAAAGACTGGGGATAGAAGGAAGGAAACCCCATCAAATCTAAGAACCCTTCTGTAATTCATTAATTCATGTGGCACTTTCTAGAGTTCTAAATATCTAATATTGAGTTCTCTATCTGGGATTCCATCAGGGAGAACAGACTTTTTATTGGAGTAGGGGAAGGAATAATTTGGGAGTTTGAGAGAGGTGGGATTGAGTTGGGGGTTGATTTAGACTTTCACTTGTAAAGTACAGTATTATCATTGAATGTATGACAAGTTTTCTGTATTGTTAACATAGTCTGAAAGATTAGCCAGATCCAGCAGGGGGGAACGGAGGACGATGCAGGATAGACTTTTGCAGTCTCTGTTCTGCAAATGACAAAAGACAGGTGAAGCTTTGGCAACTACAGTATTGATCAGTGTGAGTGAGGGTACTATGCAGCTGCTGGGGTAGGGGAAGACATCTTGACTGTAAGTTGAATACTGTCAGTAATACTTGGGGATGAAATATGGATATAACCAAGACGCCATCATGTTTAGCTACCTATATAATTGGCAAGCTTTGACAAGCATGGGTGACTGGGGCCCATCAGACCATGCAGAACTTTATCTGCCATCATTTACTGTGTTACCATGACTCTGTGCTCTAAATTTTGTTATGTACTTGCTGTGCTTAATAAACAAATTTCAACAAAAAAAACTGCTCCAAAGTGAAACAATGGGTGGGTATAAATTTATTTTAAGTAATAAATAAATCTATCACTTTTGTTTAAAGTTCTGCGGTCCAGAAGCTGTTTTGTCCTCAAGATTTTTACTGATTTACTGAGTGAGGAAAGATGGAGAATACAGCATGGGGACAAAATCTGTTGATAGTACTCACTTCCCCTTTTGAAGTATAAAACATCTATTAGCATGTCCAAACTTGGGATATTGAGACCATTTCACAGTTCAGTGTCACTTCCTGTAAATTCTGCCACACAGGAAGACCTAAAATCATGGTTCCCTCTGCAATGGTCCAAGCAGACTCACACTGGCATGTGGAGCTCATTATATTCATCCTGGCCATCTTCATCAAAGTTTGGCTCAGCATCATCCGAGTCCAACTAGGTGGAAGGAAAACAATAGTTTATATTGTCCAAAGTAACAGAGCCGTTTACAATCAAAAATCTAAATCTAAATCTTAGATTTATATACCGGATCATCCCTAAAGATATAGGGTTCAACTCAGCTTACAAAGACATGTTGATTTTAAGATAGATCATTAGGAGTTACATTCTAAAAACGATGAAACATGGTAGTTTTTAAAAATACAGTGAAGAAGGAACTACAATTTTAAAAAATAGGATCGATCATAAATATGCATACCAGGCCAACATTCAGAATCAGATGGAAGGATGGTAGACATCTTTTTTTTTTTTTAGTTTAAATTTTTTGTGAACCATAATAACATTCACTTCAATGGCAAGGGTACTTTTAAGTTAAACTGAAATCTGACAATCAAAAGGCCTACGGACCTTTTTAAAATTTGGTAAAATGTGTATTTTAACAGTAGCAATCTCATCATATTTCCTTACCAAACAAACAGCAGTTCACCAGATACCTTCAGACAGAACTGAATTATTTTTCTAGTTTAGAAACATAGAAATAGACGGCAGATAAGGGCCACGGCCCATCCAGTCTGCCCACCCTAATGACCCTCCCCTACCTTTACCCTGTGAATAGATCCCACGTGTCAATCCCATTTGGCCTTAAAATCAGGCACGCTGCTGGCCTCAATCACCTAAAGTGGAAGACCATTCCAGCGATCAACCACCCTTTCAGTAAAAAAAATTTCCTGGTGTCACCTCGCAGTTTCCCGCCCCTGATTTTCCACGGATGCCCTCTTGTTGCCATGGGACCCTTGAAAAAGAAGATATCTTCCTCTGCTTCGATGCGGCCCGTGAGATACTTGAACGTCTCGATCATGTCTCCCCTCTCTCTGCGCTCCTCGAGCGAGTATAGCTTTAATTTATCTAACCGTTCTTCGTACGGTAGATCCTTGAGTCCCGAGACCATCCGGGTGGCCATACTCTGGACCGACTCCAGTCTCAGCACATCTTTGCGATAATGCGGCCTCCAGAATTTCACACAGTATTCCAGGTGGGGCCTCACCATGGATCTATATAATGGCATAATGACCTCTGGCTTACGGCTGACGAAACCCCTGCGTATTGTGGCAAGGCAGGTGCCGGGTTTAGACCTAGGCCCCGTTCACCGCTCAGCCACGACCGATTTATACGTGCCTCCAAAATATGTTGGAGGTCCTGCTGGCTTATATTTAAAAAAAAAGAAACAATTAGTCAGGTTCAATAAAGTTCTTTCAGCAGCTTGTGTCTCACTTTATTGGCTATGAAACACTTTATCAGTAATTAGTCTTTCAACTCCAAAGAAGCATGAACAAAAAAACTTGGGCTTTCAAAGTATAGCCCTCACCTTCTTGGCAGGTACAAACAGGTAAGTGTCCTAAACAATACCCAGTAGCTCAGCTCTAAACTAAACTAACTAAACTAAACCTTAGGTTTGTATACCGCGCCATCTCCGCAAGCGTAGAGCTCGGCACGGTTTACAGAATTAGGATAGAAAGGAACTCCAGAAAAAGAAGGGTAATAGGAAAGGAACTAAGAGAGTAGAGAGGGGTCAAAGTACCAGAGATCGGGAGGTATTAGATTTTTGAAAAGAGCCAAGTTTTCAGGCGTTTGCGGAAGGGTTGGAGGGAGTTTGAATTTCTGAGCGGGGAGGTGAGGTTGTTCCAGAGTTCTGTGATTCTAAAGGTGAGAGATGTTCCTAGTTTTCCTGCGCGGGATATTCCTTTTGTAGAAGGGAATGATAGTTTCAGTTTTGGGGAGGATCTGGAGGAGTTTGGAGTGGAATAACGGGAGGAAGGATGCCGTGTAGGATCTTGAACGCTAAGCAGGCACATTCTGGAATGTACTGGAAGCCAGTGAAGCTTGGACAGAAGTGGTCGAACTTGCCTCTTGCGAAAATTAGTTTCACTGTCTGCGCAAAAAAACCCCCAGTTATAATAATTGTCCAGATTTATCAGTCTTTCCCAAGGTTGCTCTAATGCTTGAGAGCAATGTGACAGAGGCCTGGTTTGTAACCGGCCTGCCCCAACCAGCTAATCACACTGGTGGGGGAAGGGAGTAGCTGAATCCACCTTAAATCAGCTTGCCAAAAATTGGCCCCACAATCCCAACCCGAGGATGGATAGTGGATTCTCCCCGCTACTGTTCCTTCACACAATAAGTCCCAAACACTCTGCAAAAAGGCAGGACAAACAAAATACACCTAGCTTTAAAGTCCAAACACAAAAACAGGCACCCTCGTGGCTGTGAGCTCAGCACAGCTCACTTAGCTTCACTGTGTTGCCTGCAGCAATTCACAGCCAAAAATCACCACAGTTTAAAACACCCAAGGAAAAATCAAGGTGAGGCACTTAACTTTCATCCATTAAGTCGTCCTAACATAGTAACATAGTAGATGACGGCAGATAAAGACCCGAATGGTCCATCCAGTCTGCCCAACCTGATTCAATTTAAATTTTTTTTTTTTTTTTTTTCTTCTTAGCTATTTCTGGGCGAGAATCCAAAGCTTTTCCCGGTACTGTGCTTGGGTTCCAACTGCCAAAATCTCTGTTAAGACTTACTCCAGCCCATCTACACCCTCCCAGCCATTGAAGCCCTCCCCTGCCCATCCTCCTCCTAACGGCCATGCACAGACACAGACCGTACAAGTCTGCCCAGTAACTGGCCTAGTTCAATCTTTAATATTATTTTCTGATTCTAAATCTTCTGTGTTCATCCCACGCTTAACATAAGAACATAAGCAGTGCCTCCGCCGGGTCAGACCACAGGTCCATCCCGCCCAGCAGTCCGCTCCCGCGGCGGCCCAAAACAGGTCAAGACCTGTCTGAATCATCAGAAGGGGCTCCCTTGCCACCTTGGCTTCCCATTTAAGTCCTGCCTTCCTATCGAAGTCCTAGCCCTCCGGTCTTGCACATGCACGACCAGGTTAGTTTATACTCATTACCTGATTTACTTCCTATACTTGTGTTACCTCCCAGCTCCTCCCTCAGTATCCCACGATCCCTTTATCCCTCAGGAATCCATCCAATCCCTGTTTGAATCCTTGTACCGTATTCTGCCTGATCACTTCCTCCGGTAGCGCATTCCAAGTGTCCACGACCCTTTGGGTGAAAAAAAACTTCCTTGCATTTGTTTTGAACCTATCTCCCTTCAGTTTCTCAGAATGTCCCCTCGTATTTGCTGTCCCCTTTAGTCTAAAGAATCTGTCCCTATCCACCTTCTCTATGCCCCTCATGATCTTGAAAGTCTCTATCATGTCTCCCCTGAGCCTCCTTTTCTCCAGAGAGAAGAGCCCCAGCCTATCCAGCCTCTCGGCGTATGAGCAGTGTTCCAGCCCTCTTACCAATTTCGTTGCTCTCCTTTGGACTCTCTCAAGTACCGCCATGTCCCTCTTGAGGTGCGGCGACCAATACTGAACGCAGTACTCCAGATGTGGACGTACCATCGCTCGATACAAAGGCATGATGACTTCCCGTGTTCTGGTTGCTATTCCCTTCTTTATGATGCCCAGCATCCTGTTGGCTTTTTTCGAGGCTGCTGCGCACTGTGCAGATGGCTTCAGTGATGCATCCACCAACACACCCAAGTCTCTCTCTAGTCTGCTGTCTCCCAACAATACCCCCCCTAATTTGTAGCTGAACAACGGGTTCTTTTTCCCTATATGCATGACCTTGCATTTGTCCACGTTGAAGATCATTTGCCATTTGTTTGCCCAGTCTTCCAGCTTGTCCAGGTCCCTTTGCAGGTCCTCACACTCCTCCCTGGTCGTAACTCTGCCGCACAGTTTGGTATCGTCTGCGAATTTTATAACCTCACACTTTGCCTCCTTTTCCAGGTCATTGATGAATATGTTAAAGAGTAAAGGCCCCAGCACCGATCCCTGTGGCACACCGCTCGTGACTCCCCGCCAGTCAGAATATTGACCCTTTACTCCAACCCTCTGCAGTCTTCCCGACAACCAGTGCTTGATCCATCTGTGCACATCCCCTCCCACCCCGTGGTTCCACAGCTTCTTAAGTAGCCTTTCATGTGGCACCTTCTTTGAACTCAGTCACAGTTTTACTCTCCACCACCTCTCTCGGGAGCGCATTCCAGGCATCCACCACCTGTGGCTCTATGGCAGTCTCCAGAAACTCCATGGGTTCCAGGTTGGCTGTTTGGCTGGCCTCAGGGACCGGAGTTGCCTCTGACATCTCAATGTCTTGGATTTGAGCAGCTTCAGAAGTCCGGTCCTGGGATCCTGCTTCCTGGGATGACCTAGTTCTCCTCAGGGCAGCCTCTAAAGCATGCAGCTGACCACGCCCTAGCTTGAAAGGGGGCGGGGCAGCTTGTTCCTTGCAGCTGAGTATTACCTGCCCTAGGAACTTGTTTCCTAGGCTGTTGCTCTCCAGGACACACCTCCTGCCACTCTAGGCTATTCTCCCCTTCTTCCTCCCCTCCCCAGGGCTTAGTGACTTGGTGCTTAAACTGGAACTCTGATCCTAGCTGGGAACTAGGGGTGTGAGCAGGAGGACAAGAGAGAAACTGGATAGAGGGGGGAAATGAGAAAGTCTGAACCCAAAGATGAAGAGAGATTCAGAGAGAGCTGCTAGACTTTGGGAAGGGGGAGCAGGAGAGAGAGGGAGACATGCTGCCCTCTTTCTTCTGCCCAAGGAGAGAGAGGGAGAGAAGGTAGATTCAAGGAAGGACAGGGAGACAGAAGGGTAATGCTGGACACAGGAAGAGGGATAGGGACAAAGAGGGCAGATTCTGAACATAGGAGAGATACAGAGAGTGAATATGAGCTAGGACAAGTAGAGCTGCAGAAGGAATGATAATTGGATATGGAAAGAGAAGAAAAATATTGCCCAAAGATCCTAAAAAGATGGGACTCAGGAGTGGGGAGAACAGAGCAGAGGATGACTGGGATTGCAGGGGGGCTGACTCGGTAATAAGGTCAGGGACTACTTTATCATAGAGAGAGTGGTAGATGCCTGGAATGCACTCCCGAGGAAGGTGGTAGAGATGAAAACAGTAACAGAATTCAAAAGTGCAAAGGATAAACACAAAGGAATCCTATATGGAAAACATGAAACTTAGCAGTGATTAGATGGCAACACCAGTAATGGAGAAGCAAAACCAGTGCTGGGGGGCCGACTTCTACGGTGTTTCATGATCGTGGCTGAACAGATATATGCTTCCTAAAATCCATAAACCTGATAACCCTGGTAGACCAATCATATCTGCTCACTCTTCTTTAAATCTTTTTTCTAGTTCCGCTATATCTTTTTTGAGATAAGGCAACCAGAATTGAACACAATACTCAAGGTAAAGCCACACCATGGAGAGCTACAGAGGTATTATAGGCGGATTGCAAGTTCACAAACATAATGTAAAAAGGCATACTTAAAAAATGTACAAATTCCAACATCTACGGACGAAGATTCAATGCCCGCCAACATGATGCATGACCTGCTCCTACTGGAGCGCTGGTCTAGGAACTGGCAACTCAGCTTCAATGCCAAAAAATGCAAAGTTATGCACCTGGGCAGCCATAATCCATGCAAGACTTATACCCTTAATGGCGAAATCCTAACAAGAACGGTAGCAGAATGAGACTTAGGGGTGATCGTCAGTGAGGAAATGAAGGCTGCCAATCAAGTGGAACAAGCTTCATCCAAGGCAAGACAAATCATAGGTTGCATATGCAGGGGTTTCGTCAGCCGTAAGTCATTATGCCATTGTATAGATCCAAGGTAAGGCCCCACCTGGAATATTGTGTGCAATTTTGGAGGCCGCATTATTGCAAGGATGTTCTGAGACTGGAGTCGGTTCAGAGAATGGCCACCCGGATGGTCTCGGGACTCAAGGATCTCCCGTACAAAGAACGGCTAGACAAATTACAGCTATACTCGCTCGAGGAGCGCAGAGAGGGGGGGACATGATCGAGACGTTCAAGTATCTCACGGGCCGCATCGAGGCGGAGGAAGATATCTTCTTTTTCAAGGGTCCCATGGCAACAAGAGGACATCCGTGGAAAATCAGGGGCGGGAAACTACGAGGTGACACCAGTAAATTATTTTTCACTGAAAGGGTGGTTGATCGCTGGAATAGTCTTCCACTGCAGGTGATTGAGGCCAGCAGCATGCCTGATTTTAAGGCCAAATGGGATCGGCACATGGGATCTATTCACAGGGCAAAGGTAGGGGAGGGACATTAGGGTGGGCAGACTGGATGGGCCGTGGCCCTTATCTGCCGTCTATTTCTATGTTTCTATGTAATTGAAAATCATATAAAACATCAGTGCCTCAGATCAATTTTGAGAGAACTACTAATATCTTCTTACTTGTAAAAAGCTTTCAAGTTTAATAACATTTTGATTATATTGCATTATCACAATTTTTTAAAGGATCTAAATTCAGAACACCTCAATGAACCCTTCATTGCATTCCATAGCCTCGGCCCAGCCACCGAGATTGCTGCTATCCGGGTCTTTTATAGTGCACCATCATGAGTTTGTTCAAGGGACAGTCTCATTGCCATTTGTGAGCGTAGTTCGTGTTTTGGCATATATCTTCTCAGTGCCTCAACCAAATACTTTGGGGCTTCCCCGTAAAGGACATGATGTATTATGGTCAAAAGTTTGTACTCCATGGGCAACCAATGTAATTGCTTCAGCACTGGAGATATAGGATCATAGTGAGATACCCCTATAATCATCCTTGTTGCGGTATTTTGTACAACTTGTAGAGCTTGTATCTTTGATTTTGTTACACCCAAAAATAATGCATTACAGAAATCCAGTTTAGCATTGACAAGACTTTGGATTACTACCTGAAAGTCTAGCATTGATAACATTGGCTTCAGTCTAGAGCAGCGGTCTCAAACACGCGGGCCGCATGCGGCCCCCCCAGGGACTATTTTGCAGCCCACGATCTGTCCTTGCCTAAAGCAGGGGTCCCTAATCTGCTTCCCTTCCCACTGCCCTCTCCCAAGCCACCGCAATCGGGGAACAAGCCAGCGCCCGAGGTCTTAGCTCTCCCTGCATATCTTCCCCAGCTTGGAGCCGACCAATTCTCGCCACCCGACGTTCAATTCTAATGTCGGGGAGGAAGTTCTGGGCCAGCCAATCGCTGCCTGGCTGGCCTGGAAGTTCCTCCCCGACGTTAGAATTGATGTCGGGTGGCGTGAATTGGTTGGCCCCGCGCTGGGAAAATATGCAGGGAGAGTTAAGACCTCCGCACTGGCCTGTTCCCCAATTGTGGTGGCGGCCTGTTACCTGATTGCGGTGGTGGCGGCATGTTCCCCAATGGTGGTGGCTTGGGGGAGGGCAGGGAGAAGTAAAGAAAGAAAGGGGGGGACAGAGAGACAGAAAGAAAGAAGGGAAATGGGACACAGACAGAAAGGGGCATGGAGAGAGAAAGGGCGGGCATGGAGAAAGAAAAAAAGAAAGAAAGGGGGCATGGAGAGAGAGAGAAAGACAGAAACATAGATTTTGAAAAGAAAGCAGAAAAATTGAATATTAAGTTAATGCCAAAGATGGATGCAGTTTTAAAGTAATACGCTGTGGTCTGTGTGTGGTTCTAACAGTTTGTTTGTATTACAGAATCAGTTTCACGGACATCTTAAACAGCATTTCAGTTCTATCTTTTGAGTGAGAAACTTTTCAACTTTACAGCTGGGTCTCCTGAAGCAGATAACGAAACGGGGCCGCGTTGGGACCCTACAGGACTTTTTCCTCATAAGATAATTGAGATTGTAACAATGCTCCAGTGACACATGTTTCAAACAAAGGTGCAAAACAAGAAAAGAAACGTATTTTGAACTTAAAATTTTGAAAAATAGATATAAACCAGAGTTTACCATTTCTCAGAGAGTGATTTATCAAATATGCAATGACTGGATGGTAAACTCTTGTCCCAAGAGGGGGTTGTCTCTCTCTTTAGAGTTTCACTTCTCTGAGCGTACTTCAAAGTATTTTCACTCTCTTGGAATTGGTGTTCATTATAGTCAGTTTGTTTCTATCATAATTAGTTCTATAAAAGCATATTATCCCTGTTTTTTGTTAGACACAAAGATGGATGCAAGGTAGAAAGTGAAGACGGAGAGAAAAACAGTCAAAGGACAAGAAGACCCTGGAAACATAGTTAAATGCACAGAAAAATAAAGTCACCAGACAACAAAGGTAGGGAAAATGATTTTATTTTCAATATAGTGATTGAAATGTGTCAGTTTTGAGAAAGGAAAGATATTAAACTTTAAATGTGGGGGCCGCAGAAAAAATAGTTAATGATAATTTTGCATAAGGTAAAACTCTTTATAGTTTATAAATCTTTCCTTTAACTGTTAAAGGAAACATTTATAAACTATAAAGAGTTTTACCTCATGCAAAGTTGTCATTTCTTTAATAAGACATTAACTATTTTTTCTGTGGCCCTCCAAGTACCGACAGATCCAACATGTGGCCCCACTAAGGGTTTGAATTTGAGACCACTGGTCTAGAGAGTATTTTCATCTGCAGGAACACACTCTAATAACATTCGGAATGTGATTTTCCATTGATAAGTGATTATCTAAGTAAACACCATCCCGCGGCGCCAGGGCACTTGCTTCGGGCCGAGTCGGGGAGGCAGCAGGCACAAGCAGGCACCAGGAGAGAGCGTGGAGGAGGCTTAGGAGAGAGCGAGGAGGACACGAGGGAGGAACAGCAGGCGAAGGCAGGCAGAGTGGGGTAGTGGCGAGAGAAAGCTCCGCCCACCCCCCACGAGTCACCAGTAGCGTCGGAGCGCCCGGACTCCCCCTTAAAAGGAGGAGAACCGCGGCGCCAGGGCACTTGCTTCGGGCCGAGTCGGGGAGGCAGCAGGCACAAGCAGGCACCAGGAGAGAGCGTGGAGGAGGCTTAGGAGAGAGCGAGGAGGACACGAGGGAGGAACAGCAGGCGAAGGCAGGCAGAGTGGGGTAGTGGCGAGAGAAAGCTCCGCCCACCCCCCACGAGTCACCAGTAGCGTCGGAGCGCCCGGACTCCCCCTTAAAAGGAGGAGAACCGCGGTGCCAGGGCACTTGCTTCGGGCCGAGTCGGGGAGGCAGCAGGCACAAGCAGGCACCAGGAGAGAGCGTGGAGGAGGCTTAGGAGAGAGCGAGGAGGACACGAGGGAGGAACAGCAGGCGAAGGCAGGCAGAGTGGGGTAGTGGCGAGAGAAAGCTCCGCCCACCCCCCACGAGTCACCAGTAGCGTCGGAGCGCCCGGACTCCCCCTTAAAAGGAGGAGAACCGCGGTGCCAGGGCACTTGCTTCGGGCCGAGTCGGGGAGGCAGCAGGCACAAGCAGGCACCAGGAGAGAGCATGGAGGAGGCTTAGGAGAGAGCGAGGAGGACACGAGGGAGGAACAGCAGGCGAAGGCAGGCAGAGTGGGGTAGCGGCGAGAGAAAGCTCCGCCCACCCCCCACGAGTCACCAGTAGCATCGGAGCGCCCGGACTCCCCCTTAAAAGGGGGGGAGCCAACGGCGTGCAGCCGTTCGGCGCGCAGCGAAGGCGAGCAGCAAAGGCGCTCGCCTTAGCGAGAGCGCCTTTGCGAAGGAGCCTTGTGAAGGAGCCAGGCGCCCAGCAGCTACATCTAAACCACAAACCGTAGGTATTTTCTTCTCTTACTCATTCTCTTTCTCTTCTTTTTCAGGTAGCTGCACGCCAGGCACCACTTTTACACCTCACATACACTGAGAGACTAAAGAAAGGAGAAGAAGAAATGGAGGCAGCAGGCACCCAGTGGAGCTTCCCAGTCTACTGCACAGAGTGTCATATGTACGACTACCTCCCCTCCGGGAGGCAGGCGTACATATGCAGTCAGTGTCAGGAACTGGAAAGCCTGAAGAATGAGGTCGGGAGACTGCAGGTCAAGGTCCAGGAGCTGGAGGGGTTCCGTGCTTCAGAAGAACCGTGCTGGGCAACTGAGGACCCCACCAGAGACAGCCACATTGAGGAGCAAGTTAGGGAGCTCGAGAAATTCATCGAGGAGGCCTGCAGGATGGTGGGGGTACAGGATCACCAGCAACTGATGAAAGACAGAATCCACCAGATGGAGGACGGAATCCACCAGACACCGGGGGAGTAGGACTTTGTGGAATACCTGAGCAGAGAGAGGAGGCCAAGACCCACCAGAACCCTGAGGGAGAAGTAGAGGACCACACCAAAGATACAGACTTAAGACCAAAAAGGAAACTGAAGAAGGGGAAATCTGCAGTCATAGTGGGAGACTCAATCCTGAGAGAAGTTGACAGTCACATAGCAGGAGGGAGAGAGGACCGGCTAGTGACATGTCTCCCAGGGGCAAGAACGAAGGACATCACCGACAGAATCGAGAGGATCCTGGAAGGAGCGGAGACAGAGGAGACAGCGGTGATAATCCACGTTGGAACAAACGACGTCAGCAGAAGAAATTACAGCAGGACTACACTAACCGAGCAGTTCCAGACCCTGGGAAGGAAGTTGAAGCTGAGGACACGGAAGATAGCTTTCTCAGAGATCCTGCCAGTACCGAGGGCAGATGTAAGGAGGCAGACCGAGCTGCAAGCCATAAACGCATGGCTGAGTAGATGGTGCGAAGAGGAAGGCTTCCACTTTGTAAGGAACTGGTCAACTTTTTGGGGTAAGAACAAGCTCTACAGGAGGGACGGACTGCACCTGAGCACGACAGGAACAAGAATGCTGGCAAATAACGTCAAGAGCACAATAGACAAGGCTTTAAACTGAGGAGAGGGGGAAAGCTGACAGTCGATCTGGTGTCGACGCTTCGGGAAGGAATATCAAAGGAAGATACTGAAAGGGAAAAATGCCTCCAAGGCAAGCGGGAAAATTGCGAAAAAGGACTCAAAGATGAACTACAGGAGTTCAAGGAACAAGTGAAATTAGAGAGCGAAAAGAAGGAAAAACAGCAGGAACTAAAAGGACATGAAGAAATGAGGAAGACAGCTGAGGACAAAGAAAACACATCATGGGAAGGGGAAGAACAAAATGGGACTCGGGGGCTGGCACCCCAAGAAAGGGACGACAAGAGAATCAACCCACAAGGAAGAACAACAGGGAAAGTAAAAAACCAAAACTTAAATTGCTTGTACGCCAATGCAAGGAGTCTACGGACCAAAATGGGAGAGCTGGAAGTCATGGCCAACAAAGAGGACCTAGACATAATTGGAATCACAGAAACATGGTGGTCTGAGGACAACAAATGGGACGTAGTACTACCAGGTTATAAACTCTATAGGAAAGACAGGACATGTAAGAAGGGAGGAGGAATAGCGCTATACATAAAGGACTCCATTCACTCGACCAGGATGGATACGGCAACAAGGGCAGAAGGTTTGGAATCGCTATGGGTTAAGTTACCAGGAAGAAAGGGAGCTGACACAAAATTGGGACTCCAACTGCACTAGGGAGACAGGATTTGTAGAAGCTGTGAAGGACTGCTTCATGGAGCAACTAGTCAAAGAACCGACCCGAGGGGGTACTACTCTTGACCTCATCCTAAACGGATTAGGGGGGCCTGCAAGAGGGGTAGAAGTGGGAGGACCACTAGGCAACAGTGATCACAACACGATCAGATTCACATTAGAAAGAGGGACACCCATAGTTAGGAGGACCGCAACAACTGCGCTGAACTTCAAGAAAGGGAACTACGTTGCTATGAGGGAAATGGTGGGGAGGAAGCTCAGAAACATCTTTAGGATGGAGACTGTGGGAAGCGCCTGGACCCTATTCAGGGACACCCTGCAGGAAGCACAGAGAATGTACGTACCCAATTTCAGGAAAGGCTGCAAGAACAAACGATCAAAGGACCCGGTTTGGATGTCAATAGAAGTAAAGAGGGCGATAAAGGACAAAAAAGTATCTTTCCGGAGATGGAAAAAGGACCCAACAGAGGAAAATCACCAGGAGCACAGGAAATGCCAAAAGGAATGCCACCGGGAGGTTAGAAAAGCAAAAGGAAAATACGAAGAGGGGCTGGCCAAGGAGTCGAAAGACTTCAAGGCATTCTTCAGTTACATTAAGGGGAAGCGACCAGCGAGAGAGGAGGTGGGGCCGTTGGACGATGGGGATAGGAAGGGAGTGATTAAGGAGGATAAAGAGGTAGCTGAGAGGTTGAACACGTTCTTCTCGTCGGTTTTCACGAGCGAAGACACATCTAATATACCAGACTCAGAGGAGCTCATGAGTGGGGAACAGGCTGAAAAATTAGAGCACATAGAGGTAAGTAGGGAGGATGTCCTCCAACAGATAGACAGGTTAAAATGCGGCAAATCACCGGGCCCGGACGGGATCCACCCAAGGGTTCTGAAGGAACTAAGACAGGAAATAGCGGACACAATCCAACATGTTTGCAACCTATCCTTGAAAACTGGTGAGGTGCCAGAGGACTGGAAATTGGCAAATGTCACACCCATCTTCAAGAAGGGATCGAGGGGTGACCCCGGGAACTACAGGCCGGTGAGCCTGACTTCAATTATAGGGAAGATGGTGGAAGCTATGATCAAGGACGGCATTTGCGAGCACATCGAGAGGAATGGCCTACTAAGAACAAGCCAGCACGGATTCTGTAAGGGAAGGTCGTGCCTAACGAACCTTCTGTACTTCTTTGAGGGGATAAGCAGTCGGGTGGACAATGGGGAGCCCATAGACATCATTTACCTCGACTTTCAAAAGGCTTTTGACAAGGTGCCACATAAAAGGCTACTTAAGAAGCTGTGGAACCACGGGGTGGGAGGGGATGTGCACAGATGGATCAAGCACTGGCTGTCGGGCAGACAGCAGAGGGTTGGAGTAAAGGGTCAGTATTCTGACTGGCGGGGAGTCACGAGCGGTGTGCCACAGGGATCGGTGCTGGGGCCTTTACTCTTCAACATATTCATCAATGACCTGGAAAAGGAGGCAAAGTGTGAGGTTATAAAATTCGCAGATGATACCAAACTGTGCGGCAGAGTTAGGACCAGGGAGGAGTGTGAGGACCTACAAAGGGACCTAGACAAGCTGGAAGACTGGGCAAACAAATGGCAAATGCGCTTCAACGTGGACAAATGCAAGGTCATGCATATAGGGAAAAAGAACCCGTTGTTCAGTTACAAATTAGGGGGGGTATTGTTGGGAGACAGCAGACTCGAGAGAGACTTGGGTGTGATGGTGGATGCATCACTGAAGCCATCTGCACAGTGCGCAGCAGCCTCGAAAAAAGCCAACAGGATGCTGGGCATCATAAAGAAGGGCATAACAACCAGAACACGGGAAGTCATCATGCCATTGTATCGAGCGATGGTGCGTCCACATCTGGAATACTGCGTTCAGTATTGGTCGCCGCACCTCAAGAAGGACATGGCGGTACTTGAGAGAGTCCAAAGGAGAGCAACGAAAATGGTAAGAGGGCTGGAACACTGCTCATACGCTGAGAGGCTGGATAGGCTGGGGCTCTTCTCTCTGGAGAAGAGGAGGCTCAGGGGAGATATGATAGAGACATTCAAGATCATGAAGGGCATAGAGAGGGTGGATAGGGACAGATTCTTCAGACTAAAGGGGACAGCAAATACGAGGGGGCATTCCGAGAAACTGAAGGGAGACAGGTTCAAAACAAATGCAAGGAAGTTTTTTTTCACCCAAAGGGTCGTGGACACTTGGAATGCGCTACCGGAGGAAGTGATCAGGCAGAGTACGGTACAAGGATTCAAACAGGGATTGGATGGATTCCTGAGGGATAAAGGGATCGTGGGATACTGAGGGAAAAGGAGATAGAGGGGTATAGATAGAGGATTACTGCGCAGGTCCTGGACCTGTTGGGCCGCCGCGTGAGCGGACTGCTGGGCACGATGGACCTCAGGTCTGACCCAGTGGAGGCATTGCTTATGTTCTTATGTTCTTATTATTGCCTACCTGGACAGCCAGAAACAAGTGACAATGACCTAGAAGCAGAATTGAGGCAGGAATGCAAAAGCGGAAGGGTGATGGTTATGGGAGACTTCAACCACCCTGGGATAGACTGGAGCATTGGACACTCCAGCAGCGCGAGGGAAACAAAGTTCCTGGAGGCTGTGAGGGATTGCTTCTTGGAGCAGCTGGTCCAGGAACCGACACGAGGAGATACCACTCTTGACCTAATCCTCAACGGTCTAGGGGGACCCGCAAAGGAGGTGGTAGTAGGGCCACTAGGAAACAGTGATCACAACATGATCCAGTACAAACTAGAAATGGGAACATCAAAAGTGAAGAGAACCACAGCGACGGCACTCAACTTCAGAAAAGGGAACTACGAAGCTATGAGGAAAATGGTGAGACATAAACTCAGAAACAGCTCACGGAAGATGGAGACCGTAGAGAAAGCCTGGTCCCTACTCAAGAACACGGTGCAAAAAGCACAAAACATGTACATCCCCAGGTTTAGGAAAGGGCGCAAACAGAATCAAACAAAAAACAAGGTGTGGATAACAAAGGAAGTGAAGAAGGCGATAAGCGACAAGAAATCATCATTCAGAAAATGGAAAAAGGACCAAACTGAGGAAAACCGGAAGGAACACAAAAAACACCAGAAAGAATGCCACCGAGTGGTTAGGGAAGCAAAAAGAGAATACGAAGAGAAGCTGGCTGGGGAGGCGAGAAACTTCAAACCGTTCTTTAGGTACGTGAAGGGGAGGCAACCGGCAAGGGAGGAAGTGGGACCGTTGGATGATGTAAACAGAAAGGGAGTGGTAAGAGAGGAAAAAGAGGTAGCAGACAGGTTAAACAAGTTTTTCTCGTCGGTCTTCACGAGCGAGGACACATCCAATGTACCAGAACCTGAGGAGATTATAAGTGGGGATCTAGATGAAAAGCTGGAGCGAATAGAAGTAAGCCATGAGGACGTCCTACGACAGATAGATAGATTAAAAAGCGACAAATCACCGGGCCCGGATGGAATCCACCCAAGGGTACTAAAAGAACTGAGAAAGGAAATAGCGGAAACACTCCTGCAAATATGTAATCTATCATTGAAAACTGGGGAGATCCCGGAGGACTGGAAAATAGCAAATGTCACGCCTATCTTTAAGAAAGGATCAAGAGGAGACCCGGGAAACTACAGGCCGGTGAGCTTGACTTCGGTTCCGGGTAAGATGATGGAAGCACTGATTAAGGACAGCATCTGCGAGCACATGGAAAAAAATGGGCAGCTGAGGGAGAGCCAACATGGCTTCTGCAAGGGAAGACTCACAAACTTAGTACATTTCTTTGAGGGAATAAACAGCCAGATAGACAAAGGGGAACCCGTAGACATAATTTACCTCGACTTCCAAAAAGCTTTCGACAAGGTACCCCACGAACGGCTGCTTAAGAAGCTGTGGAACCACGGAGTGGAGGGGGATGTATACCGATGGATTAAACACTGGTTGGCGGGCAGAAAACAGAGGTTTGGAGTGAAGGGCAAATACTCAGACTGGCAACGGGTCACGAGCGGAGTTCCGCAGGGGTCGGTGTTGGGACCGCTCCTGTTCAATATATTTATAAACGATCTGGAGACAGGGACGAAATGTGAGGTTATCAAATTTGCAGATGACACCATACTCTGCAGCAGGGTTAGAACCACGGAAGACTGTGAAAACCTGCAAAGGGACCTAACGAAGCTGGAAGAGTGGGCCAAAAAGTGGCAGATGCGTTTTAATATAGAGAAATGCAAGGTCATGCATGTTGGGAAAAATAACCCGATGTTCAGCTATACAATGGGGGGAACATTGCTAGATTTAAGTACCCTTGAAAGAGACCTGGGTGTGCTGGTGGATACAACAATGAAAGCATCAGCACAATGCGCGACAGCCTCAAAGAAAGCAAACAGAATGCTGGGTATCATCAAGAAGGGTATCATGACCAGGACAAAGGAAGTCATCATGCCACTGTACCGTGCAATGGTGCGCCCGCATCTGAAGTACTGTGTCCAGTATTGGTCGCCGTACCTCAAGAAGGACATAGCATTGCTTGAGGGGGTCCAGAGAAGAGCGACGAAAATGGTAAGAGGTATGGAACACCTTTCGTATGCCAACAGGCTAGAACAGCTGGGGCTGTTCTCCCTGGAAAAGAGGAGACTTAGAGGAGACATAATACAAACTTTCAAGATCCTGAAAGGTAGACAGGGACAGATTCTTCAGACTGTGGGGAACAACAAGTACAAGGGGGCACTCGGAGAAACTGAAAGGGGATAGGTTTAGAACCAATGCCAGGAAGTTCTTCTTCACCCAGAGAGTGGTGGACACATGGAACGTACTCCCGGAGGTTGTGGTGGGGCAGAAGACACTACAGGGATTCAAAGAAGGTTTGGATAAATTCCTGAAGGAAACAGCAGGCAAGGGACACAAGCACACACAAGGGAAGTAAGAAATGGAAGCCCAAAGAAGTCAGAAGGTGAGCTTTCCGGTCTTCTGTATCGGCTGCAATATGTATGACTACCTCCCTTCGGGGATCCAGGCATACATTTGCAATCGATGCATGGAGATGGATAGCTTGAAATGTCAGGAGAAATAGAAGACAGCCTCACCACAGTTGAAGTGGACTTAGCCCAGATATACTATCAGATCGACAAACTTAAAAGTGACAAATCACCTGGACCGGATGAAATTCACCCGAGAGTCTTGAAGGAATTGAAGATTGAAATTGGAGAGTTATTGCAAAAACTTGCAAACCTGTCAATCAGAACTGGTCAGATACCAGACGACTGGAGGAAAGCGAACGTCACGCCAATTTTCAAAAAAGGATCGAGAGGAGAACCGGGCAACTATAGACCTGTGAGTCTTACGTCTGTCCCCGGCAAGATGATTGAATCACTGATCAAGGATAGCATAGTTCAGCACTTGGACACACACGACTTGATGAAACCCAGTCAACATGGATTCAGGAAAGGGAAATCGTGTCTGACGAATTTACTCCAATTCTTTGAGACCGTGAACGAGCAAATTGATAGTGGAAAGCCGGTGGACATAATATACTTGGACTTCCAGAAAGCATTTGACAAAGTTCCACACGAAAGACTTCTCAGGAAGCTACAAAGCCATGGCATAGAGGGAGATATACAAAGATGGATAGGCAAATGGCTGGAAAACCGAAAGCAGAGAGTGGGCATAAATGGGAAGTTCTCCGACTGGGAGAGAGTGACTAGTGGTGTGCCCCAGGGCTCGGTACTTGGGCCGATCCTTTTTAATATTTATATCAATGACCTGGAAAACGGAACATCCAGTGAGATCATCAAGTTTGCAGACGACACAAAACTCTGCCGGGCAATCAGATCGCAGGAGGACAGTGAGGAACTCCAGAGCGATTTGTGTCGGTTAGAAAAATGGGCGGAGAAATGGCAGATGAAGTTCAACGTGGAGAAATGCAAGGTAATGCATTTAGGCAGTAAAAATAAGGAATACGAGTACAGAATGTCAGGTGCAACTCTGGGGAAAAGTGAACAAGAAAGAGATCTGGGTGTACTGATAGATAGGACCCTGAAGCCGTCGGCACAATGCGTGGCAGCGGCAAATAAGGCAAATAGAATGTTGGGCATGATAAAGAAAGGAATCTCGAGTAGATCGGAGAAAGTTATAATGCCGCTTTATAGGGCAATGGTCAGACCCCACTTGGAATACTGCGTCCAACATTGGTCTCCCTACCTAAAGAAGGATATAAAACTGCTGGAGAGGGTGCAGAGACGAGCAACTAAACTAGTGAAGGGTATGGAGAAACTGGAATATGAGGATCGACTTAAAACACTGGGATTGTTCTCCCTTGAGAAAAGGAGACTGCGTGGGGATATGATCGAGACCTTCAAAATACTGAAAGGAATTGACAAAATAGAGCAGAGAAGATTATTTACAATGTCCAATTTGACACGGACAAGAGGACATGAAATGAAGCTAAGGGGGGGCAAGTTCAGGACTAATGTCAGGAAGTTCTGCTTCACACAGAGAGTGGTTGACATCTGGAATACTCTCCCAGGGGAGATTATTGCGGAATCGACAGTCCTAGGTTTCAAAAGCAAACTAGATGCATATCTCCTTGAGATAGGCATATAAAGATATGGTTGGCTATAAAATAAGCCAGGTGAATACCTAGCAGGGCCTCCGCGTGTGCGGATCGCCGGACTTGATGGACCGAAGGTCTGATCCGGAGATGGCGCTTCTTATGTTCTTATGTTCTTATGTTCTTATTGGAAGGAACAGTGATGGAACTCGAAGACAGAATCCGAGCACAGGAGAAGATTCTAGTGGAGTACAGCCCAAACGACGAGGTCAAGAAACTAGAAATGTTCATAGAGGAAGCTCATCAGCACCACGTAGAGATCCCAGGGCTGGAAAACTGTACTCAGGAAACCCATGTGAGGAGAGAAGACACCCATGCAAACCCAGAAGAAACCGAAGACGAGGTAGGAGACAACCGCACACCAGGAGGAATAGTGAGAGCACAGGAAGACATCGCCCCACCCAAAGAACAGGAAACAATTTCAAGAGTATCATTGGAGGAAGAAGACTGGCCCTACTCCAAGGACGTGGACCTACGCCCCCCAAGGAACTCCCGAATAAAGAAGATGGGGATCATCGTAGGCGACTCCATTATACGACATGTGGACAGCCACACCGCAGGAGGAAGAGTCGTCACCTGTCTGCCTGGAGCAAGAGTGAAGGATGTGACCAACAGGATCTCCAGGATCATAGATGGCGCAGGGAGAGAGGACACCGCTGTGCTTATCCACGTGGGAACAAATGATGTGAGCGGGCGGAAGTATGACAGGGAAGAGCTGAAGGGCCAGCTCCGCTCACTCGGAAGACAACTGAAGATCAGGGAGGTGAAGGTGGCCTTCTCTGAGATCCTCCCAGTACCAAGAGCGGATGGAAAGAGACAAGGGGAATTGCAAGTAATCAACGCCTGGATGAGACGATGGTGCGAAGAAGAAGGCTTCGACTTCGTGCGCAACTGGACGGCGTTCTGGGGAAAAAGCAAGTACTACAGAAGGGATGGACTACACCTCATCAAGGAAGGAGCACGAGTTTTGGCAGGCAACATGAAGAAGGCAATCGAGAAGGCTTTAAACTGAAAGATAGGGGAAAGCCGACAGTCGACCACCGGTCGATGGCACGGATAGCAGGATGCCCTGGCGAAGAAGCCAAGGACTACTACTCCTACACAAGAGAAGACGACCTCACAGCCAATAAGGGAGAAAAAGCAGGAATGGACAACTCAGACACAGGAGAGGACGAACACACAGCAAACAAGGGTGATAACACAGGAGCAGTAAAGGATACCGTAATTGAAACTATAGGGACGGCCAAGAGTAGAAGGTCCAAAAAGGTAACACGAAGGGAACTTAGATGTATGTATACGAATGCTAGAAGCCTAGGTAACAAAATGGGGGAACTAGAGACAATAGCGAGACATGACATATTGGATATCATTTGCATAACAGAAACATGGTGGAATGAAGAAAACAAATGGGACACAGTACTTCAGGGATACAAACTGTATAGAAGAGATCGAGTAGGGCAGAAAGGTGGAGGTATTGCTCTATATGTTAAGGAGGGAATAGATTCTGTTGAAATGGTTACAACAGAAATGAAAGAGAAGCTTGAGTCACTCTGGATCAAAATTCCTGGTCAATATGGCGCAGATACGAAAATTGGCCTTTACTATCGTCCTCCAGGACAGGCGGAGGAAACTGACTCAGAAATGATGGAGGAAATCAAACAAGAATGCAAGACGGGCAATGTAATTATATTGGGAGACTTCAATTTCCCAGGGATAGACTGGAAACTAGCAACCTCCAACTGCGGCAAGGAGGCCAAGTTCCTGGAGGTGCTAGGGGATTGCTTCCTGGAACAAATGGTAAAAGAGCCGACAAGAGGCAACGCCACCTTGGACTTGGTCCTTAATGGCCTCACGGGACCGATAACAGAAGTGGAAGTCGTGGTTCCACTGGGAACGAGTGATCACAATGTAATCAACTTTAAACTTGACATCGGGAAAGGGAAACATGCCAAAACCTTAACCACTACCTTAAACTTTAAAAAGGGTAAATACGATCGCATGAGGGCCATGGTAGAAAAACGACTAGAGAAGATGGTGGACAAACTTGAAACGGTAGATCAGGCATGGTCCCTACTGAAAAATACTATCACAGAAGCACAAGATCTCTACATTCCGAGGATTTCCAAAGATCAGAGAACAAAGAGCAAAAGAGAACCGGCATGGCTTACCATACAGGTGAAGGAAGCCATAAAAGAAAAGAAGGACTCTTTCAAAAAATGGAAATGCATAAAGACAACCGAAGCCTGGAACAAACATAAAGATGATCAGAAGAAATGTCACAAGGCGGTGAGGGATGCCAAACAGGATTATGAGGAAAAAATAGCCCAGGAGGCCAAAAACTTCAAGCCCTTCTTTAGATACGTGAAAGGGAAAAAACCTGCAAAAGAGGCAGTGGGACCCCTGGACGACCAGGGAAGAAAAGGGTACATCAAGGAAGATAAACAAATCGCAGACAAACTAAATTCCTTCTTTGCGTCTGTCTTTACGAAGGAAGACACCTCAACAATACCTGAAGCAGAGAAAGTGTTTCCAGGAGAAATAGAAGACAGCCTCACCACAGTTGAAGTGGACTTAGACCAGATATACTATCAGATCGACAAACTTAAAAGTGACAAATCCCCTGGACCGGATGGAATTCACCCGAGAGTCTTAAAGGAATTGAAGGTTGAAATCGGAGAGTTATTGCAAAAACTTGCAAACCTGACAATCAGAACTGGACAGATACCGGACGACTGGAGGATAGCGAACGTCACGCCAATTTTCAAAAAAGGATCGAGAGGAGAACCGGGCAACTATAGGCCTGTGAGTCTTACGTCGGTCCCCGGCAAGATGGTTGAAGCACTGATCAAGGATAGCATAGTCCGGCACTTGGACGCACACGACTTGATGAAACCCAGTCAACATGGATTCAGGAAAGGGAAATCGTGTTTGACGAATTTACTCCAATTTTTTGAGACCGTGAACGAGCAAATTGATAGTGGGAAGCCTGTGGACATAATATACTTGGACTTCCAGAAAGCGTTCGACAAAGTTCCACACGAAAGACTTCTCAGGAAACTACAAAGCCATGGCATAGAGGGAGATATACAAAGATGGATAGGCAAATGGCTGGAAAACCGAAAGCAGAGAGTGGGCATAAATGGGAAGTTCTCCGACTGGGAGAAAGTGACTAGTGGAGTACCCCAGGGCTCGGTACTTGGGCCGATCCTTTTTAATATTTATATCAATGACCTGGAGGAAGGAACATCCAGTGAGATCATCAAGTTTGCAGACGATACAAAACTATGCCGGGCGATCAGATCGCAGGAGGATAGAGAGAAACTCCAGAGCGACTTGTGTCGGTTAGAAACATGGGCGGAGAAATGGCAGATGAAGTTCAATGTGGAGAAATGCAAGGTAATGCATTTAGGAAATAAGAATAAGGAATACGAGTATACAATGTCAGGTGCAACTCTGGGGAAGAGTGAACAAGAAAAGGACCTGGGTGTACTGATAGATAGGACCCTGAAGCCGTCGGCACAATGCGCGGCAGCGGCAAAGAAGGCAAATAGAATGTTGGGCATGATAAAGAAAGGAATCTCGAGTAGATCGGAGAAAGTTATAATGCCGCTTTATAGGGCAATGGTCAGACCACACTTGGAATACTGCATCCAACATTGGTCTCCCTACCTAAAGAAGGATATAAAACTGCTGGAGAGGGTGCAGAGACGAGCGACAAAACTGGTGAAGGGTATGGAGAGACTGGAATATGAGGATAGACTTATAACACTAGGATTGTTCTCCCTTGAGAAAAGGAGACTGCGTGGGGATATGATCGAGACCTTCAAAATACTGAAAGGAATCGACAAAATAGAGCAGAGAAGATTATTTACACTGTCCAATTTGACACGGACTAGAGGACATGTAATGAAGCTAAGGGGGGGCAAGTTCAGGACTAATATCAGGAAGTTCTGCTTCACTCAGAGGGTGGTTGACGCCTGGAATGCCCTCCCAGAGGAGATTATTGAGGAATCGACCGTCCTAGGCTTCAAGAGCAAACTAGATGCATATCTCCTTAAGAGAGGCATATAAAGATATGGTGGACTATAAATTACGCCAGGTGTACACCTGGCAGGGCCTCCGCGTGTGCGGATCGCCGGACTTGATGGACCGAAGGTCTGATCCGGAGATGGCAGTTCTTATGTTCTTATGTTCTTATGTTCTTGATTGAGGGATACAGATAGAAGTAAGGATAAGTTTTTTAGGGCAGGGAACACTTGACAGGTCATGGACCTGATGGGCCGCCGCGGGTGCGGACCGCTGGGCGCGATGGACCTCTGGTCTGATCCCGGTGGAGGCAACTTTTTATGTTCTTATGTTTTCTAATCTTAGCAACTTATTTGCTTTTTTGGCTGCTGCTGCACATGGGCAGAAAGTTTCAGTTTATTGTCTATAATGACACTCAGATCTTTTGCTTGAGTGTTGACCCCCAAGGTAGACCCTAGCATCTCGTAACTATGATTTGGATTATTCTTCCCAATGTGCATCATTTTGCATTTGTCCACATTAATTTTCATCTGCCATTTGAATGCCCAGTCTTCCAATTTCCTAAGGTCTTCCTGCAGTTTTTCACAGTCCACATGCGTTTTAACAATTTTCAACATTTTAGTATTGTCTGCAAATTTAATCACCTCACTTGTAGTTCCAATTTCCAGATCATTTATAAATAAGTTAAATAGTACTGGTCCAAGTACAGATCCTTGTGGCACTCCACTAGTTACCCTCCTCCAATGAGAAAAATGGCCATTTAACCCTATACTCTGTTTTCTATCCAATAACTAATTCCTAATCCACAAACTTACATTGCTTCCTATCCTAGGAAGATAGCGAACATCACGCCAATTTTCAAAAAAGGATCAAGAGGAGAACCGGGCAACTACAGACCTGTGAGTCTTACGTTTGTCCCTGGAAAGATGGTTGAAGCACTGATTAAAGATAGCATAGTCCGGCACTTGGATACACACGACCTGATGAGAGCCAGTCAACATGGCTTCAGGAAAGGGAAATCATGTTTGACGAATATACTTCAATTTTTTGAGACCGTGAACAAACAAATTGATAGTGGAGAACCAGTGGACATAATATACTTGGACTTCCAGAAAGCGTTCGACAAGGTTCCACATGAAAGATTTCTCAGGAAACTACAAAGCCATGGAATAGAGGGAGATATACTAAGATGGATAGGCAAATGGCCGGAGAACAAAAAGCAGAGAGTGGGCATAAATGGGAAGTTCTCAGACTGGGAGAAAGTGACTAGTGCTGTGCCCCGTACTTGGGCCCATCTTATTTAATATTTTCATCAATGAAGGAACATCCAGTGAGATCATCAAGTTTGCAGATGACATAAAGCTATGCCGGGCAATCAGATCGCTGAAGGATAGTGAGGAACTCCAGAGTGACTTGTTTCAGTTAGAGAAATGGGCGGAGAAATGGCAGATGAAGTTTAATGTGGAAAAGTACAAAGTAAGGCATTTAGGCAGAAAGAACAAGGAACATGAGTATAGAATGTCAGGTGCAACTCTGGGTAAGAGCGAACAAGAAAAGGACCTGGGTGTACTGATAGATAGGACCCTGAAACTGTCGGCACAATGTGCGGCGGTGGCAAAGAAAGCAAACAGAATGTTAGGCATGATAAAGAAAGGAATCACGAGTAGATCGGAGAAAGTCATAATGCCGCTTTATAGAGCAATGGTCAGACCGCACTTGGAATACTGTGTCCAACATTGGTCTCCCAACCTAAAGAAGGATATAAAACTGCTGGAGAGGGTGCAGAGACGAGCAATGAAGCTAATAAAAGGTATGGAGAACTTGGAATACGAGGAACGACTTAGGAGACTGGGACTGTTCTCCCTTGGGAAAAGGAGACTGCGAGGGGATATGATCGAGTCCTTCAAAATACTGAAAGGAATCAACAAAATAGAGCAGAAAAAACTATTTACATTGTCCAATTTGACATGGACAAGAGGACACGGAATGAAGCTAAGGGGGGACAAGTTCAGGACAAACATCAGGAAGTTCTGCTTCACGCAGAGAGTGGTTGACACCTGGAATGCTCTCCCAGAGGAGGTTATTGCGGAATCGACCGTCCTAGGATTTAAAAGCAAACTAGATGCACATCTCCTTACGAGAGGCATAGAGGGATATGGGTGAATAAAATTACGCCAGGGGCCTCTCATGAGGAACTTTGTTAAAAGCTTTCTGAAAATCTAGACACACTGGCCCTGATTCTCTAAAAGTGCGTCCCGATTTTAGGCAGCTGTAGGCGTCCTACAGCTGTCTAATCAGCCAATCGGAATGCACGTTTTTAAAAAAAAAATGCTCCCCAGGCAGGCCGCCTATATTGAAGGCGAGGCCTGCAAGACACCAAGGCCCTGATTCTGTATAGGACGCCCGGGAGAGGCGTCCTATTCCGAATCGGCCTAAACTAAACCCCGATTCTGTAACCAGCGTCCATGTTACAGACGCGGGTTAGAGAATCGGGTTAGATTAGACACGGCCCGCTATACTTATCGCGGCAAGGGATCTCTCTGCCGCTATAAGTATAGCGGGCCGTGGCCCCCTGACCGATCACTGGCAGGAGGGTGCCCAAACCCTCCTGCCCGAAGACGCACCCCCCTCCCCGACACTACCGACCGCCCCCCCCGACACTACCGATCGCCCCCCCCCGACAATATCGGTCGCTGGCAGGAGGGTGCCCAATCCCTCCTGCCCGAAGACGCACCCCCCCGGCGCTAACAACCGCCACTCCACCAAACCTGTTCTTACAGATGGGTCTTGCACGTCGAGCAAGCAAGCACGCCTCGTCGAAATGAGGCGGGCCCGCCCCTTCCCGGCCCATCCCGCCGAAGCCTAAGGCCTGATTGGCCCAGGCTCTAGAAGCCTGGACCAATCAGGCCTTAGGAATAGCAGGTCCGCCCATCCCTACTAAGTCTAAGGTCTGATTGGCCAATCAGGCCTTAGATTAAGAAGTCAAGCCATTCCAGATCTTGGGGCCTTGGTAAGCAAAAGAACGCTCAATTAAGTGCAAACATTTATATGTAAAACAGAGGAAAAAATATAACTTATAACGTGTACTTCTAGCAGATATAAAAGAATTAGAAATGTTAAATGCGAAAACTAAGCTAGAGAAATTGAGACAAAATATAGCTTTATAAATCATACACACTATCTTGAATTGTATCTGTTTTTTAACTGGTAGCTAGTGAAGATCAGATAACAAGGTACTAACTCTCTCCAATGTATTAGTCCAAAGAATCAGCTTAGTGGCTGTATTCTGCAGTAACTGAAGTGTCTTATTCATCTTATCAGATAAGGGAATTCAGTAGTCTAGACAGGAGAGCAATATAGCCTGGCAACACTCCTACAACTACAAATGATTGTATCCTTCTTAACTGCCTCAACAAGGCTGCTCAACAGTAAGATTAAAGTTTATTATGAAACCAAGGATCTTGACAAAATTATGTATTTTAAGTGATTCACCTGAAATAAGCATTGTTTGTTTTACCAAAAGTTGGCTATAATCCCTAAACCACACTACCAAAACCCTTTCACCTCTCGCCTAGACTACTGCAACTTGCTTTTTACAGGTGTTCCACGTAACCATCTCTCTCCCCTTTAATCATTCACAATTACGCTGTATGACTTATATTTCATCAGAGTCGCTATGCTCACATTACTCGTCTCCTCAAGTCACTTCATTGGTTCCCTATCCATTCAAACTCATCTTATTGACTTACAAGTGCCTTCACTCCTCAGCTTTGCAATATCTCTCCTCTCTTATCACTCTCTATACTTCTCCTCAGAAACTGATCATTGGGTAAGTCTCTCCTATCTGTACCCTTCTCTTTTTCTGCCAACTCCAGACTACATTCTTTCTCTCTTGCTGTACCATATGCCTGGAACAGACTGCCTGAGTCAGTACATCAAGCACAGTCCCTGGCAGTATTCAAATCTGGGCTAAAAGCCCACTTTTTCAAGGTTGCTTTTAACTCCTAATCCTCACTCGCTTGATTAGTACCCATACCTGAGAAACTCCCTATTTGTCCTGTTGTAAACTCTATTGAGCAGGGACTGTGTCTTGAATGTTAACATAAGAACATAAGAATAGCTTTACTGGGTCAGACCAATGGTCTATCAAGCCCAGTAGCCCTTTCTCATGATGGCCAATCCAAGTCACTAGTACCTGGCCAAAACCCAAGATCCAGGGCAAACAGTGGCTTCCCCCATAACAAATTATGGACTTTTCCTCCAGGAACTTGTCCAAATCTTTCTTCAAACCAGTTACGCTATCTGTTCTTACCACAACCTCTGGCAATGTATTGAAGAGTTTAACTATTCTATGAGTGAAAAAAATTTCCTCCTATTGGTTTTAAAAATATTTCCCTGTAATTTCAAGTGTTCCTTAGACTTTGTAATTTTTGACAGAGTGAAAAATCAATCCACTTGTACCCATTCTATTCCACTCAGGATTCTGTAGACTTCAATCATATCTCCCCTCAGCCGTCTCTTTTCCAAGCTGAAGAGCCCTAACCATTTTAGTCTTTCACTTTGCATTTGTCCACATTAAATTTCATCTGCCATTTGGACACCCAGTCTTCCAATTTCCTAACATCTGCCTGCAATTTTTCACAATCCGCAGGTGTTTTAACAACTTTGAACAGTTTGGCGTCATCTGCAAATTTAATCACTTCACTCGTTGTTCCAATTTCCAGATCATTTATAAATAAGTTAAAAAGCACCAGTCCCAGTACAGACCCCTGTGGCACTCCACTGTTTACTATCCTCCATTGAGAAAGATGACCATCTAAACCAGGGGTGCCCAATACATCGATCGCGATCAACCGGTAGTTCAGGAAGGCAACGTGAGTCGATTGTGGAGCCCATCCCGGGCTTCGTGATAGACTCGTGTTGCCATCCTGATCTACCGGGCCGATCAGCCTTTCTCTTTGTTCTCCCTAGGGCCTTTTAGCTGGGCGGTCCGCCCAGCTGTCATCTGCTGCTGCCGCCGCTGCTGAACATAAAAAAAAACCCAGCTTGGAGATTTCAGCCCATAGCGAACTTATTCTCCGGGCTCTAACGTGTACGTGCCAGCTTCTCTTCTCTTCCCTCCGAAACCGGAAGTTAAGTCCGGGGGGGGGGGGGGAGAAGGGAAGCCGGCACGCACATGTTGAGAGTCCTGAAGCAAACGTTCGCTACGGGCTAAGGTGGGAGACAGGTCAGTGAAGCATTTGCTCTTCTTGCTGCCGGGTCCTGCCTACTTTCTGTTTCTGCGAAGGCAGGACCCGGCAGCATTTCCCCCAATAGGTCAATTGCGATGCTGGTCAGCCGAAGCAGAGAGAACTTGGGGCAGTGCCGGCTTTCGGGCCTGTTATTGGTGGCGGTTTGGGTCCTGGTTCCCGATGGCAGTTTGGATCCTGGTCCCCAATGGCAGTGGCAGTGGCTTGGGGGAGGGCAGGGAGAAAGAAAGAAAAAGGGCAGGCAGGGAGACAGAAGGAAAGAAGAGAAACAGAAAAAAAAGAAAGGGAGGCAGAGAGAAAGAAAGGGCAGTGAGAGAGGAAGGAAAAGTTGGGGGAGGTTAATGAGGTCTGGAGGAGAGGAAGCATACAGGCTAAAAGAAGGGAAGAAAGATTGGATGCACAGACAGAAGAAGAAAGTGCAACCAGAGACTCATGAAATCACCAGACAAGGTAGGAAAAATGATTTTATTTTAAATTTAGTGATCAAAATGTGTCTGAATTTATATCTGCTGTCTATATTTTACATTAAGGTCCCCTTTTACTAAACCGCAATAGAGGTTTTTAGCGCAGGGAGCCTATGAGCGTCGAGAGCAGCACTGGGCATTCAGCGCAGCTCCCTGCGCTAAAAACTGCTATCGTGGTTTAGTAAAAAGGGAGGGGGTATTTGTCTATTTTTGTATGGTTGTTACTGAGGTGATAGTGCATAGAGTCATCTGCTTTGACCTCTTTGAAAAACCCTGGAATAGGAATGATAATTAACATTTTCTATGCGTACAGTGTGCTTTGTGTTTTTTAAAAATTTTATTGTTGGTAGATCATTTTGACTTGGTCATTTTAAAAGTAGCTCGCAAGCCCAAAAAGTGTGGGCACCCCTGATCTAAACCTATCCTCTGTTTTCTATCCGATAACCAATTCCTAATGCACAACTGAACTTTGCCACCTATCCCATGACTCTAATTTTCTCAGGAGCCTCTCGTGAGGAACTTTATCAAAAGCTGTCTGAAAATCTAGATACACTACATCAACCAGCTCACCTTTATCCACATGTTTATTCACACCTTCAAAGATGTCAAGCAAATTGGTGAGGCAAGATCTCCCTCGGCTGAACCCATGCTGACTCCGTCTCATTAAATCATGTTTGTCTACGTGTTCCACAATTTTATTTTTTTATAATTCTTTCTACCATTTTGTCTGGCACTGAAGTCAGGCTTACCGGTCTGTAATTTCCTGGAACCCTTTTTAAAAACCAGTGTTATTGGTCACCCTCCAATCTTCAGGTACTACAGACGATTTTAGCGACAGGTTACAGATCACTAACAGCAGGTCAGCAATTTCATGTTTGTGTTATTTTAGTACCCTGGGATGTATACCATCAGGTCCAGTTGATTTATTACTTTTTAATTTGTCAGTTTGGCTTAGTACATCTTCCAGATTCACCAAGATTTCTTTCAGTTCCTTTGCATCATCACCCTTGAAAAACATTTCCGGTTCAGGTAGATATCTTATATCTTATTCCGTAAAGACTGAAGCAAAGAATTCATTCAGTCTCTCCGCTATGGCCTTATCCTCCCTGAGTGCCCCTTTTGCTCCTTGATCATCCAACAGTCCCACGGATTCCCTCACAAGTTTTCTGCTTCTGATGTACCTATAAAAATGTTTTAATATACAGCGTTGTTTATGTATAGCAGTGCTATAGAAATTATAAGTAGTATTAGTGTTTTACTTTTCAACTTCAAAAAATTCTTTTAGGCACAATTACTTAATTTTTCATCTATTTCTTCCAAATTGTCCAAGGTATCATGAAAGATATTCCTCTCAGAGCATAATAAAAAGATATCGCCCACATAAAAATACAGTGAGATATCTAGATATTTAAATTTATCACCCAAAGCCCTCAAATACCCAATACATAATGATGAGGACAGCAGTAAACCCTACAAAATGATATCCAGGATCACTATTAGCACCCTTGAACATGTTGAGTCATATGAAGATGGAGGGCATAGGGAGACGTTAAATATGGACAAAAAAAAAACAACAACCAGGCACATAGGGATGGAGGGGAGGAGTTGGACACTGGGGAGGATCTGAAGGCAAGGGATATAGAGTAGAAGAGAGATGCTGTACATGAAAGGAAACACAGAAATGGAGGGGAAATGGACACAGAGATGGATAGGAGATGCTGGACAATGGCAGGGATAAGAAATGGTTTGCACAGTGGATTGAGAATCAGGGAAACTGAGGGGAAGATTCTCAAACCTCGCCAGTAAAATACAGCAAGTCGATGTAGTGGCAGTAGTGGGGGTGATTTTTATTTTTATGGGTGATTCTCAGCATAAGAGCATGCAAATTATATGCACACCATCTGTGCGTAGAATCGCCAGTAAAGAGCAGGAGGAACTGTGCCTAGTGATTGCTCAGAACAGCAATTGCTAAACACAGCTTCTCCCTCCTGTTAAAGCTGCTCTCCCTGCCCCAGTCAACTAAACTGCAGGTCTCCCCGAGACTTGCCTCAGCAGATTACCGGTAACTGTCAGGGAGAACAGCAGAAAGAAAAGTTCCCCCTTTTCCACAGCTGCCCGGACCCCCCAAGACAGGAGAGATGCCCATCTCCCACCATCAGCCACCCCATGAAAAACTGCAGACACCCATGGCAGGAGGGATGCCCACTACCTCTCGCAGTTGGCCACCCCCGACAACTGCAGACACCAGCAGCAGGAGGGATGCCCACTCCCTCCCGCCGCCAGGTTCCTTGCCCCTGATAACTCCCCCCCATACCCCTGAAAACCCCCCTGACAACCTCCCCATACCCCCAACACCCCCACCCCCATACCTTTAGGATGAAGGCTAGACAGAGGGATGCCTACTTCCTCTGGCTGGTAGGCCCACCTCTTCAACATGGTGGGCCTTCCCCTTTCCAGTATATCCTGGAATGTGCCGGGAAGGGGCCTAATGCTCTAATTGGCTCAGGCACTTAAGGTCCCTCCTATAGGCATCTGGGCCAATCAGGGACTTAGGCCCCTTCCCGGTGCCCGCTAACATAGGACAACGAGGTTAGAGAATCACCCAGCGATGATAGAAAAATCACTCGGAGTGTTTGTTTAAATATTAATGACCTTGTTGTAATATATTTGCATAGCAGAGTCAGAATCTTCCAGAAAGTTCAGAAAAGACCATGGTAAGCCATTTTGATAACTAGCTGATAAAATACTTCGACACTAAACTAGCTGGAACCGGTGTAGCGACCAATGTGAAAGGCACAATAGGTTTTGAGAATCTTCCTCTGGGTTTGATTCCTGCTCAGGTCTTTGTGACTTGGCAAATCAGTTAATTGTCCATTTCCCCAAGTACAAAAAGCTTAGATTTAAGCCCACTAAGGCATATTATAATATGCCTGTATATAATATGTAAACTGCTATGGTGGTACCACATAACGGCAGTATACCAAATGCATTACCATTATCCTTACCTTGCTCTGCTTATAAGCAAGTCAAGCACCAAAAGAAATACTTCACAAATGGTACCATCTGAGCTACAGGATTTTGGATCATCGGTGAAGACCTGGCACCATCTGGAAACTTTAACATTAAAGACAATTAGACCTAACAGTTAGGCAGTGGTCCCCATACCTCAGGAAGACGCAAAAACTGTATGGACTCATATCTATTCCAGAAGACTAAAGAGTGAAATATATTTTTCTCTTTGTATTTTCCCAAGTTGCATGTTTTTTTATTTATTTGAAGTGCTGTGAAATACAGAAATGGTACAGTTTAGGGGGTGCATGAAAGAGGAGTGGGACTTGGGCATGATTGTATGTGATGTTCTTAAGGTGGCCAAACAGTTTGAAAAGGTGACAGTGAAAGCTAAAAGGATGCTAGGGAGAGGTATGGCCAGTAGGAAAAGGAGGTATTGATGCCCTTTTATAAGACTCTGGTGAGACCTCATTTAGAATTTTGTGTACAATTCTGGAGGCCACACCTTCAAAAAGATATAAAAAGGATGGAGTTGGTCCAGAGGAAGGCTACTAAAATGGTTGGTGGTCTTCGTCATAAGGCTTATGGAGACAGACTTAAAGATCTCAATATGTATATTTTGGAGGAAAGGTGGGAGAGGGGCGATATGATAGAGATCTTTCAATACCCACATGGCATAAATGTGTCTGATGCAAGTCTCTTTCAGTTGAAAAGAAGCTCTGTAAGAGAGGGCATAGGATGAAGGTGAAAGAGAATAGACTAAGAAGTAATCTCAAAAAATACTTTTTCTTAGAAAGGATGATGAATGCTTGGAACAGCTTCCCCGGTGGAGGTGGTGCAGACAAAACATGTATCTGAATTCAAGAAAGCTTGGGAGAAGTACTTTGGATCTCTAAGGGAGAGGAAGAGATAGTAGATGGCATGGCTAGGCAAACTTGATTGGCCATATTTATCTTTCTTCATTTTTCTATGTTTCTATTTGATTCTTTCTATAAGCAATAAAAGTGGTATCTTCAGATACCAGGTTGGGAGTGTTTTCCTCACAGTTGTGTGTCTATGATCAGTTTTGTTTTGTATTTTTTTGTTGTAGCATGTAAAAAAAAACCAAACACCAAGTAGTAAACCTCTTGCCAGAGCTTGTACTTTCTGTTCTCTTAGTCAAAATGATGCTTGTGACCTATTTTCTTCAGGCACTGTGAAACCTGCCAGGTTCAGGCAAAATATAAACTCTGACCAAACAACCCTCCAGTGTTCTATATCTTTTCAACCATTCATGTAGGGTAGAATTCCTTATCTTGGGCTTAGGAGCGAACAGTCCACAGTCTCTCTTTCTCCACCCTGGAAGATGCATCCTTTTATCTCCAAATTCTAATCTAATCTAATCTGGAATTTCTGAGTCGCCCTAAATCCAAAACGAATTCAAGGTAACTTACATTTGAAAATTATTCAGCATCCATAATAAAAAAGACATTCAACAAGCATCTCTACCTGAAGTTCAACATCCATTACGAAATTTAACATCCTTCTCTTCAATCTGACAGTCAGTTAGCTCAGCATCCTCCAGATATAAAGGCATTCTGCTTAGGCAGAACTCTTGTTTCAGTTGCTGCAGTAAGTTATTTGTTATAAACTGTTGGAAATCAAGAATAGCAAGTCTTCCTTTTCGGTGCTGGGCTGGTTTAGCTAACTATTTAGTACGTAATGTATAGAAAGCACATTATTAGAACAGCATACTGCTTTTGTACCAAAGGCAATGACTGCTGTAACCACCAAAGCATGGATGTGCCCAGTCCCTGCTGGAATTAGGTCCATGGTTTTCCATGTGGTGCTTCTGGAGAACTGAAGGGTGGCCACCTGGATGGCGTGGAAATAATAACAATAATAACTTTATTCTTTTATACCGCCATAACCAAAAGTTCTAGGCGATTTACACTAAAAAGAGCTGGACAATCAGTGAAATACAATAATACAGTAAAAAATACAAATATTTGTAAAATAGAATTTCAATAATAAAACTCACTAAGTAATAAACCTTATCGAACAAAGTGGTCTTAATTAATTTCCAAAAACAGCAATAGGATAACATAGCTTGCTGAATACATTTACCTAACTAAGATTGTTGCCTACCAGCTTGAAATGCTAGGGTCTTATCTAAGACCATTAATTTTTGGATAAGCAAATAAGTAGAAGTTTCTAGTTTCTCTTGATGGTCTATGCAACACAAAATGAGGAAAAAGGTAAGCTGGAGACAATCCCGATATCAGTTTAAAGCAGACACAGGAAAATTTGAATAATACTCTTCCCTCCAAAGGCAGCCAATGAAGTAAACGATAATATGGACTAATATGGTCGTTCTTTTTTAAACCAAAAATCAATCGAACAGCTATATTCTGAAGGGAGGGGAGAAAGGGCAGGAAAGAGCATATGTGACTATGGGGTTGAAAAAAGAAATAAATTGGGGTCTTTGGTAGGGGCCGATATAGTATTAATCCAATCCTGCTAGAATTGCATATTTTGTGCGTCCTTAGAGTTAGTACATAGAGCCTTAAAGAACTCAGTTCTTAACCCCCAGCTTCAAACGTTTTGAAAAAGCAAATGGTTGCTTCCTTTTCAGCATTGATCACCATATACTTATAGCTCTGCTTCTCTATGTATGAACAACTTTCTTTGTCTGGAAGACTTGACTTACTGCTTTCAGTTCTCTCTCCTGGAATAAGCGTGGCAGTAGAAATCGCCTTAGGGGGACAGTCAGAATCAGAAGAAAAGGAAAAGCCAGCGATGCCACTGTGGACTTCACTACCCAGAGGATCATGATACAGGCCAACTGGATACAGGTGAACAGGTTCATTCTCCATGTCTTCACCTAAAGAAAAAAAAAAAACTTTTTTAATGTTTCTTTCCGTGATATTGTGGAAATACTAGAATAACAAAATGTCGCAGTTTGCAATAGAGCAGAGATTTGGGATTTAGTTCACACTATCTTCAGTAGTACCTCAATAAGAGTTACTTTCAGGTACTATCCAACTGCACTCCCAAGACTCTTGCCTGCATATCAAAATGATAACTTCTGTTTTCTAAACTTGATAGCAGATTATTTCTAACATTCTCTTGTGGGCCCAACCAAATAAATTTGGTCTCATCTGTATTGATCTTTAATTTATGTGCAGCTACTCAAGCTTCCACACGATCAAGAAATAACTTTAAGATACTTAAATCTTTGAAATCATCATTCACCAAGGGCACAAGTAAACTGATGTCATCCAACACTTATACTAATGATTGCATCATTGCATTAAATAACAGAGGTGATATAGGGCAGTGGTTCCCAACCCTGTCCTGGAGGACCACTAGGCCAGTCGGGTTTTCAGGGTAGCCCTAATGAATATGCATTGAGCAGATTTGCATGCCTGGCACCTTCATTATATGTTGATCTCTCTCATGCATATTCATTAGGGCTATCCTGAAAACCCGACTGGCCTGGTGGTCCTCCAAGACAGGGTTGGGAACCACTGACATAGGGGACTCCTGAGGGATGCCACAGTCCAAATTTCAATTTTCTGAAAACAAACCTTTCATTTTGACTTTGTAGGAACAGTGTGACAAAAAAGCACTAATCCAATTCAGGACTTGCAATTCCCCATTCTACTGATGGTCAATAAGGTCAAAAGGGCTTGACAAGTCAAAGTGAATTAAAACAGTACTCTGACCTTGACTAAGTATGGACTTTGCTCTAGCTACAAGAGAACAAAGTAGAGTTTCTGTGCTAAAACCAGACTGAATGCTAGATTGAGTCAGGTGAAACAAATCAAACTGTTCAATAAAATCAGTCATTTTAGTCGTAACCCATTCTTCCGCTATTTTTGTCATTAATGGGATAGATGTTACTGATCTATAATTCGCAAAGGTGTAAGTATAATACTTCTTCTGGAAGCATCAAATTTTCCCAATTGGAGCTCCTCAATTAAACCAGTCAGTTATCATATCCACAAAAAATGTAGGACAGTTGCGAATTAAATAACCAGGGTAAACTGGAACGCTCTTCTGGAGTCTGTCATAGGGGAGAACACCCTCCAGGGATTCAATACAAAATCAGACAAATTCCTGCTGAACCAGAACATACGCAGGTAGGGCTAGTCTCAGTTAGGGTGCTGGTCTTTGACCAAAGGGCTGCTGCGGGAGCAGACTGCTGGGCACGATGGACAATTCTTATGTTTTTGTTATCTAATGTACAAGATGACTTTGCAAATTCTAAAAATAATTCTCTGAGCTCCTGTTGAGTAGCTAGCTGAAACTTATCCCAAATCCTACACACTGGAATCATGTTGTCCAATAAATTAGTAAAAAAAGGTATTACTATGGAACAAGGTAATGATACTGTTCTCAATTTTCTTACCTTATCCTAAAGCTAATTCTTCAACCGAGGGAATAACTATTTCAGAATCCATAAGAATGTCATCAACCTTAGTAAGATGGTTAAATAACTTCTCATCTTATTATCTATATGGCCTGAACCCATGAGTGCTCTCCATTGCAATCTAATATCCGCATTTTTTATTTTTAACCACTCTCTCTCTCTCATTTTCTTAACTCCCATTTAAGTCATAACAGCTCTTCTGATTACCAATGATCAGCTTTTCTGCTGATTCTAGTTTTCTTCTTTATAGGGGCAATATCATCCAAGATAGAACCACTACAGTGATTCCAATTTCTAATAAACTCTGCATTAGTAACCTCATTATCTAAGCAGTCGGCTACTTTTTTTTTCCAAAACAGCAATTGATCAATTTTCCCCTAGACCACCTAGCTAATTTTTGTACTGATTTAATAATAAAGCCTTGTTCTTTCCAATTTATAATAAACTTCAATAAGTAGTGATTAGACCATAATACTCTCTCCCAGCTCTCAGATGATAAAGGGACATTGCCCGACATATGATTCGTATAGGAAATTAAATCAACTAGTGACCTCTACAATGTGTTCTAACACTACAGGGTGAGAAAGGCCAAATGAATTAAAAAAAACCAAAACAAAAATCTTCAGATTTTGAATCAGTATTGAAATTGAATGAGTCCAAAACAAGACTTCTTTGGCTCGGTCCAAAACTAGATCACCTACCCACCTCCATCCTACTACCCTCTGGCTCCTCTCTGCAGCTTGAGTTCTCGAGCAATGTCTTGGGCATCATCGTTGATTCCACATTGTCCTTCAATGACCACCTCCAATCCTTGGTAAAAAAATGCTTTTTCAGCCTTCACATGCTGAGGAAAGTTAGATCATGCTTCCATCAAAAACATTTTACCCTCCTTGTCCAATCCATCATCCTCTCCAGATTGGACTATTGCAACTCTATCTACTTAAGCCTAACTAAGAAAAACCTCCACAGACTCCAACGGATTCAGAATGCCGCGGCCAAGCTTATCTTCGCTAAAAGTAAATTTGACCATATCTCCCCGCTCCTGGTCAAGCTCCACTGGCTTCTGATAATCGCCAGGGTCCACTATAAATGCACCTGTTTAACTTTCAAAATCCTATATGGTATCCTCCCTCCCTTTATCCCTCTTTCTTGGAATTCCTCAAACCCTAATACCACCAGATCCTCCCACAAATTAAAACTATCCTTCCCCTCGCTAAAAGGCATTTCCCACACAGGAAAGCTAGGGACCTCCTTCCACTTCAAAATCACTGAGCTCTGGAACAACCTTACTTCCCCTCTTCGGAACTTGAGCTCTCTCCAAGTTTTCTGCAAACATCTGAAAACCTGGCTTTTCTCAAAAAATGTAAGTCTCCCTCCAACTTAGGAATCAAGGAAACTCTTATATCTTGGCATCCCAAGTCCTCTAAATTTTCTTCACACTTCTACCTCTAACCCTGTGTTGAAGTTCCTTCCTATTTCTCCTCCTATTTCGGAGGTGCCTGTCCTCTTCTTCAGCCCCCTGCATCGAGAGAGGAGCGTGGGAGCCCTGCTCCGCCCCCCTCCCGACACAGGAAAGCAGACCTTTTAAAAAGAAAACTCCATCGGAGGTGCCTGTCCTCTTTTTCAGCCCCCTGCATCGAGAGAGGAGCGTGGGAGCCTTGCTCCGCCCCCCTCCCGACACAGGAAAGCAGACCTTTATTGTTTGTTTAAAGACCACTTGTTATCCCTCACACAAGCTACATGCTCTCTAACTAACATAACAGCATACACAACCTACACAACTTCTATAACTAGCAACAGTAATTTACTCAATCCTCTTTAACTTAACTGGTTGCTCTCTGGCTCCTTCCTTTTCTGTCTCCTAGCTTTCTCTTTCTCTACTTGCGCCTCCAGCTGCCCCAATAATAACACTTCAGCTCCAAGCTCCTGATCTAATTTTATAAAAATTGACCCCCACCAAACTTTAACTCAATAATAGGACCAACCGAGTTTCCCCTGATAGTGAGTTTCCCCTGAATCCCTCCGACCTAACGCCCCAAACCCCCTTCTTGCCATGCCTCCAACTATCCAAGCCACCACCCTCCCCGCCCCTCCTCCCACCACTTTACAAACCACCCTCCCGCCCATTCCCACTCCCACCACTCCCACTACACTCCTTACAACACTATACTTCACCATCCCCATTATTACAGGCCAAGGCAGATACGGTTATATCTCCCCCCAACCTAAAAAAAGCCGTTCCAGAAACCCTGCCAACCTCATCCCCATTCTTCCCTCTCCACAAACCCCCTCTCACAACACACTCAAATTGGCACTCATCAATGCAAGATCAGTCAACAATAAATCCTTCCTCCTACATGACCTCATCTGCGACAAGACTTGGGACGCCCTCATGATCACCGAAACCTGGCTCCAAGACAACGAGGGGATAACGCTAGGCGAACTATGTCCTCCAGGCTACCAGGCTCTAACCTGCTCACGTACCTCTGGAAAAGGAGGTGGAGTGACTTCCATTATCAAAACCTCCGCCACACCAAAACTAATAAACTCCATCAATATTCCCTCCCTAGAAGCTATTGCGTTCACCTTAGGCCACAAACAAAAAACTGCCCTCATACTCCTCTACAGAACCCCCAACTCCCCAGCAGATACCCTAGAAACCCTCCTCGAATTCATCACTGAACTAACCATCTCACACAAACACATGACAATCCTAGGAGATTTCAATTTCCCAGACTACCCCAACACCTCAGGACAAATTGACAACTTCCTCTCCTCCCTCTCCGACCTACGATTCCACCAAACTATAACCACCCCCACGCACTCAGCAGGCAACATCTTAGACTTGCTTTTCACCCTCAAAGACCCAACGACAGAGCCCCAGCAAACTTACACTTCCACACCTGTCCCATGGTCAGACCACCACCTCATTGAATTCGAACTCCCACTCGATACTGCCCTAACCCCATGTAAAGATCCCACCCCCCCACCCTACGTCAACTCCCTAATTCGGTCAACCCTCAAGATATGGCCGCAGGTATTCGCACCCTAAACGAATCTTGTACCCAACATCCCCTATCAATTGACCTGGCAGCCGCCACATGGCACTCTAACATCCAATCCCTCTATAATAACCTGGTCCAGACAAAAACAACCCAAATAATCACCAACAAAGCACCTGCTCCATGGTACACTAATGACCTCCGATCCATAAAACGATCCCTGAGAAAAGCAGAAAGGATCTGGGCCAAACATCCGGACAATGAAACCAAAGCCCACTGGAAAAGCATATCCACCACATACAAAGCTGCCATTCTAGAAGCAAAAAAGACCTACTACTCTCGTCTCCTACAACAAGCCCCTTCTAGATCTAAACAACTGTTCACCCTCACCAACCATCTCTTCACCAACGCCCAAAGGAATAATCAAATCAACCAAACAGAACTCGATAGCGAAACTCTCTCGGACTTCTTCCAGTCCAAAGTACAAAACATCCGAGCTAACCTCGACCTCAACACCAAACCCACTCCTACTCAGCTCCAACCAATTCCATATACCCCCCCTTCCGCCACTCTCTCCCAATTTCATTTAGCTACTCATGCGGAGGTCCTCGAAACCCTGAGAGAACTCAAACCCTCCAACACCATCCTCGACCCCTGCCCGTCCAGCCTCCTGCTGTCTGCCGGAGACGCCATGGCAGAATCCATCCTCCCCATCATTAACACCTCTCTAACTACTGGAACTGTCCCCCTCAGCTGGAAATCAGCTATTATCAAGCCCACTCTCAAAAAACCCTCCCCTGATCCTAATGAACCTGGCAACTATCGCCCAGTCTCCAACCTCCCAATTGTCTCCAAACTCCTTGAACGAATTGTGCTCCACCGCCTACACCCTTTCATTAAAGAACAAGCTGCCCTATCCCCAGCCCAATCCGTAAAGGCCACAGCACAGAATCAGTACTCCTTGATATCATCGACGACAGCTGGTCAATACTCGACAAAGGCAATGACGCCCTACTAGTCCTACTTGACCTTAGCGCTGCCTTCGACACAGTTGATACCACCTACTCATATCTAGACTCCACGACCTCGGAATCAAAGACACAGCCCTCCAATGGATCACCTCCTTCCTTCACCAAAGGACCCAAACTGTCCTACTAGGGACACATAAATCTAACCCTAAGCCTATCAAATATGGTGTTCCTCAAGGCGCCCTTCTATCCCCCCTCCTATTCAACCTCTACATCAAACCCGTCATCGATATAGCGCAAAAATATAAAATCAAAATCCACTCTTATGCAGATGACATCCAGCTGCTCCTCCCCTTAGGCGAAAACCGGCCATCCCAAATTGCTAACCTCGAACTCTGCCTCACTGACATGAAAACTTGGATGTCAAACAACAAGCTTCAACTTAACGCCTCCAAAACCGAACTCCTATGGATCAGAAACAAAAACACCAAATACCTACGACCTACACTAACATGGGATTCCACTCTACTAACGGCAGCAGATCAAGTTCGCAGCCTGGGAGTAACCCTAGATGGACACCTATCCCTATCTAACCACATATCCCAAGTAGTCTCCACCTCCTTCTACTACCTTCGCCAACTGAAAAGGATCAAACCCTACATCTCCACACCAGACCTCGCCCAACTCCTATACGCATATGTCCTCTCCAGAATGGATTATATTGTAACTCCCTATTTAATGGACTAACCAAAAATAATATCAAACGCCTCCAACGGGTCCAAAATGCAGCCATCCGCCTCCTACACAACCTCAACTACCACGATTCCATCTCCCCGGCACTCCATGCTGAACACTGGCTCCCAATTAGCCAACGCTGTACTTTCAAAGCCCTGGCAATTGCCCACAAGAGAATCTATTCCACCACCCCCTCCTACATAAAATCCAAGCTTCCCATCTACAACCCCACTCGTACCCTCCGCTCTAAGTCAGAGATGCGCCTATGCACCCCCCCCCCCGGAAGATCCCTGCTCACAGAAACTGCCCACAAACGATCCTACAGCCACTTCATTCCACACCTCTGGAACCAACTCCCCCCCAACTTAGACAACAGAACTCATTATTAACATTCCGTAAATCGGTAAAGACCCTCCTCTTCAACTAAAGATCTCCTCTGTCTTCTCCCCCCCTTATGCCCCACCCCTCCACTCTCCTATCACCTTCCCGAACTCCAGTATAACCCTCTCTTACTCTCTCCACTAACAAATTGTACCTAAACGCATATAACTTTCCTTAAACTAAACTACTGTATTTCCCCCTTCTCTCTTTCTGCTATACTCTCCCTGTATTTAATTCTCTCCAAAATCTATAAATCCAATCACTAAACCTGTTGTACCACTTATATGTCTAGTTACTCCCCACTGTGTATGTTCATTTGTAGACCGTTCTGAGCTACTGGGAGGACGGGATAAAAATCCAAATAAATAAATACTGTAAACCGCGTCGAGCTCTACGAACGTGGAGATGATGCGGTATACAAACCTAAGGATTAAATTAGATTAGATTAGATTAGTATGATCATCTAAATGCAAATTCAAATCACCTAATAATAAAACATGGTTGGACCTAAGGGAATTATAAGCAATAGAATTGTTTACAATGGTCTTAATTTCATTCCACTTTCATGGAGGACAATATATCAACCTATTTTAATAAAGTATCCAAATGAGAATCATTGCGAATTTCAAATGCCAGCATTTCAGTATTAAAATAGTTTTAGGATCACTTAATACCAATTTTTAAAAAATACTTCTATAACATACTGCTACCCCTCCTCCTTAAAACCATTTGGGCCAAGCTCCCTAATTCTAGGGTCAGAGGGGAGCCCAACCAGGTCTCTCTAAAAAATCATGAAATCTGACTGTTGCTCCTCCAGAAGCTCCCTGATGATGTCAACTTTATTATTAAGGGATCTGCAATTAATATAAAAAAGCATGGAATTGGGGTAAAAGTACAAGTTCACGCTCATTAGGTGAAGGGGCTGGGGTGCCCTAGTTTATACTCATTTCAGGGATGGCTCTTGTTAGAAGTCCTTTCGGATACAGTTCTCACCCAGTGCAGGCTTCCATAAGATATTAACTAGGTAATAGCTCAACATATCAGCCTTCAATAACTTATCGTATGTGGCTTCTCAGATTTCCGCAGCTGCTGCTCATTCTGCTTCACTTACTTTCAGCACGTAGATATGGTCCGGATGGTGTTTGGAAGGCATGAAGATCAAAAGCATCCTTTCACAGATCTGGATTCCACTGAGTGATGTTATGCCCATGTACAGGAAAATGCCAAAGAGGACAGCGAGAGGAATCCGACGCAGCACACTCCCCATCACGATTGACAACCCTATCAATAAATACAATACACTAAAGGAATTAGTCATGTGATATAAGGAATAGTGCAGGAAAATAGGGTTCACATTCACCACTTCTGAAAACACAAGCCAAAGAGTTTTGCATCAAAAGCCCAGGAGCAAGGTCTTACCTACAAGAACGGAAGTGAAAACTCCAGTGAGTCTTTGTTCTTTCACTTCCTCAATCTTTGGCTTCTCTCCTGGGGCAATGGCCTTGTTCATGACGGTCAAAGCATTCACATGTGTGACCGAACGGACAGTGGTGGCTGTTAACCAAGGCAGCCCAAAGAGAGAACAGATTCCACCCAGAGCGCCGATCAGAAGAAGATCCAGATGAAAGCCAGAGCCTTTAACCAGCTTCCTCTCTTTCTTACTTACAATCAGCCTAAGCAGAGAGGAGACAAACACTCAAGATCAAAAGTATAGAGTGTGGAGAAACAAATTTTGCTTTCACATTTCTCTATGCTGAGAACTTTCCTGCCATGTGGCAGGGCCAAGTATGTTGTGGAAGCTTCTCCAAATGATTCAAATGTACCCAGAAAATAGTTTCCACAAATAAATATTTTAAATACATAATTTAATAGAGAGAATTAAAGATGGCATTTTTGATTAAACTTTTTAAAAACATATCAGCTTCAGTTCTATGAATGTTCCTTTAGAACAGAGGTGTCAAACTCAATCACATAAGGAACCGAAATCTAAAACATAGGCTAAGTTGTGAGCCAAATTTTTAATTAAGATACTTAGGGGTCCTTTTATTAAGGTATGCTAACTGAGCACCTTAATAAGAGGACCCCTTAGTCTTAGTAGAAGTCTAGGGTTACAACCTCTCCAACCCCATGCCGGCTCTGTGATGTAAACAAAATAACTAAAAAAGACTTTTCCTCTCTCTTTTAGGTCCTAGTTCACGCCTGCTGTCTAACACCAGCTCTGGCAGGATACACATTTCAAATCTGACATATTGTAATCACAAAACAGAAAATAAAATTATTTTTTCTACGTTTTGTTGTCTGGTCATTATTCAAATCATGATGTGGTCCCAGGCTCTGGTTTTCTTCTGATAACTCGCTTTGTTGGCTAATACATTAAAACCAATCTCAGACGGGAGCAAATACTGGCATTTAGAAAAGAAACACCAGAGAACAGAAAGAAAAATAATTTATGCTGTATCTGAACCCTACTGTCAGTGCTCAGGCAGAGTTCTATCTCTGTAAGATGAATCACTTATTCCCTAAAAATAACCTTCACCTTACCAGCCTTTAGGATTGCCACTTTCCCCTTCCTGCTTAAATTTTCTTACCATTACTATAAGCATAGGGAGACTCTGATGCATCGTCCTGAAGGATCTCCAGGATCTCTCCTTTCCCAACATCATTGTCTCCAACTAGCAAGAGCTTGAGCAGATAATCCTTTGCTCTTGACTGGGCTTCCCTGGGTGCTCATTCACCCTCTCATTAGCGAAGGGATGTAATCCACATACTAGACACAAAGCCAGACCAGAACCTTGACCCAAATCCCGGCTTCCAAAGATGCACACCATCTAAAGAGTTTAAGTTTATCATTAGCATCGGGTTGAACCACACAGGCCCCAGCCCGAACAAGTTTTCTGTCGCTTTCTGTTGTGTTGTCCTGAACAGCATAAAGCAAAGACCCATGGCACGCGGATACCTGCACTGACACTTTTTCCGCGAGACTACGACTGCGAGATCAACCCCAGAATACAAAGCGTTGTTACATTGTGCTCTTTTTCTAAATTATATGAGCAAGATGTTGGGGGGGGGGGGGGTCACCAAACTGCGGCGCTTGCACCTATCTGCAGGCCAGCTTAAGTGAAAATTTGGAATTGTTTGGCGGGCCAGATTTTATTACACCATGGGCCAGAATTTGACATGTCTGCTTTAGAAGGTGTAATGTAAATTTATTAAAAATGTACATTTAACACTATTAAAACCATCTAGATGTTCAAAATTTCAGACCAATATGGTTTCTTTTCTTATAACTCACCCTGCCAATGTTACTGCTATTTCTCAAGGTAATATCAGACAAATAAGACATTTTTCCAACTTAGATGCTGCACTTAAAGTTTTAAAAGGCTGGTTGAATTTTACTTTCTAGAGCAAAAAGTACTTTGGATTATTCAGGTTATTTGATTGTTAACTCATGTGATTTTTTTTAAGTGTCTTTATTCAGTTTTAAATGTATAGCCTCAATGGCCCAAGTGTAGTGAAAATCCACCAGTAGTAACAAATAACTCTTTCACATAACAGTACCAGATACTAAACAAACACTTTGCACCCACAGAGGCTCAGACAAAAACTATGAGGAGGGAAAAGCCTCAGAACCCAACCCAGACCACTCCACAGATGTTCAGGATAATAACCTCATTGGCGTAAAAAAAAAGCTCTTTGCGGTGTAATATTAATAAATGATAACGTTGAGACAGAAAACCCAACTTCTCTCTCCAAAGATTGTTTCACAATTCTGCTGCTGCCGATCGATCCTAAGACAAAACATTAATTTAAACTCCATGTAAACCTAATGTTTCATCCACATAATAATTCTGCCAGCTGACAGAAGACGCTTGTTGCAACTGGAGCAATTTTGAATACATGCTTTGAACAGTGAAGAGCCAGAGGTTGGAACAGAGTCCATTTTTAGAATTCAAACACAATAAATTCCTCCAGATTTTTCATGAATATCAGGATAAAAGTTTCGCGTTGTTGTCTTAGTGCTATGAGACTGCTAAATCCAAGCTGACCCTGTGATCAGCCATCTGTTTCAGCACTTAAAAGGTACGTTTCTCTTGTTTTCAATTGAAACATTAGGTTTACATGGAGTTTTGGTATTGAGCTAAGAGATGGTTGGTTTTGTTATGCTCAGCACAATATCTGCAGTTATGTACATTCATGAGGTGTAAGGTGTCTTTTGTCATGATTGAATTGTAATTATACTTCAAGGACTGAAGCTTATAGGTTTGTATATCATAATCCAATAGGCACTGAGAATCCAAAGATTTGATTTCTTGTTCCATCTTGTAAATAGTCTTCTTGCGATCCTTATGTTTGCTTATAGAGTATGTTATGATGTGTCTTCTAATGATGGCCTTAAAGGCACCCAACCAGATGTTAACATTATAATCTTCATAATTATTTAGAGTAAAATAGTCAATGATTTTTTTCTCCAATATATTTAATAAAGTTCTCATCCTGCAGAAGGAGGGAGTTAAATCTCCAAGATGGTTTCTGAGTTTTTGGTAGTATATTGTCAAATTTAATAGAAATGGTGGGGAGCGATCCAAGATGGCGACGGAGTAAGTCGCGACGGCGAGAGGCTCCTGCATATTTGGCAAAATATCTATTTGCTTGTCTTTTTCCTACCTTCGCTATGCCTAAGCGCAGGGGAAGACAGAGGGGCGTTCTTCCAGCTTCCTCTGCCTCTTCGCCGTCGCGGCAGATGGCAATTACTTCCTTTGCCTTCCCAGTTGGATTGGGGGTATCCGTAGACCGAGGGGGGCAGACCTCGGTCTTGGAGGGCGAGACGTCGCTCAGCCCGATGGGACCTGGAGTTCCTCCTCGCCCTGGGATGAAGTCGGGGACGCCGCTAGCAGCGCAGGAAGCTCCGGAACTGATGTCTCCGGCGGCACTGCAGATTTCCCCTCTGACCCCGGATGAGGTATACAACTTGCCAACTTACTTACAGCCGACAATAGAGAATGGAGGAACGGAAACCTGTAATGAAACAGGGAAGGAGAAGGAGAAGGTAGAACCCAGTGGAGTGATTCCTGGTACAACTGTGCTTCCTCCTTTGATAAATCCAGAAGTTATAGACATGGAGGCTATTTGGAGTGGCTTGGAATCATTGTATAAGGCAGTGTTTTTCAACCTTTTTTGGGCAAAGGCACACTTGTTTCATGAAAAAAATCACGAGGCACACCACCATTAGAAAATGTTAAAAAATTTAACTCTGTGCCTATATTGACTATATATAAAGTAATTCTCTTGAATAGGAATCAAATAAACACAAAGAAAGTATTTTATAATGCTGCCACCGCCAACATCACCGTTGGCGGCGGTGGCACTCAAGTGGCTAAAGAGCCGCAGTTTGCCGGCCTAGGGACAACACTGGAGGGTGGCCAGCTGTGCACCCCCTTGGGACGTAAACCCGGGGTGGGGCAGACCGCCCCCCCCCACCCTGGTATGCCACTATCTGTACCTCACTCCCTCCCTATGACCAAAAATTCTCCTTTCTTCTATTCCCCGTGTACACAACCATCTCTTTCCCTCCCTTCCTCTCTCCAAAGTCCATGCTTTCTGTGTCCAAACACTCATTCCCTCCCCCACCTCAGCATCTCTTTCCCTCCCTTCCTCTCTCCCAAGTCCATTTCTTCTGTGTCCAAAAACGCATTCCCTCCCCCACCTCAGCATCTCTTTCCCTCCCCCACCTCAGCATCTCTTTCCCTCCCTTCCTCTCTCCCAAGTCCATTTCTTCTGTGTCCAAAAACGCATTCCCTCCCCCACCTCAGCATCTCTTTCCCTCCCTTCCAAGTCCATTTCTTCTGTGTCCAAAAACGCATTCCCTCCCCCACCTCAGCATCTCTTTCCCTCCCTTCCTCTCTCCCAAGTCCATGCCTTCTGTGTCCAAAAACCCATTCCCTCCCCCACCTCAGCATCTCTTTCCCTCCCTTCCTCTCTCCCAAGTTCATGCCTTGTGTCCAAAACGCACTCCCTCCCCCCTTTTGTGTTCCGTGTTTGCCTCCCAGCCCATCTTTGCAACTTTCTCAGCAAAACGAAGCTCAAGCCGCGAGGCTTGTCTTCTGCTTCCTGTCTGCCCTGCCGCACACAAATAGCCGAACGGAAGTATTCTCCGACGTCAGCGCTGACGTCGGAGGGCAGGCTTTGCTTAAGCCCTCCCTCCGACGTCAGCGCTGACATCGGGGAACGCTTGCGATCGGCTATATGTTAGCTGCAGGGCAGGCAGGAACAGAAGACGAGCCTCGCGGCTTGAGATGTATTGAACTCTGCGGGTCCCCCGTCCAGCTCTCTCCTGTCCACGTGGGGCGGACCGCCCCTCTCCCTAGACTGGTGGTACTGCCCTGATGGCGGCCCTAACCGTACGGCACACCAGGCAACATCTCGCGGCACACTAGTGTGCCGCGGAACAGCGGTTGAAAAACACTGGTATAAGGTATGCTCTCAATTCGTCACTTCAGTCCAGAGCACTAATATTCAGTTTAAGACTTTTGAAGAGAAACTTCTAAAACAATCCGATAGAATAGACAGTTTGGAAAAATCCATGATAGAAGCAAAGGCTTCAATCAATTTACAACTGAAGGATAAAAATTTACTTGTTAGAAAATTGGAAAATTTGGAAAATGCTAATAGGAGTCTGAACCTCAGACTTTTAAATTTTCCCATTTCCAAATTCCAAACGGCAAGAGATCTATTTCATTCCTTCTTGAGATTAGTACTTAAATTTCCTGAAAATAATTTTCCACCGTTACATAAATTATACTATGTAAATATTCCTAAAGAGGATAAAGGTAAAGGAATTGTAGCAGGAGACTTAGATCTCACTGCTTTTCTGGAAACATCTCAACAAGAAGAAATTATGGAAAGAGCAACCTTATTGGTAACTTTCGTTTTTCTTCAGGATAAGGAAGCAGTTCTTCGTCTATTCTATAAGACTGATAATTCAGAATTTCATGGTTCAAAAGTCTTAATTTATCCTAATGTATTCAAATGGACTCAAGTTAGACGAAATAAATTTCTGACTTATCGCCAGTGAATTTTGAGTATGGGAGCAACTTTTCAGTTACGTTTCCCCTGTAAATGCTGCATTACCCATCAGAACACTAGATATATATTTTATGACCCTGATCAGTTGAACTTTTTTCTTGAGGGCAAAGCAGCTGGTAAAGCTCCAAATTCCCCCATGGAACTTCTTAACCAACCAAGATGAAAATTTAATTTAATCCAACTCTATGATCTCCTAATGTGAATGAACATTTCTTGAAAACCAACTTCCCTTGGAGGTGAAGAATTTTCTCTCCTCAGGCTGTGGACTGTGAGCTTAGTTAATTTTGTTGAATTGATAATTCATATGTTTTATTTCCTTTTTAATTGTTTATTACCAATACATTGTTGTTTAACAAATTGTAAAACCTATAAATAAATTTAAAAAAAAATGGTGGAGTGATCAGAGATAGTTCTGCTGAGAATATCAGTTGTAATGATAAATGGTATTAAGGAGGATGATATTAGAAAGTAATTGATTCTAGAGAAGTTTTTATGAGGGGGAGAAAAAATGTGTAATCATGCTCTTTAGGGTGAGTTAGTCCAGGGGTCAACCAAACCAAAATTGTTTTGTTTGGGATTTAGAGTTATATGGGCTGTTAGATTGTCTAGCAAGAATTTCATCTTGAATTTGGCTGAAGTCCCCTCCTACAATAATATTATGGTGGTCAGATTTAGCTAATTCAGATTCAATGTCATGAAAAAAGGCTATGTACTTTTAAATTTATATGCCCTTAATGTAGTCAGTATTGTGAGTGTTTATTTTTACCATGACCCATCTGCCATGGGAGTCGTTAGATTGTCTTTATTGTGGTATATTTTAATGATTTATGGATATGAATAGAGACACCATTATGTTTATTGGTGGCTCGAGAAAAACCGGCAATAGAGTTTTATTATTTAATCTACGATTATCATTATGGTTTAAGTGGGTTTCCTGAAGGAATACAATATCCGCATAGAGATTTCTTAAATAGCAGGTGTAGTTTAGACCTTTTGAGAGGGTGCTTTAAGCCCCTTTATATTAAGGGAAGCCAGTGACGTACCAAGGGGGGGCGGGGAGGGGGGGAGGTCAGCCCTGGATGCACGGCCCAAGGGGGTGCACAGTTGGCCACTCATCATGGAAAGGCTGCAATTGCCGTCATCAGAAACAAGCCAGCGCCGAGTTCTCCCTCCCAGCTTCTCTTCCCTGCGAGCTGACCAACTCTAGCCGTCCGAAGTCAATTCTGACATCGGAGAGGACATTCTGGGCCATCCAATCGCTGTCTGGCTGGCCTGGAACGTCCTCCGACGTTAGAATTGACGTCGGGCAGAGAGTTGGTCGGCCCGCGGGGAAGAGAAGCAGGGTGAACTCGGTGCTGGCCTGTTTCTGATGGCCAGTGGCAGCCTTTCCCCGGCGGCGGTGGCAGCATGTTTCCAAATGGCGGTGGAATGGGAGAGGGCAGGAAGAAAGAAAGAAAAGGGGGGGGAGACAAGGAGCCAGAAAGAAAGAAAAGAGGGGGGTGACAAGGAGCCAGAAAGAAAGAAAGGGGGCAGGGTGAAAGAAAAAAATGGGGCATGGGGAGAAAGAGAGCAAGACATACATAGAGAAAGAAAGGGGGCATGGAGAGAGAAAGAAAGAAGGGGACAGGGTGAAAGAAAGAAAGAAATGGGGCACGGAGCGAGAGAGAGAAAGATAGACATACAGAAAGAAAGGGGGTATGGAGAGAGAAAGAAAGAAGGGGCAGGATGAAACAAAGAAAAAGTTGGAGGAGGGAATGAGGTCTGGAGGAGAGGAAGCATACAGGAAGCTGAAAGAAGGGAAGAAATATTGGATGCACAGTCAGAAGAATAAAGTGCAACCAGAGGCTGATGAAATTACCAAACAAAGGTAGGAAAAATGATTTTATTTTCAATTTAGTGATCAAAATGTGTCCGTTTTGAGAATTTATATATGCTGTCTATATTTTGCACTATGGCCCCCTTTTACTAAACCGAAATAGCAGTTTTTAGCGCAGGAAGCCTATGAGCATCGAGAGCAGTGTGGGGCATTCAGCGCAGCTCCCTGTGCTAAAAAACGCTATCGCAGTTTAGTAAAAAGGGAGGGGGTATATTTGTCTATTTTTGTATAGTTGTTACTGAGATGACATTGCATAAAGTCATCTGCCTTGACCTCTTTGAAAATCCACGGAATATAAATGATAATTAACATTTTCTCTGTTTACAGTGCGCTTTGTGGTTTTAAACTTTTATTGTTGGTAGATCATTTTGACTTGGCCATGAAGGTAAGGGGGAGGGGGGGGAGCTGCTGAAAGACATCTAGTAATCCTTGCAGGCTTGATTGTGCAGGGAATTATTTAGACTTTAATTTCTATGAATGAATAGAATGAAAATGATATAAAATTACTTGCTTATTTTTATGTGTGTGCGCTGAAGGAAAGTGGAGAGAGAGTGGGTTGAGGACACTGAAGGGAAATGGGGAAGAGAGAGTGGGGAGAAGACGCTGATTTATAAATTGACAATTGTACAGAATATTGTTTCTTTTTATACTTTAATATAATAAGTTCAATATAAAACAATTCGAGACTTGTGTGGATGGAATCAGGTGGTTTGCGGGGATGGGGACCAAGCTTAAGGGGATTAGTCCAATAAAATGGTATTTTCTTATTTCTCATTATTTGTTTTATTTTTATTTGTTAATTTGTAAAGTGGTGATTGTTATGTATCAGTTTTTTCAAATTTACATCTACTGTCTTTATATTTTGCACAGTATTAGAGGACATGTACAGTGTTACCTTGGTTTAAGAGCATAGTTCGTTCCAGAAGCATGCTCTTAAACCAAAACACTTGTATATCAAAGCAACTTTCCCCATAGAAGATAATGGAAACTTGAACAATTCGTTCCACGTTCCACCAACCCCCCCCTCCCTCCCGAGGCTACTAGCGCTGCTCCATCACCCCCTCCCCCGGCTCTAACCGGCATCGCATCCCCTCGAACCGGCATCGCAACCCCCCACGCGAGAACCGCAAAGCACCCCCGTGCTGAAAGCGGCATCTGCTCGCCCTTCCTCTCAAGCATGGTCCTTACCCCTTCTGCTCGTTGTAAGGGTGAATGCGAACTCCCGCCTCTTGCCTGGGCTGGGCCTTGAGCATCTGCGCATGCTCAAGGCCTTCTGGCTCTCGTTCTCTTGGAGATCTCGTTCTCTCCAAGAGTACGAGAACCAGAAGGCCTTGAGCATGCGCAGATGCTCAATGCCCAGCCCAGGCAAGAGGCGGGAGCTCGCATTCACCCTTACAACGAGCAGAAGGGGTAAGGACCGTGCTTGGGAGGAAGGGCGGGCGGATGCCGCTTTCAGCATGGGGGTGCTTTGCGGTTCTCGTGGGGGGGCGTTCGCGGGGGGCTGGTGGTTGTGATGCCGGTTCGGGGGGGTGCGATGCCGGTTAGAGCTGGGGGGAGGTTCTCGTACACCAGAACATGCTCGGTTTGCGAGGCAAAAGTTTGCTGAATGTTTTGCTCGTCTTGCAAAACACTCACAAACCAGGTTACTCGCAAACCGAGGTTCCACTGTATTACTGTTTTTGTAGTGTTGTAGTGTTCCATTGTATGCAGAGTCTGGTTTCTTGGCAGTTCAGTTTAACTTTTGTCTACATATTTCTATTTTTAGTTTGTGATTATTCCATATTGGGCGAGAGTGTATCTGTCTGTGTGTATGAAAGGGACATGGCTTTCTGATAGCATCGACTGTACAGGATCAATTGACTGTGCAGGATCTGGTTTGTTTAGTTTTACAATGTATGTGTTGGTGTTCTAGTGCTCACTGTAGTGTTTAAGATGCTGCCTTTTCCTAGGTACACTCTTGTTGTGCGATATGTAGATTGTTACAAAAAATCATATTTTTCATATAGATGGGGGGGGGGTCAAAAAATGATGGGCCCCGGGTGTCACATATGCTAGGTACACCACTGAGGGAAGCTATACGAATGTGCAAATATAGTTAAAGATATGAGGGCTCAGATAATGGAACTTATAAGTTTAACTTGCGGATCCAAGATGGCCGCAGTGCAGATGCTCTGAGAGCGACGCTTCTGGCCGCTCCATTCCTTTTTCCCCTTTTCTTGGGAATTGGCTTGCTTTCTTACCTAGGATGCCGAAGAGAAGGGGCAGGAATGCTGCTGGCGCCTCGCGGCGCTCCGAGGTGCCCTCCTTCGGCAGGATTGAAGAGATGTTGCGGTGGTTGCAGGAGGCAGCCCTGCCTGAGTCGGAAGCAAGCTCGTTGACATCACCGGATGGGGGCGAGACCGGCGATATGTCTCCAGGGCTCGAGACCACCTTATGCCCCGACCCGAGAGCTCCACCTCCGTGTCCCCGGTTGGCCAATTCCCCAGGGGTGGAGGAAACCCCGGAGATGGGGGAAGTACTCCCCCATAAGGCAGCAGGAGAGACTGAGGCAGTACTCTCTGTTCAGGGAGTAGCTGCAGAAGAAGCTGGGGGAAGTCATGCAACTGGAGGTGAAAGATTCCAGCCAGGACCTAACCAGGGGAACTTTTCTTCTTTTGACGGTGAGCACTTTAGCATTCAGCAAAGTTTTCCTACTATTGAAAAACCAGCACAAGTGACTTTAGATTCACTGTGGGATTTGATTGTAAATTTCACCAAGACTATTAGTCCCAATTTCCAACATGTTGAAAGGAAATTAATTCAACATTCTAGAGAGCTTAAAGATTTGTCAACGGAAGTGACTATTTCAAAGACCACTACTCAAAAGCTTGATCAAGAAATATCTATGATTAAACAAGTTCAGCAGTCCCTAATTAAAGACAACATCAATTTACGGAAGAAAATTGAGACACTTGAAAATAATTCTAGGAATAATAATTTAAGATTAATTAATTTCCCTAGATTGACTTCAGTTACTCCTAGGGAAATGCTTAGGAGATATCTGATAGAAATTTTGCAAGTTTCAGAAGAAACTTTACCACCATTTGTTCAAGTATAGTACTTGCCAAATAAAGAAGGGGCTCAAACACAAGTTAATGTATTGAATCAAGCACCATTGAATGATACTGAATTGTTAGAAACTTCAGAAATAGAAACAGTAGTACTCTCAACAATGATCTTGACCGTAGCTCTCACTTTGGATAAAACATGGTTGTTGAGACTTTTCTTTAAAAACAGACAGAAAGAGTTTCTCGGTTGCAAAATACAAATGTTTCCTGACCTTTCCAGAGAAACTCAAAGACGACGAAGAGAATTTTTATTGTTGAAACCTGGAGTCACTTCACTGGTAGCAACGTTTTACTTGCGACATCCTTGCAAGTGTATAATCTGCTACCGTTCATTCAAATATGTTTTCTTTGAACCACAACAGCTAACAGCTTTTCTGGCTATGTCCAGACTGGATAAAGAGAAACCATCAGCTCCATAATTAATATATCTGCCCTATCTCAGTTTGTCTGTAATTTATCTTCTAATAATATTTCTTTAGCTCGCTTTAAGAAATCTTGGATCCACATTTTGAGGACTTGAGTTAAGTTGGTTGGAAGACTTTTCCTGTTTTAATTTTATTTGGATAGTTTATGATTTATATTGTTATAGGTCATATCTCTACTAACTTACTTTCTGTACAAATGATTACTTGTTATGTCATTTGAAAATTAATAAATAATTATAAATAATAAGTTTAACTAGCCTCTACTTGTTGATATCTATGTTCACCTCTTTTGACATAACATTTCTCTCTTTATGATGTTACTCTTAATGTTACCTTTGCTTCGTTATGTCTTCATTGATAATCTGCCGCTAGCACGCTTTACTTTTGTACCTGGATATGAGCTCACACCGTGTGTTTGTACCTCCAGTACCCGCTATTCAGAGTTACATGATAATCCAGCCTTATCCCTGGATGTAAAATATTGTAGTTCTATCCTCTCTCCTTCTGATTCTGTATGTCTGTCCTCAAAATATGTCCTTGTACGTATAATTGAGTTTCTGTTACCTCTGATTTTAATATATGTAATTTGCTTTAAAATAATATTATAAGCGTTTGCATCAAATTTTAATAAACTTGAAAGTTGATCTCTACGATGTCTTCTCATATGCTCTTTTATACCTTATGTGGTTCCTCTCATAGGTTGCATTTTATCTCCCCAAAGGCAATGCTTTATACTCTATCACAAAATACATTAAATCAGTTGTAAATGCTCCCTAAATGTGTAGAGTTTAAAGGCTGAAAAAACAGAAGTAATTCCAAACATGAAACCACCCTGCAAACCCCGGAACAGAGCAATCGCTGCCGCCCCCCCTCCCCCTCTTCTGGCATTACCTCTCCAGAACAGATCAGTGAAAATAGTAAAAATTGAATAAGATCAACAGTTCAGTGGTAGAAGGGAAGTACTGTGAGTTCAATTATATAAGATCGATAGCTGATACAGGAAGGGAAGGTCACACAGGTCCTGCTAAGTCCAGAGTAGGGAGACACCGTGCTTCTATGCATCGCTTGTTCAGCTATCCTTGCAATAAATGGTGCAGGGAAAATTGAGTGCTAATAGCAGTCAGCAAAGGAGAAAAAAAGCAAATGGTGATCTCCACGGAAAGCACCACATACCATCCCAACCTTCAGCGAGTAATAAAAGGAGCAGTTCAGTTAAAAGGCACACAAATATAACAAGTACTGGGAAAACCAGATAAAAAGAAGAAAAAAAAAATTGTTCTTCAAAGAGTCAGTATTTCGGAGGGGTGACGGCACTCCAGATACGAGTTCAGAAGGGAGAGATGAGTTTGGAGCTGCTCCAGGGTGAGTATGCAGAAGTCGCAGGATCGTACAAGACGTTTGCTTGGAAATAGTTATTATGATGAACATAAGGAGAAGGAATCCAGGTAGAGTTGTAGGGCTGTGGGATCATCGAAGTTGCAGGTGGTGTTATGAAGAGTGACCCGCATACGATCTGGATATAGAAGACCATACTGTGCTCCAAGTTATTTCGGACAATCTCTGAAGGATAGGAAAGCCTTGTGATTTTGTTTAAGTCGGGGGAAAACATTTGGTTTTTCTCTTCATACATAATTGGTGATTTAAGCTTTGCCTTTTGAAGAATTTGCAGAGTGTGTGGATATCGGAGGACCTTTAAAACAAAAGGTCTAGGATATTTTTGTTGAACAGTCTTTGCAGAAGGAGTGCAATGTGCTTGTTCAATTTCTAGAGGTTTATCCAGATGCAGATCTTAGGAAGCAGGTTTTCTAAGAAGGATACAGGATCAGAACCTTCTGCAGCTTCCATTATCCCCCAAATCTTTATGTTATTTCTCCAACATTCAAATCAGCTATTATTTATTAAGAACATAAGAACATAAGAAATGCCTCCGCTGGGTCAGACCTGAGGTCCATCATGCCCAGCAGTCCACTCACACGGCAGCCCAACAGGTCCAGGACCTGTGCAGTAATCCTCTATCTATACCCCTCTATCCCCTTTTCCAGCAGGAAATTGTCCAATCCTTTCTTAAACCCCAGTACCGTATTCTGCCCTATAACGTCCTCTGGAAGCGCATTCCAGGTGTCCACCACATGCTGGGTAAAGAAGAACTTCCTAGCATTCGTTTTGAATCTGTCCCCTTTCAACTTTTCCGAATGCCCTCTTGTTTTTTTATTTTCTGAAAGTTTGAAGAATCTGTCCCTCTCTACTCTATCTATGCCCTTCATGATCTTGTAAGTCTCTATCATATCCCCTCTAAGTCTCCTCTTCTCCAGGGAAAAGAGACCCAGTTTCTCCAATCTCTTAGCGTATGAAAGGTTTTCCATCCCGTTAATCAGACGTGTCGCTCTCCTCTGAACTCTCTCGAGTAACGCCATATCCTTCTTAAGGTACGGTGACCAATATTGGACGCAGTACTCTAGATGCGGACGCACCATTGCCCGGTACAGCGGCAGGATAACTTCTTTCGTTCTGGTTGTGATACCCTTCTTGATTATACCTAGCATTCTATTCGCTCTCTTAGCGGCCGCTGCGCACTGTGCTGTCGGCTTCAATGTCATGTCCACCATTACCCCCAAGTCCCTTTCCTGGGTACTCTCATTCAATAACATCCTTTTTTCTTTTAATTAATTTAATAGCATAAACACCATAAACCACCCTATATCTCAAATCAATTATAAATAGTACATAATTTTTCACAGGTTATAAATATTTTTATATATAGGTATTGCACAATTGGTGAACCTTTCTCCCATCAACCAACTCATACACACACATACATACTGATAACAGCATACTAAGTACTTATAAAGATGGCTGCACTCAATGTTATCGCAATTAGCCCATGAATATGGAGAGACACAAAAATCACTCGCAGCTCACCATCTCCTCTCATTGGGAATGGCAAAGGAAGCAGGGCAGAAGGGTGCCAGTGGGTGAGTCATACAAAGTGCAACTTGTAGGAATCTTGAGAGAGCTCTGTTTTCATCCTCCACCACATACTGTGAACTACGGCCTCCCTGCTGCTCAGCTCTTTAGGATCTTCCTTCAACCTCCAGTTGTTTTCCATGTTCTGGCCACAGATTGCTCTTACATCACATTTTACTCCTGACACAACTGTACACTGCCGCAGGACCTAGACTTCCAATACAGCTTCAGCACTACCAGCCTCACCTAGGCTTCAACACCATGGCTGAGCTAACTCTCATTCCATCTCCTGCATATTCCCCCACTGCTGTGGAACTCTCCCAGTAACTCTTTTTCTGCTTATTTACCTTGCTTTCAGTTTACTTCTGCTGCCCCAGAAAGAAGTGCAAATGTTGCATGTGGTCATGGAGAGATTACATTATATTATATTAGAGATTTCTATTCCGCCATTACCTTGCGGTTCAAGGCAGATTACAAAAGAGATAATGGCTGTATAGACAATCCTTGAATCCTTAAGCAGTAGGAAAGCGAGAGGCTGAATTTTAATTAAGTATGGGAGCATAAGAATCACAAAAGACAATGAAAATACTGGAAGCCAACATGGGAAGGCCAACACTTGTAGCTGAAACTGGGCCGTGCTTGGGTTAGATATGAAACGCAGTGGTAGGGACAGTAATCAAGGTATCTTTGAAGGAAATATAAGAAAGAAAAGCCCCCTTACGACATTAACAATAAAAAAAAATAAAAAAAAATGGGGAGACCCTGATTTTGCTTCACAGAGCAGTGGTTGAGCCCACAAATTAATCTGCCCTTTTTCATTGCTGTACATTTTCTAATTGAGATATAGCCCTGCTCAGAGAAGAAAACCTAAACTGTCCTGTACTAAAGAGGTGATCTCATGGCTTCCTTAAAGGGCCCTATGTTAAAAGTCATAAATTTGCAAGATATGTGAATGGCAAGCTATTTTCATAGTCTTTTGCCCAGGCAGTATGAAAACTGCTCTCCTGAAATGTGAACTCAAAGCACGTGTATCTGATCACATGCTAAAGTCATAGGGGAAAAGTTCTTGTGTTATTTTGTCCCCACTCAGCATCCACATACTGTAAATATCAAGAGAACTGGTATAATATCCTCAAGCTAAAATAGCTCCAATTCAGATGAATTAAAAATGCCCCTAGAATACATTCACTTACGTGGTGATCTGTGTCTCCATGAAGATCAGAATGCAGACCAGAAGGGCTGGGATAGCGGAAGCAAACATCATCCATATAGGGAAAGTCTTCCTGGTGCCCAGAGGATGGATAAACCAGCCACGCTTCTGTGGGGCAGTGACAGAGAGTCCCGATGGCACATTCAATTTCTGTACACAAGAAACAGTAGGTTAAGAGATGCACCGTATTCATCTATATCCAGCAAAAAGAAGCCAGGGTTCAAATCCCACTTCAGCTCTTTGTGAGCTTGGGCAAGTCTTGTAACCCAAATTTAGATTGCGAGCCCTCCAAGGACAGGAAATAGCTACTATACCTGAATGTAACTCACCCTGAGCTACTGTTGAAAAAGCAAGAGGTACATCCAAAATGGGATCCTTCCCATTAGAAGTGTGTAATTTAATCAGTCCTGAGAAAGAACATAGACTGGTTGGTGAATAGTGGATTGCTATTCAGTATAAAGAAAACTATTTGCCTCTGATTTGGGAAGCTGAAGAAAGAGGAGTTGACAGTTAGGGCGAACAGAATGCTAGGAATGATTAAGAAGGCGATCACAAACAGGTCGGAGAAGGTTATCATGCCGCTGTACTAGGCCATGATATGCCCCCACCTGGAATACTGCGTCCAGCACTGGTTGCCGTACATGAAGAAGGACATAGTACTACTCGAAAGGGTCCAGAAAAGAGCAACTAAGATGGTTAAGGAGTTGGAGGAGCTGCCGTACAGTGACAGATTAGAGAAACTGGGCCTCTTCTTCCTCGAACAGAGGAGATTGAGAGGGGACATGATCAAAACATTCAAAATACTGAAGGGGATAGACTTAGTAGATAAGGACAGGTTGTTCACCCTCTCCAAGGTAGGGAGAACGAGAGGGCACTCTCTAAAGTTGAAAGGGGATAGATTCTGCACGAATGTAAGGAAGTTCTTCTTCACCCAGAGAGTGGTGGAAAATTGGAACACTCTCCCAGAGGCTATCATAGGGGAAAACACCCTCCAGGGATTCAAGACAAAGTTAGACAAGTTCCTACTGGACAAGGACGTACACTGGTAAGGCTAGTCTCAGTTAGGGCACTGGTCTTTGACCAAAAGGGCTGCCGCGTGAGCGGACTGCTGGGTGCAATGGACCACTGGTCTGACCCAGCAGCGGCATCTCTTATCTTATGTTCTTAACCTATACTCAATGGAGTGGACAATCTCTGGGAGCAGACAATAAATGAGGAAGGGAATATGTGAAGCTTCATCTGATTTGAGGACTCCAGCCCTACCTGTGAGAGAGCTCTGAGGGTCCTACTTTGGTCATAGAGCACAGTAAATGCATTACATGTGGGGCTCGTTGTTGGTTTGTTAGAAAGAGGCGAGTGGTTCATGATACAGCAGCTAGGCCACTGATAGCTTTTTGTTGTGTTGCCACATAAGATTATTCACGAGCCATTGATTAGTATAAATTCTACTTTGTATACAATTCAACCAACAATTAAAATATTGGGAGTTATTTTGGACCAGCATCTGACTATGAAAAAACAAATAGATGCCATGGTACGTAAGGGTTATTACATGCTATGGAAACTGCGTACCATTAAACCTTTTTTTTAGGTTTCTGCTTTTACACTTCTGGTACAATCTTTATTATTGAGTCTTTTGGATTATTGTAATATTGTGCATTTAACAATTCCCAAGAAAGGCATGGTTCGACTCATACTGATTCAGAATACAGCAATTAGAATGATCTACGGTCTTAAAAAATATGATCATGTGACTCCATTCTATTGTGGCTGCCAATGGAGGCTCGTGTTTTCTTTAAGTTGGGTTGCTTTTGCTATAAGGTCATGTATGGTACCGCTCCGTTTTATATGGTTAATAGATTCTCTCTAGCATTGTATAAAAATAGTAGAAAGTCTCATACCCTATTCACCTTTCTGTCAGTAAAGGGCTATAAAAGTAAGAAATTTCTGGACCATACTTTAGTATTCCAATCAGCCTCACAGGACAGAGAATTTCAATTGTTATTGCTTGGAGCCTGTTCTTATAAACATTTCAGAACTCAACTGAAAACTTATCTCTTTTCAAAATCCTTGGTCAAATAATTTCTTTCTGTCATTCTTAAATTGTTTTTAGTTTATAATCTTTTGTAAACTGCGTAGAACTCATGGTTATGCGATTAAGAAGTATGATGCTATGTTATGTTATGTAAGCCTTCACTTAAAAATTGCACCAGCTCCCAGTGATGTTTATTTATCATTTGAAAGTCTTTAGACTCAAAACGTAGTTCTTTGAGAGGATGGTTATGATATATACTAGGAAGAAATGTATGCTTCTCACGAGACAATTTATTCATTTGTTTATCTGTCAGGGTTGTCAAATAAAGTGACAGCATTCACAAAATACAATGCAATTCCTTCTTTAAGTATAGATGGGAACCAATGACCTCAAACCAGATAATTTCCTTATATATGGAATTCAATAGATAAAGAGGTGCAATGGACATTTGCGTGTTTCTAAAGGGACTGAAGACTTATTTGTTTAGGCTGGCATTGAGATGTCATGTACAACTTGCCTTATATATGGGGTTTGCCTACTGACGCAAGACCTGCTATTATTGGAACATTGGTCCTCGACCTGGCAGCTTAGCTTCAACGCTAACAAATGCAAGGTCATGCACCTTGGCAACAATAATCCATGCAGAACGTACACATTGAATGGTGAAACCTTAGCAAGGACTGCAGCAGAACGGGATTTGGGGGTGATCATCAGTGAAGACATGAAAATGGCCAATCAAGTGGAGAAGGCTTCATCCAGGGCTAGGCAAATGCTGGGTTGTATCCGGAGAAGCTTTGTTAGTCGGAAGCCCGACGTCCTAATGCCTTTGTACAGAACCATGGTGAGGCCTCATCTGGAGTACTGCGTACAATTCTGGAGGCCACATTACCGTAAGGATGTGCTGAGAGTCGAGTCAGTACAGCGAATGGCCACCAGGATGGTCTCGGGGCTCAAAGATCTATCATACGAAGAAAGGCTGAACGAATTGCGGCTTTACTCTCTCGAAGAACGTAGGGAGAGAAGAGACATGATTGAGACGTTTAAGTATGTCACTGGTCGTATTGAGGTAGAAGATGATATTTTCCTTCTTAGAGGACCCTCGGCCACAAGAGGACATCCGCTGAAAATAAAGGGTGGGAAGTTTCATGGCGACACCAGGAAATACTTCTTCACCGAAAGAGTGGTTGACAGCTGGAATAAGCTCCCAGTACAGGTGATTGAGCCAGCAGTGTGCCAGATTTTAAGAACAGATGGGATGCTCATGTTGGATCTCTACGAGGGAAAAGGTCAACAGAGAGCGATTAACTAGGGGGGTGGGTCAATGGAGTGGGCAGACTCGATGGGCCTCGGCCCTTTTCTGCCGTCACTTTCTATGTTTCTATGTTTTTCTGTGTCCTGATATTACAGATGTGACTTTGATTAAATCTTTTGTCACAAACAATGCTTCTGAATGTTCTTTAACAAATAGCAATATAGGAGATAACAGCAGATAAAGACCCATCCAGTGGGATCTCTTCGAGAGAGAGAGGAAGAGAGAATGGTTACTGTGGATGGGCAGACTGGCCTTTATCTGCCATCATGTTTCTATGTTTCTAAGGTAACTTCATAAAGTTGGTTGTGATACTACATAAGCATACTTCTTTGTCCATGCTATTTTTGGGGCCCCACTGCTGGAGTTGCTGTCAAAGCTAACTCCAGTCCATCCTGATCTATTTTGCCATATATGGGTCACAGACCATAGAAGTCTGCCCAGCACTGGATTTGCTTTTCAACTATCAGTGTTCCCGTCTAATCACCACTAAGTTTGTTTGCTTCCAGGCCTTCCATATAGGATCTCTTCATGTTTATCTCACACATTTTTGAATTCAGTTATCATTTCATCACCACCACCTCCCATGGGAAGGCATCTGTGGAAAAGTACTTCCTCACATTATTTCTGGGTCAACCCCTCTACAATTTAAAATCATGCAATCTAGTTCTATCACCTTCTCTCCTCTGGAAAAGATTTGTATAGTAATACCTCTTAAGTATTTGAATGTCTCTCACATCAAGCAGCATTATGGGGTAAAGATCTAGAACAATTGCTTTCGCCCGCTACTTATGAGGAATTCAGGAAACGTCTAAAAACATACCTGTTCCTAAAGTATCTAGACAACTGACCAATTCATCTCTTTCTCCTCAATTATGGTTTTCTTGTCCTATTAATCACTCTCTTCCACCTCTCTTATGTTCAATCAATTTGCTCCTTCGTTTAATCTTTTGTAAACCGCATAGAACGTCACGGTATTGCGGTATATAAACTGTTATTATTTATTTATTTATTATTTATATCACCCTCATATATCTTGTGGCACAAACCCAATACCATTTTTGTTGCCCTTCTCTGAACTGCCTCGAGTCTTTTTACATTCTTAGCAAGATATGGCCTCCAAAACTGAACACAATACTCCAAGTAGGGCCTCAATATGACATGATCAGGGGCATCAACCCCTCCTTTCTTTTGCAGCTCAGCATTCTTCTTGCCGCAGCCACCTCCATGTCGCATTATTTCATTACCTTGAGATCCTGAGACACCCATCAACCCACAGTCCTTCTCCTGAGCAGTGCTTATTAATCTCTCACCTCCTATCTTGTATTTTTCCTTTAGATTTTTGCATAACTGCACTTCTTTGTATTACATTTTAACTGCCAGATCTTTGACCGCTCTTCTAATTATTGGAGATCTCTTCTCATGTTTTCTACTCCCTCCAAGAAATCTACTCTATTGGGTACCTTTGATCATTGGCAAAAGGGCAAACTTTTCTTTCTAATCCTTCAGCAATGTCTCTCATAATTATATTAAATGGAATCAGCCCTAGTGCCGACCCCTGAGACACTGTACCTTGAGCTCTGGGTGACTATGCAACTCATAAATCTTTCAAATATATAATTACAGTAATCTAGGCAAGGTTGTATTAGGATCTGACCCACAATATGGAGCTCTTCGGACAACGTACCACCCTCATCTTATGAAAGGCTATTATCATCACTCTTGTAAGGTGTGAGTGCAGTGAAAGTAATGAGCATCTAGGGGCCTGAAAACATGATCAAAGACACAAAAGGGTGCATCTTCTTGTTGAGGTTTTGGAAAATATTCAAAGCATTTTTGTTCCCATGGTGACTGGATGGGAGAATGAGAAAGGATGAAAACTATTATCTGTTCTTGTTTGATATATATATATATACTAGTCTTTAAGCCCGTTACATTAACGGGTGCTAGAATAGATGTGTCTTTCTCTCTCTCTCTCTCTCTCCTTGGCTGCTTTCTGTCTGTCTTTCTTTCTTTCTGTCTCTTTTTCCTCCGCTGTCCACCACCACCCCTTGCCAGCTCCCCCTGTCCAGCAGTAGCCCTTCTCCCTTCCTTTTATGTCCCCCGTGTCCAGCAGCACCTCTTCTGTGCTTCCCTTGTCTCTCTTCCCTGCTCCCCAGTCCATCAGCACCTCTTCCGTGCTCCCCCTGTCCCTCTTCCCTTCCCCCCGGTCCATCAGCACCTCTTCCGTGCTCCCCCCTGTCCCTCTTCCCTGCTCCCCGGTCCATCAGCGCCCCTTACCTGCTCCCCCTGTCCAGCATGTTCATTTGCAGCCTCTTTCCTGTTCTCCCGTCCATCAGCACCTCTTCCGTGCTCCCCCTGTCCCTCTTCCCTGCTCTACGGCCCATCATGTTTGTTTGCAGCCTGGTGAGGATAGCGGCCAGCTGTAGCGAACCTCGCAGGCCACTATGCACCTCAGTAGCAAGTTCCTTCTGACGCGATCGCGTACGTCAGAGGAAACATGCTACTGAGGTGCTGAGCGGCCTGCAAAGTTTGTTACAGGCGGCCGCTATTCTCACCAGGCTCCTTTGAAGAGCGGCGTCGGCAGCGGTACTGGGCGGCGATGATGCGGCTCTGGCGCCGCTGGCAGAGAGCTTGCCTGCAGCTTCCTCCAGCAGCAGCGGTTGGTGAGTGAGGGCGGGAGGAGGGGAGTGGCCAGAGTGTTCCCTGCCGCCGGGTTCTAAAATGGAACACGGCCACGGATCACACACCAAGGCGGCAGGGAACACGAAACCCATAGGGTTTTATTATATAGGATATATATATATATATATATATTCCATATTGGGTGTCATTTTTCATTCTCTTTTGAGATATGAATTTGTTTGGAACTTACTGAATACTGGAATGTCATTAGATAAGGCTATTCCAGTCTTTCTGGTGCAACTAGATTTCTCATCGGACTATGACTTCTTATTGCAGAAATTAGATCAGATTGGAATATAAGGACGTATATGGCTTTGGTTTTCAGGTCTGACTTTTCCAAAGCAATGGTGGTATGTCAAGATTTTAATTGAAAAATAATGTACGAGTTCAAAAGTTTTATTGGTATTTAGAACAAATCAAAACAGTACAAAGAGCATAGAAAACATACAATAGTATAGTGTCTAAATCATGGCCCCATTCTGCATAATGACTTGGACCCATTATCTGTGATACTGTAGCCAGGAACCTGCATCGTTTTAGGCAGCAGAACTACGCATTTATTAGACCAGGTGCTCTTTGTACCAAATGCAGCCTTTTAAAATTGAGGCCAATGCTAGCAAATAGCTGGCAGAGCCTTCTGTAAATTACAGGGGGATTTGAGCACATCCTAACATCCCCCCGATATTCAGACCATGGGAGATTGCCTGCAATCTCCAGCAGTTTGCAACAAACCCAGAAATTTGATGCTGCCGCTATATCTGTTGACTGGCATTGAATTTCCAGTCTATTTTTGCCTGGCTGAGACATAGCAGGCTAAGGCAATATTTGTCGCCTAGCTGGCTAAGTCCCAGCTACAGCCTCAGTACCCTGAGGTTGTGGGTTCAAACCCATGCTGCTCCTTGTGACCCTGGCAAGTCACTTAATCCCCCCAATGACCCAGGTATATTAGATAGATTGTGAACCCGCATGGACAGACAAGGAGAAATGCTTGAGTACCTGAATACATTCATATAAACTATTCTCAGCTCCCCTGGGAGAATGGAATAGAAAATGGAATACATAAATAAATAAGATAGACCACCCTGAATGGCCGGTGAACCACTAAAGATTGGCGGTAACAGATAGCTGTCTATTTCCTAATATCGGTGCTATTTAGCCAGCCAAGAGCCGTTGCAGATAAGCTGAATATCAGCCTCATAGAAACATGATGGCAGATAAAGGCCAAATGGCCCATCCAGTCTGCCCATCTGCAGTAACCATTATCTCTTCCTCTCGCTAAGAGATCACAAGTGCCTGTCCCAGGCTTTCTTGACTCTTCATTGGCTGATATAAAGTTAGATTGTTAGCCCTCTAGGGACAGAAAATTACCCATTGTATCTGAATGTAATTCATCTTGAATTAATAGAGAAAGAGGTGTGAACTAAATCCCACTTTCTTCCTACATGGAGCAGAAGAGTCTAGGTTTGGCTGCCTTACACATATGAGATTTCTGTATGGAAGGTGCACAGGTGTTTGTATTACTGAATAGACAGTCACGCACTATGAGACAAAGAGCCTGGGATTTACCTGGGAGCAGGAATGTGTGTGCAGATTACAATGGATTTCTCATGTTTTCCAAAGCCAAGTTCAAGCTGAGTTACGCATTCAGGCACATAAGTTACCACTCTGCTTAAACTGAGTCAATGGAGGGTGAATTGACTTGGTCCAGGTCACTGAGATCACCAGTGAGAGAAGAAAGATTTGAACCCTGGCTTCCCAGATTCAAACCTTGTGTGCAAGTGTGTGTGTACCTGTGTATAAGTGTCTTTGATTACATAGTCAAGAAGGACCATTACAAGGGTTGAGATTGGAATTCCGAAATCACCGATTATGCGTCTGGCCTGCAAAAGAAACAGAAATTAAGAAGGTTTAGCGATCAAGAGTCGATCTAAGTTTGTTTTCAGTATCATCTGCCCTGAAACAGTAGATCTCGAGGACCGGACTTGGGCAGCCCTGGTCTAGAAGAAACAAAATGTTGGAATTACCAAACACTGATCAAACACTGACCAAACACTAATTTCCTAACCCCACTCTTCTCCCCTCTCTCCCCCTCTTAGGATCCTCCCTTCAAAATGTGATTTAGACCTAACGCCTTTAACTGTATTCCTCTTCCTGAAAACGTCCAGCTATCGTCTTGATATATTAGGCCCAACGTCTTTAACTGTATTCCTCTTCCTGAAAACGTCCAGCTATCGTCTTGATGTATTAGGCCCAACGTCTTTAACTGTATTCCTCTTCCTGGAAATGTCCAGTTATCTTTTTGTTGTAATCCGCTTAGAACTGCAAGGTACAGGCGGAATAGAAGTCATTAATGTAATGTAATGTAAGAAAGTCACTTAATACCAATTTAAGGTTCAGAAGCAGGACAAGAAAGAAATGGACAATGTGCAAGTTCAAAAGGCAGCAGGATGGGATTAAATTCATTTAGAGCAGGGTTGTGAAACTCAATCACATAAGGGGCCTAAATCTGAAAAAAAGGCTAAGTCGTGGGCCAAATTTTTTATTAAGATACTTAGGGGTCCTTTTATTAAATGCTAAATGCGCACCTTAATAAAAGGACCCCTAAGTGACTAAGGCTTAGTCTTAGTAGAAGTATAGGGTTACAACGTCTCCAACCCCATGCTGTCCCTACTTTTTTTTTTTTTTTTTTTTTTTGGAATCCCAAATCTTTATTTCTACAAAACATAAATGCACAGTGGCCAACAAGTATTTTTAAAAAGAATTAACATGCTTCAAATAAGGTCAATTCTAATATACAGGTGCCTGCATTTTGGATTTCTGAAAGCTTAAACTATAGGAGACTAATCATAGTAGATAGAGGGGAGACATGATAGAGACGTTCAAATATCTTACAGGCCGTGCTGAGGTGGAAGAAGATATCTTTTTCCTTACAGGTCCCATGGCAACAAGAGGGCATCCACTCAAACTCAAGGGTGGGAGACTTCATGGCGACATCAGGAAGTACTTCTTCACCAAAAGGGTGGTTGATCGTTGGAATGGTCTTCCACGTCAGGTAGTCGAAGCCAGCAACGTGCTCGACTTCAAGAGACGATGGGATAAACATGTGGGTTCACTCCGGGGAAATGCTTAGGGGAGGGTTCTTTGAGTGGGCAGACTTGTTGGGCCATCGGCCCTTTTCTGCCATCATACTCTATGTGTATGTCTATGTCTAAAGATAAACGTGCTGAGTGGAGAGGACTTACAAAGAGGTTTTAAGGGTAGAAAGGTCAAATTTGTAGACTAACAATACTGCAAGCAAGACTTCTCAATGTATATAGAACTGAAAGTATAAATATATATATAAATTGCATCTATACAATCTTCACATACACTCAGAAAATGTGTGATCCGACCAAGAGCCTAGACTCCTATAGCCGAACACACTGTCCCATCACAGTGTATGACTTTAGTGTAAAAATGCTGGCTAAGGCAACATGCTCTTTGTGTACTAATAATAAAGATTTTCAGTGGCAAGGAAAATGAATTTACTTAACTTAAAAAGTTGTTGCAGGTCCCGACATGGACCATGTTTCGAGGGTCTTTTTCAAGGAACCCAAGAAAAGAATGGTTTTAGACTTCAATTGCCAAGGAAAATTTCTTTCGTCTGAATCACACGTTTTTCCTTGGCCATTCACTGAATCAACTCCATTCTCTTTGCATCCTTTTGATAATGTGGCCTCCAAAACTGAACACAGTATTCCAGGTGAGGTCTCACCATGGATCTGTACAACGACAGTATAACTTCAGGTTTTCGGCTAATAAAACTCCTTCTGATGCAACCCAGCATTTGTCTAGCCTTTGCTGAAGCTTTCTCCACCTGATTGGCAGCTTTCATGTCTTCCCGGATGATTACTCCTAAGTCCAGTTCCGCTACAGTTCTTGTTAGGTTTTCACCATTCAGGGTGTATGCTCTGCATGGATTTCCGCTACCAAGGTGCATCACCTTACATTTTTTGGCATTAAAATTCAGTTGCCAAGTACTGGACCATTGTTCCAGTAAAAGCAGGTCCTGCGTCATAGTGTCGGGCATGGTTGCGCTGCCTGGTTCTGCTGTATTGCCCACAATATTACATAGTTTAGCGTCATCAGCAAATAATGTAATTTTGCCACAAGTCCCTGAGGCAGATCCCTTATAAAGATATTAAATAGTATCGGACCCAAGACCGAGCCCTGTGGTACTCCACTGGTCACTTCTGATGTTTTTGAGGGAATACCGTTTACCACTACCCTTTGAAGTCTGCCGCTAAGTCAATCTTCTACCCATGTAGTCAATGCTACTCCTAGGCCCAATGCATTCATCTTGTTCAATAACCTTTGGTATGGGACACTATCAAAGGCCTTACTGAAGTCCAAATACATGATGTCCAGGGACTCTCCCCCATCCAGTTTCTTTGTTACCCAGTCAAAGAAGCTTATCAGATTGGATTGACAAGATCTTCGCTTCGTAAAGCCTCTTCACCTGAAACCCTGCCCTTGACTGATGGATTACAAAGAAAGATATATTGGTACTAGATCCCGGTATATGTCAAGTAAGGAAAACTTGCATTGAAAAATCTTGCACTTTAACTATGGCAAATCCAACCTGTAAACTGTGTGTCACATTAGGAAAAAGTCACATTGTAAAGATAACTATGATAAATTGTAACCGGTAAACTGTATATTATGTATATTAGTATTAGACCCCTAATATTAGTATTAGGATAAAAACTTGACTAAATACCGTATTTCCCCGCATATAGGCCGCCCCGGTGTATATGCCGCAAAAAATGCCTAAACATGCTTTAAAACTCTTAGATAAGCCACCCCATGTTACAAGCCACAGCTTATCTAAGAGTTTTAAAACCACAAGGGGCGGCCTATACATCCCTCCCACCCGCCCGGTAAATATCATACCTCCACCGGCTATCTCCTGCCATATCGCGGTGCAGAGCAGGAGTGATCTTTTCAGCGTCCAGCCAGCCCTGCTCTGCACCGCAGCCGTGACATTGCAGGAGGCAGGAGGCCAGCGAGGGAGCTACATTATTTTAAAAGGTATGGGGGGGGGGATTTACTAATGGGGCGGCTTATCTACAATGTCATTAGATAGGCCGCCCCATATAAGGAAGCCGCACCTACTGTTTGAATTGCAAAACCCTTATATAGGCTGTGGCCTATATATGGGGAAATACGATATTAGACCCCCTAGTATGTGTCGTAAACCTGTAAGCCGTTTCTAAGCTCTTTGGGGACAATGAGATAGAGAAGAAATTAAATAAAGAAATAAAAGAAATATTTGAAGATGATATCAACATTTTAGGAATTCCACTATCTGAATCTCTAATGCTGGAATCTTTTTTATTGCTAAGGAAGTTGAAAAGAATATTACTACTGTCCATGCTAAACGACTAACTATATTCTTGTAGGTTGTTGGAAACCCAGCTTGATTAGTATTTTATGGTTGAGAGTCCCATAAAGCTACATTGGCTAACTGTACAGTAGAGACTAGCCTTCCGTTTCAGATTTCCACCTTAGTATTTAAATTTCTCCCTGAGTTTGCACCCTGCTACTGTGTATGTGCAATCTGACACAATTACCTAGTTTACGAGACACTTTCCAGTGACATTTTCCTTCACCTGAGGGCATAAAACAATCTCAGGGCTTTTTCCCAGTCAACACCTGTACAAACTGCAGAAAATATTTATGTAGAGAGATATGGATCCTGACTCTGCCCCTCCCCCTAGCCCCATTGGCTCTTACCTTTCCACCTAGGAATCGGCTATTACGGAACCTGCGCAAAAAGAACGCAATGAAAAAGGTTCCTAGCATCAGGATGAGTGAGAGCAGAGCTGTGTTGGGTTGCATCTTCATTCCTGTACTATTTTCTTCAGCAGCCGTGGAGCTGCTGTTACCTTCAGATAGCAGGTCGAGAGGGTATGATTTCCTAAGAGGGTGCTCCTGAAATACCTGGACAGACAGAGAAGCAGAGTTTATAAGACACCGCAAACCCACTTAAAGCAGCACAGTAGCCTACAGAACTGGGACCAAAATTAACGTGACCATTTATTTTTTTCATCAAAAGGGGACATCTATTAATTGTCAGTCCCGCCCCCCAATCCCACCCAAGCCCCGCCCCAATCACACCCTAGCCCCACCCCAACCCCACCCTAGCCCCCAATTTCTTCCATTCATTTTTCATGTACACATATCTTATTAATTCATAATGGTAACCATAAAATTAAAAAAAACTACAAGCACACTATACGCAGAGAAAATGTTAATTATCATTTATATTTGGGGGGGTTTTCAAAGATGTCAAGGCAAATGACTTTCAAATATGCAATGTCACCTCAGTAACTAAAGAAAAATAGACAAATATAGTGCAAAATATAGACAGCAGATCTAAGTTCTCAAAACTGACGCGTTTTGATCACTAAATTAAAAATAAAATCAGGGGGGTCACGTGATGACGTTGAGCTGAGCGGCGGCTCCCTGCTCGTGCTCCGACCCTCTCACGCTTCATTTTTCGCTTTCTTTAGCCATCCTGCGGTGCCCTCACTTTTTCTTTGTCGACTAGTGGAGCGGAGTGCTTCACGGTGCTAGTGACCGCTTCGGCGGTTCTCTGCAGCGGATCCTACGCACGGTATGCCCATCAAGACCCCGCGGCCGACTCGGGCTCAGCGTGTGCACGGGGCACTCAAAATGGCATCCGGCTCTGTCACCCCGCCGAGGGTACTGCTGCAAGACGACGCAGTTAAAGAACTGACCCGGATAATTTCAGCAGCGATCGACGAACGGCTGTAAGGGATTGCCTGGAGCGACATGGTCAGCGTCTCCAGACTGCGGAGTCCCACATAACTGCCCAGGAGGATCGTGCTGGGGTGCTGGAGACGCAGATCCAGGGCCTGCAGGCTCAGTGCGTGACCCTCCACGAGCGGCTTGAAGACCAGGAGAACCGCGGCCACTGAAATAACATCCGACTGGTGGGCCTGGCGGAGTCTCTTCGCGACGCTGAGCTGCGAGAGCTGGTGGAGCAGTGGCTTCCTGGAGCGGTGGGCTTTACCCCGGAAGGGTCGCGCACCGTGGTGGAGAGGGTGCATCGCCTGGGTCCACGTCGGGAGGGCGCGGGCCGGCCCCGACCTGTTATTGCCAGGTACCTTAACTTTGCTGATAAGGCCCAGGTCATGGCCCTGTATAGAAAAAAGGGCGCGCTGGAGCATGCGGGCACAAAGATCCTGCTCTTCAATGATTACTCCGTCGAAGTGGCTGCTCGCCGGCGCGCCCTGGCACCTTACTGCACCGAGCTCCGCAACAGATGCATCCGATTCATGGTCCAATATCCTGCCCGGGCCGGGTCTTTGAGGCCGGGGGACCGAAGACCTGCAAGGACGTTGAGGCGTTGCAGGCCTATATAAGATCTCTGGCGCCTGTGCCTCCAGTGCCCTAAGATGATCAGCTTCGATCTCAATGCGACTCTCTTCTGATGTTGACCTCCCTGGAGACTTTACACCTGGACCGGGGGTTGGATGGTCTAGAGCCTTTGCCCTCTGAATCGGTGTGGCGGGGGCTTTAGGGCTCTAGGGCCAGCCTTGACTTTTTGCTACTTTGCTGGCTACCCTGTCTGCTGGTGCTGGGGTCGCCTGTGCTTCCATCTGGGGTCTGGACTGCCTCTCTGTCTTCCGGGTTGGTGTTCCTGGCCCTCCTTGGGGGGAGTTTAAGGGTGATCTACACTGTTCTGCCTGATGCCCTTTTCGTTTTGACCCCTGCTCAGGACCTTTCTACCCGGGTCCCTGGACCACGATGCTGTTCCCTTTTTGACTACAGGGATCCTGAATATGGGGGTCTGGTATCTCGGCCTGTGCCCCTTGTTTGTTTTTCTTCTCTCTTTGGACAATTTTTGTTCATGCGGCCCCTGGGCCTGTTTGTCGTGGGGGGTCAGATGTTGGGGGTGGGGTCTTTGCGTGGGAGGGTTGGGGGGGCTTTCAGTACTATGTTTTTACTGTGGGGGGGAGGGGATGGAGGGATTGTTGGTTGGGGCTGGGAGGGAGGAGAGGGGGACGTATGCATGGGGTATTGCTTGTCTGTTGGGTTGTGGATTGTGTGGGGTGTGTCTGGGTGTGATCTGGGATGGGGAGGGGGGGCTTGGCTGCGGGGGGGGGGAGGTTCTCTGGTTCAGTGGAGGGTTGGGAGCTATACTGCTTGTTCTTGGGGGTCCGGCTGGGAGACTCTCAGGGACTGTACACTACTTCATTGGGATTGGACATTGGTGCTGGGTGCCTCCCATGGCTATGGCTGATTTGGTGTGTCTTACGTTGAACGTGGCAGGCATCAACTCTCCTGTGAAGCGCACCAAGGTCCTGTTGTTCTTGAAGAAGGAAAAAGTCTCGGTGGCTTTTTTACAGGAGACTCATCTCACGGCCTGTGAACACCAAAAGCTGCAGCGTGACTGGGTGGGGGAAGTGGTTGCGTCCTCTTTTTCTACTAGGCAGAGGGGGGTGGCTATTCTCATCCACAAGGCGGTTATAGCAGTCACCCACAGGGTTATCCGGGATCCTCAGGGCCGTTTTGTTATCTGGGCGGGGACTTTGTATGACAGACCCGTGGTGCTTTGCAATGTATACGCTCCAAATGTTTACACTCCCTCTTTCTTCTCTACTCTCTTGGCCCACTTGATAGCGTTACCGAATTATGAGCTCTTGGTGGGTGGGGATTTCAACCTCACTAGCAATCCTTCTATTGATTGTAAACCCCCGAGACCAGTGGCGGCGGACAATGAGAGTAGGGGAGTGAATTTCCTGATGAGGGAATTGGACCTCCAGGATGGAGGGTTTACCATCCTGGGGAGGTGGATTTTACTTTTTTTTCAGGGGTTCATCACTGTCACTCCCGTCTGGACTATTTTTTAATCCCCTCTCGGTCAATTGGCCGGACGGTGCGTGCCCACATATTGGATGTTCCTTTCAGTGATCATGCTGCTGTAACATTGTCTCTCAAGTGGGGGAGTGGATCCACTGGGGATCGCATTTGGCGTTTCAACCCCTCCCTGTATCTAGACGCGGAATTTCACACCTACCTTATAGAGGAATGGTCTAAGTATAAGCAGACGAATGAGGGGACTGATGTCTCGGATACCGTGTTTTGGGAAGCGGCGAAGGCCTATCTGCGTGGTTGCATTATAGCCTACTCTATTCGCAAGCGAAAGTTGCGGGATGCTGAACTAACCTCGCTGGCAAAACAAATGAGGGAATGCAGGCTTTATCATCTGCGGCATAGCTCTGAGGAAGCTCGACAGTCGTATCTTCGTTTGCGTAAACAGATTGATGCCATTCTCTCTGCGCGGGCATTAACCCATATTGATGTGTACAAGTTTCAACTTTACAGATGGGGTAATCGGGCGGGGAAGCTTTTGGCCAACCTGGTTCGGCCATTTCGCCGTGCGGTGCGCGTCTCTCATATTCGGGACTCCTCTAATGTGTCGCACCAAACAGAGGCGGCTATCCAGTCCCAATTTGTGCGTTTTTATAGTGACCTGTATAGCGTGGGTGCGTACGATACTGAGGCTCGTGATCTTTTCTTTCGGGACTTGACTCTTCCGCACGTTTCTGAGGCGCAAAGCGAATTACTCAACGCCCCTATCACTTGTCAGGAGATTTCTATGGCGATAGGCCGTTTGAAACTCGCTAAGGCTGCGGGACCGGATGGCATGGGACCCGAGTTCTATAAGATCTTACAACATCATGTGGGCCCTGCTTTATGCGCTATGTTTGGTGATATGCAGACTTCGGATAGAATTCTCCCGGAGCAGAATCATGCTCACGTCGTGATGCTTCCTAAACCGGGCAAGGATCCCACCCTGGTAGGCTCTTATAGACCCATATCCTTGCTTAACCAAGACATGAAACTTCTTACGGCTATTCTGGCTAAGCGACTGGCACAGGTTGTCCCTTTGCTGGTACATCCTAACCAGGTGGGCTTTGTGCCTGGACGTTTTTCTTCGGCCAACATTCTCAAGGCGCTGGTGGCTCTGAGGGAGGGCAGGGGCCGCCCTGGGGACGATTTGCTGGCTAGTTTGGACGCTGAAAAGGCCTTTGATAAGGTTGTCTGGCCTTACCTTTTCTGGGTCTTGCGGCGCTTTGGTATCACCGGCCCGTTTCATGATTGGGTGGTCCGTTTATATATGGTTCCTACCGCTCAGCTGCTTATTAATCGTCAGCGCACGACTTCCTTTCCTTTGCGGAGAGGGACCCGGCAGGGATGTCCCTTGTCGCCGCTGTTATTTATACTTTCGCTTGAACCGCTGGCAGCTAAGATCCGAGACGCCCCGGGGGTGGAGGGTATCCGGGTGGGTGCAGAGCTCTGTAAAATCACCATGTTTGCGGACGATATGCTGCTTTTCGTTGGCAATGCCCGGGTTTCCATTCCTTGTATAACTTCCTTTATTGACTCCTTTGGGTCCTTCTCAGGACTGTGTATTAATTTCAGTAAGTCTGAGGCGCTCCCTGTCACTTTGCCTTGTGCATCCCGTGCCTTGCCTAATTTCCCTTTTCGATGGGCTGTGGGGGAGCTTAAATACCTTGGGATTTTCCTCAGCGCTGACTGGGCCATGGTTTATCGGAGCAACATTGTGAATCGCCTTGCTCGGCTTCGGGATACTTGTCATCGATGGGGGGACCTCCCTCTGTCGCTCTTCGGTCGCATCGCCCTTGTTAAAATGGTTCTGTTGCCCAAGATTCTTTATCCGTTGCAGATGATACCTTTATGGCTGCGGGAGGCTGAGGTGAGGGCCTATAGGTCCTTTATTGGTTCTTTTATCTGGCGGAACCGGAGGGCCCGCATAGGGTTCTGGAGACTCACGCAGAGTAGGGAGAGGGGCGGCTTAGCGTTTCCGGATCTCCGGTTATATAATGTGGCGGCTCTGATGCGCTGGGTGCATGAACTTCACACGCTCGGTTGTCGATTTGCTCCCCCAGGCATGTTTGATTCTTGGGTGGCCCCGCACAGTGCGCTGGCCTGTCTTGATGTGCCTGGGTGGCGGCGCCCCCGGGTGGGCTGTAATTCTCTTTGGCTGGATCCGCTGCGGCGCACGCTGCTCTGGTCGGATAGGAGGGGGTACGCGACGTCGGATAGGAGGGGGTATGCGAGACCACTGGGCCTTTCAATTTGTTCGGGGCAACCCCGCGTTCCCGCCGGGGGTTGGTGGAGCGCGTGGCTTGGAGGCCAGCTTTGGCACTTGTTTCTGTTTGGGGCACGTTTGCCTACCGGCATCTGCGGATGGGACTTCCCCCCCCCTTCCTGACCTCCGCCGTCACTGGTCTCTCCCTGATATGCCTTTCTTTGCTTATTTCTATCGCTCCTCCTAAACTTACTTGCTCCACTTCATCACTGACGCTGAAACCGTGGATTGAAGACAAAGTTTTATTTTATTTTTCTTTCCAGCTTATGATTTATCTTTAATCTTATCTATTGTTTTGCCTTTTGTCTTTGTTTTGTTCTATTTCTATCATTTAAATTTCTCCAGAATTCTACTGTTCAATGGCTCCCCCTTCTGCTTCTATTCCTTTCTCTCCTCTCTTCTACCTTCCAAAGTATTTAGATCAATGCTGTCTTGTTAAAATGTTTATTTTATTTTTATTTTTCCTCTAACTCTACTTTTCACTTCTCTATTACCCTCCAGATACTTTAGTTAGATTGTGAGCCTTCGGGACAGTAAGGGAATTTTTCAAGTACCTTTCTTATTTCTAATCTTAATGTATATTTTCTGTAAACCGCTTAGAACCTAACGGATGTAGCGGTATATAAGAAATAAATTACATTACATTACATTTGCAGCTGCGTCACTTTTATGAGGCGTCTCGGAGGAGTGCCCCAGCTGGATATCGTTTCCTGAAGGTTGACCACATCTTTCTTTCTCTCCCTGCCTCTTCGAATTCTCTCTCTACTTGGTATAGGATGGCCCGGGCAGAATGACCGGACCCTCGACTCCTTGGCTTAGCTACTCAATGGACTGAAGAGTTGGGGGAGCCGGTCAGGGTTGAGCTGTTGGTGGCCTGTTTCTCTAGCATCCCCAGAGGATCCCGGAATGTCTCGCTACAGGAAATACAATTTAAAATACTACACCGCACTTATTTCACCAGGGTGCGGGGCAGGAGGGCGGGCCTCTGGGAATCCGATATCTGTGTTAAATGTCAGCGTATGCGTGGTACCCTTGTGCATATGCTACTGGAATGCCCGCAGCTGGGGACTTACTGGAATGGGGTGTTGGATTTTTTGGCTCGGGTTGTGCAACTGCCTTTCCAATGGTCCTATTTACTTCTTTTGCTGGGGTGCGAGGGAGAGGTGCTAGATCAGGGCCTGAGTTTGGAACACTGGCGCTTTTTGTATACTGCACTGCTGGTGGCCAAGCGCGGTGTGCTCCATCTTTGGATGGATGCCAGTGCGCCTGAGGTGATAGGATGGAAGCGCTCCTTGCTTGAAGTGGCCCGCTGGGAGCTTCGCACTTGCTCGGAACCGATGTCGGCGTCTCGGCGCCTGTATCGATCTCTTTGGGATGCTGCCATCTTGGAGGTTGGCTCTCTGTGACTGTGTGTGCCCTGCCCCTAATTACTTCCACTGGACTGGGGGGAAGGGGGGGGCTTGGATGGATGCTGGTGAGTATGTGTGTGGGTTGGCATGAATGGGGTATGGATGCTGAGATGGGTGAGTTGGCTGGATGTTGGGGGCTTCACTCTTTTTTTTTTTTGTTCTTTGTTGCATTTGTTTATTGCAAAATGTTGAATTGTACTGTACTGCCCAGCTGGATTGCATTCTGTGTTTCCCTCTTCTGCAGACTGTGGGGTTTGTCTCTCCTTCCTTCGGGGGGGAGCTCCCCTGACTGATATGCTAGTTCGCTATTTCTTTGCCATGTCTGTATTGTACTGTTTTCTTTGGCTGTTCAGTGCTTTTCTGTTTAATAAAAATTATTTAAAAAAAAAAAAAATCAAAATCATTTTTCCTACCTTTGTTGTCTTGTGATTTCATGAGTCTCTGGTTGCGTTTCCTTCTGTCTGTGTATCCTTTCTTTTGTTTCTTTCTTTCTGCACTCAGGCCCAACAATTGTCCCTTTCTATTCCCTCCCTCCTTCCTTCCCATGTCCTTAGTGCCCCCAGTGCCTCCTTCTCATGTCTTTAGTGCCCCAGTGCCTCCTTCCTATGTCCCTCTCACTGCCTTCCACACTTTGTCCCACCCCCACCCCCCAAGTCAGCCTGGCTGCCTGTCTACCTCTCTCCCTCCCTGGCCATAGCCAGGCTGCCTGCCTGTCTACCTCTCTCCCTCCTTCCCTGGCCAAAGCCAGCCTGCTTGCCTGCCTACCTATCTCCTTCCCTCCCTGCCGCAAAAAATAAAAAGAAGCCTCCCCATCTTTCCCCCTGTCTGCTGCTCTTACTGCCCTGCCCTGCTAAACCTGACAGGAAGTCTTTCCGAAGTCAATTCTGACATCGGAGAGGACGTTCTGGGCCAGCCTGGCAGTGATTGGCTGGCCCAGAACGTCCTCTCCGATGTCAGAATTGATGTCGGAAAGAAGACTTCCTGTCGGGTTTAGCAGCTGTAGCGGCAGGGCAGTAAGAGCAGCAGACAGGGGGAAAGATGGGGAGGCTTTTTTTTTTTTTGCGGCATGGAGGGACAGGAAGTGATCACCTGTCCCGTTGTCCCCAAGCACAGCTTCGGGACGCTGTCCCTGAAAACGGGACATTTCGGCATCCCGAAGCTGTCTGTGGGGACAACGGGACAGGAGGTCTGAAAACGGGACCGTCCTGTTCAAAACAGGACGTATGGTCACCTTAACCAAAATGGTCTTGACATGGCCAGTGTTTCGGCTAACTTCCTGCATCAAGGGTCATAGATACAGCCAGATTATGAAAAGGTAAGAACCACCTTTCAAATTCACGTTACAACATTCAATCAATGTGTGCTATGGAGAGCCCCCAGGCCATGCTTCACAAGACAGAGAAGCCTAAATCATTCCTGGAGGGAGTTTTAGAACAAGCTTTGGTCCTAGTAGGTGTGAGTTCAATATGGCATCAGGTTGGACGCTTATTTTGTGGCTTTCCTTTGGCATTCTTGAGGCCACTCTTCTCTGCACCTTTTATCCCTAATCTCTTCCCCTCAGAGGCATCTGAAGGGACAGCGGGCAGAGGCCGAGATAAGGTGGAACCAGTCAGAAGTACCCAGAAAACTTCCAGCAGCTGCTTCTTACTTGTTCAGTGCCGGCATCCAGAGTCACAGGGAAAAGGTTTAAAGCCAGAAGTGCCAAATACTGGCTGTGTTAAACCTGTTGCCAAGCCTAGGCACTTGATAGGAATTTTCCCTCTCTGGTTTATTTCCTATTTATCTTTTTCCAAGAAGGCACCAGAGATGGTGACTTCAAAACAGCCAGATTTAAGCAACCAGGAAAGAGTAAAACAGGGAATCCCTGATTTAAAATACTACTACTACTATTAATTATTTCTATAGCGCTACCAGACGCACACAGCGCAGTACAGTCACAAAGGAGACAGTCCCTGCTCCAAAGAGCTTACAATCTAAACAGGCAAAACAGACGAACAGGATGTCATGGATACAGTTAAGGGGAACGGTTAATCAGCTGATTGGGTTGGAGGGCAGAGGAGTAGGGTTAAGGATTGGAAGCTATATCTAAAAGGTGGGTTTTCAGCAGTGCATGCCAAAGAAAGAGGAGCAACTTCAAGTCAAGCCACGCTGGACTTATGCCAAAGATAAAGTCGAAAGGATTCAGCAGTCCAGGTACTTCTCTGAACCAGAAGTTATTTTCTCTGATTTAAAATCCAAGAGTTACAAGGTTTGAAACGGACAGAATGAAAACTGAGTGTGAAGCTATGGAGTTTATTCTGAGCACATTCCCTTGGAGATTTGAGTGCACTGAGAAAGGCAATGGTGTAACTAAGGTTCTGTTGAAAACTCTGAAACCCAGTAGCCAAGCTTCATTATGGCACACTGAAGAAGAGTGTAAGAGGCTGTTTTGGCCTCTGTGATTCTGAGGGAACTTTGAAAGTAAAAGCCCTGATATAGGGCTGGAAGTTCTTGATGAAAATAAGACATTTTTCTTTTTGAAACCAGCTAATTGGAACCTTGTTGAAAAGACAGAGTGTACTGAAGAAGATATTTCTCTGTTGAAATCTGATATAGTGAGATATAAATGTTGGGGTCTTGAACAATTCTGGGAGGTTGAACAGTGTGCCAAAGGGCTCAAAGGCGGCATTTCAGGGCTTTAATTGACTGTTGGCAATGAAGGAGTGGTGATGGATCTTGCAGAAGTAGTGCTAACCACTCATAAAAGATATAGAAGCTTTTTGCAAACTGTTGCAGCTATGCCGCAGCCTAGATAAAAGCTTGAAGAAGAATAGCATGACAGACTGTATAATTCCTGTTCCTTGCTAGAACCTAGGAACTGGACATTATTGCTTTAAAGTTTTTGGACAATTTGAAAGTGTTTTTGTTTTCTTTTTTTGAATGGTAATAACCAGAAGTACAGTGCTGTTAAAAGAAGAAACAGACGCTAAAGGCCTGTGGAAAATAGGAGTGAGAACCGTTTGAAATATAGTTTTGTTTTTTTCTACAATTAATTATGCCTATTAAAAGAATGAACATAAGAAGTGCCTCTGCTGGGTCAGACCAGAGGTCCATCATGCCCAGCAGTTCGCTCACGCGGGGGCCCACCAGGTCATGGACCTGTATAGTAACCCTCTATCTATCCTCTTTTCCTTCAGAAAATTGTCCAAACTCTTCTTGAACTCCAGTACCGTACCTTGTCCTATCACGCCCTCTGGAAGTACATTCCAGGTGTCCACCACCCGTTGGGTGAAGAAGAACTTCCTAGCATTGGTTCTGAATCTGTCCCCTCTTAATTTTTCCGAATGGCCTTGTTCTTGTAGTTTTCAAAAGTTTGAAGAATTTGTCCCTCTCCACTTCCTCTATGCCCTTCAAGATCTTGTAAGTCTCTATCATGTCCCCTCTAAGTCTCCTCTTCTCCAGTGAAAAGAGCCCCAATCTCCAATCTTTTGGCGTATGAAAGGTTTTCCATACCTTTTATCACATGTGTTGCTCTCTTCTGAACCCTCTCGAGTATCGCCATATCCTTCTTTAGGTATGGCGACCAATATTGGATGCAGTATTCCAGATGTGGGCGCACCTTCGCCCGATACAACGGCAGGATAACTTCTTTCATTCTGGTTGTAATACCCTTCTTGATTATACCTAGCATTCTATTTGCTTTCTTAGTGGCCGGTGTGCACTGTGCCGACGGCTTCATTGTCTTGTCGACTATTACCCCCAAGTCCCTTTCTTGGGTACTCTCACTCAATAACAGCCCTCCCATCGTGTAGCTATATCTCGGGTTTCTGTTTCCTATGTGCAAGACTTTACATTTCTCTACATTGAACTTCATCTGCCATCTCATCACCCACTCCCCTAGTTTGTTCAAGTCCCTATAGTCCTCTATAGTCATAGCCCCACTAAATAGTTTGGTGTCGTCTGCAAATTTTTTTACTTCGCACTTCGTCCCTGTTTCTAGATCATTTATGAATACATTGAATAGCAGCTGTCCAAACACCGACCCCTGCGAAACACCACTCGTGACCCTCATCCAGTCCAAGTAGTGGCCCTTCACTCCTACCCTCTGTTTCCTACCTGCCAACCAATTCCTGATCCATCTGTGTATGACTCTTTTTTTATCTGGGCATTACCAAAGACTCCACTAGCCTCAAATTCATCTGCTCGGTCTATTTACCTGTATCCTGACCCTAGGCTTGCCATCCGCCCTGCCTACTCCCGGCCACACCAGGTACAGCCCAGCACTGAATACCTCATTCCCAATTGTCAGGAAAAGAATAAGAGATACAATTGTCACGTTGGCTATTACTCAGAGGAAGTCCACTTGAGTTTTATCTCAATTCTTTTCCTTACAGTTGGGAATGAGGTATTTGGTGCTGGGCTATACCTGGATGCTGGCACTGAACAAGATATCTCTTTAGCAATATCTCTAAGCACACATTGATTGAATGTTGTGAGTGAATTTGAAAGGTGCTATTTTACAAGGGACATTGTTACCATTTCATAATATGGCTCTATCTATGAGATATAAAATTTTACAGACCCCTAATGCAGGCTGTTAGCTGAAACACTGGCTGTGTCAGGTCATTATGAATAAAGAACATTTTACTCCCAGTTCTTCAGGCTACTGTACTGCTTTTTGTGCACTTGTCGATAACCCTTTCCCTGTGGTGTCTAGCATACTAAAGATGACATTTAATGTGAGCAAGTTCAAAGAGATGCATGTGGGAAAGAGGAACCCCGACGATAGCTATGGATGCTGGGTTCTGTGTTAGGAAAAGGATCTAGGTGTCATTGTTGAGGATACGTTGAAACAGCTCAATGTGCAGCGGCTGATAAGAAAGCAAATAGAATGTTAGGAATTATCAGGAAAAGAATGGGAAACATAGATGAAAATGTTAAAATGCCCTTCTATCGCTCTATAAACACTTGTCACCTGATAGTATAACTTTCTATCAGCTTTGTTGCATCCCTTAGTCTGTTGATATTATATGGGATCCTCAGCGCCACCACTCAGAGCTCAAATGGATTTCATAGCTCTAAGCTTTATGTGCCAGCTCCTCATTGGTTCCCTTTATTTAATATCAATCTCATACGATTATATATTTGCTTTTGTAATATTTTGTTTTTATATATATATGGACACATTTTGATCACTAAATTGAAAATAAAATCATTTTTCCTACCTTTGTTTGGTAATTTCATCAGTCTCTGGTTGCACTTTATTCTTCTGACTGTGCATCCAATATTTATTCCCTTCTTTCAGCCTCCGGTATGCTTCCTCTCCTCCAGACCTCATTCCCTCCCCAAACTTTTTCTTTATTTCACCCTGCCCCTTCTTTCTTTCTCTCTCCATGCCCCCTTTCTTTCTGTCTGTCTGTCTTTCTCTCTCTCTCTCTTCGTGCCCCATTTCTTTCTTTGTTTCACCCTGCCCCCTTCTTTCTTTCTCTCTCCATGTCCCCTTTCTTTCTCTATGTCTGTCTTTCTCTCTCTCTCCATGCCCCCTTTCTTTCTGTATGTCTGTTTTTCTCTCTCTCTCTCCGTGCCCCATTTCTTTCTTTCACCCTGCCCCCTTCTTTCTTTCTCTCTCCATGCCCCCATTCTTTCTCTATGTCTGTCTGTCTGTCTCTCTCTCTCTTTTCTTCCCCACAGGGCCGACCAACTCTCGCTACCCGACGTCAATTCTAACGTCGGAGAGGACGTTCCGGGCCAGCCAGGCAGTGATTGCCTGGCCCAGAACGTCCTCTCCGTCAGAATTGACGTCGGGTGGCGAGAGTTTGTCGGCCCCGCGGAGAAGAAAAGCAGGGAGGGAGAACTCGGTGCCAGCTTGTTCCCGATGGTGGCAGTAGTAGCCTTTCCCCAGCGGCTGCCTATTCCCCAGTGGGTGGCCAGCTGTGCACCCCCTTGGGGCACCCAGGACGGACCGCCCCCCCCCCCCCTTGGTACGCCACTGCAGAACTCTATGTCTGATCTCTGAACTCCTTTGTCTTGACACTGCAGTGGGTAGAGTGCCAGGCTCAATGAACATTTCTTCTGACCTAGCTTAGTAACACCACATTCAACATTTTTACAGCACGCCTGAAATTCTGGCTGTTTTCCACACCTTGTAGAGTTTGTAGAAGGTTTCATAGATGAAGATGAGGGAGATGAGGAAGGCAAAGATCTCCTGTGTAAATGGTGAGATGTAACGCACTAGAAAGCTGCCCTCAGCTGCCACCATGATAAAGATAAAGATGAAAAGCCAGAGTCCGATCCACACCCGACCAGTCAGATATTCCATGCCTTGGCTTTGGCAGAACTGCAGGAAGAAAAGAAGGCAGCACACATCAGCGGCCTGTGTCTTTCATCCTTCATTCTATGCATGTTTACAAGTATGTTCCAGCTAAACTCATGACTTTTGACTGAAGTAAGTACTAAAGCTGTGATGATCCTCTGACTGAGGTGAAATAAAGAATATGATCGAAGATAAATAACCTAAATCAAATCTAACATGGCCAATTTCCTTTCCAGTTACAATACCATAGACACTACTTGATTCCAAGCTCCATCAATTCTCCCTTCTAATAAAGATCAAATCCTCTGCCCTCCTCACCCCTTATCTCTTTACCTTGAACTATAATTAGCTATAAATAGAAAACTGAGGAGACTGAATTGGACTAGACTTTGTCCCTTGTGTTCAGTTAGAATACCTTGTAATAGAAAGAGGGACTAAGGGCCGGATTCTTAAAACTTACTATGCCTTTAACGATGGCCACTAAACCAGTTCCAGCCAGTTTACCATCCGATTATCAGAATGGCTCACCATGGTCTTTTCCGAACTTCCTGGCAGCCTCCAACTTTGCCATGCAAATGTAGTACAATGAGGTCATTACTATTAAAATGGTTGTAAAATGGCTCATTAATATAAACAAGCACTCAGGGCAATTCTCCATCATCAGTGGGTGATTCTCCAAATAAAGCGACGGCTTTTAGCGGCCAAAAATTAACAGCTGCTCTAAGGGTGCCAGTACGGTGAAAAGTGTGTCTCAGGCGCTCATTTCTAGCTGTGGTTCATGCTAAAAATTATAAACACACTCTTCACTTAAATTATAGTAATATAGTCATGGGAAAAAAATCTCAAAAGCACGTGTCTCGAGCACATCTCAAGTGTGTGTATTAATGGCATGTATTAAAGGCGTGTCTTATATGCGCTTGTTGAACGCTGACGATTGCACCTCCACTTAATTCCCCTGGTACACCTATGACTGACACAATGACATAGCATTTTCTGACTGGTGTGCCCCTCCTATCCACCCAGGCCTCATTTGTGGACTATTCTGCACATGTGTTGATCATTATAACCAGCAACTGATCTCATATAAATTTGGTGACCCTCCTTGAACCTCATTTGCATGTGCGGTTCTTTGAGAATGGCTTGCCTTTCTTGAATCGTTAGATTTATGGCCACTACAGCAGCCCGTCGGATTTTACCGGTGATATTACAGAATCCGGCTCTAAGTAATTTTGCTCCGCTGACCTCTTCAAATCTAAAAGAGAAGATAGGGCTGTTTGTGTAAAGCATGATTAGCTGGAATTTCTTATTCTTGGAGATATGCATTTATTCTAAAACTAATGGTAAATGTCCATCAAGTCCGGCGATCCGCACACGCGGAGCCCTGCCAGGTGTACACCTGGCGTAATTTTTAGTCACCCATCTCCTTCTATGCCTCTCGTAAGGAGATGTGCATCTAGTTTGCTTTTGAATCCTAGGACGGTCGATTCCGCAATAACCTCCTCTGGGAGAGCATTCCAGGTGTCAACCACTCTCTGCGTGAAGCAGAACTTCCTGATGTTTGGCCTGAACTTGTCCCCCCTTAGCTTCATTCCGTGTCCTCTTGTCCATGTCAAATTGGACAATGTAAATAGTTTTTTCTGCTCTATTTTGTTGATTCCTTTCAGTATTTTGAAGGACTCGATCATATCCCCTTGCAGTCTCCTTTTCTCAAGGGAGAACAATCCCAGTCTCTTAAGTCGATCCTCGTATTCCAGTTTCTCCATACCTTTTACTAGTTTCGTTGCTTATCTCTGCACCCTCTCCACCAGTTTTATATCCTTCTTTAGGTTGGGAGACAAATGTTGGACGCAATATTCTAAGTGGGGTCTGACCATTGCCCTATAAAGCGGCATTATGACCCTCTCCGATCTACTCGTAATTCACTTCTTTATCATGCCCAACATTCTATTTGCTTTCTTTGCCACCGCCACACATTGTGCTGACGGTTTTAGGGTCCTATCTATCAGTACACCCAGGTCTTTTTCTTGTTCGCTCTTACCCAGAGTTGCACCTGACATTCTATACTCGTGTTCCTTATTCTTACTACCTAAATGCATTACTTTGCATTTCTCCACATTAAACTTCATCTGCCATTTCTCCGCCCATTTCTCTAACTGACACAAACCACTCTGGAGTTCCTCGCTATCCTTCTGCAATCTGATTGCCCGGCATAGCTTTGTATCATCTGCAAACTTGATGATCTCACTGGATATTCCTTCTTCTAGGTCATTGATATAGATATTAAATAAGATGGGCCCAAGTACCGCGCCCTGGGGCTCACCACTAGTCACTTTCTCCCAGTCTGAGAACTTCCCATTTATGCCCACTCTCTGCTTTCTGTTCTCCAGACATTTGTCTATCCATCTTAGTATATCTCCCTCTATTCCATGGCTTTGTAGTTTCCTGAGAAGTCTTTCATGTGGAACCTTGTCGAACGCTTTCTGGAAGTCTAAGTATATTATGTCCACCGGTTCTCCACTATCAATTTGTTTGTTCACGGTCTCAAAAAATTGAAGTAAATTCGTTAAACATGATTTCCCTTTCCTGAAGCCATGTTGACTGGCTTTCATCAGGTCGTGTGTATCCAAGTGCCGGACTATGCTATCTTTAATCAGTGCTTCAACCATCTTTCCAGGGACAGACGTAAGGCTCACAGGTCTGTAGTTGCCCGGTTCTTCTCTCGATCCTTTTTTGAAAATTGGCGTGACATTTGCTATCTTCCAGTCGTCCGGTATCTGTCCAATTCTAATTGTCAGGTTGGCAAGTTTTTGCAATAACTCTCTGATTTCAACCTTCAATTCTTTTAAGACTCTCGGGTGAATTCCATCCAGTCCAGGGGATTTGTCACTTTTAAGTTTGTCGATCTGGTAGTATATCTGGTCCAAGCCCACTTCTACTGTGGTGAGGCTGTCTTCTATTACTCCTTTAAACACTTCTACTGCATCTGGTATTGCTGCGGTGTCCTCCTTTGTAAAGACGGACGCAAAGAAGGAATTTAGTCTGTCTATAATTTGTTGTCTTCCTTGATGTACCCTTTTCTTTCCCCAGTCGTCCAGCAGTCCCACCGCCTTTTTTGCGGGGTTTTTCCCTTTTACTTATCTACAGAAGGGTTTGAAGTTTTTGGCCTCTTGCGCTATTTTCTCCTCATAGTCCTTTTTGGCATCCCTCACCGCCTTGTGACATTTCTTCTGATTATCTTTATGTTTGTTCCAAGCTTCGGTTTAAGGTTTAAGGCTTTGGTTCCATTAAGCTAACCAAATGGCCCCATAACCTAAAACTCATTGATTTTCATTTGATTTTGTATCTGTTATACAGCAGTATACAAGGCCAAATAAATACCTTCTCTCTCTCTGCTTTACCAGACACAGTGGAGCGACCTTGGGGAGGGATAACAAAGAAGCAGAAGTCTCTTCAATCAGACTGAAACTTTTAACAAATAGCCAAACAAGTCTATCCCAGCCTCACTTCTTCCAAACCTCATGGCTGATGATACCAGCAGAAAACTGAAAATGAAAATTAACACCATTTTTGGTTCAGTTTTTCTAGGAATCAATGAGAACTGGGACAGCGAGAACTTGGACAGCCATTCACAGAGTGGCGTGGGACAAGGCAGGAAGTAAAAAACTTGCATCTGCCTGCTTGCCGCTCTGCCGTTTCCGGTGCCACTCAGGGGGGGGGGGGGGGAAGAAAGCAGGAGAGAAGGGCAGGAGGCTGAAAGCTCCTTCCCTACAGTGCTAGACCACCATTCATGGAGCGGCAAGGCAGGAAGCAAAAAACTTGCGCCTGCCTTCATGCTGCTCCGACTCTGTTGCTCCCACTGGGGAGAAAGCCGGAGGGAAGTGCAGGAGGATGAAAGCTCCTGCCCTACAGTGCTGGACCGCCGGAGGAGTTAAGGTAAGGGGAGCCCTGCCTGCCTGCTTGCCTAGGGTTAGGGGTCCTGTGAAGGTGGGGGTTAGAGCCCTGCCTGCCTGCCTGCCCTGCCACTAGGCCTGCCTGCCTGCCTGTCTATCACTAGGCCTGCCTGTCTGCCTGTCACTAGGCTGCTAGGCCTGCCTGCCCTGTCCCGGCCTGCCCTTTCCCCTGTCCCGGCCTACCACTAGACCACCAGAGGGGAGCAGGGCACAGAGCCTAGCAGGGAGGGGGACAGGGTGCAGAGCCTGGCAAGGAATGTGGGGTTGGGTGCAGAGCCTGGCAAAGAGAATTTGGTTCAGAATGGGTTTTTTCTTGTTTTCCTCCTCTAAATCTTGGGTGCGTCTTATGGTCAGGTGTGTTTTATGGAGCGAAAAATACTGTATACTCCATAGTGCGAGGACTTGCATGCAAACACACTTTCTTTACAGGTGTGAAAGTCCCTTTGCTAGGAGCGTCTGGTCTGCTCTATAAGTGCAGAGAAGCGACAGTAGCAGTGGCCTCATCAGGCCATGAAGAGGGGAATTCTGTAACCTAGACACTCACATTTATGTCTGCATCATACATGGAAATGTCTAGAGCAGTGGTTCCCAACCCTGTCCTGGAGCACCACCAGGCCAATCGGGTTTTAGGGATAGCCCTAATCAATATGCATGGGGCAGATTCGCATGCTTATCACCTCCGTTATATGCAAATCTCTCTCATGCATATTCATTAGGGCTATCCCAAAAACCTGACTGGCCTGGTGGTCCTCCAGGACAGGGTTGCGAACCACTGGTCTAGAGTAGAGAGTTGCACGGGGACAGAAATCCCACCCATCCCCGCCAGGATCCTCTCTGTCCCCACCCGTCCCCATCAGGATCCTCTCCGTCCCCACCCATCCCCGCAAGGAATTACCTCCATCCCCGCCCGTCCCCATAAAAAGCAGCAATTACTTCTGACAGGATCATCAATTCCAGGTTCTTTTGTGTTTGCGCTACTGTTTTCCTTGTGGAATCTCTTTGGTGGAACCCTTTTTTTGTTTTCTGTTCAGGTAATTAACTTATAAACCCCCTCTTTTACCAAGACTGATGTGTCCATTATATTATATGGATGAACCCTGCTTCCAAAGCCTTCCATCCCCGTGGGAGTCCCGTGGGCCAGAGGGGGGTCCCCGTGGGAGTTCCGTGGGTTAGGGGGGATTCCTGTGGGACCCCTGCAGGACCCGCGTGATTACCACGATCTCCGTTCCCATGCAGACCTCTAGTCTAGAGTACTTGCAGATATACCCTGAATATGTTTAGCTTTATATCAACAGCATATTCATATAGTTGCTGACTGGCTAGATATTAAGCACTGGATAGAGATGTGAGAAAGACATAGTCTAAGGGGAACAGTGGAAATTAAGAGGCAAGACTTTATTCCCTTCAATTCAGTGGGGTGGGGCTAAGTAAACAATGAGGGCTTGACTCACAGATGTCCACACACCTTGTAGAAAGCTTCTTCAAACACCATCAGAGGCCCTGAGAAGCCTATGATTAGAAGTGGCTGAGCTGCAAGCAGGGAGAAGATGATTCCAAGCACCGAGGTGGAAACGAGGAGCTCCGACACCCCCATTAGTCCATCAGTCTTCTCTCCTAGGATGTGAAAACATTACTAACCATGTTTGTAGATGGTTCAGGATGCAGCTGAATTTGTCCCCCCTCCCTAGACCCACCATACTTAGAAAAGCAAAAGATGCAGTTTATCTAAGATTATCGCAGATGCAGCATAGCTCACCTTCCCAGGAAAAATAGACAAGGAAATACAAAAGCAGCACTCCCCCAGTACAAATGAATGGCCTACAAGGGTGGGGCACAGGGTAGATGAATGCCTCAGAAAGTCTGGGGAAAGAGAAAGTGATTTTACAAAGGAGAGGCTAGAAGAAAAGAAAATCATGACAAAAAATGGCAGAGAGGAGGAGGAATGCTACTGGAAGGAGGCTGGCAGGGATGCTAAGTCTCGTTCAGTAGGAGTCCGTCACACTCCTTTGAAGACTGTCATTTTCACCCTCCCTATGCTCCTTCTCTCACTCACAAGGAGTGTGTCGCACTCATTTGAAGACTCTTTCCATCTCACACTCTCTGGGCCCCTTCTCTCACTCATTAGGAGTGTGTCGCACTCAGTTGAAGACTCTTTCCATCTCATACTCTCTGGGCCCCTTCTCTCACTCACGAGGAGTGTGTCGCACTCAGTTGAAGGCTCTTTCCATCTCACACTCTCTGGGCCACTTCACTCACTCACGAAGAGTATGTCGCACTCAGTTGAAGGCTCTTTCCATCTCACACACTCTGGGTTCCTTCTCTCATTCACGAAGAGTGTGTCACACTCAGTTGAAGGCTCTTTCCATCTCACACTCTCTGGGCCCCTTCTCTCACTCACGAGGAGTGTGTCGTACTCAGTTGAAGGCTCTTTCCATCTCACACTCTCTGGGCCACTTCTCTCACTCACGAGGAGTGTGTCACACTCAATTGAAGGCTCTTTCCATCTCACACTCTCTGGGCCCCTTCTCTCACTCACGAGGAGTGTGTCACACTCAATTGAAGGCTCTTTCCATCTCACACTCTCTGGGCCCCTTCTCTCACTCAAGAGGAGTCTGTCGCACTCAGTTGAAGGCTCTTTCCATCTCACACTCTCTGGGCTCCCTCTCTCACTCAAGAGGAGTGTGTCACACTCAGTTGAAGGCTCTTTCCATCTCACACTCTCTGGGTTCCTTCTCTCACTCAAGAGGAGTGTGTCGCACTCAGTTGAAGGCTCTTTCCATCTCACACTCTCTGGGCCACTTCACTCACTCACGAAGAGTATGTCGCACTCAGTTGAAGGCTCTTTCCATCTCACACACTCTGGGTTCCTTCTCTCATTCACGAAGAGTGTGTCACACTCAGTTGAAGGCTCTTTCCATCTCACACACTCTGGGTTCCTTCTCTCATTCACGAAGAGTGTGTCACACTCAGTTGAAGGCTCTTTCCATCTCACACTCTCTGGGCCCCTTCTCTCACTCACGAGGAGTGTGTCGTACTCAGTTGAAGGCTCTTTCCATCTCACACTCTCTGGGCCACTTCTCTCACTCACGAGGAGTGTGTCACACTCAATTGAAGGCTCTTTCCATCTCACACTCTCTGGGCCCCTTCTCTCACTCAAGAGGAGTCTGTCGCACTCAGTTGAAGGCTCTTTCCATCTCACACTCTCTGGGCTCCCTCTCTCACTCAAGAGGAGTGTGTCACACTCAGTTGAAGGCTCTTTCCATCTCACACTCTCTGGGTTCCTTCTCTCACTCAAGAGGAGTGTGTCGCACTCAGTTGAAGGCTCTTTCCATCTCACACTCTCTGGGCCCCTTCTCTCACTCAAGTGGAGTGTGTCACACTCAGTTGAAGGTTCTTTCCATCTCACACTCTCTGGGTTCCTTCTCTCACTCAAGAGGAGTGTGTCACACTCAGTTGAAGGCTCTTTCCATCTCATAATCTCTGGACCTCTTCTCTCACTCAAGAGGAGTGTGTCACACTCAGTTGAAGGCTCTTCCCATCTCATGCTCTCTGTGTTCCTTCTCTCACTCAAGAGGAGTGTCTCCCTCTCACACTCTTTGAGCTCCAGAGGACACCCTTCTGTGAGCTGTCTTCTCTACTCCAACCCCTTTCCCTGGACGTACATGTGTTATGAAGGCTGTGCACATACATTTAGCCACTGGGTTGGTATTATTTTATATAAAACCACTAAAGCAGTGAATGTTCTGTGTACAAAAACGTGGAACACACTATTATAGCACCAGGTTTGCAAACAAATCGGGACCAAGAACATACACCTAAATTTTTGGGAGAAAGATCTCAGTAGTAGCCCCTGGCAAGATCTTTTTTAGGCTTTTCTCACTCAATTCCTTTTTCTTTCCTTATTTTTTATGTGTTGCTGAGCAAACAATGATATCCTTAAATGGCGAATTGTCCTCTCCCAGGTTTATACAATCTTTACCACATCTTAACAATCTTTGCCAAGCGCCTTCACAAAACAAAAAGAGCACTTATCTAGTATAGCCCTCAGGGCCACTTTTTCACTCAACATCACTGGTTCTTTAGGGGTTTTAATATTTCCTCCCTGCTCAATCTCAGTCATTCACGTGTCTTTACATATTTTCACTCCCCATTCTGGATTTACCCTCTTAAAGACTGGAATTCAAAACTCCGCTTGATCTTCTCTTTGGTTTTCAGTTTGCTGCTTTAACCATTCTTTCTAGATGTATACCTCACTCTTCGGCTTTAGATATCAGTCTTTAAGAGGGTAAATCTCATTCTCTGAAGTGGGAGTATTCAATCACTGCTTCCTTCTTTTCCCCTCAATATTCGGTCACCACCTCCTTCACCACAGTGAGCAGGCCCAACTTCCTCCCAAACACTGGGGTGAAGAACGGAGCCTGAGAAGAAAGTGATCAGCTCTGGGGAACAGAAGCACTTGGAATGTTACCGAGAAGTCCTCCAAAGGTGATAGCTGGAGAGAGAGCGGCAAAATAAATGAAGAGAACAGCTGCCAAACACTGACTGTTCAGACCGTCTGTGACATCACTGAGATATTTGGGATAACGTCGTTTAATGTCCTGCAGAAGACCACCAAAGAGAAGACCTGTGCGCTTCAAAGGGTCACCTTCCTCCTCCTCTTCCTCCTCCTCCTCATCTTTAACTTGAAAATCACAAAGCTCTGAGGGAGAATGGACACAAACAGTTAGAATAAATGCTCAGCTTCTACTTTCCCTATCCCAATGGCCCCAACACATGCTCCCCCTCCCCCAATATTTAGCCCACGATAATACTGGAAATTCAATGCAGCCCAGCCGAGACATAGACGTCTATGCCAGTATTCAGTGTCTAGCTGGCTAAGTCTCAACAGCCAGAGATAGACTACCCTTTCAGGCAGTTGTCTTTAGCTGTCGAACTTGGCTAGCGAACCACGGAATATTGGTAGTGGCCGGCTTTGTTGCGCGACATAGCCAGTCACCAGCCAATCCAGAGCTGACTATCCCCCACTGAATATAACAGGGAGCTGACCATCTAAATAGCATGAAATATCAGGCCCCTTGCCCCTTACTCATGAATACCATGAGCACTGCTCATACGTCACTGGATATTACCCCATTCATACAAGGGCAGCTCACCATTCACTGGACACTATACCCCATTCCCATAACTATTCTCTGGATGCTACACCGATCTCCCTTTCCACAGGCAGGGTTTACTATTCACTGGATACTACAATATATCCCATTCCTATAAGTGTTGGTTCAGTGAAATTAATACTACCCTCCATTTCCAGAAAGGGTCCTGAAATTCACAGCCCCTCCCCCATCCACACAGGATGTTTTTTAGGAGAGGTATTTTCCCCTACAGATCTTCTAGGGCTTTGCCGTTCAATGAGAAGCAAAAACAAATGAGTCAATATTCAGTTATCAGTAAACATTTTGCTCATCGCTGACAGCATTATTCCCTGATATTCAAAACCAGGACCTGGGAGGGCTTCAGTTTTGAATATCCAGTTAATTTTAAGCCGGCTAAATGAATATTCATCACTTATGACATCATCAGAGACGTGGCAGAGCAAATCAGGGCAGTAGAAGGCCCCGAAGCAGCGTGTGTAGAGTGCTGCACACGCTGTTGGAATCGGCAGGGAAGGGGGGGCAGTAAGGGAGCCATGTCTCTGTCTCGCAGTGGGTTTGCCGGCTCCGGCCAGCCAAAGTTCATTTTTTAGTTCAAAGCTAACGCTCTCTCGATCCCCACCAGAGTCGGAAGTCTTCTCCGACTCTGGTGAGGTTCGATAGAGGAGCTGCGGCGGAGGCTTTGAATAAAAAAATGAACTTTGTCTGGCCGGAGCCGGCAAGCCCACTGCGAGACAGAGAGATGCATGGTAAGCGTGCATGCGCACTCTGCCGGCCATGGAACTACAGATCAGGCAACACGGCGTTAAGAGTGCGCATGCCAAATTTGCCCAAAAAGACATCACCCTAGAGCAGAGCCAGAACATATGGCTGAAAGTGATATTGATCATTAGCTCTTACAGCCTTATGTGGAGAAATATATAAACGTAAGACAAACTTATAATGAGTCTCCCATAGGGTAATATTCTCAGAAATCCTCTTTATCCTTTACATACTGAATGTGACTACTATTTGGGTTTTTGCCAGGTACTAGTGACCTGGATTGGCTACTGGGCTAGATGGACCACTGGGACTATAAGGGTGATTCCTGCTTTACCTGTTAGAAACTTAGGCCAAGAACCATCTTTGCTGCCCTGAAGCATTCTGGATGTGTACATAGCCAAGGACATCTACCATCTCTTCGAGAGACTGAATGGGCCATCATGTTTCTATCACTGGAACTCCGTTGCCATGTAAGCGTGGAGGAGAGGCAGCTTCCCATCTTTGGCTGTGCCTTGTGCTGTGCCTTGTGCTGTTATCATTTTGGCTCTTTCACAAGAACACTATTCATTATTCTTCTGTGTGACCAAAAAGCCCTGCTGGACTGCTTCTGATGGGTCCACCATGGGCCACCTGTGCATGCCCTATGAATCTAATGCTATCCTGAGTCAGGCAGTTTTGGGTTTGGGGGAGCTCAGATCTATAGTTGTGTGGCTCCTTTGCACAATAAGAACTGATAAGAAAGAATTTCCCTTGTGTGTGTCTGCTCTCGGCTGTTCATTTTTGGGACTGGCAGTCATTTCCTTGTGCTGACTGAATGAGGATTCTCCATCTGCTGAACGCTTGTAGGCTAAAGAAGATAAATCCATCACCAGGGGAGCTGATGTCTGCTGGACTCAAGGGGAAGGCAGGAATTTAGCTCTTAGTTTTGGGGAAATTTCAGGCAGCCTTATGGACTAGGGATTTAACTCATAGATTCCTATTTCCAAATTCATATCAACAATTTCAACATGCCTTAAAAATGTGTCTTTTTAGGGAATCTTTTGGAAGTTAGATATTGGATTTTATTCATTTATATTACTAGTCTTTGGGCTCCTTTTACTAAGGTGCGCTTCTGTTTTTAGCGCATGCAGGATATTACCGCACGCTACACGGCTAGAACTAATGCTGGTGTTAGCGTCTAGCGCACGGGGCAATGTAGCGTGTGCTATTCTGCGCGTTAATGCCCTAACGCCCTTTGTGAACCGCATAGAACTTAATGGTATTTGCAGTATAGAAGTGAGTTTTGTGTTATGTTATGTTCAGTGGAGACTCTGGCGATTGAGCCAAGCTAATCATATCAGGAAACATAGATTGTGTGATAATTCGTCATATTTTCTAATTACTTAGGGCTCCTTTACAAAGGCGTGCTAGCCGCTACCACCTCCTTATAAGCAGGCGGTAATTTTTCGGCTAGTGCGCGCTAATCTTGTGCATGCGCTAAAAACGCTAGTGCACGTTAGTAAAAGGATTATACCTATGCACTAGTTGTGTGCCGACATATCTCCATCATGATTAGTTTGTTATTATTTACAGCTTGCTCTATATATTATTCTCTTTTCATAATCGGTGGGTGTGCTGAGCCCTCCACACGTTTATTACACCCTAATTAGTGCTACAGGCTATTCTTATGCTCTTATCCCATTTATAATCAACATGCATAAAAATCATCACAATATCAAACAAACACATAAATCATAAGACTGTCAGACCATGATTTCAAAAGCCAGCTTTTTCAGATAAGATGGTCCATCAAGCCCAGTAGCCCGTTTTCACGGTGGCCAAACTGTGCTGCATAAGGAAGAGTTTGCCATCCTATATATGCAGCTGTTTGGTATTTTCAGATCTGTAAATTTGAAAAGAAAACATGTGGAGGGGCATTTTTGAAAAACACATCTAAGTCCAACTTGGACAATTCCAGCTGAACGTCCAAAGTTGAGGTATAAAAATGGCCATTTTCGAATGGCAAACTGCTAAACATCCAAATATAATTTCTTTTTTGTAAAAAATAATCTACTTAGACAACTTGGACACCGCCAGAATGTCTAACTTTATACCCCATTTTCGATTAGAAAAACATCCTAATCCTGACTATTTAGAAGTGGGTGGGGCTAGCATAATAATGGACTGGCCACATAGACAACACAACAGAGCAATGGGAGACCTTAGAGGGCACTGCTGTGAACTTCACATAAAGGGTGCCAGCTGTATATCTCACCATAACCCCCTTATAATTTACGGTGAGCCCCCCAACCCTCTTATAATTTAAGGTAAGCCCCCCCAACCCCCCAAAAACCTGCTATACCCTCCTATGTACCACCTTAGGAGAATCCAGGTAAGATCTGCATGAAAATGTAGGCAGAGAGACCCCTGAGATCTGGGGGAGAATCCAGACTAAAACCTGCATATATTGTAGACAGAAGATACCCCCATGAGACCCCAAAAAGTTATACTTCTTAGAGAGACATTGTACTTATGAATTCATGCTTTTGGACATTCATATTTCTGCTTGTCAGCAAGAGACAGTCCCAGGTCTGCTGACTGTGACATCACTGATTGTCTCAAGCACTAGTACATGACAGAATGTACTAACAAAGAACAAAGGAGGGGCGTTCTGCTCTCAGAAATGATTGCCTTAGTATTAGGAATGCAGTGTCAAGGAATTATAAAAGGTCAGTTTTGGCACCAGGTGACATCGTGTTTCAGTATGATTCCATGATAAAGTGTATAGACCAGGGGTGTCCAACCTTTTGGCTTCCCTGGGCCGCATTGGCCGAAAAAAATGTTTCTGGGGCCGCGCAAACGCTGCAGCAAGACAGAAGAGGGAGCCGGCAAGATGGTAAACACCCAGGGGCAGCAGAGGAAAACACTGCATCGCCCTTGACCAGGGCCGCACAAAATACTTCACTGGGCCACAGGTTGGACATCCCTGGTAAAGACCATTCAGCCAATAAAAATGACATATGTGACAAGCCAATGAGAAGTGAGTAACTAGGCTACTGAAATAATTTATATAAGTGACATGCTGGATGGCAAAAGAAAAGGAGGAGGAGAGAAGAGAGAGGAGTCAGACCCAAAAGAACATCAGCTTGCTATTTCGTATATATGCTGTACTTTTATGTGAGCTGCCTTTTGCTTATTGCCAATAAACCTATCTTATAACAGCTATTTGGTTTATTGCGAGAATTTATCTGTTTATGGTAAGATTTTGCAGCATCTTATCACACCCCAATAGCACTTATGGCTACAGGTGGCTCACACGTTCTACCATAAATGTAATGGTTAGAGTGACTCATGGGCCTGGGTCCTCCTCTCTATGGTTCAATAGCTACTTAAAACACCTGTGTGCAGCTCTACTAGGCTTCCCCATACCAGATTCTGCTGTTTTAGAGACATGCATGTATCTTTTTGTTCTCATTTTTGTGTGGTGGAAGGAGGTCAGTGAGCTAGTGGCATACCAAGGTGGGGGCAGGGGGTGGTCCACCCCAGGTGCAGCCTTAGGGGGGGTGCACAGCCGGACAGGTCCGTAAAATTCCTGGGCTGCGACGGCACTCAGCGGCATCGGCGCCCCCCCTGCCCCGCGACAGCCCTCAAGTTCGGCCTCCTTTTCCCGGCATCAGCAGAACTTCAGATCGGCAACAGGTGCTCAGTCAAAAGCTTCCCCTGACTCAGCTTCCTGTTTCCGCCCAGGCAGTTCAGTCAGGGGAAGCTTTTGACTGAGCACCTGTTGCCGATCTGAAGTTCTGCTGATGCCCGGAGAAGGAGGCCGAACTTGAGTGCTGTCGTGGGGCAGGGAGGGCGCCGATGCCGCTGAGTGTCGTCGCGGGGGGAGGGGGCCTTGCTGATCTTGTTGCCAAATTCGGAAAGGTGAAGGAGAAAGATGGGCCTGTGGTGGATGGAAGTGGAGAGAAGGGGGAGAGAGAAGAGGGCAGATGATGGAAGTGAGGGGAAAGAGAGAGAAGGGGCAGATGATGGAAGTGGGGAGAAGGGGGAGAGAGAAGAGGGTAGATGATGGAAGTGGGGGGGGAAAAAGAGAAGGGGCAGATGATGGAAGTGGGGAGTAGGGGGAGAGAGAAGAGGGTAGATGATGGAAGTGGGGGGGGAAAAGAGAAGGGGCAGATGATGGAAGTGGGGAGACAGAAGAGGGCAGATGATGGAAGTGGGGGAAAGAGAGAAGGGGCAGATAATGGAAGTGGAGAGAAGGGAGAGAGAGAAGAGGGCAGAGGATGGAAGGAGGGGATAAATAAAAGGAGGGCACATGATGGGGGAAAGGATTGAGTTAGGGAAATACTGGAGGGGGTGAGGGAAAGAGGTGGCGAGCTGTAGGTAGATAGTACAAAAGGAAATTGATGAGAGGGTAGTATGAACGTAATCTAGATGGATGCAGAAAATAAATTGAAAAGGAAAATGAGGGAAGAAAGGGATTGCAGAAGAGAGGTGTGAGAGAGGGAAGGAGAAGAGAGAGATGCCAGACCAATGGGGGTGAAAGGAGAGATGGAAGGGGAAGGCATATAGTTTCTGGAAGGAGCATAGAAGGAGAGAAGATGCCATATAGGGGCAGAGAGATGGCAGACAGTGGATGGAAGGAAGAGAGTAACAAGAAGATGAGGAAAGCAGAAACCAGAGAAAACAAAGGTAGAACAAAAATTTTCTATTTATTTGTTGCTTTAGGAGACTTTTGTTGCTTTTGTTTCTGTGGTGTTGCATTATATGCAGAGTCCAGCTTCTTGCTGATTCAATTTAACCTTTGTCTATGTATTTCTATTTTATCCCCCCTTTTACAAAACTGTGGAGCGTTTTTTAGCGCCAGCCATGATGGTAGCAGCTCTGATGCTCAGAATTCTATGAGCATCAGAGCTGTTACCAATGTGGCTAAAATCCACACTACAGTTTTGTAAAAGAGGGAGGGGTTAGTTTGTGTTGACATATTCCATACTAGGCGAAGGTATTTTCTGTGTTCTATGTGTTCGAAAGACATGGTTTTTTGTTAGGATTGACGGTGTAGGATTGATCTGTACTAGTCTGGCTTGTTTAGTTTTACAATGGGTGTATTGATGTCCTGCTCACTGCATATGTAAGATGCTGCCTTTTCCTAGGTACTCATGTGTGACGTGTGGCTTGTTACTAAAAATCATGTTTTTCATACAGATGGGAGGGGTGCCAAAAAATGATGGGCCCCGGGTGTCACATATGCTAGTAAGCACTGGGGGAGTGGGGGAGTGTCTTACCTTGATGCATGCAATGGTCATCTGGTCAGTTGGGGCACCTTTGTGGCACTTAGACCTTTCTAAAACAGGTCTAGGTCCAAACATATATGTTCCGTCCAGGATGTTTTGCAAAATGTTTGTTTATTGCTGCAAGATGTCCACGTCTAACCCGCCCTTGAGACCACCCATAATATGCTTCCACCACACCCATCTCTGAACATACAGAGGCTGGAACACCTCAATAGACTTACAGAAAGATGGTTTCGATTATCAGCACTTGGATGTCCTGGCAATTAGGATGCCCAAGTGCCAATTTAGGACGTCTGTTTTTTATTATGAGCCTGATAGTAACATAGTAAATGATGGCAGACACATTCATTCTCAAGGCAACAATAGTTAACCAATAATCCAGTGGTATTATTCTGTTTTACTTCCTAAGTTCCACTCTAAGATATTTTTCCCTCCCCCACTTGTCTGGGTCTTCATCTGCTACCTGGCATATTAAGACAGCGATATAACATGGTTATACATATGAAACGCACACACCATTTGTCTTCTGAAGTGACTTCTGCTCCCTTGCCTTCCTCTTTCTCAGTAGTTCCTTTTGGAAGGATGTTACAGACTTCAGAAGGTCCTTCCCTTCCAGCTCCAATGGAGGGATCACAATGCTGCAGTCCAAGAACTCATTAATGGCATTAAGAAGGTCCTGGCGATCATCAGCCATATAAGCAGCTTCATGAAAATGCTGTGGGTGACAAATAAAATGTCAGTGAGACTACCAAAACACCCAGGAGACTTCAGCCAAAACTGAAATTGCTCATGAAGACATCAGAGAGAGAAGGCCAGGAACGGAATATATCACAAGTGACTGCCAAGATTGAGGTCTTACTAAATACCCGCTGAGGGCTCAGTGTCCTGGGGTCAAGGTTGGATTACTGCTAACCACATGAATGATCTTCAGTATTAGGCTCCTAAGTGTTAGCATCCATAGGTGGTTGTGGCTCAGCAGTTTGGGAAGGGGCCAGGGCCAGGATCTGCGTCCAGAATTGCCTTCAAATACACAGTGGCCAACCCAGGTCCCAAGTAGTAAAACAGATAAGCAGTGGATTTTCCCAAGCATCTTTCTCCTCTCCTTCCTACAGCCTGGCATCTCTTGCATTTCTCCCTGCTTCACCAAATATAGATCACAAATTAACATTAGAAATATGAATAGCAAAACTGAACTGGAAACATTAAAATGTTAAACTCAGTAGGTATTTCATTTTGTACTGAACACAATTAATGGCATATCCATGAGAGGTGGTTGGGCCTCCCACTTTGAGCTTAGGCCTCCTCATCTCCCTTGCTATAGCTGGTGGGGATCTCCAAGCATCACCAGCTGATGACTACCTCCTCCTCCTCAGGTTTAGCAACCAGAACTTTCCAAGTTCTGCAGCTCATAGCTGTATTTCAGAGCTGCTGCATGCCTAAAAGCAGTGGCAGCTTGAGGATATGGCCATTAGCTACAAAGCTTGGAGATTTCTGGTTGACAGACTGGAGGAAAAGGTCTTTAGTTGGCAGGGCTTGGGGATCCCCACCATCTCAAGTATTTATATTTTGCATTCAGGTGAGGAGAAAACTTGGTGCCCATCCACTCATTTTGGGCTCCAGCTGCTCCCAAATAAGCTGTTTGGCTATGCCACTGAATACAATACAAATATATTTGTGATGCACATATCCCAAAGCCAACATATTCCAGTTAATAAATTCTAACTAAAACACTTTTTTCTACCTTGTCTGGACATTTAGGCCCTGATTCTCTAAAAGTGCATCCCAATTTTAGGCAGCTGTAGGCGTCCTACAGCTGTATAATCAGCCAATCGGGATGCACGTTTAAAAAAAAAAAAATGCTCCCCAGGCAGGCCGCCTATATTGAAGGCGAGGCCCGCAAGACACCTAGGCCCTGATTCTGTATAGGACGCCCGGGAGAGGCGTCCTATTCAGAATCGGCCTAAACTAAACCCCGATTCTGTAACCGGCGTCCATGTTACAGACGCGGGTTAGAGAATCGGGTTAGATTAGACACGGCCCGCTACACTTATCGCGGCAAGGGATCTCTCTGCCGCTATAAGTATAGCGGGCCGTGGCCCCCTGACCGATCACTGGCAGGAGGGTGCCCAAACCCTCCTGCCCGAAGACGCACCCCCCTCCCCCGACACTACCGACCGCCCCCCCCCCCCCCCGACACTACCGATCGCCCCCCCCCGACAATATCGGTCGCTGGCAGGAGGGTGCCCAATCCCTCCTGCCCGAAGACACACCCCCCCGGTGCTAACAACCCCCACTCCACCAAACCTGTTCTTACAGATGGGTCTTGCACGTCGAGCAAGCAGGCATGCCTCGTCGAAATGAGGCGGGCCCGCCCCTTCCCGGCCCATCCCGCCGAAGCCTAAGGCCTGATTGGCCCAGGCTCTAGAAGCCTGGACCAATCAGGCCTTAGGAACAGCGGGTCCGCCCATCCCTACTAAGTCTAAGGTCTGATTGGCAAATCAGGCCTTAGATTAAGTGGGGATGGGCGGACCCGCTATGCCTAAGGCCTGATTGGTCCAGGCTTCTAGAGCCTGGGCCAATCAGGCCTTAGGCTTCGGCGGGATGGGCCGGGAAGGGGCGGGCCTGCCTCATTTCGACGAGGCGTGCCTGCTTGCTCAACGTGCAAGACCCATCTGTAAGAACAGGTTTGGTGGAGTGGGGGTTGTTAGCGCCGGGGGGGGTGCGTCTTCGGGCAGGAGGGTTTGGGCACCCTCCTGCCAGTGATCGGTCAGGGGCCACGGCCCGCTATATTTATAGCGGCAGAGAGATCCCTTGCCGCGATAAGTATAGCGGCCGTGTCTACTTACAATGTAGACTAGCATTTTGCTGGCCTACATTTTTAAGCTTCTCATCTACTAGGGAGACGCGCAGGGCCGCCTAGGTTCAGCCTAAGGCCCTTAGACGAGCTTAGGCATCTTGCGGGTCTCCCTAGGCTCCCGGAGGCGCCTTCAGGCCTGCCTGGGGAGCATTTTTTTTTTTTTAAAACGTGCATCCCGATTGGCTGATTAGACAGCTATAGGACGTCTACAGCTGCCTAAAATCGGGACGCACTTTTAGAGAATCAGGGCCTTAGTTTTTCCATCATCTTGTTTCCAGTTTCTCTTTCTGCTTTTTGTCTATCTTCTCTTTCCAGTGTTTGCTGTCTATTTTTTTTTCTCCTCTTCTCTCTTGTTCCATTCCCTCATTTTGCCTGTCTCCCTATCAGCTTTCCTCCCTTTTTCTGCCTCTGTCTACTCAAATCTTTTCCATCTTGTTAAATTTACAGCTCTCAATTTTCCATCGCCTTTCAGGCCCTAGCTCTCCCATTTCTCATCTCACTCCTTTCCTTCTACTGACTCCCCATTACTATATTTCTACCATTGTACTCACTATTCTCTTACTCATCTTCTTGTCATCCCTATTTCGACCTCTTCCATATGGCTCACCACTTCCCGAATTCCCTTCCCTCTCTCCACTCTTGTCAAGCTATATCTCTGACCCTTTCTCTCCATCCCCTTGCATGTTATTCCACTTCTCTTCCCTCCTGCCCTCCCATGGGTCCATCTCCTCTCCTTTCTCCCTTCTCCCTATGGTCCCAACATTTTACCCTCTCTTTTCTGTCATCGTTCTTCCCTCCATCCTGATGCTTAACAATGGGATAGAGGGAAAAGAGACACTGCATCTCTGTCTCCCTTCCACCCCCAGATCTAACATTTCTCCCTCTCTACCTTCCTTCCATCCCCAGGTCCTTCCCTCTTTCCTTCCCCCCAGGTCTACCATCTCTCCCTTTCTCTGCACCACCCCCATCCCTCATCAAAACGGGACATCTATTAATAGACTTCCACTTCAGGTGATCGAGGCAAGCAGCGTGCTTGATTTTAAGAAGAAATGGGATCGTCACGTGGGATCCCTGCACAGAACTAAATAGGGGAGGGTCATTAGGGTGGGCAGACTAGATGGGCCGCGGCCCTTATCTGCCGTCTTTTTCTATGTTTCTATAATATTCAGTCCCGCCCCCAATCCTGCCCTAGCCCCACCCCAATCCTGCCCTAGCCCCATCCCCAATTCCACTCTAGCCCCGCCCCCAATTTCTTCCATTCATTTTTCATGTACACACAATATCTTATTATTTCATAATGGTAACCATAAAATTTTTTAAAACTACAAAGCACACTATACGCAGAGAAAATGTTAATTATCATTTATATTTGGGGAGGTTTCAAAGATGTCAAGGCAGATGACTTTAAAATATGCAATGTCTCCTCAGTAACTTTAAAAAATAGACAAATATAGTGCAAAATATAGACAGCAGATATAAATTCTCAAAACTGACACATTTTGATCACTAAATAGAAAATAAAATAATTTTTCCTACCTACTCTTCAATCTCTCCTTCAGCACAGGAAGAGTCACGCTAGACTGGAAAATGGCTAATGTCATTCCACTCCACAAAAAAGGATGCAGGACGGAAGCTGCGAACTACAGACCAGTGAATCTCACATCAATAGTGAGCAAACTAATGGAAACTCTAATCAAACGCCAATTGGATACGATCCTGAACGAGGGGAATCTACGAGATCCCCGTCAACATGGGTTTACAAAGGGAGGTCCTGTCAATCCAACCTGATCAGCTTCTTTGACTGGGTGACGGGGAAGCTGGATATTGGGGAGTCCCTAGACGTCGTGTACTTGGATTTCAGCAAAGCATTCGAAAGCGTACCTCACCGCAGGTTGTTGAACAAGATGAACTCTATAGGTTTGGGTGATACATTGACTACATGGGTGGGGGACTGGCTTGGAGGTAGACTTCAGAGGGTGGTGGTGAATAGCATCCCCTCCGAAACGACAGAGGTGATCAGTGGAGTACCGCAGGGCAAAGTCTTGGGCCCGATCTTATTCAACATCTTCATAAGGGACTTGGCTGAGGGGCTTCAAGGTAAATTAACATTATTCGCCGATAACGCCAAACTATGCAATATAGTAGGCAAGAGCACAACAGGGCCTGACATTAAATCAATGACCGACAGTATGACGCACGACCTTCTCCTACTGAAGCATTGGTCCAGGACCTGGCAACTAAGTTTCAATGCCAAAAAATGCAAGGTCATGCACCTTGGCAACAAAAATCCATGCAATGCAATCCATGCAATGCAATCTTTTAATGGTGAGATCCTAGAGAGAACTGTAGCGGAACGGGACTTAGGGGTGATCATCAGTGAGGACATGAAGACTGCTAATCAAGTGGAGAAAGCTTCATCTAAGGCCAGACAAATCATAGGTTGCATACGCAGGAGTTTTGTTAGCCGTAAGCCCGAAGTCATAATGCCATTATATAGGTCCATGGTGAGACCCCATCTGGAATACTGTGTACAATTCTGGAGGCCACATTACCGCAAAGATGTGCTGAGACTTGAGTTGGTCCAGCGAATGGCCACCCGGATGGTCTCAGGACTCAGGGATCTCCCATATGAGGAACGGCTGAATAAATTGCAGCTCTACACACTAGAGGAATGCAGGGAGACGGGAGACATGATCGAGACGTTCAAATACCTCACTGGGGGAGGTGGGGGAGGATATCTTCTTTTCAAGGAACCCACGACAACACAAGGGCATCCGTGGAAAATCAGGGGAGGGAAATTGCATAGCGACACCAGGAAATACTTCTTCACCGAGAGGGTGGTGGATCGATGGAACGGTCTTCCGATACAGGCAATTGAGGCCAGCAGCGTGCCTGATTTTATGACTAAATGGGATCAATACGTGGGATCTCTTCACAGAGAGAGGTAGGGGAGGGTCATCGGTTTGGGCAGATGGATGGGCCTTGGCCCTTATCTGCCGTCACTTTCTATGTTTCTATGTTTGCTGTCTGGTGATTTCATGAGTCTCTGGTTGTGTTTCCTTCTCACTGTGTATCCTTTCTTTCATTTCTTTCTGCACTCAGGCCCAACAATTGTCCCTTTCTATTCCCTCCCTCCTTCCTTCCCATGTCCTTAGGGCCCTCAGTGCCTCCTTCCCATGTCTTTAGTGCCCCCAGTGCCTCCTTCCCATATCCTTAGTGCCCCCAGTGCCTCATTCCCACGTCCTTAGGGCTCTCAGTGCCTCCTTCCTATGTCCTTAGTGCCCTCAGTGCCTCCTTCCCATGTCCTTAGGGCCCCCAGTGCCTCATTCCTTAGTGCCCCCAGTATCTCCTTCCCATGTCCCCCAAACTGCCTTCCAGACTTTGTCCCACCCCACCCCCAAAGCCAGCCTGCCTGCCTGCCTACCTCCCTCCCAACCTGCTGCAAAAAAAAAAGGCCTCCCTCCAGCGCCCCCCCCCCCCCCGCTACTCTCCTTCTTACCTCCCTGCTGCTGCTGGCAATCGCTGCCCAGAAGCCTTCTTCATGGACTTTCTGGGCCAGCCAATCGTTGCCTGGCTGGCCCAGAACGTCCTCTCCGACGTCAGAATTGACGTCGGGAAGAAGGCTTCTGGGCGGTGATTACCAGCAGCAGTAGGGAGATAAGAAGGAGAACAGTGGCAGTGGCGGCGGCGACAGACGGGGGGGGGGGGGGGTAAATCGTACACCCATCTTCCCAGCTGCATGTGGCTCCTCCTCCCGCCGTAGCTATGTGTAGCAGAAGAAGCTGAGAGTAACTTCTTTTCTCTTCTCCCCCAATCAGAGCTAGAGGGCGGACCTTTCTATGATTCTACCCGCCCCAGGAACCGTTCTGACCAATCAGCACTGAAAGGGATGGAAGACCGTGGTTACTCAGCCCTCGTCTCTGCCCTTCTCGCCCTCCCTCCAGCGCTGCAAGAGTCCAGTAAAAGAGGCTTTTTTTTTTGAGAGAGAGAGTCAGGAAGCGATCGCCTATCCCGTTGTCCCCGCGCACAGCTTTGGGACGCTGTCCCTGAAAACGGGACATTTCAGCGCTCCAAAGCTGTGTGTGGGGACAACGGGACAGGGGATCCAAAAACGGGACGGTCCCGTTCAAAACAGGACGTATGGTCACCTTACCCATCCCATATCTCTCCCTCCCTCTGCACCACCTTCAGGTCCACTATCTTTCCTTTTCTCCCCCCAACAGCCATCCCTTCAAGAATCTCCCCCTTCCTCCTCACCACCCCACATCCAACTTTTCATCCCTTCTCTTCTCTCCCTCCAGACCAGTGCCCACCATCTATCTCTCTCTCCCCCTCTCCTGTTTCCGTACCCATAAGTTCTTCCCCTTCCCTTTCCCCCACCCCCAATCTGGCACTTCTCTGAAACACATCCCCTTTATACTTAATCCCCCTCCCCAGCAGATCCAGAGGGCTTCTTTGGCTCAGTAGGTCTTCTCCCTTCTATCAGCCCTGTTCCGACATTGCCCTCACCTTCAGTCTTCTTGCTAGCAAAAACACTGCCAGCCGTGGCAGCGATTCTGAAGCATTGCCTGTGGCCTCCCTCTGATCTTGCCATCAGTCGCGATCCACCCAGGTGAAAAAAGGCCCTAGTCGGGGCACTCACAGAGCTCTTTCTGCATGAACAAATCTGGTTACCCTATCCCTGATTTCCCTGGGGTATCAGTCTAACAGTGTGCCATGCTCTTGCAGAAAAAGTAAAAGTCTTCCTTACTTTGTCAGACATGAGTGTGGAGATGGAGCGTCCAATTTCATGGTAATCCATATTGCACTGAATTGGACCCAGTAAGACAAAGATGAACCTGACTGGAATTGGGATCTCTAAGACAGATTCCAGGAGTACTGCTTCATTCAGCCGAACAAAGGCCATGGTTGGCTGCTCCAGGAATGGCACACAACCTGCCAGAAGGAAAGAGGAAGAAAACCCTGTAACGCCACAAACAGATCCAATTCACACGTCTCTTTATCCTTATTACAAGTTAGTTTTCAAGGTAAGAACATAAGAATTGCCGCTTTTGAGTCAGACCACTGGTCCATCGTGCCCAGCAGTCCGCTCACATGTTAGACCAGGGAGGACACAGCACCCGTCAGCCATCTAAGGGCATCATGCATGGAATTAAACAGGGTGTTTGCAAGCACGGTGAGCATCGCCCTCTCAACGGATGTGATTCCTCTAGCACAGGGGTGTCCAATGTCGGTCCTCGAGGGCCGCAGTCCAGTCGGATTTTCAGGATTTCCCCAATGAATATACATGAGGTCTATTTGCATGCACTGCTTTCATTGTATGCTAATAGATCTCATGCATATTCATTGGGGAAATCCTGAAAACCCAACTGGACTGCGGCCCTCGAGGACCGACATTGGACACCCCTGCTCTAGCATAAGGTCCACATATGCTCCCAACTCACAGACAGAGCTAATCGGATAGCAGTTGCACCTTGGGGATGTTTCTGTATAAGTCACCTAAAATTAGGCACTGAGACAATAGGCATTTCATGTTGAAAAATCCTGGATGCATGGCTCCACCCCATTCAACCCCCAAGCCCCGCCTTGTTCTGTCCCAGTCCCACCCTGCTGCCAGCCACGCCCCATTCCACATCTAGACCTGCCCCCTTCTGCCCCCAGCTCCACCCCCAGAAAGTTTCATCTTTTCATTCCTGACCTCTGGGCCGCATCCGAGGGCCTCCGAACATGCATGGACGTGTGTGACATCATCCACACATGCTTAGAGGCCTCCAGACATGGCCAGAACTTTCCAAAAGCCGGACAAACTGCTGAACTTTGGAAAGAGGACATGTCCGAGTTTTCCTGGATGTCTGGTAACCCTAATTACGCCCAAATTCTCTACTGGCAGTTACAGGTATACTGCCCATTAGAGCGTAGCAGCTAAGTCCATAGTTATGTGCCTATCGTAAACTGTGCGCCTCCTGAGATTTCAGATGTGTTGCAAGGAGGAGAGTCGTCCACGCTGGCTGACTGCTTACAGGACGTGCCTCTTGCCGCGAGAGGCACGTCCTGTAGGAAGTCAGCTGGCGCAGATAACTCTCCTCCTGGCTGACGTCTCTCGTCCTCTCGCTGCACCTTCTGCATCCCTCTGCTGAAGCGGGTCGCGGCCAGATTGGCCTCCGCGCACTTCCGGGTGCCCTCTGGCCAGGGCGCTGGATTTAGTGTGCCTTCGACCGGAAAGTTTGCCAGACACTGCATTAGCTGAATAGCAGGTTACAATGGCACCACCTACCCGCTGGCACTGACAGCATTCTTTAACCTGCGTACAAAAGTGCTAGACACACACCTCTCTCGGTGCCACTGTCTGCTGTGGATTTTGCACACTCAATTACTAGAATACCGACTAAGGGCAGTTAGGCCTGTAACTGCAAATTAGTGACAAACCCCGATTCTAGCCAATTATTGGTTCTTAACTCCAAAATTACACATATAACTGATAGTATGCTATAACTTGCATGTGCAACTTTGCGGTCTGAGCAAAAAGATTGTACATACGATTCTTGCAGGTTCAGAAAAAGGCTATTTCAGAAACCCAAGTTCAACAATATTACTTTGAAAAATGTGCCAGGAACACAAAGCTCATGCCACTGGCGCAAGAGCTCCTTGATAAAGTGACGGCACATTGCTGAGTCCCTTTGTGCGTGCACTATAATTCCATAGCCTCCCTTAGTCTCTGTGTGTACACTCTCCTTGCATTGCTATGGCCTCTCCGTCCTTGTGTGTGCAGTCTCCCTACACTGCCATAGCCTTCCTGCATCCCTGTTAGAGAATAATACAGGGACAAATTTTCCCTGTCCCCTTGGGAACTCATTTTCCCGTCTCAGAGAGTTCTTTTCCTGTCCCTGCCCCATCCCTGCAAGCTCCGTCCTCATCTGCACGAGCCTCAGATCCTTTAAAATCATAAGTAGCAACATTCTAGAGCTCAGACTGTGATGTCATAATGCCTCATTCCACCAATGCCTAAGCTCCGTCCTCATCTGCACGAGCCTCAGATCCTTTAAAATCATAAGTAGCAACATTCTAGAGCTCAGACTGTGATGTCATAATGCCTCATTCCACCAATGCCTAAGCTCCGTCCTCATCTGCACAAGCCTCAAACGCTTTAAAATCATAAGTAGCAACATTCTAGAGCTCAGACTGTGATGTCATAATGCCTCATTCCACCAATGCCTAAGCTCCGTTCTCATCTCCACAAACCTCGAACGCTTTAAAATCCTAAGTAGCAACATTCTAGAGCTCAGACTGTGATGTCATAATGCCTCATTCCACCAATGCCTAAGCTCCGTCCTCATCTGCACAAACCTCGAACGCTTTAAAATCATAAGTAGCAACATTCTAGAGCTCAGACTGTGATGTCATAATGCCTCATTCCACCAATGCCTAAGCTCCGTCCTCATCTGCACAAGCCTCAAACGCTTTAAAATCATAAGTAGCAGCATTCTAGAGCTCAGACTGTGATGTCATAATGCCTCATTCCACCAATGCCTAAGCTCCGTCCTCATCTGCACAAACCTCGAACGCTTTAAAATCATAAGTAGCAACATTCTAGAGCTCAGACTGTGATGTCATAATGCCTCATTCTACCAATGCCTAAGCTCCGTCCTCATCTGCACAAACCTCGAACGCTTTAAAATCATAAGTAGCAACATTCTAGAGCTCAGACTGTGATGTCATAATGCCTCATTCCACCAATGCCTAAGCTCCGTCCTCATCTGCACAAACCTCGAACGCTTTAAAATCATAAGTAGCAACATTCTAGAGCTCAGACTGTGATGTCATAATGCCTCATTCCACCAATGCCTAAGCTCCGTCCTCATCTGCACAAGCCTCAAACCCTTTAAAATCCTAAGTAGCAACATTCTAGAGCTCAGACTGTGATGTCATAATGCCTCATTCCACCAATGCCTAAGCTCCGTCCTCATCTGCGCAAGCCTCAAACGCTTTAAAATCCTAAATGTTCAAGGCTTGTGCGGTTAAGGCAGAGCTTGCAAGAATGGGGCAGGGACGAGATGGGGAAATTGAGTCCCTATGTGTACACTCTCCCCACTCCCTTCACCTACCTACGAGAACTACGGTGGCCTCTGCATCTTCTGGGATCTTCTCCATCAACTTGACATATTTGCTACGTTGCCCCTCTGCACCATGGAGTAGCAGCTTCTGCACAAACCAGAAACACCACAATTACAACGCCAGTGTTTCTCTCTTCACTTTCATTTATGCAGATGAGATAAGAAACTACAGATGGCTTTGTTTTATCAAAGAATAAATGACATTTCAGGGCTATGGGATGTTTTACCGTCTAATATCAGATTACAAATTAAAGACAATTCTGTTTATAAATGAAATTTTTGTCTCTTGTTAACTCTGATTCAAATACGTTGGATCCCTAAGAGCGAGGGATAGTAGATGGCGTGGTTAGGCAGGCTAGAGGGGCTCATCTGGTCTTTATTTGCTTTCATTTGGGGAGAGTGTGATGCAGTGGTAAAGCTCCAGCCTCAGCACCCTGAGGTTGTGGGTTCAAACCCTGGGCAAGTCACTTAATCCCCCCACTGCCCCAGGCACATTAGATAGATTGTGACAGGGAAAATGCTCGAGTACCTGAATATATAGAAATACTAAAAAAATGGTTTCAAGTAGTAAAGGAAAGGATTAGAACTTGGAGAATGCCTTTTTTACTTTTACAACTATACTCAAAGCGCTTTACATACAGGCACTTCAAGCATTTTCCCTATCTGGCCCAATGGCTCACAATCTATCTAATGTACCTGGGGCAGTGGAGGATTAATTAAATTAATCTGCACCAGTTTGAAGTCATCTGCTAGGCTCTGGCCAAGGCAGGATGCGGTGCATGCCCGGCCCTTATTCTGAAGTTACGGATCTGACTTGCCGACTTCCCTTATCTACATTGTTCTAACATGCCAGAGGCTGTTCACCTTGGAGACCTGCTGCGGATATGGGTACGGCCTGGCGCGAGATTTATACCCTCTCTCCCGGATTTTTCAGGGGCTGGTGAGAGCTTACCAGACACTGCCAGAACTGCCACGCTTTCCAAGGCTCGGGTCCCTCTCTCGGGGAGAAACTCATTCCAGGGCGCCCTGCCCTTCACAAAGAAAAGAGAACTCTCCCCGGGGCTCCCGCCGGCTTCTCTGGGATCGGTTGCATGACTTGCCCTGGATCATAGGGAGCAGCATGAGGTTTGAACCCAAAACCTGAGGGTGCTGAGGCTGTAGCTCTAAGCACTATGCCACACTCTTCTCTTTTTTTCCTTTGCGTTGGTAGTGATTTATACTCTAGGATTTTCTGACACCATTTCTTCTTGTTTTCTTGGGAGGGAGGTTTATGCCAGTAGTACTCATCTTATAGGCAAGCTCTTGAACTGTGGTACATCAAAAAAAATAACACTTGGAAACTTGGAGAGGGCATAGGATGAAGTTCAGAGGCGATAGGCTCAGGAGTAATCTAAGGAAATACTTTTTTACAGAAAGGGTGGTAGATGTGTGGAAGAGTCTCTCAGTAGAGGTGGTGGAGACAGAGAAGGAAAAAAAAACATCCTTCACAGAACTGGAATTAAACACAATCAAGTACCCAATTCAAAGCACACTTAAGATTCTGGGAATACAACTAGACAGAAACTGCACAATGCAGACCCAAATCCACAAAATCATCCAAAAAGCATTCTTCACAATGCGTAACCTAAGAAAAATAAGAAAATTCTTCAACAAAGATCAATACAAGATATTAGTACAATCCCTTATACTAAGTATTGTAGACTACTGCAACAGCCTCTACCTATCATGCCCAAACTACATGATAAAACAACTACAGACCGTTCAGAACACGGCCCTCAGACTCATCTACTCCCTCGGCAAATATGACCACATCACCAATGCATACCTAGACTCACACTGGCTACCAATAAAAGCAAGATCCCAGTTCAAATTCTACTGTCTACTATATAAAGTAACACATGGAACAGCACCCAGCTACCTAAACAACCGACTACACCGTAACCTCTCACACAGAATAAGGAGAACTCAGAGCCTATTCATTTACCCCCCTCTCAACGGTACACGACGCAAGAAACTATACGACAGCCTTTTGGCGACACAGGCAGCGAAGATTGACACTACCATCTCCAATCTACTGATCAAATCAACAGACATTAAAGTATTCCGAAAAGAAATCAAAACTCATTCATCTCTTCAAAAAACACTTCCCATCATCTTAACCTCACTATAGCACTAGAAAATACTCTCATGAACACCACCACCACCACCACAGCAACACCTCAACATTGTACAACTCACTACTGTATCCCGATTGTATTATTTTTATTCATCACAGTAACCTATTATATACCTACTCTTTGCTTTGTAATTTTCCTGGAAATGACCAGACTAACAATTGTAACATGATACATCCTTGATTCTATGTACTGTAACGCTACTGGAAATGTTCAGTCTTCTAACTTGTAATCCGCTTAGAACCGCAAGGCACAAGCGGAATAGAAATCACTAATGTAATGTAAGACTGTGTCTGAATTGAAGAAAGCCTGGGAGATAGAAAAAGATAATGGTTATTGTGGATGGGCAGGCTAGATGGGCCATTTGACCTTTGTCTTCCATTATGTTTCTATGTTTCTATCTATAGGGCCTGTGACCATGCGCGGATGACATCACACAAATCCGCTCATGCTCCAGGCCCATCAGATGCGGCCAGATCTGGTTGAAGAAGAAAGGAGGCTTGCTGGGGTGGGGCTGGGGGTGGAACGGGGCAGGACTAGGCAGAATGGGGCAGGGTTGGAGGCAGGGTTATGTGTCACGGGTTTTCTTTTTCAAAATATGGTAACTCTAGGTGGGAGGGGCTTGTGAAAACGACTCCATTTATCTTCCATTCGAGTACAAATGGCCAAGGGTAATGGTCATTGTCCATCCCTCTTTTCCAGTGCTCACTCACCTCTTTAGTTGCAGTATCATTCAGCTCAAGGTGCACTTCTTTCACGAGTGGCGCGCAGGTGTCGACTGCACGGTTCACAAGCTGCTCTCCCAGTACTGAGCTCACAGTAGAGCTGGAATGGTTCCGGGGAAAGAAGTTGTCTCTCTCATCACTGGGGTGGCTAAAAACAACACCAACAGAGGTAAAAGCTTAAACATAAGAACATAAGCAGTGCCTCTGCTGGGTCAGACCAGAGGTCCATTGTGCCCAGCGGTCTGCTCACGCGGCGGCACATAGTTCAGGACCTGTATAGTAATCCTCTATCTATACCCTTCTATCCCCTTTTTCTTCTGGAAATCGTCTAATCCCTTCTTGAACCCCAATACCGTACTCTGTCCTATCACACCCTCTGGAAGCGCATTCCAGGCATCCACCACCCTTTGGGTGAAGAACAACTTCCTAGCATTGGTTCTGAATCTGTCCCCTCTTAATTTTTCTGAATGCCCTCTCGTTCTTGTAGTTTTCAAACGTTTGAAGAATCTGTCCCTCTCCACTTTCTCCATGTTTGTCGTAAATGGTTTGCAGAGCTCCTTTCGGAGTTCCAGCTTTGCTGTCTTCTAGTCAGATTGTCCTTTTTGTAAATTACTGGCTTGTCTGGATCTCCTGTTTATAATTTATGCTGAAAATTTTCAGCTGGAAGATAGATAAATCAGTTACAGATGTAATTGAGTTCATAAAACTATGCCTGTGATCTATTCATTTTTGGATAAGAGGAAATCATTTGTGTCTAATATGGCTAAAAGTCAAATTTTGATATTCTCTGATTAGCCTTCGCTGGATCTACCTCTGCAGTTCTCTATTAATGGAATAGATATTTTGCTTGTAGATGAAATCAGGTATCTGGAAATACTGCTGAATTCATTGTCGTCTATGAAATATTTGAGAGATATTAATATATCGGTGGATGAACTAGAATTTAGATTACAGGGGAGCTGACTCAGGAAGTACTTTTTCTGGAGACTGTGGTAGATGCCTAGAAGGTCCTCCCACAGGAGCGAGTGGAGATGAAAACAGTATTTTGTAGTTTAGTGGTAATTAAATGGTCTATGCCCCAATTGTGCCGGAACAGATAGGCCAGTGCTGGCAAGACTTCTGTGGTCTATGCCCTGAAAACGGCAAGGACAAATCAAGTTTGCATCTGAGCTTATCTTGTTGGGTAGACTGGATAGACCGTACAAGTCTTTATCTGCCGTCATCTACTATGAGACTATGCAAAATGATGCAGATGATTTTTTTTTTTTTTTAATTTATTATTTATTAGTTTTATACCTTTACAAGAAAATACATCTTGCTTAGGAAAATACAGCAGGAATAATTGTTCAAATGTTCAAAATCACATTTTACAATAATAAAAGAAAAGGAAATACGGGTATGCTTTCTTAGACCTCAAAAAGCTATTGAGGGGGAGTTAAACAAATAGTTGAGAAGCTAATCAATCATATTACAAAGAATCAAAAGTACCATGAAAGGCCATAACATAACACTCTGCATTCTAAATACTATTAATCACCTATACACCAGCAGCCATTTTCTTCAGTTCCAAAAAAGATCTTAACTGCTCTGGTTGAAAGAAGACATACTTAACTTGAGCATATTTCACAATGCATTTGCAGGGATATGCGAGCAAAAAGGACGCACCCAAAGCCCTGGTATCCTGTCGCATTGCTAAGAAAAGTTTCTGCTTTTCCTGGGTAACCTTTGTTACATCCAGGAACACCCATATCTTTTTACCGTAGAACAATTCTCTAGAGACACGAAAGTAAAGTTTCATAAAAGAGTCAATGTCCTGTTGGAAAATAAATGAAGCTAGAAGTGTCATTCTCTGAGTTATATCTGTAATAGATTCCTCTAATATGGCTGAAATATTATTTAAGTCCAATTGTGGAGTCTGTTCTCCAACCCCCATTACTTCTCTGTTTTTTGGTGAAGAAGGCAAATAATAAACTTTATTCAAAGGAGGACCCTGCCAAGAACAAAATTTGACTCGATTCAGATGGCTGTTGAGAAGACACTTGCTTATCCAGGATAGATGAAAAGATGGACCTCGGGACTTTGCTTTCTCTATTCTTGGACTGTGTTCGTTTTTTATTATTACGTATGTACTGATGTCCACTGCTTTTGAATAAAGAGGGTTACAAATTTAACGGTTGTCCGTCAGTTCTAAGGTTGATTCTATGGAAGGAAGGTTTGAAGAATTACATCAGATGACATAAGCTCTACTGAAAGATAATCTCTTTATACAAGGGTAGTTTGAAAAGTTTTACTAATTTTCCCCGATTGATGATATGTAAAGTTCTAATGTTTTAACCCTGATTGCTGAATGTTGTATAAATGTTATCATTATTATACACCGCTTAGAAATGTGATTAAGCAGTATAAAAATTTTTTAAAATAAACTTGGAAACTTGGATAAAACTTGTCAATGAGTATTTTTCCGACGGGATGAAAAAACTGGAAACTCACTGGAGACTACATTGTTTAAATTTTCTTTTTACCAAACTTTTCAAGCCACCCTCATTGAATATATGGAGAACATGGTTAGACTCAGTAATTTGTACCTTTGGTAGCATCTATAGACATGGTATGGAGATGATTAAAACCCTACCACCTATAGTGCAAGCTTATTCTTTCATGTTAAGGGAAATGGAGGTTGCAGTATATTATCCACAATTAGGTCAGCCTGGCTTACTGGAATTTTCATTAAAATAGTGACACAAAGAACAACATTGACTAACACATTTGCATTAGAGACTGCAGAAGAATATCACATCTTTACTTCAAACAGATTAATGATCTGTTCTTTGGATCAAAAGTGTGGATTTTCCTAATTTGCACAGAAAAGAAATCAAAATCTTTTGGCTCTAGGAGCAAGTTTTATTTCGAAATGTCCTTGTTTGTGTGTACTTTAATTTGAAAGGGGATAGATTCCATACGAACGTAGGAAGTTCTTCTTCACCCAGAGAGTGGTGGAAAACTGGAACACTCTTCTGGAGTCTGTCATAGGGGAAACACCCTCCAGGGATTCAAGACAAAGTTAGACAAGTTCCTGCTGAACAAGGACGTACGCTGGTAGGGCTAGTCTTTGACCAAAGGGCCGCTGCGTGAGCGGACTGCTGGGCATGATGGACCATTGGTCTGACCCAGCAGCAGAATTTCTTATGTTCTTATGTATATGTTTTTTGATCCAAAGCAGTTAAATTCCTTTTTAGAAGCAAGGAAGCAGAATCAAGCACAAGTTACATCACTTCTCTGCCCTGTCCTTTATCCTCAACAGGGAAGATGGATGAGAATACCACCTGCGCACCTGACTGCTTCACTTTCTCTCCCAGTGCCACAAAGTCACTTTTGATACATTTGCAGGGGTACCTGGCAGTACGTGGATGAGCAGCATTAGATAATAGCCATCTTTCTATAACATCTTGGATTTTGGCACCAGGCAGACAGCATACCTCCCGGGACATCATGTCTGGTCTGTAGATGGATGCCTCTGAACCGCTCAGAAGGGAATTGCAAACCACCATTATCTTATGCCTCCTAATGGTCATGGATCCAGCAATTTTGAGGATTTCAAGCTTTGGTCCTTCCTCTCCCTGGAATGCTCTCATGTCCTCCACTTCCAGGACAGCATACTGGTTTTTCAGTTCAGTCCCAATCTTGCTCGGTTCCATAATCTGAGTCCAGCTGTCTTCCCTCAGCCCAGCCTCTTCTTCCCCACTGCTGGAAATCTTTGACACTTCATGAACCATTTCATCGATGTACCTCTCATTTTCATGGATGCTTCTCAGTCTTGCCACCTCCTCTCTCAGTTCCATTACTTCCTTCATGAGATATTCAAGCTGAAGGCAGCTTACACATGGAACCGTTCCCTCTGCCTGGGTAACATTTTCTGTTTGCCCAGAGACAGAAGCTGTAACCTGAGCAGCAGCTTTGGTGACACGATGTTTCCCAGTCATACTTTGGTTGCATACCTGGAAGTATGAAGAAGAGCAGAAAATCCTACCAAAACAATGGAGCCAAAAAAGCTCCTCCTTGGGGTGGGTGGGAGGGAGTTAACACCAAACAGAGACTTTCCTCAACAGCTATTTGTGCCCTGATCTGATCTTATGCCCTGAAATGCAACCTAAAATACTAATCTAGAGTAAAACACTTTTTTGTAGAAAACTCTAACAAAGATTCTAAAGGCTACACTATTGCCTAACTGATTTTGTTAAGTTAAAAAAAGAGAACTACAATGAAATAACCTAATGAAACCCAAGTTTACCTTTCTCAGGCAGGATATTCCAATGGATATTTCTTTTCATTAGCAGAGCAGATCCTCACTCAGAGGCACCAATCTGTGAATTACTCTCTTTAATGCTGAGCCTCTACAAACTCTCTCTTAGAACCAGGCTTGCTGCACTCTTCTTGTTATCGCCTATCTCCTCCTCTTTGAGTTTAATCTTTGCATATATATCCTTTCCTGCTCCTTCCAAATTTCATAACCTTCCTTCCACCCCCTAGCAATCCCTTTCTTCCAGGTACTTTGGTCCTACCATTCTCCTCCTGCCTACTGGTATATCAATGTTAAGGGTTCTCCTAGCTCTTCAGGGCCCACTTAATAGCTCAGCTCACAGAGTACCCTCTCCATTCTCACACACCCTAGACTGATATCTGGCATCTGCTTCATGTTCCTTAGAATTCCATCCTTAGAATTATATTTGATGGCATATATGCAAGGTACCGAAAGGGGCCAGGTTACTTGAGCCCTGGACTAGGATAGATGCTGCAATGACCAAGTGAGTAGACTTAGGAGGGATTTAAAATAAGGGAAAATGTCCTCAGGCTCATAGTGCCACATCGTAACCAAGCTCTGACTTTTCTTCATACATTGTTGACTTCCTATGATTCATGGTATGCTTCTGATATTCTCCTTCAGGTCTACCCTAGATTGGGTTACACCAATTTCTGCTCTTCCATCCCTTGTCTCTTTTTTCCATCTTCAAAAGATTTTTGTCCTATCAACACAAAACTTTAGCTTATGAACCGATTATTGTACTCTCTTCTCTGACTTTGACCCTATCTCTCTTTCTGGTCCTCTTTCTCATCAGCACCCACCTGTGCTTAAGTAAGAGGGCCCGCAAAACATTGGCTCTGTCCTCAGCTTTAATCTGGTCAGAGATAATCATGGTTTCTACCACTAAGTGAGCAATTCCTGGAAGTGTGGTCTGCTCCAGGTCTAGAAGGACAGCCCCTGAGAGGAAGAACAGAAAGAACAGAACCAAGTTATAATCCACTCCCTTTTTGTATATTGTACAGTCAAACTATTTCTTACCTACATTTATCAAATTCTGCTCCATTCAGCTCATAGCAATTTACAATTTCACATATTATAAAGACCTTTATATATTGTTGCTTTTGTCTGGGTCTTGTTGTGTCTAAGTGAAACCAACGTTTCAGCCATCTGCACAATGGCTGAAATGCCAGTTCCACTTATTCAGAATTGACAAGACCCAGACAACTGCAACAGCCATGACACCAACCACAGAAGCCTAAGAACACCTTCATACAATTTATACAGTAACAGCATAAGACTTTAATGTAAACATTTTCCCATTAGAGCCAAAGTACCTCAGACTGCCTTGAAATCAAAGGTGTTTGGTTCATTCTGATGATTTATGCGCTGGAAAATATCCAGGCAGCAGACAGCCTGATGCATGCCCCCATCCATAAGGGTCCAGATTGACCCTAAGAGGCATAAGGTAATGGTGGTTGGTGATTCCCTTCTGAGGGTTACAAAGGCGTCCATATGCAGACCAGACATGATATCCTGGGAGGTATGCTGTCTACATGGTATCAAAATCCAAGATATCAGGGAGAGCTTGCCAAGACTCATTAAGCTAATGACTATTATCTGATGCTGCTCATTCATGTTGGCACTAATGATATTACTAGGTATCCTCCGAACATATCAAAAGTGACTTTGTGGCATTGGGAGAGAAGGTGAAGCAGTCAGGTGCGCAGGTGGTATTTTCGTCGATCCTCCCTGTGGAGGGAAAAGGCCAGGGCAGAGAAGCTTGAATCCTGGAGATGAATGTGTGGTTGTGTGGATGGAGTCGTCAAGAGTGTTCCGCTTCCTGGACCATGGGATGATTTTCCAAGGGCTGCTGAGCAGGGATGGTGTGTATCTATCAAAGAAGAGGAGATGTGTCTTCAGCCACAGAATGGCTAACCTACTGAAGACAGCTTTAAACTAGAATTATTAGGGCAGGGTGATTAAAGCCCCCAGGTGAGAATAAGCCCCAGGTAAGTGAATCACTAACTACCTCTGCACAAAAGGGAAAAGGGGAAAATGTCTGGAAAGCAGTATATACTAATGCTTGAAGTATGAGAAACAAGGTTCTGGATCTAGAGACTGTGATGGAAGAGGCTGAGCTATTGTTAACTAAGTCGAGCCTTGTTTTTCAGGGATGACTCGGTATATAAATCCAACATTTAGATTGGATTAGATATAGTGGCAATCACAGAGATGTGGTTCATGAAGAACCATGACTGGGCTATAATTATACTAGGCTATAATCTGTTCGGGAAAGACAGGGTAGGAGGAAAAGGAGGAGGAGTAGCCTTTGACAAGGTGCCCCATGAACGCCTACTTTGGAAACTGAAGAACCATGGGGTGGAAGGAGACATACACAGATGGATCAGAAACTGGTTGGCGGGTAGGAAATAGAGGGTAGGAGTGAAGGGCCACTACTCGGACTGGAGGAGGGTCACTAGTGGGGTCCTGTAGGGCTTGGTGCTTGGGCCGCTGCTATTTAATATATTCATAAATTATCTAAAACAGGGACGAAGTGTGAGATAATAAAATTTGCGGATGACACCAAACTATTTAGTGGAGCTCGGACTAAAGAGGACTGTGAGGAACTGCAAAGGGACTTGAACAAACTAGGGGAATGGGCGATGAGATGGCAGATGAAGATCAACGTTGAGTAATGTGAAGTATTACATGTGGGAAACAGAAACCCGAAGTACAACTATACGATGGGAGGGATGTTATTGAATGAGAGTACCCATGAAAGGGACTTGGGGGTAATGATGGCACAGTGTGCAACGGCCGCTAAGAAGGCAAATAGAATGCTAGGCATAATCAAGAAGGGTATTACAACCAGAACGAAAGAAGTTATCCTGCTGTTGTATCGGGCGATGGTGCGTCCCCATCTGGAGTACTGCGTCCAATATTGGTTGCTGTACCTTAAGAAGGATACGGCGATACTCAAGAGAGTTCAGAGGAGAGCGGCACGTCTGATAAAAGGTATGGAAAACCTTTCATATGCTGAGAGATTGGAAAAACTGGGACTCTTCCCTGGAGAAGAGGAGACTTAGAGGGGATATGATAGAGACTTACAAGATCATGAAGGGCATAGAGAGAGTAGAGAGGGACAGATTCTTCAAACTTTCGAAAAATAAAAAAACAAGAGGGTATTCGGAAAAGTTGAAAGGAGACAGATTCAAAACGAATGCTAGGAAGTTCTTCTTTACCCAACGTGTGGTGGACACCTGGAATGCGCTTCCAGAGGGCGTAATAGGGCAGAGTACAGTACTGGGGTTCAAGAAAGGATTGGACAATTTCCTGCTGGAAAAGGGAATAGAGGGGTATAGATAGAGGATTACTGCACTTGGATCTGTTGGGCCACCGTGTGAGCGGACTGCTGGGCACGATGGACCTCAGGTCTGACACAGCTGAGGAATTGCTTATGTTCTTATATGTTAAAGATCATATTAAAGCCACACAATTGCAGGATCTGCAGAACAAAGGAAGAGGCACTGTGGATCAATTTGGAAAGAGGGGAATGGTGAATATATTTACATTGGTATGATATACAGGCCTCCTTAACAGATGGAAGAAGTAGACAGAGATTTAATAGTAGACATTCAGAATGTTGATTGGGGTATCCCTACTGCAAAGTCTTCTAGAAGTAGGGAGATCCTGGATTCTTTACAAGGAGAACTGTTCCAGCAGTTGGTAATGGAGACCACATGGGATGGGGGTTATACTGGATTTAGTGCTTACAAACAGGGAAAGTGTTTCTGATGTTACAGTGGGTGATCATCTGGCATCCAGTGATCACTGCATGGTACACGGTAGAGAAAGGGCTCATTCAAAAGCAAAGGTTCTAGACTTTTAAAAAAAACAACTTTGTTCATATGAGGGATCACGTCAAGGAATTGTCTGGATGGGAACATCTAGAAGAAGTGGACAAAACTGAAAGGAGCAATTTAAGGGCAGCAAACCATTTTGTAAGGAAAGTATGTAAAAGCAAGATGAAAAGAAGGACAATTTGGCTCTCGTAGTAGCTGAGAAGGTAATGAATAAGAGGTTAGCTTTCATAAATTACAGAAGATCGCAGAAAGAGGAAGACAGGAAAAATATTTGGAAAAGTTAAGAGATGTTGATCAAGTAGTCAGGAAAGCAAAGATGCAAATGGAAGAAAAAATAGCTGACAGTAAAACAGAGTGGCAAGACATTTTTTAGATATATCAGTGACAGGAAGACGTGCAAAAGTGGCATTGTGAGACTCAAAGTTGAAGGAGAAAAATATGTAGAAGCTGATAAAGAAAAGGCTGAATTGGTTAACAATTCTGTGTTCTGTTCTGTGTTCACGACTGAAGCACTGGGACTGCAGAAGACAAACGTGAATAGGGATGGAGGAGTGGTAGACCCTGTTCGATTTTCAGAGGGTTTTCTTCATGAGGAGCTAGCTAAATTAGATAAAGATAGACAAAGCGATGGGGCCGGATAGTGTACATCCAAGGGTGCTGAAGGAACTTAGGGAAGTTATGGTGGCTCCACTGACTGACCTTTTCAATGCTTCTCTAAAGTCATGAGTGTTACCAGAGGACTGGAGACAGGCAGATGTGGTCCCTCTATACAAAGGTGGAAGTAAGGAAGAAGTAGGGAATTACAGGTCAGTATCTCTGGCTTTTGTGGTAAGCAAATTAATGGAAACGTTTTTAAAACAGAGAATGGTGAATTTTCTGGAATCCTGTGGATTACAGGACCGAAGGCAACATGAATTCACTAGAGGTAAGTCTTGTCAGACAAATCTGATCAATTTCTTTGACTGGGTGACTAGAGAATTGGGTAGAGGGAATGCGCTAGATGTGGTGTATTTAGATTTTAGTAAAGCCTTTGACAGTGTTCCACACAGACGTCTGATAAATAAACTCAGTGCCCTTGGGATAAGCCCCAAAGTGATAGTGTGAGATAATAAAATTTGCGGATGACACCAAACTATTTAGTGGAGCTCGGACTAAAGAGGACTGTGAGGAACTGCAAAGGGACTTGAACAAACTAGGGGAATGGGCGATGAGATGGCAGATGAAGATCAACGTTGAGTAATGTGAAGTATTACATGTGGGAAACAGAAACCCGAAGTACAACTATACGATGGGAGGGATGTTATTGAATGAGAGTACCCATGAAAGGGACTTGGGGGTAATGATGGCACAGTGTGCAACGGCCGCTAAGAAGGCAAATAGAATGCTAGGCATAATCAAGAAGGGTATTACAACCAGAACGAAAGAAGTTATCCTGCTGTTGTATCGGGCGATGGTGCGTCCCCATCTGGAGTACTGCGTCCAATATTGGTTGCTGTACCTTAAGAAGGATACGGCGATACTCAAGAGAGTTCAGAGGAGAGCGGCACGTCTGATAAAAGGTATGGAAAACCTTTCATATGCTGAGAGATTGGAAAAACTGGGACTCTTCCCTGGAGAAGAGGAGACTTAGAGGGGATATGATAGAGACTTACAAGATCATGAAGGGCATAGAGAGAGTAGAGAGGGACAGATTCTTCAAACTTTCGAAAAATAAAAAAACAAGAGGGTATTCGGAAAAGTTGAAAGGAGACAGATTCAAAACGAATGCTAGGAAGTTCTTCTTTACCCAACGTGTGGTGGACACCTGGAATGCGCTTCCAGAGGGCGTAATAGGGCAGAGTACAGTACTGGGGTTCAAGAAAGGATTGGACAATTTCCTGCTGGAAAAGGGAATAGAGGGGTATAGATAGAGGATTACTGCACTTGGATCTGTTGGGCCACCGTGTGAGCGGACTGCTGGGCACGATGGACCTCAGGTCTGACACAGCTGAGGAATTGCTTATGTTCTTATATGTTAAAGATCATATTAAAGCCACACAATTGCAGGATCTGCAGAACAAAGGAAGAGGCACTGTGGATCAATTTGGAAAGAGGGGAATGGTGAATATATTTACATTGGTATGATATACAGGCCTCCTTAACAGATGGAAGAAGTAGACAGAGATTTAATAGTAGACATTCAGAATGTTGATTGGGGTATCCCTACTGCAAAGTCTTCTAGAAGTAGGGAGATCCTGGATTCTTTACAAGGAGAACTGTTCCAGCAGTTGGTAATGGAGACCACATGGGATGGGGGTTATACTGGATTTAGTGCTTACAAACAGGGAAAGTGTTTCTGATGTTACAGTGGGTGATCATCTGGCATCCAGTGATCACTGCATGGTACACGGTAGAGAAAGGGCTCATTCAAAAGCAAAGGTTCTAGACTTTTAAAAAAAACAACTTTGTTCATATGAGGGATCACGTCAAGGAATTGTCTGGATGGGAACATCTAGAAGAAGTGGACAAAACTGAAAGGAGCAATTTAAGGGCAGCAAACCATTTTGTAAGGAAAGTATGTAAAAGCAAGATGAAAAGAAGGACAATTTGGCTCTCGTAGTAGCTGAGAAGGTAATGAATAAGAGGTTAGCTTTCATAAATTACAGAAGATCGCAGAAAGAGGAAGACAGGAAAAATATTTGGAAAAGTTAAGAGATGTTGATCAAGTAGTCAGGAAAGCAAAGATGCAAATGGAAGAAAAAATAGCTGACAGTAAAACAGAGTGGCAAGACATTTTTTAGATATATCAGTGACAGGAAGACGTGCAAAAGTGGCATTGTGAGACTCAAAGTTGAAGGAGAAAAATATGTAGAAGCTGATAAAGAAAAGGCTGAATTGGTTAACAATTCTGTGTTCTGTTCTGTGTTCACGACTGAAGCACTGGGACTGCAGAAGACAAACGTGAATAGGGATGGAGGAGTGGTAGACCCTGTTCGATTTTCAGAGGGTTTTCTTCATGAGGAGCTAGCTAAATTAGATAAAGATAGACAAAGCGATGGGGCCGGATAGTGTACATCCAAGGGTGCTGAAGGAACTTAGGGAAGTTATGGTGGCTCCACTGACTGACCTTTTCAATGCTTCTCTAAAGTCATGAGTGTTACCAGAGGACTGGAGACAGGCAGATGTGGTCCCTCTATACAAAGGTGGAAGTAAGGAAGAAGTAGGGAATTACAGGTCAGTATCTCTGGCTTTTGTGGTAAGCAAATTAATGGAAACGTTTTTAAAACAGAGAATGGTGAATTTTCTGGAATCCTGTGGATTACAGGACCGAAGGCAACATGAATTCACTAGAGGTAAGTCTTGTCAGACAAATCTGATCAATTTCTTTGACTGGGTGACTAGAGAATTGGGTAGAGGGAATGCGCTAGATGTGGTGTATTTAGATTTTAGTAAAGCCTTTGACAGTGTTCCACACAGACGTCTGATAAATAAACTCAGTGCCCTTGGGATAAGCCCCAAAGTGATAGAGTGGGTCAGGAACTGGTTGAGTGGCAGCAACAGATGTCAGTGGAAATCACTCTAAGGGAAGTTAACAGTGGTGTGCCTCAAAATTTGGTTGCTGGGCCTGTTCTTTCTAACATTTTGGTAAGTGATGTTGCTGAAGGGCTTTCAGGTAAGATTTGCCTCTTTGTGACTGATACCAAATTCTGGAATAGCATAGATACCCCTGATGGGGGCTTCAAGGTAAGATGACGTTATTCGCTGACGACGCCAAACTATGCAATATAGTGAGAGACGGCAATTCACCCGATAGTATGACACAGGACCTACATTTGTTGGAGCTTTGGTCCTCAACCTGGCAGCTGGGCTTCAAGCTAAGAAATGCAAGACCTCAGCAGCAGAAATACGTGCAGAACTTACACCTTGAATGGTGAGACCTTAGCTAGAACTTCAACAGAACGAGACTTGGGAGTGATCATAGAAACATAGAACATAGAAATAGACGGTCCTCGTACAATCCATTATCCTCTCCAGATTGGATTATTGCAATTCCATTTACCTAAGCTTAACAAAGAAAAGCCTCCACAGACTCCAACTAATCCAGAACACTGCGGCCAAACTTATCTTCTCAAAAAGTAAATTTGACCATGTCACACCGCTCCTATCCAAACTCCACTGGCTTCCCGTTATTTCCAGGGTCTACTTTAAATGTGCCTGCCTAACCTTCAAGATCCTCCACGGTATCCTTCCTCCTTTTATCCCTCTATCCTGGAATTCCTCAAATCCAACCTCCACTAGATCCACTCAAAAATTAAAACTATCCTACCCCTCCTTAAAAGGCATCTCCCTTGTTGGTAAACTTGGCTCTTCCCTCCCTTTCAGAATCACTCAGCTCTGGAACAGTCTCCCTTCCCCTCTCCGCAATTTGAGCCCCCTTCTACCATTCCGTAAGCATCTGAAGACCTGGCTCTTCTCCAGAACGTAACCCCGTCCCGCTCCTGGCACTCTCACACCAACCTCTCTTCTCTCATACTTATATAATTCCACTGGAGTTCCGTTCCTTCCCTAACCATGTAAACCGTGTCGAGCTCCATCTGCGGAGATGATGCGGTATATAAACCCAAGATTTAGATTAGATTAGATTAGATTAGATGGCAGATAAGGGCCACGGCCCATCAAGTCTGCCCACTCCAATGACCCTCCCTATCTATCATTGCGGATAGATCCCACATGTTTGTCCCATTTGGCCTTAAAATCTGGCACGCTTCTGGCCTCAATAACCTGAAGTGGAAGACTATTCCAGCGATCAACCACCCTTTCGGTGAAGAAGAACTTCCTAGTGTCACCGTGCAGTTTCCCGCCCCTGATTTTCCACTGATGCCCCCTTGTTGCCGCGGGACCCTTGAAAAAGAAGATATCCTCTTCCACCTCGATGCGACCTGTGAGGTACTTGAATGTCTCGATCATATCTCCCCTCTCTCTACGTTCCTCGAGTGAGTAGAGCTGCAACTTCCCTAACCGCTCCTCGTATGGGAGCTCCTTGAGTCCCGAGACCATCCTGGTGGCCATTCTCTGGACCGATTCCAGTCTCAGCACATCCTTGCGGTAATGTGGCTTCCAAAATTGCACACAGTACTCCAGGTGCGGTCTCACCATGGATCTATACAGTGGCATAATGACTTCAGGTTTACGGCTGATGAAACTCCTGCGTATGCAACCTATGATTTGCCTTGCTTTGGATGAAGCTTGCTCAACTTGATTTGCAGACTTCATGTCTTCCCTGACAATCACCCCTAAGTCTCTTTCTGCTTCAGTTTTTGTCAAGATCTCGCCATTTAGGGTGTAAATCTTGCATGGATTTCGGTTTCCCAGGTGCATGACTTTGCATTTTTTGGCATTGAAACTGAGTTACCAGGACCTAGACCAGTGCTCCAATAGAAGTAGGTCATGCATCATATCATCTGCCATTGAATTATTGTCTGTTGTGCTCTTGTTCACTACATTGCTTAGCTTGGCATCATCGGCGAATAACGTTATTCTTCCTCGGAGCCCTTCTGTCAAGTCTCTTATGTAGATGTTGAACAAGATCGGGTCCAGGACGGAGCCCTGTGGCACTCCACTTATCACCTCTGACATTTCAGAGGGGGTGCCATTCACCACTACCCTCTGAAGCCTACCTCCAAGCCAGTTCCCAACCCAATTTGTCAATGTGTCGCCTAAACCTAAAGAACTCATCTTGCTTGGCAACCTGCGGTGTGGTACGCTATCAAATGCTTTGCTGAAATCCAGGTAGACGATGTCCAGGGACTCACCAGCATCCAGCTTCCTCGTCACCCAGTCAAAGAAGCTGATCAGGTTGGATTGGCAGGATCTCCCCTTAGTAAATCCATGTTGGCGGGGATCCTGTAGTTTCTCCTCGTCCATGATTCTATCCAATTGGTGTTTGATTAGGGTTTCCATTAGTTTGCTCACTATCGATGTGAGACTCACTGGTCTGTAATTTGCCATCTCCATCTTGGAGCCTTTCTTGTGGAGTGGGATGACGTTAGCTGTCTTCCAGTCCATCGGGACGTTACCTGTACTAAGGGAGAGATTGAAGAGCGCGGATAGCGGTTCCGCTAGGACATCACCCAACTCCCTGAGCACCCTAGGGTGTAGGTTGTCAGGCCCCATTGCCTTGTTGACCTTGATTTTTGACAGCTCGCAATAGACGCTGCTGGGTGTAAACTTGAAATTACTAAACGGGTCAACTGATTTAACCCTTGTCTGTGGCTGAGGGCCGATTTCCGGCGCCTCGCGGGTGAAGACTGAGCAGAAGTATTTATTTAACAGTTGGGCTTTTTCCGAGTCCGTTTCTACATAGTCTCCTTCTGGTTTTCTGAGACGTACTATCCCGCCCGAGTTCTTATTTCTATCACTGATATACCTGAAGAAAGATTTATCTCCTTTCTGGATGTTCTTTGCTAGAGACTCCTCCATGCGGAATTTGGCCTCTCTAACTGCTGCTTTGACGGCCCTTGACTTGGCCAGATATTTTACTCTAGAGTCCTGTGTCCCTGATTGTTTGTAAGAGATGAATGCTTTTTTCTTCTCTTTGATGATGTCCGAGATCTCCGTAGAGAACCACTGTGGCTTCCGTTTGCTTACTGATTTAACATAGCGGTTTGTTGTTTCCTGTATGGTGGCTTTCAGAGTTGACCACATTTCTTCCACGCTGTCGGTGTCTGCTTGGCTTTGTAGCGCCTGGTGAACGAAGTCTCTCATGTCTTGGAAGTTTGTGTCTTTGAATTTGAGAACCTTGGTCATTGTGGTAGATTTCGTGAAACCTTTCCTGAGATTGAACCATATCATATTGTGGTCACTGGAGGCCAAGGTTTCACCCACCGAGACCTCTGTGATACTTTCCCCATTGGTAAGTACTAGGTCCAGTATTGCCTGATCCCTTGTTGGTTCAGATACCAGTTGCCTGAGTCTTGCTCCATTCAAAGAGTTTAATAGCTTCCTGCTGTTGCCGGAAGCAGAGGAAAGTGTGACCCAATCCACATCAAGCATGTTGAAGTCACCTACCAATACTGTGTCACCCCGCAAGGTGATATTCTCTATATCTCCGATTAATTCCTTATCTAGGTCATCTTGATATCTTGGGGGTCTGGATACTACACCAAGATACAGGCATTTGTCCTTCCCTCTGGCCAAATTTACCCAAAGGGATTCCCCAGTGTACTGTACATCCGTGATTCTGGTGACCTTAATGTCATCTTTAGTATATAATGCTACACCACCTCCTATTTTACCCTCCCTGTCCCGGCGAAGCAAGTTGTAACCTGGTATGTAACCTTGGCAGTCTGTGAGCCAGGTCTCAGATATCACCACTACATCCAGGTCGGCATTCCTCATTTCTGTTTCCAAGTCTAGGATCTTATTTCCCAGACTGTGGGCGTTGACGTACATAGCCCTCCACGTTGTGTGTTTGTTGTATCTCAGTGGGGACGATCCCTCTTTATCAACTAGGACCCCATTAGCATTATTCGCATGTCTCTTACACTCCCTAACATTATTCGCCTGTCTCTTACACTCCAAAGACCCAGAGCTAAAGCTTGAACCTGTCTCGGACTCCCCATGACTATAGTGTGCTCCTATCTCAGACTCGGTAATGTGTGTACCCTGTGGGGGTATTCCCGTTTGGGCTACTCGAGCTCCTTTAGTGCAATTTGCAACGTGTGCACTCTCTCTGGTCCCAGAATTATAATGTGTACTCCCTCTAGACCCAGAATTGCTATGTATCCTCCCCCTAAACCCAAAATTGTAATGTGTCCCAGAAATATAGTATTTACTTAGCTCAGTCTCAAAAGAGTATTGGTAGCTTAGCTCATCAGGTGGGTTGTTTGTGCCCGTACCCTCCCCCAACTTACCTAGTTTAAAGCCCTGTGTAGTAGGCGGGCTAGACGGTGTCCAAGGAAGTTCTTCCCCCTCCTGGTCAGGTGTAACCCGTCTGGTCCCAGCGCAGACATGAAAACTGCTGATCATGTGGAGAAGGCTTCATCTAAGGCAAGACAGTTGTTAGGTTGCATCCGCAGGAGTTTCGTCAGCCGGAAGCCTGAAGTCATAATGCCATTATACAGAACCATGGTGAGACCTCATTTGGAATACTGTGTGCAATTCTGGAGGCCACACTACCGAAAAGATGTGCTGAGAGTAGAGTCGGTGCAACGGATGGCCACCAGGATGGTCTCAGGGCTCAAGGATCTATCGTACGAGGAAAGGCTGAAAAATATGCGGCTGTACTCACTCGAGGAATGTAGGGAGAGAGGAGACATGATTGAGATGTTTAAGTATATTACCGGCCGTATCGAAATGGAAGAAGAGATTCTCTTTCTCAAAGGACCCTCAGCCACAAGAGGGCATCCGCTCAAACTCAGGAGCGGGAAATTTCATGGCGACACCAGGAAATATTTCTTCACCGAGATAGTGGTTAATCCTTGGAACGAGCTCCCGGTGCAGGTGATTGAGGCAAACAGCGTGCAAGAATTTAAGAGCAAATGGGATGCCCATGTGGGATCCCTTAGAGGGTTAAGCCAAGGGAACCTGTCACCAGGAGTGGGATCCCTAGGATAGTAGACTTGGGGCTGGGTCAGTAGAGTGGGCAGACCTGATGGGCTATGGCCCTTATCTGCCGTCATCTTCTATGTTTCTAACATGAGAAAGGACCTATCGAAACTTGAAGAATGGTCTGAAATATGGCAGCTAAGATTTATGATAAGCAATGCAAGGTCATGCATTTGGGCTGCAAAAATCCAAGGGAACGGTACAGTTTAGGGGTGAAGAACTTTTGTGCACAAAAGAGGAGCAGGACTTGGCTGTGAAAGTCTGTGGTGATCTAAAGATGGCCAAACAGATTGAAAAGGCAACGGCAAAAGCTTGATGGATGCTAGGATGCATAGGCAGAGGAATGGGCAGTAGATGCCGCCTTAAAACTCTTTGGCACCCACTAAAAGGTGGATAGGGTTGCCAGATTTTATGCTAGTAAAATCCAGACTCATGGCCCCTCCCCCGGCCCCACCCATCTCAAGTGCTCAGAGCCACGTTGGGAGTCGCATATATGCGCACATGCATGTGACATCACCGCTTTGCATCCATTCATGTGCAGATACCCTCCCGACATCATCCTTAGCAGGAAGCTTTTCAAAACCTGGACAAAGTGCTGGCTTTTGAAAAGCTGTCTGGACGCCCACATATATCCTCTAAAAAGAGGACATGTCTGGGTAAATCTGGAAGTCTGGTAATCGTAAGGGTGGAGTGGAAGGGAATCTTATCTCACGAAAGCCAGTCAATATCTTAGATTCCTCGTAAATCCTACATTTCCCCACCAGGGGGAGAGAGAGAGGGAGGAAGCCCAATTTCCCTGGTTAAAAAAATCGATACATAATGGCCTGCAGGCTGGGAAGGGGATGAGGAATCAGGAAGGGAATCACATGATTGCCTCATTAGGGGAAGTGACTCTCAAGGCAGGGGGAGAGTAGATGGCAGCTCTGGAGGGAATGGACTGGATAGAAGCAGAGGTTATCCTGAAGCAATGGACTGTAATGTAAGTCAGAGGGAATGAGAAGATTGGGTGGACACGGTTGCAGAAGAGGGTGGTGAGCTGCCCCAATGCCTCCTATAATACCGGGAGGGAAGGCTTTAGTGATTAAAGAAATGCATTCAGGAATCAACTGAGAAGATGCAAATGTTTCGCGAGTTTATTAACCGAGTTCAGAAGTTAAAGAAGTGTAAACAGAACTACAAACTTGCTTAGCCTGCTTTATCCCTGGACTGATGGGATAAAAGCAGAAAACCAGGACCGGAATAAACTAACTCCTCTTGTTTTGTGTGTTAGATTTTTTTCTGGAGGTTACAAGTTGATTTCCTCCACCCCTTTTTGTTGTTGTTCACCATGTAGATTACAAAGAGTTGCAGTGAACTCCCCACTTTGTGGATTACAATATTGCTTCATTGTCATTTGTTTTGTAAAATGACAAACTTTTCACTTCTTGCCCGGAGTCTTTGGGACTCCCTACACTCTAGGCCAGGGGTAGGGAACTCCGGTCCTCGAGAGCTGTATTCCAGTCGGGTTTTCAGGATTTCCCCAATGAATATGCATGAGATCTATTTGCATGCACTGCTTTCAATGCATATTCATTGGGGAAATCCTGAAAACCCGACTGGAGTTCCCTACCCCTGCTCTAGGCTGAATGTAAGCAGCACCTGAAGTGAAGGCCCACTATGGAGTGACTGCGTTCACGCCTAACCCCATGGACCTCTGTACACATGCAGACTGTGAAAAATGGCATGAAGACCTCAGGAAATTGGAAGACTGACCATCCCAATGGCAGATGAAATTTAAAGTGGACAATTGGGAAGAAAAATCGGAACCATTGTTACTTGACCAAGGTCCACCTTAGGAGTCAGCAATCAGAAAAACAATCTAGGTATCACAGCAGACATCCCTGAAATTTTCTGCCCAGTGTATGGTGGTGGTCAAAAAAACAAGCAAAATGCTAGGAGTTATTACAAAAGGGATGAAAAATAAAACAAAGCCTCTGTATCGCTCCTTGGTGCAACTTCACCTTGGGTATTACGTTCAATTTTGGTCATCTTATCTCAAAAAAGTTAGAGCAGAATTAGAAAAGGTTCAAAGAAGAGCGACCAAGATAATAAAGGGGATGAAGTAAGAGTAAAGAAGTTAGGGCTCTTCAGTTTGGAGAAGAGATTGTGGGGGGAGGAGGAGGGGGGATACCTAAGCGGTGTAGAAAGAGTAAAAGTCAATAGATTGTTTTCTCTTTCTAAATTACAACGTCTAGGGCACACTCAATAAATCTGCATGGGAATACTTTTAAAAATGAATAGAAGGCAATATTTGTTTACAGCTTGTTCAGTTAAGCTCTGGAACTCATTGCTGGAGGTTAGTGTACCTGGGTTTAAAAAGAGTTTGGACAAGTCCCTGGAGAAAAGTATACAATCAGCTATTGAGAGAGGTGTGGGGAAAGCCACTGGCTGTTCCTGGGGTCAATAGTATGGAATCTGGCTTCTCTGAGCTTCTGCCAGGTACTGGATTGGCCACTGTTGGAAGTAGAGTACTGGGCTGGATGGACCATTGGTTTGACTCAGTAAGGCTATGCTTATGTTCTTGGCATCTCTGAACTCCTCAACACGCAGCTCTGTTGAATGAGACTGAAGCGGTCCCACGAGTACCATGTGAGGAACTTTCACAGCTTGGTTTAAATGTTTATGTGCTGGTGGCAGGAAGCCAGAACTTATGGTATCCAGGACATTTTGTGTTTTAAACCCATCTAAACCAAGATAGTGAGAGACCTCGGATCACTCCTGAATCCTGACAAGGAGGCCTCACCCAGAAACACCTCTGACAAAAGGATCAGTCAGCGTGCCAAAGCCTTTTCCTACATCGTGCATCCAGAAAATTGTGCTCAGGCTTTATAGTCACTTCATTCTTCTCTCTATGTTAACTTTCCGCATCAGCCCCAGAATGATAGAGCAACGTAAGCCTGCAAAGGAAGAAGCAAAGGCCTCTCAAAAGAAAGACATGAAGGCCGTTTCTCTTCCCTTGTATTTATACACAAGACAAAGCTGCTAACGGTGCAATGAGAACTCACCATGCGTAATGGTTTTTCTTAGTTCCAGGAGACTACGGAAGGACAGTGAAGCCACGTGAGGTTTCCCCCAGCGAGACGTGTCCTCTTCCACATCTTCCTCAAATTTAATCCACCGGGCTGTCTCTTGCCACTGCAGTTCCTGGTTCTTATTATGGATGAGCTCATTCAACTCCACAAACACCTACAAATAGTCCATCAAGCATCAGGAGATTCATCACATTTAATGTTCCCTTATTCCCAGCATTTTGAAGAAGGGGCTGCCCAGTTACCTCTCACACCACAACATGTCACTGGTACTCTCTAATTTTTTGTTATTGTTGGAAATTGTTTATTGGTTGTCAAAATTACAACCATTAAAAAAAGTAGAATATCTGAAGGGTACAAATGTAACACTTTCAAATAACAGGATGCATAAGATGAGATCCTCACCTCAGAACATAATATGAATTGTGACCCCTCCCCCCAAATATTCTGCTTTACAATAAAAGGCATGTACTCATCTTGTATCATGTAATGGAGAGCCTGGAATGTGCTGTCATGCTGAAAATTGCTAATAAAATAAGCCAGATCTGAGGAGTTAGCTGTGACCTTTTGCATCTGTATGATAGCCAAAGCCACTTTGGTACTAATAATCCTAACCTCTGTTTGTGTGTTCATTTCCTCAGACACACCTTGGGCTCTGAAATCTGAGAGCCAAGCTAAGGGCAAGGAGTCCCCCAGGTTTTCCCAGTCATCAACACTTTCCCAACTGCAAAACGGTGAGAGATGCTACAGCATGGATTTAGCTTGTGACCTCCATCTTGGATCTTGGCAACTTCTAATATTCTTTCACTAACACCATGAACTTACATCAAATGCTTTCCCAGATTTTGAATATTCAATTCAAAAATTCAACATAAGTATCAGTTATTTTGGTGACATGTGTAATATATTTATTAAGTACAGTATAGTGATTTTCTCTTTAGAAATAAATACTCCTCTGGATATGGAGAGATGACCTTGAACTCGCATGGCCCATCGATCTCCTGGAGATCCACCACCCCGATGGCCAAGGACAAAGGAAGCATCCTAGGGGTTGATACTTGATGATGACCTTTTGTGCTCCGACCATATCTCCCAAGTAGAATCCGCCTTATTCTACTACCTCCGGCAGCTAAGGAAAATCAGATGATACCTCTTGGAGCTGTAATTCACTCAACTACTATATGCCTTTGTCCTCTCCCATATAGACTATTGCACCATGCTTCTAAATGGGCTCACTATAAAAAAATACCCATCGACTACAATGAGTACAAAATGCCACCATCTGACTCCTGAAGAATCTTCACATATGAGACCCAATCACAACAGGACTGCATGCTGCCCATCGATAAGCGATGTATATTCAAAGGCCTAGTAATGGTCTACAAACTCTTCCATGACATGGTACCAGCCTATATGCCCACCAAACTTCTACTCTATGCTCTGAATCGACTGCTTCGCTCGCAAGGTGAAAACCATTTACGTGTGCCCTCAGGACACGCCCCCTGCCTTGAGACCGCTCAAAAAAGATTTTGCTCACACTACCTGCATGTCTCTGGAACAAACTATCTACCCACATAAGATCGTTAGAAGATCTACTAAACTTCAGGAAGGCAATAAAAACCTACCTCTTCACTTGACTGTCTAGGAGAGTGCACCTACCCAAATTTCCTGAACCTTACGAAAAAGGACACCGACCCTCCGCATTTCAAACACTGAGGTGCTTCACCCACCATACCACGCACTGTCACACTTTATATTGCCCATCTTATAATGCTCCATCCTATCAAGTCACCTCCGGTGGTATAATGTATAGCCTCCACTGTGCATACTAAGTCAGTCAGTCACATTGGTAATACTACGCTTTCGATGCTATACCCATCACACTATGTCTCACCACACCATGTTTTGTCATATTATGTTTACCATGCTTTCTTAACTAAGCTTTGCCATCTTTGTCAGAAAGTGTCTTCCATGTCATGTTTATCATCACTTTGTATAAATACACTTTAATATTTATGTAAACTTGTAACCCAGTTTGAGCTCTCCTGGGCGGACGGGATAGACAACCAAATCAATAAAAATGTTTTTATATATACTCAGTTAACATAAGAACATAAGCAATGCCTCTGCTGGGTCAGACCTGAGTTCCATCGTGCCCAGCAGTCCGCTCACGCGGTGGCCCAACAGGTCCAGGACCTGTGTAGTAATCCTCTATCTATACCCCTCTATCCCCTTTTCCAGCAGGAAATTGTCCAATCCTTTCTTGAACCCCAGTACCGTACTCTGCCCTATTACGTCCTCTGGAAGCGCATTCCAGGTGTCCACCACATGCTGGGTAAAGAAGAACTTCCTAGCATTCGTTTTGAATCTGTCTCCTTTCAACTTTTCCGAATGCCCTCTTGTTCTTTTATTTTTCGAACGTTTGAAGAATCTGTCCCTCTCTACTCTCTCTATGCCCTTCATGATCTTGTAAGTCTCTATCATATCCCCTCTAAGTCTCCTCTTCTCCAGGGAAAAGAGACCCAGTTTCTCCAATCTCTCAGCGTATGAAAGGTTTTCCATCCCCTTTATCATACGCGTCGCTCTCCTCTGAATCCTCTCGAGTAACGCCATGTCCTTCTTAAGGTACGGCGACCAATATTGGACGCAGTACTCCAGATGCAGACGCACCATCGCCCGATACAATGGCAGGATAACTTCTATCGTTCTGGTTTTAATACCCTTCTTGATTATGCCTAGCATTCTGTTTGCCTTCTTAGCAGCCGCTGCGCACTGTGCCGTCGGCTTCATTGTCATGTCCACCAATACCCCCAATTCCCTTTCTTGGGTACTCTCATTTAATAACATCCCTCCCATCGTATAGTTGTACCTCGGGTTTCTGTTTCCCACATGTAATACTTTACATTACTCAACGTTGAACTTCATCTGCCACCTCGTCGCCCATTCCCCTAGTTTGTTCAAGTCCCTTTGCAATTCTTCGCAGTCCTCTTTAGTCCGAGCTCCACTAAATAGTTTGGTGTCGTCCGCAATTTTATTATCTCACACTTTGTCCCTGTTTCTAGATCATTTATGAATATATTAAATAGCAGAGGCCCGAGCACCGATCCCTGTGGGACCCCATTCGTGACCCTCCTCCAGTCCGAGTAGTGGCCCTTCACTCCTATCCTAGATATATGATGTCTATGGGGTCTCCTTTGTCCATCCGTTTGTTAATTCCTTCGAAGAAGTGCAATAAATTCATTAGGCACGATCTCCCCTTGCAGAAACCATGTTGGCTGGTTATCAGACGTTCGTTTTTTTCAAAATGTTCATCAATGTTTTCTTTTATCAGTGCTTCCACCATTTTCCCCGGAACCGAGGTCAGACTCACCGGTCTGTAGTTTCCCGGGTCACCTCTTGATCCCTTTTTAAAGATGGGCGTAATGTTGGCTATCTTCCAGTCCTCCGGGATCATGGCTGTTTTCAGGGATAGATTGCAAATATGCTGCAGTAGTTCCGCTATCTCCTCCTTTAATTCCTTCAGAACCCTTGGATGGATTCCGTCTGGATCCGGGGATTTGTCAGTTTTTAGTTTTTCTATCTGCCTGTGTACATCTTCAAGGCTCACTTCCATGGATGTTAATTTATCTGCTTGATTTCCATGGAAGAATTGCTCAGGTTCCGGTATGTTGGATGTGTCTTCGTTTGTAAATACAGATGAAATCATCCAATCCCTTCTTGAACCCCAATACCGTACTCTGTCCTATCACACCCTCTGGAAGTGCGTTCCAGATGTCCACCACCCTTTAGGTGAAGAAGAACTTCCTAGCATTGGTTCTGAATCTGTCCCCTCTTAATTTTTCCGAATGCCCTCTCGTTCTTTTAGTTTTTGGAAGTTTGAAGAATCTGTCCCGCTCCACTTTCTTTATGCCCTTCATGATCTTGTAAGTCTCTTTCATGTCCCTTCTAAGCCTCCGCTTTTCCAGGGAAAAGAGCCCCAGTTTCTCTAATCTTTCAGCATATGAAAGGTTTTCCATACCTTTTATCAATCTCATTGCTCTTTTCTGAACCCTCTCGAGTAACGCTATATACTTCTTAAGGTACGGCGATCAATATTGGATGCAGTACTCCAGATGCGGGCACACCATTGCCCGATACAACGGCAGGATAACTTCTTTCGTTCTGGTTGTAATACCTTTCTTGATAATACCTAGCATTCTATTCGCCTTCTTAGAGGCCGCTGCGCACTGGGCCGACGTCTTCATTGTCTTGTCAACTATTACCCCCCAAGTCCTTTTCTAGGGTACTTTCACCCATTACCAGCCCTCCCATCATATAGCTGTACTTCGGGTTCCTGTTTCCTACATGCAAGACTTTACATTTCTCTACATTAAACTTCATCTGCCATCTCGTCGCCCACTCTTCTACTTAGTTCAGGTCCCTTTGTAAGTCTTCACAATCCTCTCTTGTCCCAACTCCACTAAATAGTTTGGTGTCATCTGCGAATTTTATTACTTCGCACTTCGTCCCTGTTTCTAGATCGTTTATAAATACATTGAACAGCAGTGGTCCGAGTACCGACCCCTGTGAAACACCACTCGTGATCCTCCTCCAGTCCGAGTAGTGGCCCTTCACTTCTACCCTTTGCTTTCTACCCGCCAGCCAATTTTTGATCCATCTATGTACGTCTCCTTCCACTCCATGGCTGTTCAGTTTCCGTAGTAGGCGTTCATGGGGTACCTTGTCAAAGGCTTTTTGGAAATCTAAGTATACAATGTCTATGGGGTCCCCTTTGTCCATCCGTTTGTTAATTCCATCGAAGAAGTGCAATAAGTTTGTTAGGCACGATCTTCCCTTGCAGAAGCCATGTTGGCTTGTTTTCATCAGTTTATTTCTTTCTAGATGCTCATTAATGCTTTCTTTTATCAGCGCTTCCGCCATCTTCCCCGGAACCGAGGTCAGACTTACCGGTCTGTAGTTCCCCGGGTCACCTCTCGATCCTTTTTTATAGATGGGCGTAACATTAGCTATCTTCCAATCCTCCGGGATCACGCCTGTTTTCAGGGATAGATTACAAACCTGCTGTAGTAGTTCTGCTATTTCCTCCTTTAGTTCTTTCAATACCCTAAGGTGGATTCCGTCCGGGTCCGGAGATTTGTCAATTTTTAATCTATCTATCTGCTTGTGTACGTCTTCAAGGCTTACCTCCATGGATGTTAATTTATCTGCTTGATCTCCTTTGAAGAATTTTTCATGTTCCGGCATGTTGGATTTGTCCTCTTTTGTAAATACTGACGAAAAGAACATGTTTAGTCTATCCGCCACTTCTTTTTCCTCCTTCAACACTCCTTTCCTATCTCCGTCGTCCAGCGGACCCACCTCCTCCCTTGCCGGCTGCTTCCCTTTAACATATCTGAAGAACGGTTTGCAATTTAGTGCTTCCCTGGCTAGTCTTCCTTCATATTCTCTTTTTGCTATTCTAACCACGCGGTGACATTCTTTTTGATGCTTCTTGTGCTCTTACCGGTTCTTCCCGGTTTTGTCCTTTTTCCATTTCCGGAATGAATGTTTCTTATCTCCTATCGCTTTCTTCACTTCTTTAGTTATCCACACCGGCTCTTTTTGCATCCTTTTCTAAATCTGGGGATATACAGATTTTGCGCCTCGCTCACCATGTCCTTGAATAAAGACCAGGCTTGCTCTACAGTCTGCAATTTCTTTGAGCTGTTCCTAAGTTTCTTCCTTACCATTACTCTCATCGCTTTGTAGCTTCCTTTCTTGAAGTTAAAAGTTGTCGTTGTGGTTCTCTTTCCCTTCGATATTCCTACTTCAACTTTGAACTTGATCATATTGTGATCGCTGTTTCCCAACGGTTCCACTACTTCCACTTCCTTTGCAGGTCTTCTTAGCCCATTAAGGATTAGATCCAGAGTGGCGTTCCCTCTCGTCGGTTTTCTGATAATCTGCTCCATGAAGCTGTCCTGTTCTGTTACTTATCTTTTCTTCTGTTCTTCTTTCTTGATTAAAGTTATCGTCTTCTGTCTTTTGGCGAGGCCCAATAGAAATGTTCCAGAACAGGGTATTATTCTTTTTTTTTTTTAAAGTTCTTTATTCATTTTAAATTTCTTACATCAAGTGATAAATATATAATACATATAATTTTCAATATACACTTGAATATCCAACAATATATATTTTAATACAAACATATATAAAGACCCCTTTTGCAATAAATTATAAATCATCTGTTCTTATAATATTGTACCCACCCTAACCCCTATTATATGTTCTATCCTTGTGCTATGATATCTGATCTTTAGAAAAAAGAGCCAATGGTCCCCAGATTTTATTAAATTTTTTAATATAACCATGTTGTAACGCTATTGCTTTTTCCATCTTATATATATGGCAAATAGAATTCCACCAAAAAGTGAAATTTAATTTTGTATGATCTTTCCAGTTTTGAGTAATTTGTTGTATGGCGTCTCAATACTCCAAATGTCCCTAAGTCCTGTTCTTTTTTTTTTATTTAAAAATCCATATAATAATTTATACCATTTTGCGGCTTGGTGTCCCAAAAAATCTGCCTGAAAGCAAAGGATTTGCAAACTATATTGAGTATTAAGATTCTTCCATTCAGGGAACCCTTCCTGGATGGCCTGCTTCAATTGCATCCATTTAAAATATTGTGTTATGTTCAATCCAAATTTCTGTTGCAATTGTGAAAAACTAAGCATGGATCCATTTACTATAACATCATTTAAAGACCGTATACCTGCAATTATCCATTGCTTCCATATTATTTTGAATCCACCAATTTTGATCCTGGAGTTTACCCAAATGGATTGATTTAACGATTTAGTTATTGGATCTGTTGTAATATTACTAATAAATCTTAATGTTTTCCATGTATCTAATAAAATTCTGTGATCTTTATATCTCTTGGGCATTGTTATACTTATAAGATGTTCCGGATATAATGGAAACAGGAGTCGCCATTCTAAATATAACCAGTCTGGTACATTCTCCATGAGGTCTGGGAGGATCCAATACATACCCTGTCTTAAAATATAGGCTTGATGATACCTATAAAAATTTGGAAAATTTACCCCTCCCTCTCTAATCGTTTTTTGTAATGTTGCTAAAGCGATTCTTGGCCTTTTCCCAAACCAAACAAATTTTGTAAGTATTCTATTTAATTTTTTATAAAATGACCCCTGAAAAAATATCGGAATCATACTCATTTGATAACAAACCACAGGTAAGATCATCATTTTTATTGTTTGAACTCTTCCCCACCATGAAAGATGTAAAGGATTCCATTGCTCGCACATTTCTGTTATTTTTTTTAATAAAATTTTTTCATTTTCTGTTACTGTATCATCAATTGTATTTTTAATAACAATTCCTAAATATTTTATTCCTTCCTCTTTCCATTGGAATGAATATGAATCAAATAATCCTTTGGTACAATGGACATTAATTGGAAGAACTTCAGATTTTTCCCAATTTATTTTGTATCCAGAAAATTTACCAAATTTATTTAATAAATTTAATAAACATGGAATGGTATCTTCCGGTTTCCTCAAATATAAAAGAATATCATCTGCATATGCAGATAATTTATATTCCCAATTTGAAAATGTGATCCCCTTTATTCCCTTAGTTTGATTTATTGCAATTAATAAGGGTTCAAGTACAATATCAAAAAGTAAGGGAGATAAAGGACAACCTTGTCTAACCCCCCGTAACAAGTTAAATCTTTCTGAAATGTTATTATTTATATTTAATCTTGCTCCAGGAGAGCTATACAATGTTTGAATCATTTTAATAAAAAAGGGACCTATTCCAAACCATTTTAAAGCTTGATACATAAATTTCCACTCCACTCTATCAAATGCTTTCTCTGCATCTAACGATATTAAGAAAGCTGGTTCATTCATAGTTTTCGCTAAGTTTAAAGAATGAAGTGCTAGTCTGGTATTATGTGAGGAATGTCTTTTAGCAACGAATCCTGTTTGGTGTACATCTATAATAAAAGGAAGAGCTTTTGCCAATCTTAATGCTAATACTTTAGCAAGCAATTTTTCATCTACATTCAACAATGATATGGGCCTGTAGTTTGAAACCAATGTAGGATCCCTGTTTGGTTTTGGTAAGACAATAATTACAGAATCTGCCATAGTACCTGATATATTTTCATTGTGTATCTGATATTGATATAAATTTAATAAATAAGGCAATATAATATTTTGAAATGTTTTATAAAATTCAACAGTATATCCATCTCCACCTGGAGCGGATCCAACTCTAAGAGCTTTCAATGCTAGTTCTATTTCTTTTAATGATATATGTTCTTCTAAACTTCCTTTTATATGTTCTGGAATATTTGGTCCAATAAATGAATTTAAAAACTCTAAGCCATCTTGTTCTTTATTTTCATAAGAATCTGAAGTATATAGACTCCTATAAAAATCAAGAAATTGTTTTACAATATCTTTAGTGCTGGTGTGTGTATTGCCTTTTGTATCTTTTATTGCAATAATTTTAGTTTTTCTTTTTTTTGCTTTAAGAAAATTTGCTAGCATTTTTCCAGCTTTATTTGAGTTTCCATAATATCTAAATTGCTGACAGAACATTTCTTTTCTAACAAATTGTGAAGAGAGTTCATTATATTTAGTTTTTACTTTTAATAGTTTTTGTAATACTACATTTTCCCATTTAATAATTAATTTTTTTTCTAATGATTTAATTTCTTCCTCTAATTCCATAAATTGTTTTTTAAGCTGTTTTTTCATAAAAGCCGAATATGATATAATGTTACCTCTCATTGTCGCTTTACAAGCATCCCATATAATTTCAATATTCATATTGTCTGTGCTATTAATTTGAAAAAACTCTTTCATCTTTACTTTTAGGTCTGTTACAAAATTTTCATCAGCAAGTAAGGCATTATCAAATTTCCAAATTGATGTAAAATTTGTTTTTATATCATTTTTTAGATCAATCCACACACCAGCATGATCAGAAATTATAATAGGATCAATAACTGCTTTCATAACTTTTTGTGCTAAATTACTAGAAACAAATATATAATCAATTCTTGAAAATGATTTATGGACCTGAGAACAAAAAGAATATTCCTGATCATTAAAATGAAGAATACGCCATATATCTACCAAATCACAAGATTGTATCAAATTTTCTAGCCCTAATGATTTTATAATTTTACTAGGTTTCTTATCCAAAATAGGATCCATAACAGCATTGAAATCTCCAGCTACTATCAAATTTGAAGTAGCCAATGGTAGTAATATCTGTTGAATTTTTTTAAAAAACTCCATTTGATTTGAATTAGGAGCATATAAATTAAATAAGTCCAGGGTTGTATTTCCCATTATCATTTTGATATGTACCCATCTTCCTAATGGATCAATTTTTATAAGTTTAAAATCAGCAGTACATTTCTTATTAATAAGTATGGCTACTCCTGCCTTTTTCCCTAAGGCAGGAGCAAAAAAACATTTAGATACCCATCCCCCAATTAGTTTATTAGATTCATTCCCTGTAAGATGTGTCTCTTGCATGAAATAAATATCCGCATTTTGCTTGTGAAGGAAACCTAACATTTTTTTTCTTTTTACTGGGTGATTCAGACCATTGACGTTAATGGAAAAAATTTTAATTGTCATTTAGTAATTTGAGTAAAATTAAATATCTTCTTAATAATAAAATTTTGATCAGATATCTGCACTTTTCTCTAAATATTCTAGATTTAATTATCAATTTTCCCCTCTCCCTATTCCCATCCCCCACCCCACCCTCCCTTTTAATTAAAAATTGTGTATACTTGGTAGCACGCATCTTAAGTCGATAATAAAGCACTCCATAAGACCTGTTCTTATTGTATTCTATAAATTAAGACATTTGTTATTTAAATGAAATATAATATAATTTAGCCATGTTACACATATATATATATATATATATAATACTCAAAGCATATTATATTGTTAAGTTATCTAAATTGTTATTTTTGTAATAAATATATATCAATAAATAATCCTTTATTTGTTTTATTTTAAATAATATGGGAATTCAATGATATATAATTAAGTATTTTATGATCAAAGAATCCCCCTCCTATGGAGGAACCCACCGTAAAAGCACATTCCGATTTCACATATATATTTCTTTTACTTTTATGTTAGTTGAATCCAGAAGAGAGAATAATTTCAATATAAACTCATTTCCTTCAAGTATATCTCAGTCCACCTTTATTCTTGATTGTAGTTTTCTATTCCGTTTTGAATTTTCATTTCCTCTTCTTTTCTTCTTTTCCCAATGTATGTAGTTCTTCTCTATATATGATCAATACGATGCAACAACAAGATCTGTCCATAAGTTCAACGGTTATACAAAAGTCTTTCTTTATAGTTCCGGTGTCTGCCCTGTCCATCACATGCAGTTCCCTCGCTTTGACATCTGGGAATCTGAGTCTTTATTCTCTCCTCTGTATCTAGTATTATATATGTTCGAGATGCACCCCCACTGCGGATCCCCCCATGGAGGAAGATTTTTACTTTATATTGTATTAAATTAATTAAAATTATAAAGTAATCTTTCAAATATTTTCTATTTTTCTAAAAGTGAAAATCATTTATCTGAAATTTATTAATTAATATTGAATGTTCCCAAACATCTTTCCTTATAAATTCATTCTTTAATATTATATTATATTTTCCCTTAATACATTCATATCTTCCTTTAATAAACTTGGTTCATGTTTAAAACATTCACTTATTCCCTTAATAAAAGTTTATTTTTTTTTTGGAATTTTGATTTCATTTGAATTCCATTTTTGAATATCGTTAGTGTAGAATATTTGAATTGAATATATTACATTCTATATCGTTTTTCCAAATCAATTTATAATACCTTTTATCAAATTAGTTATTTAATTATATTCATTTATCTATATATAGGAACTAAAATATAATAAACAATTTAAGAAGACATTGGTACTTCCTGGTTTTGAATAAATTTTTCTAATTTCTCTGGATCATTGAAAGATAAAGTTTTGTTTCCAATAGTCACTTTCATAGTAGCAGGGTATACCAATCCAAACTTCGCTCCTAATTCTCTCAGCTTTGGTCTTAAATCCAATAACTTCTTTCTTTTAACAGCTGTATTTTTTGCAAAATCCGGCACTAGATGTATAAAAGCAGCCTGATACTTCAAACCTTTATTTTTCTTGGCCAGTTGTAATATTTCTATGGCCTGCTGGTGTCGCAATAGTTTAAAAATAAAAGGTCTTGGTCCTTGCTGGTTTACTGCTCTTTTTAATGGCACTCTATGTGCTCTTTCTATTTCTATGGGAAATTTCGTTTGCAACGGAAGTAGCTTGGGAAGTAATTTTTCAATGAAGGTGACAGGATTTCCTATTTCTGCTCCTTCCGGCAAGCCAATCAGACGGATGTTACTTCTTCGTTCACGATTCGAAAAATCTTCCAGGTCTTTAATGAGTACAGTGGTGCCTCGCTTAACGGACGCCTCGCACAGCGAACGCTGCGCACAACGAACTTTATGTCTTGATCCGTACAACGAACTTCGTTTCACACAACGAAGTCGCCCGAGCTGCATCCTTCCGCGCAGGCACTGCGCTTAACTGCCCTCTCTCCGCCTGGTTCCCTCTTGCCCCCCCGACTCCCCGACACGATCGGGGCAAGAGGGAGCTCAAGCCCTCTTGCCCCCCCCCCGACTCCCCGACACGATCGGGGCAAGAGGGAGCTCAAGCCCTCTTGCCCCCCCGACTCCCCGACACGATCGGGGCAAGAGGGAGCTCAAGCCCTCTTGCCCCCCCGACTCCCCGACACGATCGGGGCAAAAGGGAGCTCAAGCCCTCTTGCCCCCCCGACTCCCCGACACGATCGGGGCAAAAGGGAGCCCAAGCCCTCTTGCCCCGCCGATTCCCCAACTCCCCGTCAATATCGGGCCAGGAGGGAGCCCAAGTCCTCCTGGCCACGGCGACCCCCTAACCCCACCCTGCACTACATTACGGGCAGGAGGGATCCCAGGCCCTCCTGCCCTCGACGCAAACCCCCCCTCCCCCCAACGACCGCCCCCCCCCAAGAACCTCCGACCGTCCCCCCCAGCCGACCCGCGACCCCCCTGGCCGACCCCCACGACACCCCCAACCCCCTTCCCCGTACCTTTCTGTAGTTGGCCGGACAGACGGGAGCCAAACCCGCCTGTCCGGCAGGCAGCCATCGACGGAATGAGGCCGGATTGGCCCATCCGTCCCAAAGCTCCGCCTACTGGTGGGGCCTAAGGCGCCTGGGCCAATCAGAATAGGCCCGGGAGCCTTAGGTCCCTCCTGGGGGCAGGGCCTGAGGCACATGGTCGGGTTGGGCCCATGTGCCTCAGGCCCCGCCCCCAGGAGGGACCTAAGGCTCCCGGGCCTATTCTGATTGGCCCAGGCGCCTTAGGCCCCACCAGTAGGCGGAGCTTTGGGACGGATGGGCCAATCCGGCCTCATTCCGTCGATGGCTGCCTGCCGGACAGGCGGGTTTGGCTCCCGTCTGTCCGGCCAACTACAGAAAGGTACGGGGAAGGGGGTTGGGGGTGTCGTGGGGGTCGGCCAGGGGGGTCGCGGGTCGGCTGGGGGGGACGGTCGGAGGTTCTTGGGGGGGGGCGGTCGTTGGGGGGAGGGGGGGTTTGCGTCGAGGGCAGGAGGGCCTGGGATCCCTCCTGCCCGTAATGTAGTGCAGGGTGGGGTTAGGGGGTCGCCGTGGCCAGGAGGACTTGGGCTCCCTCCTGGCCCGATATTGTCGGGGAGTTGGGGAATCGGCGGGGCAAGAGGGCTTGGGCTCCCTTTTGCCCCGATCGTGTCGGGGAGTCGGGGGGGCAAGAGGGCTTGAGCTCCCTTTTGCCCCGATCGTGTCGGGGAGTCGGGGGGGCAAGAGGGCTTGAGCTCCCTCTTGCCCCGATCGTGTCGGGGAGTCGGGGGGGCAAGAGGGCTTGAGCTCCCTCTTGCCCCGATCGTGTCGGGGAGTCGGGGGGGGGCAAGAGGGCTTGAGCTCCCTCTTGCCCCGATCGTGTCGGGGAGTCGGGGGGGGCAAGAGGGCTTGAGCTCCCTCTTGCCCCGATCGTGTCGGGGGTGCCAGGGACCACACGGAGTCACCCACCGTACCACCCGATTCGGGTAAGCGCAGGTATCGGTGGGTGGCTTATTTGCGGGGGGGTGCCTTATTTTACATTTTTTTCTAAAAAGGGGGGGCTGTCTTATTTGATGGCCCTGCCTTATCATCGGGGAAACACGGTAGAAAAAAAAAAAATGAACAGTTAAGTCCCAGTTTTTGCCGCTGAGACTCTGCCCTCTCACTGTAAAATTAGACTCTACTTAGTCTGTCTTTAAATTTAAAAAATGTGTGTTGTTTTAAAAAACAATTATGTTTTTAGATGTATCTAAATAAAAATAATAACCAAAAATTTATCTTTTTTTATGTCATCTTAGCATATTTTATGCTACAGAACGAATTATTTTTTTTAACATGTATTGTTATGGGAAAACGCGTTTCACACAACGAACGTTTCACATAACAAACTTGCTCCTGGAACGGATTAAGTTCGTTGTGTGAGGCACCACTGTATTTCAATTTTTTTCCTGTCTGCTTGGCTATAACAGATTTCCTCTTCAACTGTCAGCATTCTTTCTTCTAAGTTGTTAGATTTCAATTCAAGCACATCCATCTTCTTATTTATATTTGAAACCTCTTCTGTTAAATCGGTAACTTTTTTAGTAATAATAGAAAGCATTTCTTTAATTTCTTTTAACTCTTTCATAACTTCTGTGTCTGTCAGTTTTAAAACCGCTCTCCTGCTCCGGTTTTGCCCTTTTGCTACTTCCTGATATAGCGAAGTCATTTTTATTCTGTTTACCAGTTGCCATCCTTTTTTCTTCTTTATTATTCATAGGACCAGTGAAATTTTAAAATATCTTCCGTTTTCATACAATTTATTTAATCTTTCAAGGTCTTTTTAACGGAGCTCTCCAATTACACGACTTTCTTCATGCGTGTCCAAGCCACGCCCCAACAGGGTATTATTCTGTATCTTCTTATTTTCACCTTCTATCGAGGGGCCGCTGAAAAAGTTCTCAGCTCAATCAACAAAGTTGGGGCAGTCTCCATTGAGGGCTAAACACTTAGTCTAGCGATTTTCCCCTTTTTTTTGTTCTGCATTTTTCCAACAGAATGAATAAAAGTGGAAAATCACTGGACAAAGGCCTGTATTTTCAGAAAGCTTTTGATAAAGTTCCTCACTAGAGGCTATGAGAAAATTAAAGTCATGGGATAGGTGGCAAAGTTCAGTTGTGGATTAGAAATTGGTTACCGGATAGAAAACAGAGGGTAGGGTTAAATGGTCATTTTTCTCAATGGAGGAGAGTAAACAATGGAGTGCTGCAAGGGATCTGTACTGGGACAGGTGCTATTTTAACTTATTTATAGATGATCTGGAAATTGGAACGACGAATGAGGTGATTAAATTTGCAGATGACACTAAACTGTTCAAAGTTGTTAAAACGCATGCGGATTGTGAAAAATTGCAGGCAGACCTTAGGAAATTGGAAGAATGGGCATTCAAGTGGCAGATGAAATTTAATGTGGAAAAAAGAGCTCTGATCATTTTAATTTTATCATTATAAAAACTCTGCAAGTTCATTTGCATTAGGTGCCCTATTCTCATGACTATCAATCATGAATACACATTTCCAGTACCACAAACGTTGCCAGCACACATGGACCTCTCCAAATGGCATGTATTGAAATCAAATTGACTACATTTGCATAGAACAGAGATGGAAATCTGCAGTTTTGACTGCAAGACCTAATCCAGGAGTTGATGGTGGAAGTGACCATGAGCTTTTGACAAGCAAAATCAAAGTAAAACTTCACAAGATCATTAGAGACCTCCCAAAATTCAGCACTGAAAATATTCCATCAGACTACTGGATAATACTAAGCAACAGATTTGCCTGTCTTGATGCCCGAAGAGTTATGGAATGACATCAAAACCATAATTAGTGATGAACACCAGAGCCCAGTGAGCAGGGCAAGCAGAAGCAAGTCGGGAGACAGGCGAAGAAGAGCTGAGAGAGGAGAAAAGGAGGAAGAAGGAAGGAATTGAAGAAGCAGGGCAGGCGAGAGTGAGGGGCAGAGGCGAGAGCTAGCTCCGCCCACCCCTCTGACGTCAGCCAGGCACCGATCCGAAGCTCCCCCTTAAAAGGGGAGGAGCCAACGGCGCGATAACACCAGAGCCCAGTGAGCAGGGCAAGCAGAAGCAAGTCGGGAGACAGGCGAAGAAGAGCTGAGAGAGGAGAAAAGGAGGAAGAAGGAAGGAATTGAAGAAGCAGGGCAGGCGAGAGTGAGGGGCAGAGGCGAGAGCTAGCTCCGCCCACCCCTCTGACGTCAGCCAGGCACCGATCCGAAGCTCCCCCTTAAAAGGGGAGGAGCCAACGGCGCGATAACACCAGAGCCCAGTGAGCAGGGCAAGCAGAAGCAAGTCGGGAGACAGGCGAAGAAGAGCTGAGAGAGGAGAAAAGGAGGAAGAAGGAAGGAATTGAAGAAGCAGGGCAGGCGAGAGTGAGGGGCAGAGGCGAGAGCTAGCTCCGCCCACCCCTCTGACGTCAGCCAGGCACCGATCCGAAGCTCCCCCTTAAAAGGGGAGGAGCCAACGGCGCGATAACACCAGAGCCCAGTGAGCAGGGCAAGCAGAAGCAAGTCGGGAGACAGGCGAAGAAGAGCTGAGAGAGGAGAAAAGGAGGAAGAAGGAAGGAATTGAAGAAGCAGGGCAGGCGAGAGTGAGGGGCAGAGGCGAGAGCTAGCTCCGCCCACCCCTCTGACGTCAGCCAGGCACCGATCCGAAGCTCCCCCTTAAAAGGGGAGGAGCCAACGGCGCGATAACACCAGAGCCCAGTGAGCAGGGCAAGCAGAAGCAAGTCGGGAGACAGGCGAAGAAGAGCTGAGAGAGGAGAAAAGGAGGAAGAAGGAAGGAATTGAAGAAGCAGGGCAGGCGAGAGTGAGGGGCAGAGGCGAGAGCTAGCTCCGCCCACCCCTCTGACGTCAGCCAGGCACCGATCCGAAGCTCCCCCTTAAAAGGGGAGGAGCCAACGGCGCGATAACACCAGAGCCCAGTGAGCAGGGCAAGCAGAAGCAAGTCGGGAGACAGGCGAAGAAGAGCTGAGAGAGGAGAAAAGGAGGAAGAAGGAAGGAATTGAAGAAGCAGGGCAGGCGAGAGTGAGGGGCAGAGGCGAGAGCTAGCTCCGCCCACCCCTCTGACGTCAGCCAGGCACCGATCCGAAGCTCCCCCTTAAAAGGGGAGGAGCCAACGGCGCGATAACACCAGAGCCCAGTGAGCAGGGCAAGCAGAAGCAAGTCGGGAGACAGGCGAAGAAGAGCTGAGAGAGGAGAAAAGGAGGAAGAAGGAAGGAATTGAAGAAGCAGGGCAGGCGAGAGTGAGGGGCAGAGGCGAGAGCTAGCTCCGCCCACCCCTCTGACGTCAGCCAGGCACCGATCCGAAGCTCCCCCTTAAAAGGGAAGGAGCCAACGGCGCGATAACACCAGAGCCCAGTGAGCAGGGCAAGCAGAAGCAAGTCGGGAGACAGGCGAAGAAGAGCTGAGAGAGGAGAAAAGGAGGAAGAAGGAAGGAATTGAAGAAGCAGGGCAGGCGAGAGTGAGGGGCAGAGGCGAGAGCTAGCTCCGCCCACCCCTCTGACGTCAGCCAGGCACCGATCCGAAGCTCCCCCTTAAAAGGGGAGGAGCCAACGGCGCGATAACACCAGAGCCCAGTGAGCAGGGCAAGCAGAAGCAAGTCGGGAGACAGGCGAAGAAGAGCTGAGAGAGGAGAAAAGGAGGAAGAAGGAAGGAATTGAAGAAGCAGGGCAGGCGAGAGTGAGGGGCAGAGGCGAGAGCTAGCTCCGCCCACCCCTCTGACGTCAGCCAGGCACCGATCCGAAGCTCCCCCTTAAAAGGGGAGGAGCCAACGGCGCGATAACACCAGAGCCCAGTGAGCAGGGCAAGCAGAAGCAAGTCGGGAGACAGGCGAAGAAGAGCTGAGAGAGGAGAAAAGGAGGAAGAAGGAAGGAATTGAAGAAGCAGGGCAGGCGAGAGTGAGGGGCAGAGGCGAGAGCTAGCTCCGCCCACCCCTCTGACGTCAGCCAGGCACCGATCCGAAGCTCCCCCTTAAAAGGGGAGGAGCCAACGGCGCGATAACACCAGAGCCCAGTGAGCAGGGCAAGCAGAAGCAAGTCGGGAGACAGGCGAAGAAGAGCTGAGAGAGGAGAAAAGGAGGAAGAAGGAAGGAATTGAAGAAGCAGGGCAGGCGAGAGTGAGGGGCAGAGGCGAGAGCTAGCTCCGCCCACCCCTCTGACGTCAGCCAGGCACCGATCCGAAGCTCCCCCTTAAAAGGGGAGGAGCCAACGGCGCGATAACACCAGAGCCCAGTGAGCAGGGCAAGCAGAAGCAAGTCGGGAGACAGGCGAAGAAGAGCTGAGAGAGGAGAAAAGGAGGAAGAAGGAAGGAATTGAAGAAGCAGGGCAGGCGAGAGTGAGGGGCAGAGGCGAGAGCTAGCTCCGCCCACCCCTCTGACGTCAGCCAGGCACCGATCCGAAGCTCCCCCTTAAAAGGGGAGGAGCCAACGGCGCGATAACACCAGAGCCCAGTGAGCAGGGCAAGCAGAAGCAAGTCGGGAGACAGGCGAAGAAGAGCTGAGAGAGGAGAAAAGGAGGAAGAAGGAAGGAATTGAAGAAGCAGGGCAGGCGAGAGTGAGGGGCAGAGGCGAGAGCTAGCTCCGCCCACCCCTCTGACGTCAGCCAGGCACCGATCCGAAGCTCCCCCTTAAAAGGGGAGGAGCCAACGGCGCGATAACACCAGAGCCCAGTGAGCAGGGCAAGCAGAAGCAAGTCGGGAGACAGGCGAAGAAGAGCTGAGAGAGGAGAAAAGGAGGAAGAAGGAAGGAATTGAAGAAGCAGGGCAGGCGAGAGTGAGGGGCAGAGGCGAGAGCTAGCTCCGCCCACCCCTCTGACGTCAGCCAGGCACCGATCCGAAGCTCCCCCTTAAAAGGGGAGGAGCCAACGGCGCCCAGCCGTTCGGCGCGCGGCGAAGGCGAGCGGTAAAGGCGCTCGCCTTAGCGAGAGCGCCTTTGCGAAGGGCCTTGCAAGGGACAAGTATCTACTATCAAGAACACCGAGGAGGACTGAACGGTAAGGAAGCGATAAACACAGAAGGTAAGGAAGAGACAGACGCCAAGGGAACAAACCCACACATACAATCAAGGTGAGGTAGAGCGGAGACAGCACACACAAAAGACACAGCAAGGCAAGCAACATAAGGAAGCAGCAGGCAAGGGACACAAGCACACACAAGGGAAGCAAGAAATGGAAGCCCAAGGAAGTCAGAAGGTGAGCTTTCCGGTCTTCTGTATCGGCTGCAATATGTATGACTACCTCCCTTCGGGGATCCAGGCATACATTTGCAATCAATGCATGGAGATGGATAGCTTGAAATGTCAGGTAAGACTATTGGAAGGAACAGTGATGGAACTCGAAGACAGAATCCGAGCACAGGAGAAGATTCTAGTGGAGTACAGCCCAAACGACGAGGTCAAGGAACTAGAAATGTTCATAGAGGAAGCTCATCAGCACCACGTAGAGACCCCAGGGCTGGAAAACTGTACTCAGGAAACCCATGTGAGGAGAGAAGACACCCATGCAAACACAGAAGAAACCGAAGACGAGGTAGGAGACAACCGCACACCAGGAGGAATAGTGAGAGCACAGGAAGACATCGCCCCACCCAAAGAACAGGAAACAATTTCAAGAGTATCATTGGAGGAAGAAGACTGGCCCTACTCCAAGGACGTGGACCTACGCCCCCCAAGGAACTCCCGAATAAAGAAGATGGGGATCATCGTAGGCGACTCCATTATACGACATGTGGACAGCCACACCGCAGGAGGAAGAGAGGACAGAGTCGTCACCTGTCTGCCTGGAGCAAGAGTGAAGGATGTGACCAACAGGATCTCCAGGATCATAGATGGCGCAGGGGGAGAGGACACCGCTGTGCTTATCCACGTGGGAACAAATGATGTGAGCGGGCGGAAGTATGACAGGGAAGAGCTGAAGGGCCAGCTCCGCTCACTCGGAAGACAACTGAAGATCAGGGAGGTGAAGGTGGCCTTCTCTGAGATCCTCCCAGTACCAAGAGCGGATGGAAAGAGACAAGGGGAATTGCAAGTAATCAACGCCTGGATGAGACGATGGTGCGAAGAAGAAGGCTTTGACTTCGTGCGCAACTGGACGGCGTTCTGGGGAAAAAGCAAGTACTACAGAAGGGACGGACTACACCTCAACAAGGAAGGAGCAAGAGTTTTGGCAGGCAACATGAAGAAGGCAATCGAGAAGGCTTTAAACTGAAAGATAGGGGAAAGCCGACAGTCGACCACCGGTCGATGGTACGGATTGCAGGATGCCCCGACGAAGAAGCCAAGGACTACTACTCCTACACAAGAGAAGACGACCTCACAGCCAATAAGGGAGAAAAAGCAGGAAGGGACAACTCAGACACAGGAGGGGACGACCACACAGCAAACAATGGTGATAACACAGGAGCAGTAAAGGATACCGTAATTGAAACTATAGGGACGGCCAAGAGTAGAAGGTCCAAAAAGGTAACACGAAGGGAACTTAGATGTATGTATACGAATGCTAGAAGTCTAGGTAACAAAATGGGGGAACTAGAGACAATAGCAAGACAAGACATATTGGATATCATTGGCATAACAGAAACATGGTGGAATGAAGAAAACAAATGGGACACAGTACTACAGGGATACAAACTGTATAGAAGAGATCGAGTAGGACAGAAAGGTGGAGGTATTGCTCTATATGTTAAGGAGGGAATAGATTCTGTTGAATTGGTTACAACAGAAATGAAAGAGAAGCTTGAGTCACTCTGGATCAAAATTCCTGGTCAATATGGCGCAGATACGAAAATTGGCCTTTACTATCGTCCCCCAGGACAGGCGGAGGAAACTGACTCAGAAATGATGGAGGAAATCAAACAAGAATGCAAGACAGGCAATGTAATTATATTGGGAGACTTCAATTTCCCAGGGATAGACTGGAAACTAGCAACCTCCAACTGCGGCAAGGAGGCCAAGTTCCTGGAGGTGCTAGGGGATTGCTTCCTGGAACAAATGGTAAAAGAGCCGACAAGAGGCGACGCCACCTTGGACTTGGTCCTAAATGGCCTCACGGGACCGATAACAGAAGTGGAAGTCATGGTTCCACTGGGAACGAGTGATCACAATGTAATCAACTTTAAACTTGACATCGGGAAAGGGAAACATGCCAAAACCTTAACCACCACCTTAAACTTTAAAAAGGGTAAATACGATCGCATGAGAGCCATGGTAGAAAAACGACTCGAGAAGATGATGGACAAACTTGAAACGGTAGATCAGGCATGGTCCCTACTGAAAAATACTATCACAGAAGCACAAGATCTCTACATTCCGAGGATTTCCAAAGATCGGAGAACAAAGAGCAAAAGAGAACCGGCATGGCTTACCATACAGGTGAAGGAAGCCATAAAAGAAAAGAAGGACTCTTTCAAAAAATGGAAATGCATAAAGACAACCGAAGCCTGGAACAAACATAAAGATGATCAGAAGAAATGTCACAAGGCGGTGAGGGATGCCAAACAGGAATATGAGGAAAAAATAGCCCAGGAGGCCAAAAATTTCAAGCCCTTCTTTAGATACGTGAAAGGGAAAAAACCTGCAAAAGAGGCAGTGGGACCCCTGGACGACGAGGGACGAAAAGGGTACATCAAGGAAGATAAACAAATCGCAGACAAACTAAATTCCTTCTTTGCGTCCGTCTTTACGAAGGAGGACACCTCAACAATACCTGAAGCGGAGAAAGTGTTTGCAGGAGAAATAGAAGACAGCCTCACCACAGTTGAAGTGGACTTAGACCAGATATACTATCAGATCGACAAACTTAAAAGTGACAAATCCCCTGGACCGGATGGAATTCACCCGAGAGTCTTAAAGGAATTGAAGGTTGAAATCGGAGAGTTATTGCAAAAACTTGCAAACCTGACAATCAGAACTGGACAGATACCGGACGACTGGAGGATAGCAAACGTCACGCCAATTTTCAAAAAAGGATCGAGAGGGGAACCGGGCAACTATAGGCCTGTGAGTCTTACGTCTGTCCCCGGCAAGATGGTTGAAGCACTGATCAAGGATAGCATAGTCCGGCACTTGGACGCACACGACTTGATGAAACCCAGTCAACATGGCTTCAGGAAAGAGAAATCATGTTTGACGAATTTACTCCAATTTTTTGAGACCGTGAACGAGCAAATTGATAGTGGGAAGCCGGTGGACATAATATACTTGGACTTCCAGAAAGCGTTCGACAAAGTTCCACACGAAAGACTTCTCAGGAAACTACATAGAGGGAGATATACAAAGATGGATAGGCAAATGGCTGGAAAACCGAAAGCAGAGAGTGGGCATAAATGGGAAGTTCTCCGACTGGGAGAAAGTGACTAGTGGTGTACCCCAGGGCTCGGTACTTGGGCCGATCCTTTTTAATATTTATATCAATGACCTGGAGGAAGGAACATCCAGTGAGATCATCAAGTTTGCAGACGATACAAAACTATGCCGGGCAATCAGAACGCAGGAGGATAGAGAGGAACTCCAGAGCGACTTGTGTAGGTTAGAAACATGGGCGGAGAAATGGCAGATGAAGTTCAATGTGGAAAAATGCAAGGTTATGCATTTAGGCAATAAGAATAAGGAATACGAGTATACAATGTCAGGTGCAACTCTGGGGAAGAGTGAACAAGAAAAGGACCTGGGTGTACTGATAGATAGGACCCTGAAGCCGTCGGCACAATGTGCGGCAGCGGCAAAGAAGGCAAATAGAATGTTGGGCATGATAAAGAAAGGAATCTCGAGTAGATCGGAGAAAGTTATAATGCCGCTTTATAGGGCAATGGTCAGACCACACTTGGAATACTGCGTCCAACATTGGTCTCCCTACCTAAAGAAGGATATAAAACTGCTGGAGAGGGTGCAGAGACGAGCAACAAAACTGGTGAAGGGTATGGAGAAACTGGAATACGAGGATAGACTTATAACATTAGGATTGTTCTCCCTTGAGAAAAGGAGACTGCGTGGGGATATGATCGAGACCTTCAAAATACTGAAAGGAATCGACAAAATAGAGCAGAGAAGATTATTTACATTGTCCAATTTGACACGGACTAGAGGACATGTAATGAAGCTAAGGGGGGACAGGTTCAGGACTAATGTCAGGAAGTTCTGCTTCACTCAGAGAGTGGTTGACACCTGGAATGCCCTCCCAGGGGAGATTATTGCGGAATCTACCGTCCTAGGCTTCAAGAGCAAACTAGATGCATATCTCCTTAAGAGAGGCATATAAAGATATGGTGGACTATAAATTATGCCAGGTGTACACCTGGCAGTGCCTCCGCGTGTGCGGATCGCCGGACTTGATGGACCAAAGGTCTGATCCGGAGATGGCAGTTCTTATGTTCTTATGTTCAAACAAATGAACTGAGTGTTTCAACGTCAAGTTCAGCAAGACAAAGAACGATACCTAAAGGATATTTGTCAGAAAATCAAATTGGAACCTGTAAACAGGAAAACCAGATTAGCAAATCAGGAGGTTAAGAGATTGCAGCAAAAATTCCAGCCTCAATTGGGGATGCTTAAAGATGTCAATGGAATGATATTGAATGATCCAGAAAGCATTAACAAGGGATTATTCCGCAAACAACTGAAAACTTGGCTTTTCACCAAATTGTAATTCTATCCTCCCCCCCTTTTTTCCTCCCTTCTACATATAAGTTCATATAAACCTTCTCCTTCTCTACCTATTATTTAAGTTCTTGTAAACCGTGTCGAGCTTCATATTTGTGGAGATAATACGATATATAAACTTAAGGTTTAGATAAGATTAGATTGAAAGAATATACAGAAAATCTATACAAAAAAAGGCAATGAGGATAACATTGGGGAAATTGAACAGGAAACTGATGCCGAAGAAGAACTAGATATTTTAAAAGAAGAAATCATAGCAGCAATTAGTGGTAGTTGGCGATTCCCTTCTGAAGGGTACAGAAGCATCCATCTGAAGACCAGACATGATATCACAAGAGGTATGCTGTCTGCCTGGTGCCAAAATCCAAGATGTTATGGAGAGCTTGCAAAGACTACTACTACTACTATGCGCAGATGACTACTATCCGATGCTGGTCATCCACATTGGTACTAACGATACTGTCAGGTACCCCTGCAAATGATTCAAAAGTGACTTTGTGGCTCTGGGAGAGAAGGTGAAGCAGTCAGGTGCACAGGTGATATTCTCGTCCATCCTCCCTGTGGAGGGTAAAGGCCAGGGCAGAGAAGCTCGCATCCTGGAGATGAATGCATGGCTACATGGATGGTGTCGTCGAGAGTGTTTTGGCTTCCTGAACCATGGGATGATCTTCTAAGGGCTGTTGAGCAGGGATGGTATGCATCTTTCAAAGAAGGGAAGAAGTGTCTTTGCCAGCAGGCTGCCTAATCTACTAAAGAGGGCTTTAAACTAGAAGTGATGAGGCAGGGTGATCAAAGCTCCCGGGTGAGTATAAGCCCTCAGATAAGTAAATCACTTAATACCTCTACACAGATGGGAAAAGGGGCCATGTCTGGAAAGTAGTATATACTAATGCTCAAAGTATCTGGATCTAGAAGCTGTGATGGAAGAAGAGGAGTTGGATATAATGGTGATCATCGAGACATGATTCACAGAGAACCATGACTAGGATGTATCAGATATTGGGTTGTATCAATAGAAGTTTCGTCAGCCAAAAGTCTGAAGTCATAATGCCGTTGTACAGGGCCATGGTGAGACCTCATCTGGAGTACTGTGTGCAAAACTGGAGGCCACATTACAGTAAAGATGTGCGCAGAATTGAATCGGTTCAGCGGACAGCCACCAGGATGATCTCGAGGCTCAAGGGTCTCTCGTACGAAGAGAGACTGAACAAATTGCAGCTTTACACTCTCGAGGAACGTAGGGAGGGGGGAGACATGATCGAAACATTTAAGTACCTCACGGGACGTGTCGAAGTGGAAGATGATATTTTCTTTCTCAAGGGACCCTCAGCCACAAGAGGGCACCCACTCAAACTCAGGGGCGGAAAATTTCATGGCGACACCAGAAAGTATTTCTTCACAGAGAGAGTAGTTGATCATTGGAACAAGCTTCCAGTGCAGGTGATCGAGGCAGACAGCGTGCCAGACTTTAAGAATAAATGGGATACCCATATGGGATCCCTACAAGGGTCAAGATAAGGAAATTGGGTCATTAGGGCATAGACAGGGGGTGGGTAAGCAGAGTGGGCAGACTTGATGGGCTGTAGCCCTTTTCTGCCATCATCTTCTATGTTTCTATGTTTCTATACTGGGCTATAATCTGTTCAGGAAAGACAGGGTAGGAAGAAAAGAAGGAAGAGTAGCATTATATGTTAAAGAACATATTAAAGCCACACAATTGCAGGATCTGCAGGGCAAGGAAAAGGCACTGTGGATCAATTTGGAAAGAGAGAATGGTGAACATATTTACATTGGTGTGATATACAGGCCTCCTTCACAGATGGAAGAAGTAGATAGAGATTTACTAGTAGACATTCAGAATAAATCTAAAAAAGGGGAAGTCTTGCTAATAGGTGATTTTAACATGCCGGATGTTGATTGGGGTATCCTAGAAGTAGAGAGATCATGGATTCTCTACATGGAGAACTGTTCCAACAATTGACACGAGATGGGGTCATACTGGACTTAGTGCTTAGAAAAGCTGTACCAGAGTGAACAGAGATCGATTTTCTTTTTGGATACCATTTGGCCTAAGGGCCTTAATCACTTAATCAGAAAATAGAATGGTGTGCGTTTTTCTGATTTTGGTTTTTGTTTTGCATGGTTTCCTGTGGAAGTGACGTCATGGAATACGGAGTCTTTAATCCAGGAGCCATTTTGATACCAATTGTGGACGGAGCTGGAAAGAACGAGAGCTTGTCGTGGAATTTTCCATGATGCAGCCACTGGTTGGCAAAACAAGAGCCTTGTTGGAAATACAGTTACTTATCTTCACCTCACTGCTGTGGAACATCATGATATTGGACGCAGTTAATTGTCATCAGTGAAGATAAGTACATTTTTTGGTCTCTTGTTCTGTTCTCATCACTTCATAGTTTCCTTTCTTGAAGTTAAAAGTTATCGCTGTGGTTCTCTTCCCCTTCGATATTCCTACTTCAACTTTGAACTTGATCATATTGTGATTGCTGTTTCCCAATGGTCCCACTACTTCCACTTCCTTTGCAGGTCCTCTTAACCCATTGAGGATTAGGTCCAGGGTGGCATTTCCTCTCGTTGGTTCTCTGACAAGCTGCTCCATGAAGCAGTCCTGTATAGCCTTCAGGGATCCGGTCTCCCTAGCGCATTTTGAGTTTCAAAGACTCCAGTCTATCCCGGGATAGTTGAAGTCTCCCATAACAATCGTGTTACTGTTTTTGCATTCTCGCCTCATCTAGGCTTTCATTTCTTCATCGTTTGCTTCGGTTTGCCCAGGTGGATGATAGTACAGGCCCATTTTTATCTCGGGCCCATTCCTTCCCGGTATTTTAACCCATAGTGATTCCAATTTGTTGGTCGTCGCCGCTGTGTCCACTCCTTCCCCTACTCCTCTTCCCTTCCTTTTTGATCTGTCGCCTTGAGCCTGTATAGGTATGTGTGACTCACAAATAGAAGATTAGATTAGATAAGTCATTGGTTTTAACTTTCTAATTTTTCTTCAATTTCTTTTGTATTTTAAATGATGTAAACTGCACAGAACTTCACGGCTTTGTGGTATATAAATAAATTATATTATTATGTTTCTTTTCCCTGTGCACAGTGGTGAGATGTTTCCCTGTCATTCTGAGTCAGCTACATGCAGCGTGAAAGAGCCACCGACGTGTTCTTCCAACAAGTGCCAATGAAGGCAGGAAGGAGGTAACTGGGATCCCCTGCTGCCCCGAAGGATTTCCTCCCATAGCTCCAACATCGGAGGGAAGTCTTCTGGGTCAACTTCGGTGGAGGGGGGCAGGTAGGAAGGGGGATCCCTGGCTTCGGCAGAGGGGGGCGAGCGGACAGGCAATATCCTTGGTGGTGGCGGCCAGTGTTCGCATACCTCTAAGGTTACATGTATCGCATGTTGAGAAGCACTGCCCTAGCCAAAGCATATTTTCAGTACATGGGACTTGACAGATGTCAATTGTGTAAAGATGTGTACAGTACTCAAGTGTCCAAATAAGTATGCTCCATTAGTTGCTGTTGTCTGGCTGGCCCGGAACTTCCTCTCCAATGTCAGAATTGGCATCGGGGAGCGGAATGCTGGTCAGTGCGACACTTCTGCAGGGAGAGCTTGGGGCAACGGTGGCTTTGGGGCCTGTTCCCCGATGGCGGTGGCAAACCTAGTGGCTTGGGGAATGACATTTTGTGAATAGTGGAGTTTTTTGCCCATAATACAGAATAAGAACGGCTTAAAAACTCATTGGGTTGCTGTCTGCATATTATTGATGGTTGAGGCCTTTTCTCCACTTTTGAGTAAATGGTTTTCAATGGGTACTTCCACCACTTGGCAAATAACATTTTTTCTTAGAATTTTGAATTATTTGTTATTACTGTTTTTGTTCTTGAGACGTTTAAATACCTACGTAATGTAAATGCGCATGAGTGGAGTCTCTTTCATTTGAAAGGAAACTCTGCAACGAGAGGGCATAGGATGAAATTAAGAGGTGATAGGCTCCAGAATGATCTAAGGAAATACTTTTTTACAGAAAGGGTGGTAGATGCATGGAACAGTCTCCCAGAAGAGGAGGGTGGAGACAGAGACTGTGTCTGAATTCAAAAGGGCCTGGGATAGGCACGTGGGATCTCTGAGAGAGAAAGAGATAATGGTTACTGCGGATGGGCAGACTAGATGGGCCATTTGGCCTTTATCTGCCATCATGTTTCAATGAAAAACAAGTCATCTGGTATTGATGGTATTACAATTAAATTAATCAAAGACTAAAAATGTACCTGTTTAACAAATTCCTTTCAGTTCAGCGACTCTGCCCTCTCTCCATGTCAATGTAACCATCATCCACAACATGATGTAACTCCTTCCCGTCTTTCAACAATGTAATCTTCCTCTATAATGTGATGCTACATGGACCTCTTATCTTGTAAATCACCTTGAATATGTACTGGATAAGTGTGATTAAGAAATCCTGATTAGATTAGAAGGTGCTATCATGGCCCTAACTCGACTGTCAACAAATTTGGAAGGAAAAAACATGGCCAACCGACTGGAGAAGGTCACTGAAGAAAGGTAATGCCAAGGACAATTGCATTAATTTCACACGCAAGCCAAATACTGCTGAAAATAATACAACGAAGGCTTCAAACATACATTGAGCAAGAACAACCTGAAGTTCAGGCTAGTTTCAGAAAAGATGGAGGAAGGAGTGGCCTAGTGGTTTAAGCTACAGCCTCCGCACCCTGGGGTTGTGAGTTCAAATCCTGCGCTTAATCCTCCATTGCCCCAGGTACCTTAGATAGATTGTGAGCCCACTGGGACAGATGGAGAGCTTGCAAAGACTACTACTACTACTATGCGCAGATGACTACTATCCGATGCTGGTCATCCACATTGGTACTAACGATACTGTCAGGTACCCCTGCAAATGATTCAAAAGTGACTTTGTGGCTCTGGGAGAGAAGGTGAAGCAGTCAGGTGCACAGATGATATTCTCGTCCATCCTCGCTGTGGAGGGTAAAGGCCAGGGCAGAGAAGCTCGCATCCTGGAGATGAATGCATGGCTACATGGATGGTGTCGTCGAGAGTGTTTTGGCTTCCTGGACCATGGGATGATCTTCTAAGGGCTGAGTACCTGATTTTAAATCACTTAGATATCCTTGATAGGCAGTATATAAATAACCTTAAATAAATAAACAAACATTATTGCCAATGTTAGATGTATACTGTAGAAGAGTAAAGAATACCAAAAGCCCCTATACTTTCATTGACTACAGCAAAGCTTTTGACTATGTAGAAATCATGATACACTATGGAGAACTCTAGCACAAATGGGAATATCCAAACACATATCTCAGCTGATAAAGAGCCTCTACGAAAATCAAGATGCTGCAGTGAGAACAGAATATGGCAACACTGACTGGTTTCCAATAAAATGTGGCATCAGGCAAGGATGCATCTGTTCAACCTTTACCGTGAAGCCATCTTCAGAAAAGCAAATTTGGAAGAAGAGAACATTGGTTTCAAAGTTGGTGGCCGAAATATAAACAACCTGCGCTATGCAGATGATACAATGCTCATCACCAGCAGCAAAGAAGACATGTATCTACTGAGAAAAGTCAAAGCCGAAAGTCATAATATGGAATTAGAACTGAACATAAACAAGACGAAGATCACGAACAAGGAAAATGATGACGATTATGAGCTTGAAGGTGACAGAATAGAAGTTGTAAAGGATTTCAATCCCCGGGCAAAGAAACAACTAGCAGGGAAGAAATACTTTGCAGAATAGCACTGTGTCGCTCTTCAATGAAGGCTCTTGACAAAGTATTCAAAGGAAGGAAATAGTACTCCAACAAGATCAGACTTGTCTACGTACTCATTTTCTCAGTGGTCAATTACAGATGCAAAAGCTGGACACTACAGAAACAAGATTGACTCTTTTGAGCTTTAGTGCTGGAGAAGGATTTTGTGTGCCGTGGACCACCAAAAGAATTAACAAATTGACTCTGGAAGAGATCAATCTTAAGAAAATTAAAGAAAACCCCCAATAGCTGGTAGATTAAACTGCAGGAAGAGCTATTGGACCAATCATCACTCCCCCACCCCTTCTTTGGCCAATATAAATTCCAACAATTGTTTTGGTTCAAAAAAATAGAAAATTGTTCCCCTGTAGTTAAACACAGCATTTCACAACAAATTTCAAAATAAAGGATGCACCCAGCGCCAAAACCCTGGATTTATAAAGCAGGAAATATTTTCTCCTCTTCTGTGTCACTTGAGATATATCTGGAAATATTTGAATTGTCGAACCAAAAAAATATATCATTCATATGTCTAAAGTAAGTTTGAAAAATTAAATCTCTGTCAAACTCCAGGGCAAATGTCACTAACAGTAGATCTTTCCGTTATTACTTCTAGAGAGTTCTCCAAAACGTTTGTTACATTCATTCCACCTTTTTCCGCTGCTACTACTTCAATAGGAGTAGAACTATCATGTTTGTTCCCGAAAGATATGTACTGAGCCCCGGTAATGGGTAGTAGGTTTTCCTGTGGAATCATCAAAATTTCCTTCAGGTATTTCTGAACCATTTCGACTGTAGATATTGGAGATTTAGGAAAATTTAGCAACCTTACGTTATTTCTTCTCTGCTTATTTTCCATATATTCCAATTTATTTTGAATAAAAGATCTTTCTTTGACAATCTCTGTTTCTACAGTTTTTATTTGATTAATCTGTTCTTCATGTCTCTTTATATCCTCTCCTTGTTCTTTTAACATTTTCTCATGGACGATGGCTCTAAGGGGGCGGTCCAAGATGGCGGCGTAACTAGCATGTTGCTGGCGAGTCTCTGACCTTTTTTCCTCAACAAAATGCCGCATACCAAAAGGAAGGGCTTAGTTTGGTCTGTTCCCTCACTGGCCGGAACTTCTACACCCCTGCGACAGACCCTGCTGGATTTTACCGCTAGAACTCCTCTCCAGCAATTAGAAAATTATAACAGACGATTGAACTTGAGACTGTTAAATTTCCCAAGGATGGTAGAAATTTCTTCTGTTGAATTGTTCAAGAACTATTTGGTTCAAATTCCTCCTTTGAATAAGATTTATTATTTACCTGGTCCTATTAAGAAATTAGGGAGTAAAACACCAGCAGTAAATCAAGGACCTTTACCTCAAACCTCAGAAATCCTGGAAACATCCACTACAAAGATTGAGGAAAGAGCTACCTTGCTCATTTCATCTTAATGCTGTATTGAAGCTTTATTTTCGTAAAGCTCAAGCTTCTTTTATGGGACAGCGTATTTGGATTTATCCTGACGTTAATAAAGAGACACAAGAAAGGAGAAAATTGAGGCAAGAAGTGAAAGATCTTGGAGCCACTTTCCAATTGGTTTACCCTTGTAAATGCCTCATTAAATACTTGGGGACAAAATATACTTTTTTTGTTCCAGAACATCTTAGGAGCTTTCTAGACATGAAAAGCCTTTTTTTGGTTATTGTTTCTTGTTGTTTTAATTTAAAGTCCCTTTAGGTGGACTTTCCCCCACGGTCTTATTTGGGGTCTAAGAAGAAGTTCTATTGTTACTCTCTTGTCATTATTTCTTTTTGTTAAAAAAATCTTTTCTTCGTATTTCCTTAACAAGTGTAATGCTTGATATTATTTTCAAATGAATAAACAAATAAATATAAACATTTTCTCATGGACAGCTACCTGAGAGCTGACAGAGGCATAATCAGCCCTTCCCATAGTCATTGCCTTTTTGAGGTTGGAGTCTATGACTACAATAGCCCTCCACAGTTCCTCTAAATTTACTACTGCAGACTTAATCAACTCTCCAAAAGCCTCTGGTTTGAATGCCGATGTCTGGGCTCCAGCAGGGAATTCTCCCTCCTCTACTTCTCCTCCAGGGCTCAACAGTAAATCTTCCTCTTGGGTAAACTGATTTGCCACTTTCTCTTCAGGGCTTCTTCTTCCGGGTTGGAGAGGAATTCGCCCCTGGATCGGGCTAAGGGAAACCTGATCATCACTGAGGTTTGCCACAAAATTCAGCATTCCTTCCAAAGTTGAGGGAGTCTCCCTCACTTGGCTGGCAATTCTTCTATCCAGCATCATCTGTATCAAGTTCTTGGAGGTCCTGGTCACTGGAGGTTCTTTTCCTCTTCCCTATATACTTGGGTGCCGGTCTCATGCCTGGTCCAGCAGTGCGGCACAGCACCCGAAGAATAAAAAAAAAGGCCAGTAACAAACCCCCGCGTCAAGCAGTTCACAACCAGCACACAATCGGGTAGCGCACAGCCGCGAAGGTAAAGGAGAAGAGGGTTACAAGAATGGCGCTAGTGGAGAGCTCCGCGCCTAGCGTCTGTCCTCGACGCCATCTTGGATCCAGCCAGTGTGCAAGATTTTACACCCAGGATGTAGAATTCTGGCACTTGCAAGGATAACTTATTTGTGCAAATAGGTGTTTAACAACTAATGATTGGAGTTAATTGGCGCTATCTAACACTAGTGTGTCTCTGAAGGGCATGAGCGGGCCAGGGGCATAGCCAGCACTTTCACACTGAGTAGTTACAAGAGCCTTCGGCATGGTCCAGTAAAGTCTCACAGACCATACTCTGGCATTCTACAGCTGCAATTACACGTGCATGCCAACAGAGAGTTCACGCTTATGGCCCAGCATTTTAACACTTAATCTTAGGCCACCTTTGGAAAATCACCCCCAGGATTACATTACATTACATTAGTGACTTTTATTCCGCCATTTTACTCCTACAAATAGCTCTTGACGTGACTCTCTGTCACCAATTGTTCTATAAAACCTAACGGAGGCTGATGGAGGCCTTTCTGCTTTACCTCATGAGGCCTTCTGTCGGCTTTCTTTTTCTTCATGGATGAGGGAACCACCATCTTTTGGCTGCTTCTAGTGATCCGATTTCGGGATGCTTTCTTCACAAGGTGTCTCCTGAGCCCAGGGTTATTTTCAAAGCGGTGACCTGTGAGTAAAACACATTAACCCTTTAGAGGAGTTGGGTAACGAGACCTCATCTCACAGGCTGACAGTCACAGGCTACCTCACAATTTTAGGGTAAAGTTTTGTGAAGTTCACACTCAACTCCCTGTTACTTGAGAGGGAGAGGGGCTGGTGGATACAGGAAAGTAATAGTCAGGCACAAATATACTATAACACAAATTCTATAAATGACATCCTGATTTTAGGCAGCGGTAGGCATTCTACTGCTGTTTAACCAGCCAATCGGGATGCATGTTTTCTAAAAAAACAAACAAACCCCGAGGCAGACCACTTACACTTAGGGCGATGCATCAGGACACTTAAGCTCGCCCAAGGCTGGATGCGTAGGCATGGTTTCACTCAGAAGTGCCCTTGAGCAAGCTTAACCAGCCCTAGGCATCTCCCTAGAGCCACGATAGATGCATGAACATTTCAGATGCGGTCGCCAAACTGATCATGGCAAGAAAATTTCTCTGCTGCGATCAGCTAAGCAGCTGTAGCAGGAAATTGCCCCTCACCTACCATGAAGTCAGCCAGCAGGATGGATGCCCTCTCCATCCCGCAGGAACCCACGAACCCCCCCACGAAGTCAGCCGGCAGGAGGGATGCCCACTCCCTCCCCCCGGACCCCCAAACCCCCACCTGCAAGTAAGCCAGGCAAGAAGGATGCTCACTCCCTCCTGCCCTGGAACTCTCCCTCCAAAGTAAGCCAGGCAGGAGGGATGCCCATTACTTCCTGCACTACCCATTGAATCCCCCTGAACCCCAACTTACGCCTGACACCCTCCCCCAAGGCTTAGGCCCCCCCACCCTGCCTTTCAGGGCACTCCCGGTACCTTTCAGTTGAATGTCTGGCTGGAGGTATGCTCACACCTCCGGCCGGCCCGCCACTCCAAAATGGTGGGCTTTCCCCTTCTTGGTGCATTCTAGGATGCATCAGGGAGAGGCCTAAGGCTCCGATTGGCTCAGATGTCTAAGAGCCCTCCCAAAGGAGGGACCTTAGGCACCTGGGCCTATCGGAGTCCTAGGCCTCCTTCCCAGTGCATTCTGGGATGCAGTGGGAGTGGTCCAGAATCCACTCATCCATCTCACCCCACCTACAGCTGGACAGACTCCATCTCCAATCAGTCTGCATCCCCTCCAGGCAAAATTTTCTTTTTTCCTTCCCTCCAAAAGCTGAACCCCAGCACTCACTACTAATTCTTTGTGAAAACTATCTTGGAAGTTGTCTTGAGCTTTATTTGGAAAGAAACACTAAAATATCCAAGTGGTACTATGCTTTAAAATTATCAGTTTGTTTTACTGAATTTTAATGTGATGCTTGGGGTTTTGCCAGGTGCTAATGACCTGGATTAGCCACTGTGAGGATGAGCTACTGGGCTTGATGAACCATTCATCTCTGACCCAGTAAGGCTATTCTTATGTTCTTATGCACCTGCTTGTCTGAATGAAAGGAGGAAATATGCTCCCATACCAAAGGGAAGACCGCTCCTGCTCCAGTTCACCGCTGGACCACCAGGTATTTTAAAGGTATCCCGAGAAAGCAGGAAGGAGGTAAATGTTTTAACAGTCAGCTGGGACAGGAGGTGGATTGGGTCCCTCCTGTCCCGGCCCAGCGCTGGACTACCAAGTCTTACAGCAGGCCTGGTGGAGGCCTGCAAGGCATCAGGAAGGAAGGAGGATGAGAGGACAGGGTACACAGCCTGGCAGGACAGGGAGGGAGGGGGACAGGGTATAGAGCTTGGCAGAGCAGGGAAGGAAGGGGGGACAGGGTGCAGAGCCTGGGAGGGAGGGAGGGAGGGGGGGGCTGAGTGCAGAACCTGGCAGGGCAGGGCACTTGAATATTAACCACTGTGACAAATCTAGCTCTCCTGCTAGCTTTGTCTCAGGTTTAACTAGAAAGAGCAGTCAACCCCTATGCAGGAGAGCTGACCAGGTTGGCTCTGCCGATTATGAAAGCGCTGACTTCCCTTGTACTGACATTGATGAGCCAGACAGGGACTGCCAGAGAGAGTCCAAGACAATTGCAGGTTATTCTAGCAAGCCTGCTATTAGCTCACAAAAGAACTCAGGAGCCAGGAAACTACAGCTCCAAGAAAGCCAGAGTAATAGCAGGAAGCTGTCACATAAGCAGACACAGCTGCAGAGGGAGCTTTCTCCCTTCCCCCCTCTTCAGAGCAGGGAGGGGCGAATTGGAGCCTGCTAAAACAAGGCAGCTGAGACCTGGAGAAGGGGAGGAGCAGAGATGCTGGGAACATGTTCCTGAAAGGCAGCATGATTTCTCTCCCAGGCTGAATGCTGAGGAGCTGGGAGAAGAGTGGGAGATGGTGGATCTTTCAGAAGAGTCTGAACCCACCATTAAGAACCAGTTGGAAGGTTGTGAACTGATGGATATTGGTTTGGCCAGGGAACCTAGTGAGAGGTTAGAAGTTATGGACACAAGCCGAGAGGTGGGAAGGATTTTTGTTATTTTTTTCTTTCCTGTTTGTTTTGCTTGATGAAATCCTGAGACTAAGCTTATTTTGTGTACAGCAGAATTTTCTGTCTTTGAAAGCTAACCTCTGAAGCATTTTTGGTTATAGTGTTGTTGCTGTAAACTGCTAGAACATTTAATTAGGGAGCCCTGTTCCTTACGCTCCTCTCCACACAGCTGGAGACTAATTAACCACTGATAAGGTACTGCAGGGAACGTTAGACACTGAGGAGCTCCGTTTGTATAAGTTCCTCGACTGCAGTCAGCCAGTGTCAGAGTCCTCCAGCTTTAACAGTTTACTTTTGGCTTATGAAAAGTTTATTGCCATACAACCAGAACTATGTGTATGTTTCCTTACTGCTCTTGCCCAGGACAGAGAGCATGGCTGAACTTATCTTGACCCATTAAGGCTGGTGAAGAGGACTGAGCTGTAGAAACTGAAGTCCAGCCATAGTTTTGGTTCTTTTTTGTGCTTCTTTGTTTTGTCTTTTGATGTTGGAAATAAGGGTCATTCTGACTGTGATGAACCCAGTGTGGCCAGGTTGGCCCAGCATTGTATGTTTACTTTTTGCACCAATGTATTGGAAAATATTACAGCCTACTAAGAACCTCAGAGCAACCTGACTCAGGGTCAGGAATAAAAGTCTAACTTTATTGTTGAACCTTTTAGAGTGTGTGTGGTTTCCTTGCCTGCTTTCACTGTGGACCTTTTACCTATTGGTTTTCACCCTAGGCTGATGCCTAGGCACCTGAAGGATTCCCTAGTTGGAGGGAATGCGCTAGGAATAGTAATCGGTCGCTATGACCCAGGCTCGCTGCGCGTTTCAGGAGCCCGTGGGTTGCGACACCACCCAGTTTATATTCAAGTCAACCTTTTTTCCTCCTTTTTTTGGGGGAAAAGATCACCTCGGTTTATGTTTGGGTCGGCTTATATTCAAGTATATACAGTACTTTTTTTATAGAAAGAGTGGTTGATGTATGGAATAGTCTTCCAGTAGAGGTGGTGGAGACAGACTGTGCCTGAACTCAAAGCATGAGAAAGGCACATGAGATCTCTTAGGGAGAGGAGGAGATAGTGGATGCTACGAATGGGCAGAATTTGGCCTTTAACTGCCATCATATTTCTAATCTGTTTCTATGACTCAGCTTGAGAAACTGGACAGAGTCAGGCAGCAGTGAATTCTAACAGCAGATTCATCCATATAATTTCAACTGACTACGGTCAATGCAACCACCAAATGCAGAGGAGAATTTTCTGAGATGCAGCTAAAAGTAGCTGAGGGGTGGGAGGTCCGATGGATACGGCAGGGTTTGAGGGAGGGGATTCAGAAAATAACACATGTATTGACGTTTCAAATCTCTGACTACTTTGCATCAGTGGCAATTTTCAAAGCAAAGCTACTGTGGACTTTGCACTTTGATGAACACAGAAAAATCAAATGGCTTTTAACAGCATTGAACAAGCATGTGCGAATGGCAGCTTGAAATGGATGTACCTTTGTCTTTAACACAGGTGCAAAGTTTCCAGAGTTTTGTGCAAATGTCTAATCTAATCTAATCTTCCATTTGTGTATCGCTCATACCTATTCAGGCTCTAGGCGACTTACAGAGAGCAGGGCAGGGGGGAGCTTGTGCGAGGAGAAAGAAAAAAAGGAAGGGGTCGGGACAGGCTCTGTCGACAGGTAGGAGAGTCTGATGCATCTAGAATAAGATGAGGATAGGTTCACGGAGAGGCATGTGGACTCTGCGGTTGAATAGGAGGGTTTTCAGACGTGTGATTAGTCTGTTTTCTGATCATATAGCCAAGCCCAGCAGTCCACGGGCATTTGCCATCTAATCTTTCCATCTAAATTAGTGAAAACTGCCCCCAGATCCTGTTTAGTGTCTAATCTAAACAAGGTAGGTCATTCTGGCAAATCCCACAGCCTTCAGGACCCAGGACAAAGTTGTTGCCCTCTTCCAGGTCTGGACGAGTTTACAAGTCTCATTGGTCATGACGGGTCTCTTGCTTTATTCAAAAGAACTTTGTCCCAGGCTATGCTTTAAATGTTGCTGAATACAACAGAAACTGGAAAAACACTCCCCCAAAACTTGGTATTACACCCCTTAACTGAAAAGCTCCTCTGGAGCCTAGACTGTAGCTCACTGATACAGGAGACTGTACTTACAGGACGGGTCCCCTTCATGGCCCAGATGGCTCTTAATGACTTCCCAAAGATCGTAATCTTCGAAATCCAGAGCAAACTCTTCAAAGTCTTCATAGGCCAGAGTGTCCATAGTGCAGCAAATGTGAGATGTGCTTTCATCTCCTTCTTCTGGAATAATCCACATCACACCCTAGGCATCAATGTCTCAAAGGCAGAAGAACTGACAAGTTGTAAAAAGGTGAAGAAAGAAATCTTGAAAGTATGCAGGCATTAGTCAGGGCCTGTCAGCACTCTTGTTCAAATACTCACATCTCAATGCACGTACAAGGAGTGCCAGTCACAGCTACCCAGAAAGCAGCATTCGTCAATGCTGTATAAAACTCAGTCAGTGCTGTGCATCTCTCACTCCTACTTAAAGAGCAGCATTCATCAGTGCTTTCAAACACTCACGCCTACTTGAAGAGCAGCATTCGTCAGTGCTGTGCAACACTCACGCCTACTTGAAGAGCAGCATTCGTTGGTGCTGTGTAACTCTCATTTCTACCTAGAGAGCAGCATTCATCAGTGCTGTGCAATACTCACGCCTACCTACAGAGCAGCATTTGTCTGTGCTGTGCAACACTCACGCCTACCTACAGAGCAGCATTCGTCTGTGCTGTGCAATACTCACGCCTACCTACAGAGCAGCATTCGTCAGTGCTGTGCAACACTCACGCCTACCTACAGAGCAGTATTCGTCAGTGCTGTGCAACACTCAAGCCTAGACTACAGAGCAGCATTCGTCTGTGCTGTGCAACTCTCCCTTCTACCTGAAGGGCAGCATTCGTCAGTGCTATGTAACACTCACTCCTACCTGAAGGGCAGCATTCATCAGTGCTGTGTAACTCTCATTTCTACCTAGAGGGCAGCATTCGTCAGTTCTGTGTGACACACACACAGCCAGTGCTATGTATCACTCACTCCTACCTGAAGGGCAGCATTCATCAGTGCTGGGTAACTCTCATTTCTACCTAGAGGGCAGCATTCGTCAGTTCTGTGTGACACACACACAGCCAGTGCTATGTATCACTCACTCCTACCTGAAGGGCAGCATTCATCAGTGCTGGGTAACTCTCATTTCTACCTAGAGGGCAGCATTCGTCAGTTCTGTGTGACACACACACAGCCAGTGCTATGTAACACTCACTCTTACCTGAAGGGCAGCATTCGTCAGTGCTGTGTAACTCTCATTTCTACCTAGAGGGCAGCATTCGTCAGTTCTGTGTGACACACACACAGCCAGTGCTATGTAACACTCACTCTTACCTGAAGGGCAGCATTCGTCAGTGCTGTGTAACTCTCATTTCTACCTAGAGGGCAGCATTCATCAGTTCTGTGTGACACACACACAGCCAGTGCTATGTAACACTCACTCCTACCTAAAGAACAGCATTCATCAGTGCTGTGCAACACTCACGCCTTTCTACAAAGCAGCATTCGTCAGTGCTGTGTAACTCTCACGCCTACCTACAGAGCAGCATTCGTCTGTGCTGTGCAACACTCACGCCTACCTACAGAGCAGCATTCGTCTGTGCTGTGCAACACTCACGCCTACCTACAGAGCAGCATTCGTCTGTGCTGTGCAACACTGACGCCTACCTGCAGAGCAGCATTCATCTGTGCTGTGCAACTCTCCCTTCTACCTGAAGGGCAGCATTCGTCAGTACTGTGTAACACTCACTCCTACCTGAAGGGCAGCATTCGTCAGTGCTGTGTAACACTCACTCCTACCTGAAAGGCAGCATTCGTCAGTGCTGTGTAACTCTCATTTTTACCTAGAGGGCAGCATTCATCAGTTCTGTGTGACACACACACAGCCAGTGCTATGTAACACTCACTCCTACCTAAAGGACAGCATTCACTAGTGCTGTGCAACACTCACGCCTACCTACAGAGTAGCATTCGTCAGTGCTGTGTACCTCACTCCTACTTAAAGAGCAGCATTCATCAGTGCTGTGCAACACTCACGCCTACCTACAGAGCAGCATTCATCAGTGCTGTGCAACACTCACGCCTACCTACAGAGCAGCATTCGTCTGTGCTGTGCAGCTCTCCCTTCTACCTGAAGGGCAGCATTCGTCAGTGCTATGTAACAGTCACTCCAACCTGAAGGGCAGCATTCGTCAGTGCTGTGTAACTCTCATTCTATCTAGAGGGCAGCATTCGTCACTTCTGTGTGACACACACGCAGCCAGTGCTGTGTAACACTCACTCTTACCTAAAGAGCAGCATTCATCAGTGCTGTGCAACTCTTCCTTCTACCTGAAAGGCAGCATTCATCAGTGTTGTATAACTCTCATTTCTACCTAGAGGGCAGCATTCGCCAGTTCTGTGTGACACACATGCAGCCAGTGCTGTGTAACACTCACTCTTACCTAAAGAGCAACATTCATCAGTGCTGTGCAACTCTTCCTTCTACCTGAAAGGCAGCATTCATCAGTGCTGTATAACTCTCATTTCTACCTAGAGGGCAGCATTCGCCAGTTCTGTGTGACACACATGCAGCCAGTGCTGTGTAACACTCACTCTTACCTAAAGAGCAACATTCATCAGTGCTGTGCAACTCTTCCTTCTACCTGAAAGGCAGCATTCATCAGTGCTGTATAACTCTCATTTCTACCTAGAGTTTCAAGTTTATCAAGTTTATTAACAAAATTTGATTAATCGCCTATTATAATCACTAAGCGATGTACATAACAAAAATAAAGTAAAAAGGGATTAGCAATTTAACAATAAAAACATTTAACTTGAACAAACATAGTTGGGAAGGAAAAGATAAAAGTTACAATTTTTGTTTGGGGTAGAATGAAGGAAATGACAATAGGTAAAGGGGAGTAATAACCTCAGCATTTATAAATATACTATGCTTTAAACATTAAAAGCATCTCTAAATAAATAAGATTTTAAAAGTTTTTTAAATATTAAAATATCTTTTTCATTACGAATATATTGGGGAAGGGCATTCCACCATAGGGGGCCTGTCACGGAAAAAATATCGGCCCTTCTTGTACCAATGATTTTCAGGGAAGGAACTGAGAGAAGATTCTGGTTGGAGGAACGAAGTGAGCGTTGTGTATTATAAGGTATCAAGAGTCTAGATATGAATTGGGGTTCGCCGCATGCTAAAGTTTTAAAGATAAGTAGGATTATTTTAAATGTGATTCTATGACTAATAAGTAGCCAATGAGAATCTATCAACAGCGGAGAAACATGATCATATTTCTTTGCATTGTATATTAACTTTATTGCAGTATTTTGAATCAATTGTAATCTCCTTTTTTCTTTCAATGATATGTTAAGAAAGAGAGAATTGCAGTAATCGAGTTTCGATATTACTAATGAATGAATTAGTATTGTGATTGATTTAGGAGTCAGAAATTTGGATATTGATCTAATACGGCGTAATTTAAAAAAACAGTTTTTAACAGTAAGAGAAATATGATCATGATAAGTGAATTTTTCATCAATTAGAGGGCAGCATTCGTCAGTTCTGTGTGACACACATGCAGCCAGTGCTGTGTAACACTCACTCTTACCTAAAGAGCAGCATTCATCAGTGCTGTGCAACTCTTCCTTCTACCTGAAAGGCAGCATTCATCAGTGCTGTATAACTCTCATTTCTACCTAGAGGGCAGCATTCGCCAGTTCTGTGTGACACACACACAGCCAGTGTTATGTAACACTCACTCTTACCTGAAGGGCAGCATTCGTCAGTGCTGTGTAACTCTCATTTCTACCTAGAGGGCAGCATTTGCCAGTTCTGTGTGACACACATGCAGCCAGTGCTGTGTAACACTCACTCTTACCTAAAGAGCAGCATTCATCAGTGCTGTGCAATTCTTCCTTCTACCTGAAAGGCAGCATTCATCAGTGCTGTATAACTCTCATTTCTACCTAGAGGGCAGCATTCGCCAGTTCTGTGTGACACACATGCAGCCAGTGTTGTGTAACACTCACTCTTACCTAAAGAGCAGCATTCATCAGTGCTGTGCAATTCTTCCTTCTACCTGAAAGGCAGCATTCATCAGTGCTGTATAACTCTCATTTCTACCTAGAGGGCAGCATTCGCCAGTTCTGTGTGACACACATGCAGCCAGTGCTGTGTAACTCTCATTCCTACCTGAAGAGCAGCATTCGTCAGTGCTGTGTAACTCTCGTTTCTATCTAGAGAGCAGCATTCGTCAGATCTGTGTGACACACACGCAGCCAGTGCTGGGTAACACTTACTCCTACCTAACTCATTTCTACCTAGAGAGCAGCATTCATCAGAGCTATGTAACACTCACTCCTGCCTAAAGGGCAGCATTCATTAGTACTGTATAACTCTTCCTTCTACCTGAAAGGCAGCATTCATCAGTGCTGTATAACTCTCATTTCTACCTAGAGGGTAGCATTCGTCAGTTCTGTGTGACACACACGCAGCCAGTGCTGTGTAACACTCACTCTTACCTAAAGAGCAGCATTCATCAGTGCTGTGCAATTCTTCCTTCTACCTGAAAGGCAGCATTCATCAGTGCTGTATAACTCTCATTTCTACCTAGAGGGCAGCATTCGCCAGTTCTGTGTGACACACATGCAGCCAGTGTTGTGTAACACTCACTCTTACCTAAAGAGCAGCATTCATCAGTGCTGTGCAATTCTTCCTTCTACCTGAAAGGCAGCATTCATCAGTGCTGTATAACTCTCATTTCTACCTAGAGGGCAGCATTCGCCAGTTCTGTGTGACACACATGCAGCCAGTGCTGTGTAACTCTCATTCCTACCTGAAGAGCAGCATTCGTCAGTGCTGTGTAACTCTCGTTTCTATCTAGAGAGCAGCATTCGTCAGATCTGTGTGACACACACGCAGCCAGTGCTGGGTAACACTCACTCCTACCTAACTCATTTCTACCTAGAGAGCAGCATTCATCAGAGCTATGTAACACTCACTCCTGCCTAAAGGGCAGCATTCATCAGTACTGTATAACTCTTCCTTCTACCTGAAAGGCAGCATTCATCAGTGCTGTGCAACTCTTCCTTCTACCTGAAAGGCTGCATTCATCAGTGCTGTATAACTCTCATTTCTACCTAGAGGGCAGCATTCGCCAGTTCTGTGTGACACACATGCAGCCAGTGCTGTGTAACACTCACTCTTACCTAAAGAGCAGCATTCATTAGTGCTGTGCAACTCTTCCTTCTACCTGAAAGGCTGCATTCATCAGTGCTGTATAACTCTCATTTCTACCTAGAGGGCAGCATTCGCCAGTTCTGTGTGACACACATGCAGCCAGTGCTGTGTAACACTCACTCTTACCTAAAGAGCAGCATTCATCAGTGCTGTGCAACTCTTCCTTCTACCTGAAAGGCTGCATTCATCAGTGCTGTATAACTCTCATTTCTACCTAGAGGGCAGCATTCGCCAGTTCTGTGTGACACACATGCAGCCAGTGCTGTGTAACACTCACTCTTACCTAAAGAGCAGCATTCATCAGTTCTGTGTGACACACACGCAGCCAGTGCTGGGTAACACTCACTCCTATCTAAAGAGCAGCACTCATCAATGCTGTGTAACTCATTTCTACCTAGAAAGCAGCATTCATCAGAGCTATGTAACACTCACTCCTGCCTAAAGGGCAGCATTCATCAGTACTGTATAACTCTTACACAGCACTGATGAATGCTGCTCTTCAGGAAGGTGTAACACTCACCTCAACTTAAAAAGTGGTGTCAGTCAATATTAAAGAGCAGTGTGTCGTCAGTGCCATGTAACATTCACAACTCCATGTTGTATATCAATGATACCCATTCCATAGAGCAATACTCATCAGTGCTGTGTGATGCATCCCGTTAGCGTTGTATAATGCATCAGCTTCAAAGGGCAGAATCTGTCAGTACCATTTTAACATTCATACTCCCTCCAAAGAGCAGCATTTACAAGTACGGTGCAACACTCACACCCACTCCATAGAGAAGCAGTCATTTGCACCAAGTCACACTCAGAGTAACTTCAATGAGCAGCAGCCATCAATGCCATGTAACTAAGACCCTTTCCAAAGACCACTGTTTGTCCATTCTGCTTCACATACCCTCCGCAGAAATGTTCGGCTTTTCGGACCCAGAAGAGCTGTTTAGTTTTCAGGATGCAAGCTTTCCCCAAAAAGATTCCTATAGAGAGAAGTAACAGGATTTGTGCAGGGCACAGGCTGCCTGTGTTGTGGTCAAAAGCTGTTCTCTTCAGTGCCCTAAGTGTCTCCTTCTGCAGCAAGTGAAAACATCAATGCTGGATGGTCCACTCCACGTCCTGGGGGTGCAGGTCTGTCTTTCCATGACGTTTGGCTCGATCTGATATCATTAGAGGCACAGCAGCAGCAGCAAGCCAGATTTCTATTTATAGAACAGCCGAACCTTCTCTTGGCCCTAACACAAAGGCTTTAAAATAAGAACACAAGTGAAAGGTCAGAGCCAGCCAGACAAAAGCTGGGGTTCTCTCCCAATTCAACTTCCTTCAGCTGCTCACTCTTTGCATGAGTTCCTTCCGCAACAGCAAAGTAAAATAGCAGAAAGTGGACACGGTTCAGGGGCTGCACTGAACTCTGCTCTCTGAGAAATGAAACATACAGCCACTGAAAAAGTGTGGGACAGCAGAGGGCGCTGAGGAGCAGGAGCAGTTGTCCTCGATCTCTCAGCATGGGACAGCAGAGGGCGCTGAGGAGCAGGAGCAGGAGCAGTTGTCCTCGATCTCTCAGCATGGGACAGCAGAGGGCGCTGAGGAGCAGGAGAAGTTTTCCCCCCCCCCCCCCTCTCATATGAAACAGCAGAGAACATTGCAGAATGGGAGCAGAATTTCTTCCCTTGCCCCCTCCCCCCTGTTGAGAACATTGAGACACAGTAAGGGGGGGGGGGGGAGAAAGAACTGTCTATTTCCATCTGTCTAAGACAGAGAGGAGCCATTTCTGTATCTACATTAAGATGACACCTGCAGTCATCATCAGGGCTATTGTTGTGGTGTACAGGTGGGTTTAGTAAATGCTGAGTGGGTTTTGGAGGGCTCACCATACAATATTTGCAGGTTATGATGAGATGTGTACCTGGGACTTTTTAATGCGACATTCATAAGAACATGCCGCCGTTGGGTCAGACCAGTGGTCCATCGTGCCCAGCAGTCCGCTCACGTGGCGGCCCTTGGTCAAACACCAGTGCCCTAACTGGGACTAGCCTTACCTGCGTATGTTCTGGTTCAGCAGGAACTTGTCTAACTTTGTCTTGAATCCCTGAAGGGTGTTTTCCCCTATGACAGACTCCGGAAAAGCCTTCCAGTTTTCTACCACTCTCTGGGTGAAGAAGAACTTCCTTACGTTCGTACGGAATCTATCCCCTTTCAATTTTAGAGAGTGTCCTCTCGTTCTCCCTACCTTGGAGAGGGTGAACAACCTGTCCTTATCTACTAAGTCTATTCCCTTCAGTTCTTTGAATTTTTCGATCATGTCCCCTCTCAATCTCCTCTGTTCAAGGGAGAAAAGGCCCAGTTTCTCTAATCTTTCACTATACGGCAACTCCTCCAGCCCCTTAACCATCTTAGTCGCCCTTCTCTGGACCCTTTCAAGTAGCATCATGTCCTTCTTCATGTACGGTGACCAATGCTGGACGCAGTACTCCAGGTGAGGGTGCACCAGGGCCCGGTACAGCGGCATGATAACCTCCGATCTGTTTAGAAACATAGAAAAAAGCAGCAGAAAAGGGCTATAGCCCACCAAGTCTGCCCATTTCAAGTATCCCCTCCCCTGAATTTACTCCCTTAAAATTCCACATGCGTATCCCATTTTCTCTTAAAATCCGTCACGCTGCTGGCCTTTATCACCTGGAGTGGGAGTCTGTTCCAATGATCCACTACTCTTTCGGTGAAGAAGTACTTCCTGGAGTCGCCATGAAACTTCCCTCCCCTGATTTTCAGCGGATGCGCTCTGGTGGTCGAGAGTCCCATGAGCCAGAAGATATCATCTTCTGACTCGACGTGTCCCGTGATGTACTTATATGTTTCAATCATATCTCCCCGTTCTCTTCTTTCCTCAAGTGAGTACAGCCGCAATTTTTTAAATCTTTCTTCATACGTGAGATCCTTGAGCCCCAAGACCATCCTGGTGGCCGTTCGCTGAACCGACTCGATCCTCAGCACGTCCTTTCGGTAGTGTGGTCTCCAAAACTGAACACAGTACTCCAAGTGAGGCCTCACCATGGCTCTGTACAACGGCACCATAACTTCAGGTCTCCTGCTGACGAAACCTCTGCAGATACACCCCATCATTTGTCTTGCCCTGGAGGAAGCCTTCTCCACTTGATTGGCAACCTTCATGTCCTCACTAATGATCACCCCTAGGTCGCATTCCGCCGTGGTCCTAACCAAGGTCTCACCATTTAGTACATAAGTTCTACGTGGGTTTCTCTTGCCCAAGTGCATTATCTTGCATTTTTTAGCATTGAAGCCTAGCTGCCAAGTTTTTGACCATTGTTCCAGCAGCAGTAGGTCGTGTGTCATATTATCAGGTGATAAGCTGTTGCAAAGTTTGGCGTCGTCAGCGAACAGTGATACCCTTCCTCTAAGTCCTTGTGTCATATCTCTTATGAATAAGTTAAATAGAATCGGGCCCAGGACCGAGCCCTGCGGCACTCCACTGATCACGTCCGATGCTTCGGATGGGGTACCGTTCACCACCACCTTCTGAAGTCTACCGCTCAGCCAATCCCCAACCCATGTAGTTAGAGTGTCTCCTAATCCTATCGATTTCAGCTTGTTCAGTTTGTGATCCCCTTCTTTATCATTCCTAGCATTCTGTTCGCTCTTTTTGCCGCCGCCGCACATTACAAGGACGGCTTCATCGACTTGTCGATCAAAACTCCCAAGTCTCTTTCCTGGGAGGTCTCTCCAAGTACCGCCCCGGACATCCTGTATTTGTGCATAAGATTTTTGTTACCTACATGCATCACTTTACATTTATTCACGTTAAACCTCATCTGCCATGTTGATGCCCATTCCTCAAGCCTGATTATGTCACGTTGCAGATCTTTGCAATTCTCCTGTGTCTTCACTACTCTGAAAAACTTTGTATCGTCCGCAAATTTAATCACCTCACTCGTCATACCAATGTCTAGATCATTTATAAAGATTGAGCATGAAAAAGCAAGTAGATGCTGTGGTGCAAAAGGGTTATTATACATTGTGGAAGCTGCATACCATAAAATCATATTTTGAGTTTCCGGCCTTTAAACTTTTAGTTCAGTCGTTACTTCTAAGTCTCTTTGACTATTGTAACATTGCCTATTTGACATGTACCAAGAAAGAGATTGCTAGGCTTAGACTGAGTCAAAATACAGGGGGGGGGGGTCAAATTAATTTATGGTCTAAAGAAATATGATCACGTGACTCCTTTCTACCATGAGTGGCATTGGCTTCCAGTGGAGGCGCGTGTTTGGTTTAAGCTGGGTTGTCTTGGTTACAAATGGTATTGCTCCAAACTATATGACCAATAGATTTCTCACAGCATTCCATAAACATAGGAGAGAATCACATACATTGTTTAATTTTCCATCTGCTCAAGGGTGTAAGAGCAAGAAATCCTTGAAACATACACTAGCATTTCAGGCTGCTTTCTATGACAGGGAATTTAGGCCACTGTTGCGTAGTGCTTGCTCCTACAAGCACTTTAGAATTCAATTGAAAACTCATCTTTTTTCAAAATATTTACAGAACTAAATTAAATCATCCTTAGGTTATGTTATTTTTAATCTTTTGTTCACCGCATTGAACTTATGATTATGCAGTTTATAAGTACTACAAAACCTTCAGAACTACAAAACTACAAAAACACCGACTACAAAACCTTCAAGAAAGATACTAAAACCCTACTTTTCAAAAAAATACATAAAACCTATATAATACGACCAGTTCCTACCTAAACCCCACCTACCCACTCTACACCCTTAAAAAATAAAAAGGTCATCAACTTGATATAGCAGCTTACTCACCTCCAAACCAAAACACACAAAAAATTCACATCTCAAACGGGTCCTGGCAACCCACCCTCTGGTCAGACCATTACAAATATTCATTCACTATCAATTGGGCTCAAAATAACAGCAAACCCATCCCAAAAAAATCGCACATCAAGATCAGACCGAAAATCGAACATACCACATTCTGGAACACAGTTGACCCCGAAATAGACCCCAATAACCCCAAAGACTTCATAAACAGTTGGCGGACCCTCAGTGAAACCACACTAAACGAACTAGCTCCAATAAAAAACAAATACAAAATAGACAGACCATCCAATAAATGGTTCGACGACGAACTCTTACAATTAAAAAGGAAATGCAGACAACTAGAAAGGTCATGGAAAAAACAGAAACAAAATCTTACCAAAGATGAATGGAAAATCCAACTCAAACTATACAATACCAAACTGAAGGAAAAACGAAAAAACTTCTACTCTAAACTCATTGGCACAGAAAAACCAGACACTAAAAAACTTTTTGACATTGTAAGAAACCTCACCGACACCAAACCATTTCTCGCCACCCAAGGAAACCAAACTCCCACAGCCACCCAATTAGCGGACTATTTCAAAAACAAAATCATCACAACCAGATCCACATTCAACAATTCACGAACCAACTTAGAAGAAATACAAATCAATCCCACAGTAGATGAAGCAATACCAGCAGACAGGATCTGGAATACCTTCCCAAAGATACAATGGTCAGATGTGGACAAGCTCTACAAAAAATACAGCAAATCATCATGTGACCTGAACAACTGTCCCCCATACTTACTAACTACAGCCTCCACCAAATTTAAAGCCACCCTCACACTATGGCTTCAAACTACACTAAGGGAAGGTCACTTCCCACCAGAACTAGGAGAAATCATAATTACTCCTATCCTAAAAGATCCCAAAGGTCCTATAGACAATCCTACAAACTACAGACCAATCGCCTCAATCCCACTATACATCAAACTAACAGAAGGCCTAGTCGCACAATATCTCTCCAACTTCCTTGAAGACCATCACATACTGCATCCATCCCAATCTGGATTCAGATCTAACCATAGCACAGAAACTCTACTGATATCACTATTAGACACAGCCCGACAACACCTTAGCAAAGGAAACAAACTACTTCTCATTCAACTCGATCTCTCTGCCGCATTTGACCTAGTTGACCACCCCACACTACTCCAGACATTAGACGCAATAGGAATCTCTGGTAATGTTCACAACTGGTTCCAAGGCTTCCTTAAAACTCGAACATACAGAGTCAAGTCAAAAGAGCATCTATCCGACCCATGGTCAAACCCATGTGGAGTACCACAAGGATCGCCACTATCTCCTATATTATTCAACCTCTTCATAGCATCCCTCGGCATTACCCTAGACGCCCTAAACACAATATCATTCAGCTATGCGGATGATATAACAATTCTCATCCCCTTCAACATACAAGACCCCTTATCAACAAACCACCTGAAAATAATAATGGAAACGATAGAAAAATGGATGTCAAGTCATAAACTGAAACTGAACTCGGAAAAAACTAAATTCCTACTATTAGAGAAGGAAAAAAAACCATCATGCACAGAACTGGAATTAAACACAATCAAGTACCCAATGCAAAGCACACTCAAGATCCTAGGAATTCAACTAGACAGAAATTGCACAATGCAGACCCAAATCCACAAAATCATCCAAAGAGCATTCTTCACAATGCGTAATCTACGAAAAATAAGAAAATTCTTCATCAAGGATCAATACAAGATAGTAGTTCAATCCCTAGTACTAAGCATAGTAGATTACTGCAACAGCCTTTACCTATCATGCCCAAACTACATGATAAAACAATTACAGACAGTTCAGAACACAGCCCTCAGACTCATCTACTCCCTCAGCAAATTTGACCACATCACAAATGCTTACCTTGACTCACACTGGCTACCAATAAAAGCAAGATCCCAGTTCAAATTCTACTGTCTACTATACAAAGTAACACACGGAACGGCACCCAGCTACCTAAACAAAAGACTACACCGTAATCGCTCACACAGACTAAGGAGAACTCAAAACCTATTCACTTACCCTCCTCTCAAAGGTACACGACGTAAGAAACTATACGACAGCCTTTTAGCCACTCAGGCAGCAAGAATTGACACTACCATTTCCAATCTACTGATCAAATCAATAGACATAAAAGAATTCCGAAAAGAAATCAAAACTCATCTCTTCAAAAAACACTTTCCTTCATCTTAACCTCAACATAGCACTAGAAATTACACACACGAACACCCCTCCATAAATATACCTAAACATTGTACAACTCACTTCATCAACCTACGATTTATCTACTACGTGCTCCAAATTTCTCCTGGAAACTTCCAGACTAACAATTGTAACTTGATACATTCCTGATTCTATGTACTGTAATATTCCTGAATTTGTCCAGTCTCTTAAATTGTAATCCGCTTAGAACCGCAAGGCACAAGCGGAATAGAAATCTGTAATGTAATGTAATGTAATGTAATATTGTGACAGGGAAGCTCCTGTCACAGTGAAAACTACTGCTAAAACTCCCCAACATGCAGCACAGGGTCCTGTAAAACCCGGCATGGAGCCAGGACAGCTGGTTCAGCCAAAAGAATGCAAGAAAAGGCAGGTCCCAGCACAGCTCAAAAGCCAGATGGGGAGGGCTCTGAAAACCACTAATTTCCCCTATCACTCCTTTCCCCAAGTCAGAGAGAAACCTGACACCAATTTGCAAAGGAGTGGAGTCAGACCCCGAGTTTGCAAGTACAGAAACCTCAAAGGCAAAGTCAGTTAGAGTGGAAAGGGGAGGACACAGCTGGCTCTGATTACGGAAGCAAAAACCACTCACAGAGATTCCAGCTTTCACACCTTGCCTAAGCCCCAGCAGGGATGTTTTGCAGGAAGCCAGTCCCCAAGGAAAGGCAGTACAACACCCGGGAGGTACAGTGACCTGCAGATTAAACCCCAGAGGGAAGGGCTGGAAGTTTACCTCTTGGAAATGCTGCAGGAGATCTGGCAGATATGCAGGGAGGGGGATGGGATGTAAAACGGGGAATGGATATAGAAATGGAAAGCCAGGGTTCCCAAGAGGGTGAATGGGAAATGTATAGTGACCCTGGGGAGAGCATGTGTGAGGAGGACATGGACCTGGGAGGGTACATTATGTGAGAGTCCCAGTTGGTTTCATAAAGAAAGTTTTCTGTTTCCCTTTTGAACTTAAGCCAGTGCATGACTGCAGGCAGGGCTGAGGCAGCCCTGCTTAATTAAGGGAGAAAGCTTGTGTGAATAAACCCCTATTCAGACTCCCTAGGAGCCGGAGATAACCAAGATAAGGGTCACTTCGGGTGGGCCTGGAGACCTCAAACTAAATGGGAGGCGTGGCCCGCACAGCCTGACAGGCAAGGCTGTGAAGGTTCCTTGGGGAGCAGGGTGGGTTAGAACAAGAAACCAAGTTCACCTTGTTTGAATGTGGGACTATGAAAAAAGCTGATATGTGAAAATGCTGGCATGAGCCGTGCTCAGCTATAAAACAATAAGTTGCTATAGTCTTGAGACTGATAAATCCCAGAGGGGATACGAGGCCGTGAGGGCACTGGACTAATGCAAAGTTTTGAATTTGAATTATATTCCTTTTGATTAAGATGGGCTATCCCGTTCTTCAGTTAAAGCCCATATGACTCACCTGGACTGAGCTATAACAGAGTCTAAGAAACCCATGGTGAATATTTTTCTTCCTATTTTTATTTGGGACACTAATAAACTTAATACTGTTTTCTAAGAAATCCGGTATCCAGGTTTTCCTTCCTACAACCATATAAAAGGCATTTCAAAATTCTTGCTTGTGGTCCGAGCCAGGTTTTCCCACCTACTCGGGAACGGGCCCGTCCACAATATATTCGAATATGCTTCTAACTACCCAACTAATGCTAAAATGCCTCTATTTACCCATCACTTACCACCTTAAGATCTCGACAACTCTCTGGCAATTCTTATGTAACTCTTATGAAATCTCTTATGCTATTCCTGTAAACTTTTATGTAATCCGCCTTGAACCGCAAGGTATTGGTGGAATAGAAATCACTAATGTAATGTAATGTAAGTACAATGTTATGTTATGTTACTTCAGCTATCTTAATGTTTTTTCCTTCTCCATCTCATCTTTATTTTAAGCAATGTTACCCCACCCAGTTACCTTTCATATCATGTCCACTCCATTAAGATTTTTTTTTTAACTTCTATGTCTTTACACCATTTTTTTTTTCTTTTTAGATTTTGTATATTGTAAACCGCTTTGGATAAGAAAGCAGTAAATCAAGCTGTAATAAAGTTGAAACTTGAAAACTATTCCACTGACACAGGCACAATTGCATTCCACATCAGTATAACTTATTGTTTCACACTTGCAGGTAAGTATATATGTCCATCAGTGTGTCAAGCTTCACCATAAATCTGTCGTCTTTCTCCTCCACAGAAACTTCTCTGGCCTGTTCCAACCTTGCTTTAATCCTAACATGGCCGTTTATAACAGGAGGCCTGGGTTTGTTGAACCTTCATTTTTTGACCGTCAGTTGTGGCATGCGCCATATCTCTTTCGGGGTACTTCTACTTTTACTAACACCTCCTTAGAACTTTCCTGTTTCCACACTATTCATTTTAGTGCATATCTCCAATCTGTTCCTTCCCCTCAACCTGGGCTCCTTCCCCACGGGGGGTCTGGCACTGGGTCTGTAAATTTCATTCTGTTAGTCCTACTGTTTCTCCTTTCTTGCCTTTACATTTTAATGGTAATTTTCTTCCCGGGGTGGATGGGGCCAGTTTTGCTAGATGGGAAGCAAGGTTGATTCATTATTTGTTTCAATTGGTGGAGGACGATGGGAGGATCAAATCTTTTGACCAGCTGCGAGCAGATTTTGATCTCCCTCGCACTGATAGATTTGCTTATATGCAGATTCATCACTATATTACTTCCCTACAATCCTGCCATTTAACAGCTTCTTGTCAAGAGTTGTTGTCTACGGCATTTACCATTTGATCGCAACTCCCTGTTCCTCTTAAGTTTCACCATAGACATTTGAAAGATGAGTCCATCCTGTTTGACCATGCTAGATTGCGAGATGCTTGGGCTCATGATCTCAATATTGAATTGCCTAATGATATGATTTTACATGCTGTTAAAATATTACCTGCCTTACGCAAATATACCACTTTTTGGGAACAACATTATAAACTGGTCTTAAGATTGTACATTTCTCCCAAGAGGGCTTATCTCTCTGGGTTCCGAGCATCAGCTGAATGTCTTCACTGCCATGCACCTGAAACTGGTTTGGGACATATGTTTTGCAATTGTCGTACTATTCAATCATTTTGGGACACCATATTTCTTTTTGTGGAGCGCATCTGGAATATTACTATACAACGTTCTCCTATTTGGTGCCTCTTTACATTATTATCCTCGAAGACAGGGAGCTGCTACTTTTCTCAGGTGGACAGTCGGTCGTTCTGAAATGCATTCTGCTCAAATGGTTGAATATCGATGCTTCTGATTATTCTCTATGGCGTTGTTGCCTGATTATGCTCCTGATGTGGGAAAGAAGGGATGTGCAGGACTTATCATCGTTATTGGGGAGCTCTTTTCAGTGCACTTGAGAACCATTCTGTACTACTACAACTCCCTTGGCTCATAGTCGCCTATTGAACTGTTGATTTGTTGTTCTTTGAATTTTTCTGAGTTCTTTACTTACATTTGAGTATCTATGCATACTTTTCTTTCATTTTGGTTTGTAGCTTGGAGGAGGACTGTGGGTTGGGGGGTAGGGGGGTTGGGGTGGTGGAGTTGTATTGTGTTTCTTGACATAGTGATCTTGTTTTCAGTATTCTGCTATGATTTTTGTTTCTCTTTATTGTTGAGCTCAATAAAATACATTTGACAATAACAGGACCACTGAATTTCAGTCGTTAAGTCATTGACCAGTTCATTAGTGCTGTAATTTTATCTGTCTTGATCACTGATATCTCTCAAACACAGCCCGTATCTAATGAGATCCCTGACCGTTGCGAGCTCAGCCTTATTGTTAGGTGCCGTCGACTCGTGTTCGAGTCTTAGCGACTTGATGAATTACAGATCTAAGAAGAAATTGGTTGGGTAATGGTGTAGAGAGGGTGAGCGGCACCCTCATAAGAACATAAGAATTGCCGCTGCTGGGTCAGACCAGTGGTCCATTGTGCCCAGCAGTCTGCTCCTGCGGTGGCCCTTAGGTCAAAGACCAGTGCCCTGAGTCTAGCCTTATCTGCGTATGTCCTCCCCCCCTCCCCACTGCCACACTTGCACCTTCCCCATACCTTTTTGACTTTGGTGTGAGCTTCGGCGCTCTCTGATGTCACTACCTACGCGCAGGTCCCAGAAGTGACGCCAGAGCGAGCACCAAAGCCGATGTGGGCAGCACGTTGGTGGCTGCTCATGCCGAAATTAAAAAGTACAGAGGAAGGGGAGGAGTGGAGAGGAGGAGGGCTGCTGGTGCCCGAGCAAGATGGCACCTGGGGTAGACTGCCCCCAACTTTCAAGTTTTATTAAAATTTGTTATACTGCCTAATTTGACTTCAAGGCGGTTTACAAAGGTAAAATACATACATAAAATACACAGTCAAATGAACATGGGACAATGTCATAATAAAAATACAAAAAAATACAAAAATACACAGAGGCAACAGAAACAATAGGCTAACGGGAAGAACTACAATGTTTATAGAAAAAGGAGGGAGAAAGAAGGAACATAAGGTGGGGAGAAGAAGAGAGAACCTCAAGAAGTCATTGTTTATTGAGTTTTTTGATTAAACGCTTTTTCGATTCTACAAAGCGTTGTACAAGGTATGAAATAACATTTATACAAAAATATAACAATTAAAACATACTTTCCTATAAAAACTGCAAGACTAACAACAATACAAACTAGATAAAATATTGACCAACGGGCCATGGACACAAATGGGAAGGGGGGAGAAGTACAATTGAAGTAGAAAATGTGAGGAACATATAAGGAAAACACAAAAGGGACCGGGGAACAATGTAAAAAAGAACACGTAAAAATTGATCATTAAAATAACATAGTTCAGTTAAAAGCATCTTTAAAAAGAAAGCACTTTAAGTTGCTTTTAAAATTTTTTAAGTTTTTTTCCATTTTTGGTATAAAGGAAGAGCATTCCAGATCGTAGGGGCTGTTACAGAAAAAGTAGAGGTGCGACGTGTGCCAATAATTTTTAAAGAAGGAATGTTAAGGTTGTATTGAGAGATAGATCTTAAAGATCTTGGAGGGTCGTATGGGATCAAAACTCAAATTAAAATGCATCCAAGGTACATCTAAGACGTCCTTAAAAGGATGATTATAGACCAAAGGCATCATTGAACAAGAAGATTTTTAAGCTCATCTGAAAAGGTATTTAAAGAAGTCTCTCTTAGGTGGATAGGAGCTGAATTCCAAAATGTTGGGGCTGCTACAGAAAAAAATATTAGATCGCATTGTATTGATATGTTTTAGTGAGGGAATTGAAAGTGAAGGGCTCGATGAGGAGAATAAGGAATCAAGAGCCTGTTAATGAAATCTGGCTGGCCACTGGTTCTGCTTTTGAAGATCAATAACATTATCTTATATGCAATTCGATGTTCTACTAGTAACCAGTACTATACCCCCACCCCCACCCATTACTATTCCACTGGTTTTGTGCTAGTCTGATAAGGCCATCAACAAAACAAACTGTAGACGAAACACAATGTTCTTGACCTTCCTTTATTTCTTCAATCAATTATAAAAAAATATCCACTTCAAACGTATTAAAAACTAATGGACCCAGAATACGGTTGATGTGGATATTTTTAAAAAATTGATTGACATTGTGTTTCGTCCACAATTTGTTTTGTTGTTGGATTGCTCCTTTTCCTACTTTTGGTTTTTCTAATCTGATAAGGTCCTCCAGTGTCATCCCCATGATTGTTTTCAATGTGTCTAGCCACCCGATTGCAGATAGCCCCCTTCTCCTGGTTCCGTTGATCTTCCCCACATGATGTCCTTTTGCAATGGTCTTTCTCTTCTGACAGCATGACCAAAATAAGAGTTGTAACTTCATCATTTGGGCTTCGAGTGACATAGCCAGTTTGATCTCTTCCATAATTGATTTGTTATTTCTTCTGGTGGGAGCATAGCACATATAAAATCCTTCTCCAACACCAAAGCTCAAATGAGTCGATCTTCTTTCTGTAGTGTCCAGTTTTCACATCTGTAATTGACAACTGAGAAAATGAGGAATAGGCAATAGTCTGTTATTGAGAAAGACATGGGGGAAGCCACTGTTTGCCCTGAATCAGTAGCATGGAATGTTGCTACTCCTTCGGTTTTGGCCAGGTACTAGGGACTTGGATTGGCCACCGTGTGAATGAGCTACTGGTTTAATGGACCATTGGTCTGACCCAGTAAGGCTATTCTTATGTCTTATGAGTGCTTCGACAAGTCTGATCTTCGTTTGGAGTGTTATCTCCTTGTCTTTGAATACTTTGTCAAAAGCCTTCATTGAAGAGTGACCAGGTGCGGAAGGGGTAGGTACGGCGATGGTGATCCACGTTGGGACAAATGACCTGAGCAACAGGAACTACAGCAGGGAAGCACTGAAAGGCCAGTTCCGGATACTAGGAAGGAAGCTGAAGATCAGAACGCCAAGGGTAGCGTTCTCTGAGATCTTGCCGGTACCCAGGGCCGACGGGAAGAGGCAGATGGAACTGCAAGCAGTCAATACATGGATGAGACGCTGGTGTGAGGAAGGAGGATTCCACTTTGTGCGCAACTGGATGGCGTTCTGAGGGAACATAAGAACATAAGAAACGCCCTCATCGGATCAGACCGAGGTCCATCCTGTCCGGTGATCCGCACACGCGGTGGCCCATTTAGGTACTCCTTTTTGGAGACCCGGATTTACCGTATCCCTCAATATGATATGCAAGAAGGTGTGTATCCAACTTTCTCTTGAATCCCAGTACAGTAGTCTCCTCCACAACCTCCTCTGGGAGCGCATTCCAAGCACCCACCACACGCTGTGTGAAACAGAATTTCCTGACGTTTGTCCTAAACCTGCTGCCACTCAGTTTCAGGCTATGACCTCTTGTCCGTGTCACCTCTGAATATTTCAGCAATGGTGCCTCCTGGTCTATTTTATCAAATCCTTTTAATATTTTAAAGGTCTCTATCAAATCCCCTCTCAGTCTTCTCTTCTCAAGGGTAAACAGTCCCAGCCTCATGAGTCGATCTTTGTAGGTCAAATGTTCCATTCCTTTGATAAGTTTCGTGGCTCGCCTCTGCACTCTCTTCAGCAGAGTTATATCCTTTTTAAGGTATGGAGACCAGTATTGGACACAGTACTCCAAGTGCGGTCTGACCATTGTTCTATAAAGTGGCATTATGACATTTTCCGATCTATTCGTAATCCCCTTTTTAATTATGCCCAACATCCTGCAAGCTATACAGGAAAGATGGACTCCACTTCAGCGGAGATGGAACAAGGTTACTTGCAAGCAACATCAAGCGAGAAATTGAAAGTTTTTAAACTAAAAAGGAGAAAGCCGACAGTTGACCAAGAGTTGATGGTTCGGGAAATGGTATACCCAGAGGATACCATGCAAGAAGATTGCAGGGAAGACTCACTGTATCATAGGCAAGATAGAAATCCCAACAGATCGAAAGGGACGGAAGTGAGGGAGACTGAAGGGGGAAGGAAATGCAAGAAAGTAACAGGCCGCAAACCTAAGTGTATGTACACAAACGCAAGGAGCCTAAGGAATAAAATGAGGGAATTGGAATCTGAGGCACAAAAAGATAACCTAGACATCATTGGCATCACGGAAACATGGTGGAACAAGGACGTCTGGAATACTGTGCTACCGGGATACAAGCTATACTGCAGAGAGAGTAGGACAAAAAGGTGGGGGTATTGCCCTATACATAAAAGAGGGAATTGAGTCTACCAGAGAGAACACGCCAGAAACGAACAATAAGGTAGAGTCTCTATGGGCCAAAATACTGGGAACAAACGGAACAGATACGAAGATCGGCATCTACTACCGACCTCCAGGGCAGTCCAAAGAGACTGATGGAGAAATGACGGATGAGATTAAACACAAATGCAAGGGAGGTAACACGGTTATCATGGGCAACTTCAATTATCCGTGGATAGATTGGAACCTAGGCAACTCCAGCTGCAGTAGGGAGACTCAAGTTCCTGGAATGCTGTAGGCGATTGCTTCCTGGAACAACTTGCCAAGGAAAATACGAGAGGAAATGCAATTCTGGATTTAATTCTAAATGGACTACAAGGACCGGCACAAGGTATAGAAGTTGAAGGGATGCTGGGAAACAGTGATTACAATATGATCCACTTCAACCTGGACACAGGAACAAAAAATCAATCCAGAATGACTGCCACGGCACTGAACTTCCGAAAAGGGAACTATGAAGGGATGAGAGCCATAGTGAGGAAGAAGATTAGGAAGAGGATAAGCATTGTAAATACACTAGAGCAAACATGGTCCCTTTTTAAGGACACAGTCACCGAGGCGCAAAATCTATATATACCGTGTATCAACAAGGGTTTCAAAAGGAAAAAAAACAAGGAACCAGCGTGGCTCACTGTAGCAGTGAAGGAAGCGATCAGAGACAAGACTTCGTTTAAGGAATGGAAAAGACAAAAATGGACAAAAACTAGAAAAAGCACAAACAACATCAAAGCAAGTGCCATAAGGTGGTAAGAGGGGCCGAAAGAGACTATGAGGAAAAAATAGCCAAGGAGGCAAATAATTCTAAGCCATTCTTTCGATTTATTAAGGGGAAATGACCCGCGAAGGAAGCAGTGGGGCCGTTAGATGACCATGGAATAAAGGGAGGAATAAAGGAGGACAAAGCCATCGCCGACAAACTGAACACATTTTTTGCAACTGTATTTACCGAAGAGGGTATATCCAATATACCAGAAGCCAACAGGCTATACACAGGAAATGAAGACAAGAAACTGATAGGATCAACGGTCAGTCTAGAAGAGGTATGCAGATAGATATATAGGTTTAAAAACAATAAATCCTTGAGACCGGATGGCATCCACCCGAGGGTAATCAAGGAATTGAAAGGGGTTATAGTTGATCAAATCAGGAAAGATTCCGGAAGACTGGAAAGTGGCGAATGTTACACCGATCTTCAAGAAAGGTTCGAGGTGAGATCAGGAAAACTACAGACCAGTGAGCCTGACTTCGGTACCAGGAAAGATGGTAGAGGCGCTGATAAAGGATCGCATCATTGATCACCTTGATGGACACAATCTGATGAGGACCAGCCATCATGGCTTCAGCAAAGGAAGATCTTGCTTGACAAACTTACTGCACTTCTTCCAGGGAGTAAACAGACAGATAGGCAAGGGTGACCCGGTCGACATCGTATATCTAGATTTTCAGAAGGTGTTCGACAAGATACCGCATGAACGTCTACTTCAAAAAATTGCGAGCCATGGAATTGAGGGTGATATACTCAAGTGGATTAAAAATTGGCTGGCGGATAGGAAACAGAGAGTGTGGGTAAATGGGCAATACTCAGACTGGAAAAGTGTCACAAGTGGAGTGCCGCAGGGTTCGGTGCTTGGGCCTGTGCTCTTCAACATATCTATAAACAACCTGAAAATTGGCATGATGAGTGAGGTGATTTATATTTGCGGATGATACAAAGTTATTCAGAGAGTGAAGACACAGGGGGATTGCAAAGATCTGCAACGTGACATAATCAGACTCGAGAAATGGGCATCGATAGGGCAGATGAGGTTCAATGTGGATAAGTGTAAAGTGATGCATGTCGGTAACAAAAATCTCTTGCACAATGTCCTGGGCGGTACTTGGAGAGACCTCCCAGGAAAGAGACTTGGGAGTTCTGATTGACAAGTCGATGAAGTCGTCCACGCAATGTGCGGCGGCGGCGAAAAGGGCAAACAGAATGATAAAGAAGGGGATCATGAACAGATCGGCCATGATGCGCCCTCACCTGGATTACTGCGTCCAGCACTGGTCGTCATACATGAAGAAGGACATGGTACTACTCGAAAAGGTCTAGAGAAGAGCGACTAAAATGGTTAAGGGGCTGGAGGAGTTGCCATACAGCGAGAGATTAGAGAAACTGGGCCTCTTCTCCCTTGAAAAGAGGAGACTGAGAGGGAACATGATCGAAACATTCAAGATATTGGTGGGAATTCTCTTAGTAGAGAAAGAGTGATTGTTCATTCTCTACAAAGTAGACAGAATGAGAGGGCACTCTCTAAAGTTAAAAGGGGATAGATTCTGTACAAACGTAAGGAAGTTCTTCTTCACCCAGAGAGTGGTAGAAATCTGGAACGCTCTTCCAGAGGCTGTTATAGGGGGAAACACCCTCCAGGGATTCAAGACAAAGTTAGACAAGTTCCTGCTGAACCAGAACGTACGCAGGTAAGGTTAGACTCAATTAGGGCACTAGTCTTTGACCTAAGGGCCGCGGCGGGAGCAGACTGCTGGGCATGATGGACCACTGGTCTTACCCAGCAGCGGCAATTCTTATGTTCTTCTCTGCTAGTTGCTTCTTTGTTTACAAAAGAGCCCAGAAATTGAAATCCTATACAACTTCTATTCTATTGCCTTCAAGCTCAAAATTTTCAGCATTTTCCGTGTATATGATCTTCATCTTGTTTATGTTCAGTTCTAATCCCACCACCACCCACCATCGGACACTGTTTTGAGAATCAGACCCTTAGTTTTTAAGTAAAAATCTTTTTATATAAACTTCCTTCACTTTTACTTAAGTATTAAAGCATTCATCAAGTGGAACCAGTGCAGAGTGCCAGACTCAATTCTGGACTGTCAACATTTACTAGGTTACTGTGTTAAGTACTCTGACCTACAATTTCCTCATACATCTTAGTGATTTTGTGAACAGATCTTTTTCAGTATGTGGTATAGAAATGTTTAATAAAGATAAAAGAAAGGAACAACAGCTTATGCTTTCCCCTCACACATAGTCAGAAGGACAGGCTGCCTTTGCTCAGGGCTATTGGTTTTATCTGCCTCTATATAGAATGACAGTGTCTTAATTCAGAACACTGCGGTCAGGCTCATCTTTGGTTTAAAAAATGGGAACATATCACCCCATACTTCCAGATACTCCACTGGTTGCCGGTGGAATCCAGAATACTCTTCAAGTTTGCCTGCATCAGCTACAAAGCTATCTTTGGAATGCTACCAACTTACCTCGCCTCTCAATTCATCCTCAACAGCTCTAATAAGAGCTCTCGCAGAATAAATCTCTTTAATTACCCATCCCTGAAATCATGTCTTTACAAGAAGTTCCTAGACGGAATGTTATCATTCCAGGCAGCCAAACTGAACACATGGCTCGTAAAACCCATTCTCGAGGCCACTTCTTACGCCGACTTCAGAAAATCACTGGAGACCCGCCTCTAACAAATTCTAATTCCCAATTCTTGCCCAATCCCCCTCAGCTATCCTCATCCCTATCCCCAATTCTCTTGATTTTAGATTAACTCATCCTTCTTCCCATTTGCAAAGGTATTCCACCCAAATTGTTTTCCCTTGCACCCCAATCTCTGACTAGATACTTCCTTTTGATTCAGACCATCTTGGTTCTCTTCCATTTGCAATTTGTATCCCAGAAAGTACTTTTCTGTTCCCCTTGCATCACATACACTCATTGTATGTATCTTGTTGTAAACATCTCTTACTTCTTGTTGTAAACATCTCTTACTCTCATTGTATGTAAAGCAATGTTACTTACCGTAACAGTTGTTATCCAGGGACAGCAGGCAGCTATTCTCACTAGTGGGTAACGTCATCCAACGGAGCCCCGATGCGGACATCTCACAAGCATACTTGCTTGTAGAAACTTTTAGAAGTTTCGAGTTGCCCACACCGCGCATGCGCGAGTGCCTTCCCGCCCGATGCACCGGGCATGTCTCCTCAGTTCAGATAGCTAGCAGAGAAGCCAACCCAGGGGAGGTGGGTGGGACGTGAGAATAACTGCCTGCTGTACCTGGATAACAACTGTTACGGTAAGTAACATTGCTTTATCCCAGGACAAGCAGGCAGGTATTCTCACTAGTGGGTGACCTCCACGCTAACCACAATGGGATGGTGGGAGAGTTGGCAACTTAGGAGAATAAATTTTGTAACACTGTTTGGCCAAACTGTCCATCCCATCTGGAGAAGGTATCCAGACAATAGTGTGAGGTGAAGGTATGAACCGAGGACCAAGTGGCAGCTTTACAAATCTCCTCAATCGGTGTCGATCTGAGGAAAGCTACAGAGGCTGCCATTGCTCTGACCTTATGAGCTGTGACTTTACTGTGAAGGGGTAATCCAGCCTGGGCATAGCAGAAAGAGATACAAGCCGCCATCCAGTTGGAGATGATGCGCTTAGAGATAGGGCGTCCCAACTTGTTCGGGTCATAGGAGATAAAAAGTTGAGGAGCAGTTCTGTGAGACTTGGTGCGTTCCAGGTAGAAAGCCAAAGCACGCTTACAGTCCAAAGTGTGAAGAGCTGATTCTCCAGGATGAGAATACGGCTTCGGAAAAAACACAGGAAGAACAATGGATTGATTCAGATGAAATTCCGAGACCACCTTGGGGAGGAATTTAGGATGAGTGCGAAGGACCACCTTGTCATGATGAAACACTGTAAAGGGCGGATCCACAACCAAGGCTTGAAGTTCACTCACTTGACGGGCAAAAGTGAGGCCAATGAGAAGCACCACTTTCCAAGTGAGAAATTTCAAAGGAGCCTTGTTAAGAGGTTCAAATGGAGGCTTCATAAGTTGAGAAAGAATAACATTGAGGTCCCAAACCACTGGAGCCGGTTTGAGGGGACGATTGACATGGAAAAGTCCTTTCATGAATCTGGAAACCACAGGATGTGCAGAAAGAGGTTTCCCCTGAAGAGGCTGGTGGAAAGCAGCAATGGCACTAAGATGGACTCTGATCGATGTAGACTTGAGACCAGAATGAGACAGGTGCAAAAGGTAGTCCAAAACAGAGGACATGGAGGCATGTTGAGGTTCCTTGTGATGAGAAAAACACCAAGTAGAGAATCTAGTCCATTTCTGGGAATAGCATTGTCTAGTAGCAGGCTTCCTTGAAGTTTCCAAAACATCCCGCACAGCTGGTGAAAACTGAAGGGAAGTTACGCTGAGAGGAACCAAGCTGTCAGGTGTAGTGACTGCAGGTTGGGATGAATCAGAGATCCCTGATGCTGCGTAAGCAGAGATGGAAACACTGGCAGAAGGAAGGGCTCCCTGCAGCTGAGTTGCAGAAGGAGGGAGTACCAAGGTTGTCTGGGCAATCAGAATCATGGTGGCCCGGTCGGACTTGAGCTTGACCAGAGTCTTTTGAATGAGAGGAAAAGGAGGAAACGCATACAGAAAGAGATTCCCCCAGTCCAGAAGAAAAGCATCTGCCTCGAGACGATGAGGACTGTAGATCCTGGAGCAGAACTGAGGCAGTTTGAAGTTGTGGGGAGCTGCAAAGAGGTCTATCTAAGGCGTTCCCCACAGGGAGAAGATTTGATGAAGGGGCGTGGAATGGAGTGTCCGTGAGGCTGGAGAAAACAACTCAAGTTGTCCACCAAGGCATTGTCCGCTCCCTGAATGTAGACAGCTTTCAGGAAGGCATTGTGGCGAATCGCCCAATCCCAAACTTTCAAAGCTTCCTGACAGAGTGAGGCCAATCCCGTGCCTCCCTGCTTTTTGACATAATACATGGCGACCTGATTGTCCGAACGAATGAGGACTACCATGTCGTGAAGCAGATGCTGAAAAGCAGTGAGAGCATTGAAAATCGCCCTGAGTTCCAGGAGATTGATATGGCACAGATGATCCGCACTCGTCCAATAGCCCTGGGTGCGGAGACCGTCCAGATGAGCCCCCCAAGCATAGTTTGAGGAGTCGGTTGTGAGGACCTTCTGATGGGTAGGCATGCGAAACAGCAAACCTCTGGAAAGATTGGAAGAGAGCATCCACCAGCGAAGCGACTGCAGCAGAGCAGGAGTGACCTGAATGTGACGAGACAGAGGGTCGGAGATCTGGAACCATTGAGAAGCCAGGGTCCACTGAGGAATCTGCATGTGAAGTCTGGCAAAAGGAGTCACGTAAACCGTAGAGGCCATGTGGCCCAGGAGCACCATCATGTGTCTCGCCGAGATGGACGGGCGAGAAGAGACCGAGTGACAAAGATGAAGAAGAGCCGCCAGGCGCTGAGGAGGAAGGAACACTCTGAGTTGAATAGTATCCAGAACAGCTCCGATGAAGGGAAGAGTCTGTGAAGGTTGAAGATGGGATTTGGGAAAGTTGATCTCGAATCCCAGACTCTGCAGAAACCAGATTGAGTGGCCCGGACGGCCCCCTGAGACTTGGAATCCTTGATGAGCCAGTCGCCGAGGTAGGGAAAAACCTGTAGACCATGGTTCCTGAGTGCTGCGGCCACCACAACCAGGCACTTGATGAAGACTCTGGGAGACGAAGCTAGGCCGAAAGGAAGCACTCTGTACTGAAGATGAAGGTGTCCCATCCGAAATCTGAGGTATTGACGGGAGGCCGGATGGACTGGAATATGAGTGTAGGCCTCCTTGAGATCCAGGGAGCATAACCAGTCATTCTGCTCGAGGAGGGGATAGAGAGAAGCCAAGGTCAACATGCGAAGCTTTTCCCTGAACTGGAACTTGTTGAGCATCCTGAGGTCCAAAACAGGACGCAGGTCGCCCATCTTCTTCAGAACAAGGAAGTACCGGGAGTAAAAACCCTTGTTCTGTTGGTCCACAGGGACCGGCTCGATGGCCCGAAGCCAGAGCAAAGCCTGAGCTTCCCGAAGAAGAAGGGCGGTCTGGATATCTCTAGGGGGGTAAATTCAAGGGGGTAGGGTTGTTAGAGTGGGCAGACTTGATGGGCTATGGCCCTTTTCTGCCGTCATCTTCTATGTTTCTATGTTTCTATGGATACTCTCTTGGAGGATGTTTCGGAGGAACATGATGGAACTGAAGAGAGTATCCCTCTCTTACGATGGAAAGGACCCAGAGGTCGGAGGTAATAGTCGTCCATTGATGGTAAAAATGATGGAGACGACCTCCGATGGGAAAAAGCGGGGAGGGCAGAACGATGGAAGTTATGCTCCCTACGAGACAGTCAAAAAGGCTGGGGAGCCTTAGGGACAGTAGAAGGCTGAGGTTTTTGCTGGGGCTTCTGCTGATGCTGCCTCTTTACTGGCGGCCGAATGGCGGGGGAGGACGAGACGGACGAGAGATAGCAGGCTTGGGCTTCTGGTGGAGAATAGACTGAAAAGACTATGTTTTCATGTTTGGACAGCTTCTCTGTCACCGCCTCGATGGACTCGTCGAAAAGGTCCGCTCCCGCACAGGGAACGTTCGCCAGCCTGTCCTGGAGATTCGGGTCCATATCAATGGTGCGAAGCCACGCCAAGCGTCTCATGGCCACCGAACAAGCAGCCGCTCTGGCCGAGAGCTCAAAAGCGTCGTAAGACGATTGCATCATCTGCAGGCAGAGTTGGGACAATGACGCCAGTACCTCTGAGTACTCGAAGCGAGCCTGAGAGTCCAGATAGGGCAAAAACTTTTGAAGAATGGTTAGAAAAAACTCAAAGTAGGTTGCAAAATGAAAGCTGTAATTCAGGACTTGAAGCCATCATCGAGTTCTGGTAGATGCGCCTGCCAAATCTGTCCATGGTGTTTCCTTCCCGGCCAGGAGGAGTGGAAGCATAGACCTTGGAGGGATGAGACCGCTTCAGAGAGGATTCAACCAAGAGGGACTGGTGCGAGAGCTGTGCCCCGTCGAAGCCCTTATGGTGCACTGTGCGGTATGGAGCATCCAACTTCCCCGGGACCGCCGGGATGGAGTATGGGGTCTCGAAGCATCTCATGAAAGTCTGGTCCAGAAGCTTATGTAGAGGCAGGCAGAGAGACTTGGCAGGAGGTTGAGGAAGATGCATCGTCTCCAGATACTCCTTTGAGAACTTGGAACCCGAATCCATCTAGATCCACCGCCATCTGCCTCAGGAAGGACGAGAATGACAACTGGTCCGCCAGGGCCGGGCCTCGAGGCGGGCTCGAGGAAGATGAGGTGGCCTGGTCCGCTGATGCCGAGGACCGGCATGGAGAGAACGAACCCCCGCAGTCCTCGAGTTCCGGCATAGGAGGAGGGGGCGAGTATTCTGGGGAAAACTCCCAGAAAGGTTGCTTCCGACAAGGCGAGGCGTGTCTCGATGAATGCCTCGATGAGTGCCTCAATGAGTGCCTCGATCGATGACCGAAGCTGTGTCGAGAAGCAGGCCTGGAGCGACGAGGCGAGCGACACCCAGACGAGGCAGCCACCGAGTAGATGGGACTGGAGGCTGTGGATCGAAGCAGCAAAGGCTGAGACGAGGCCCCCCCCAAGGTTCGAGGTCCGGCATCGCGGAGGAAGGTTCCGGGCCAGGCAAGCCATGCATCGAGGGTATCGGTTCCAAAGGTGGCATGGGCAAAGACTCTGCTCCTTGCGAGACATGCCCCGAAGCCAGACCAGATATTCGCCGAGACTCTGCTCCCAGAGTGTGCGCCGAGGAGGCACCGGAGGCGGCTCGATCTCGCGGGAGGCTTCCGCATGCCCAGGCTGGATCTGGGAGAGAAGCGTCAGCCCAATTTTAGTAAAGAACTCGACAAATCGCTTCTCCATCGAGGCGTGGAACGATGCCGGCAAAGAGGGATCCACATCAGCAATGGGACCTCCCGCACGGACATCGGTCACTCGGCTGCCAGGGGGCTTGGATTTAGAGGCCTTGGGAACCTTAAGCACCACTGGAGGGATGGGAGGCTGCACTACCTGACCTAAGGAGACATCGGAAGTCACCGCAGCATGCGTCGGAGTCGAAGCCGGCACGAACGAGGCAGGCTTGCGCAGACTCGAGGCCGAAGATGTAGAATCGGAAGTCGAAGGCGTGGCGCTCTGTGAAGAGGGCAACACCGGGGACGCCTCCATGCTAAACAGCGACTCCCACAAAATACAGCGACACTTAAAAGCACGTGCTGTAAGTGTGGAGCAAGGCCGGCACGATTTTGGAAGGTGTTGAGGCCCGAGACACTGAAGACAGCATCGATGAGGGTCCGTCAACGAAATCACACGCTGGCACTTGACACACTTTTTAAAACCGGTAACAGGCCGGGACATAGGTCGAAAAAGCTCCGCCGCAATGTCGAAGCCGCAGGGCCACGGCCACGCGATCTGCCCAGTCGAACGATCGAAAGAAATTTTCTTTTTTTTTAAAAACAAGAAAACGCAACATGAGCCAACGATAATGAGCTCAAAAAACTCAAAACCGCGGGCACAGAAGGCACAATAAAGGAACTTCGTGCAGAGAGTTTCGAAGGCAAACTTCTCAGCTCCGCGGAAGAGAAAGAACTGAGGAGACACGCCCGGTGCATCGTGCGGGAAGGCACTCGCGCATGCGCGGTGTGGGCAACTCGAAACTTCTAAAAGTTTCTACAAGCAAGTATGTTTGTGAGATGTCCGCATCGGGGCTCCGTTGGATGACGTCACCCACTAGTGAGAATACCTGCCTGCTTGTCCTGAGATAACTTGTTGTAAACCGCTTTGAACTTATGGTATAGCGGTATATAAGAAATAAAATTATTTTTATTATTATTATCTAATACAAAGCATCTATGGTATATACTGCAAATAAATTGCTCATAATTATCTTGCAATAAACAACTGAAATTCAGAAGCCAGTGTCGTCCAGCTGCTGGTTAAACTGTCTAGATAAGTAAGGCATGTGCTACAGTTATCTATTCTCTTACTTCTCATGTCATCCAGGTCTGCACTGACCAGCATCTGAGCCTCAGCCTCATCCGTTGGCACTCTTTGGTAGCTTGTGGGCTCCAGGGTGGTCTTGCTGCCAATGCAAATGTTCTCCTTCTGACCACTCGCTCCCTGGCTCCAGGGCATCTGAGTGTTCCAGTCTCCTTCCTGACTACGAAAGCAAGCAGATCCTACAATGAATCCTAGAAGGCACACTGGATGACAGCCTTGCATGCATGCAACAAATTTAGAAGCTACAAGTACATGGAAGCACCATGTATTCGTAATACACGTACGAGCACAAAGAACACGCAGAACTACTTTTCCCTCAAGTCCCCAAGTCCTGCTTTTAGATTTCTAAAAAGTGGGCACTTGTAAAATAAAAATTCCTTCTCTATGGAGCAAGGAAATTAACTGTAAATGGGCTGTGCAAAAATCATGTGTTAATGTAAGAGAGCCCATCGAATCCATGCACACAGGGTCTGTGCTAGCGGCGGCTATATTTCAGTGCCAAAGAAAACTAGAGTTGTATGCGCGTGAATCCATGCAGACACTGCAATGGTGCTAAGGGCACAGAACCTTGCAGTACCATCATTTATGAGCATGCGCAGGAGTGTGCATGCAGACACTGCAATGGTGCTCCGGCACAGAACCTTGCAATACCATCATTTATGAGCATGCGCAGGAGTGTGCATACAGACACTGCAATGGTGCTCCGGCACAGAACCTTGCAATACCATCATTTATGAGCATGCACAAGAAACCAAACCTGGTATCTCCCAAAGAAGCATTATTTATTTTATTATTTACATTTTCTATATACCACTTTTATTCAAAGTGATTTACATTCAAGTCCTCCAAGTATTCTGGATACTAGATTCTGGCTTAGGGTCACCAGGCTCAACCAATAACTTACCTTTCTGCAAGGATTCGGGGCTCATACTCCGTTAGTTTGACTTGTTCACACTGTGGTTTCAAAGCACTTTCTGTTTCTACCTGAAGACTATCAGAAGAAAAACCCGTGTATGTTTCCTCATCACTCCTCAAGGAAAACTGCAAAAACACAACGATATGCAAAACTCTTAGATCTGCCTTCAATGTTCAGACCAAGGAGCGAGCGTCTGCTGTATCACAGGAGCTGGCCTGGGTCCTAAATACTCAGCAAAACCTTTCCTGGGTGAACATGACAATCTATCATGTTTTACATAAATGTTACAAGCGTTCCATGTTGTCCAGAGATAAGCAGTGGTTTTCTCAAGCTTAGAGGGCCAATAATGGATTTATGAACTTTTTTTTAGGAAGTTGTCTAAACTCTTTTGAAACCCACCTATGTTAATGGCAGTGATCATAGCCTCTAGCAACCAAATTCCACAGCATGAACCTAGTATCTGAAATAATAATAATAACAACTTAATTCTTCTATACCTCCATAGTCAGATGACTTCTAGGCGGTTCACATTGAAGAAGGCTAAATATCCATTCCACTCATATTTCCCCTCAGCCCTGGGCTCTTTAGCCTTTTCTCCTATAGAAATTGTTCCATCCTCAATGAGGAAAAGCTAACATGGCTACAGTTCTTCAGCCTGGAGAAGAGATGTGATAGATGTAACCCCCTTTCTTACCTAGCAAGGAGCAAACAAAGTTCATTTATTTCTTAGGACCAGATCTGCAACTCTCTCTCTCCTGGAGTATTGCGTTCAATTCTGGTCTCCTTATCTCAAGAAAGATATAGCAGCACTTGAAAAGGTTCAAAGAAGAGCGACCAAGATGGTAAAGAGGATGGAACTCCTCTCGTATGAGGCAAGACTAAAATGGTTAGGGCTCTTCAGCTTGGAAAAGAGACAGCTCAGGGGAGATATGATTGAAGTCTACAAAATCCTGAGTGGAGTAGAACGGGTACAAGTGGATCGATTTTTCACTCCGTCAAAAATTACAAAGACTAGGGGACACTCAATGGAGTTACAGGGAAATACTTTTAAAACCAATAGGAGGAGATGTTTTTTTCACTGAGAGAATAGTTAAGCTCTGGAATGTATTGCCAGAGGATGTGGTAAGATCAGATAGTGTAGCTGGTTGTAAGAAAGGTTTGGACAAGTTCCTGGAGGAACAGTCCATAGTCTGTTATTGAGAAAGACATGGGGGAAGCTACTGCTTGCCCTGTATTGGTAGCATGGAATATTGCTACACCTTGGGTTTTAGCCAGGTACTAGTGACCTGGATTGGCCATCGTGAGAACGGGCTACTGGGTTTGGTGGACCATTGGTCTGACCCAGTAAAGCTATTCTTATGTTCTTATGATGAAGTTACTCAGTGGTACTACTACTATTTATTATTTCTATAGCGATACCAGTCGTACACAGCGCTGTATATTAAACACACAAGAAACAGTCCCTGTTCAAATAACAGACAGGACAATGGTGTAGTAAGGGGGGGGGGTCCACCCCAGGCACCGGCTCCCGTCCTCCTCTCTGCCCCACTACCACAAGCACGTGCCCCTTCCCTTCCCCGTATCTCTTTAAAGTTCCCAGTGTGAGCTGCAACCCCAACCTACTGCTTGTGCCAGTGTTGGCTCTTTCTCTGACATCACTTCCTGGACCCGCGCCTAGGAAGTGATGTCAGAGGAAGAGCCGATGTTGGTGCGAACAGCAGGTTGGAGTTGCTGCTCATGCCAGGAATATTAAAGAGGTATGGGGGAAGGGACAGGGGGCGGGGAAGAGGACAGGGGAGGGGCACCGCCACCCCAGGTACGCAGAGTAGGGAACTATAGAGGCAATGACAAATGGATATTGACAGCGGTCTCCTGCAGGGCCCCGGAATGTTCTCCTCTCAGATCCACACAATGCTAGCCCTCCAGATCAAAACACCAACTTTTCAAGGTTCTAAGCTCAATTTGGCCTACCTGAACAAGGTGGTCAAAGTTTCTCAGCTTCCAGGTGGCAGCTCCCTTAACCTAGCGGTGGCCTGGCCTTTTATACTTCCTGGGTCATGCCCTCCCATGCCACTTCCCCCTGGTGAGACTAGGTGGCCCTAACACTGTGAAGGAGTGTTCTTAAGGGGAAGTGGTAGTGTCCTACAGACTCCTTCACATACCTTCCTCTTCAGCTAAACCAAACCTGCTCGAGCTCCTGCCACTAACCTCCAGGGTAGCCTTAGGACCTGTTTGCCAGGTGTCCAGCTCTGCTATTTCTCTGAAATTCTTGACCTGGATTGGCTACTGTGGAAACAGTATAGTGGGCTAGATGAACCATTGGTCTGACCCAGTTGGACTATTCTTGTTCTTTTAAAAGTATTTCCATGTAATGTCATTGAGTGTCCCCCCCCCCTTTGTGAAAGAGTGACAAAAAATTGAATCACTTTTACCTGTCCAACACTACTCAGGATTTTGTAGACCTCAATCATATCCCCCCTCAGCCATCTCTTTTCCAAGCTAAACAACCCCATTCTCTTTAGTCTTTCCTTTTGCGAGAAGAGATCCATTGCCTTTATCATCCTGCTTGGTTTTCTATGAGTTTTATCTTGTTGGGCAGATTGGATGGAATATATCTCCATTGCCACAACCATTATAACCATCACATCAATGATGTGCCCATCCTTAGTTCACCCAGAAGACAATCTCCTTACTATTATCAGTCCATGTGCAAATTCTCTCTTTCAGGTAACAACAGGGATCATACTTGCCCTCTGTGATGACCCTTTCTGCAGGCTTAGGGTCTCAGATGCTCCTTCCTCCTCATCTTTTTCCTGGATTGTAGGGGTGACTGCAGAAGGAGGCATGGAGGTTCTCTCTTTTTTACTTTTGCTATAAGGTGCTTTCGACCTGACCTTTGAAGCTGCAGGCAGGTGGGAAGAGAGGGGGTGATGGATGTGACGGCTGGTGTAACGGTGAACTGAGTGGAGAAGAAGCAAGAGACATTCAGCTTCAGTGCCACTAATATATTCAATTAAACAAACAAGAGACATTTGACATCAGCAGTCTTAATATAATCAATTGTAAGTGTTGGTTCTAAGTAAGATATCCTGTGGAGTATAAGAATTAAAAAAAATAGAAAACCAGACAGGATACCAAGGGCAATGAACATAATTTTTATTCTAGTGCAATAGGCCCATCATTCCTGAACACTTGGGTTGTCAATCCCTGGTCATGAGATCCTGTGTACAGAGCCTTAGTTACATTTTTTCTGCTCTGCCTCCCTTCTCTAACCCACAAGTTGAAAGGAACTTGTTTATTTTTCTTTTAATTACAGCTTTTGCTATCCGGTCTTGAGGCTCCTGGGTTCGGGACATCTCATACAAACTCCAACGGTTGAAGGTTGCAGCCAAAGGGAAGGGCACCTGCTTGGCAAGCCTGCATTAACAGTGAGGAGCTTGGGGACCATTTCTGTAAGAGCAAGGCTCAATTATAGAGACCACCCCCGGCAAAAGAAAAGATTACAACATAAACAATATCAGCAACTCATTTCTTAGCATGGCAACGGAAAGTGAAACAAAACAAAAATCTATACGAAAAAGGAGATTACCACTGAAAAATAGCTGGAAAGCGATGACCACAAATGCTCGCAGTCTAAGCAACAAAGTTCATGATCTGCAAGCCCTGATGTTAGAGGCAGATCTAGATATTGTCGCTATCAGTGAATCACATGGATAGGATGCAAACATACCGGGATATAATCTTTTTAGGAAGGACAGAGATGGTCATAAAGGTGGAGGAGTAGCTCTCTATGTAAAAATCAATATCCAAGCGACTAAAATGCAAGGAACCTGGGGAGAGGAAGAAGCGATATGGATCGCTCTGAAAAGAAAAGATGGAACTTCTATCTATGTGAGTGTAGTCTACAGACCTCCGACTCAATCGCAGCAAATTGATAAGGATCTGATTGTGGATATCCAAAAGTTTGGCAGGAAAGAGGAGGTGCTGCTGTTGGGAGATTTCAACCTGCCGGATGCGGACTAGAATGTTCCGTCTGCGGAATCGGAAAGAAGTAGGGAGATTGTGGATGCCTTCAAGAGGCTCTGCTCAGACAAATAGTGACGGAACCCACGAGGGAAAAAGCAATATTGGATCTGGTCCTCACAAATGGAAAGAGTATCTCTAATGTTCGAGTGGGTGCTCACCTGGGAAGTAGCAATCATCAAACGGTTTGGTTTGATATAACGGCTAAAGTGGAGAGCGGCCGCACGATACTTAAAGTCCTAAATTTCAAACGTACGGACTTTAATGCAATGGGAGAGTACCTGAAGAAAGAGCTGTTAGGATGGGAGGACATAGAGAAGTGAAAAGACAGTGGTCTAAGCTGAAAGGAGCGATAAAGAAATCCGACGTCTTCAATTGATTCAAAATACAGCAATAAAACTCATTTATAAATTAGGAAAATATGATCACGTTACCCCAATTCTAAAAGATGCCCACTGGCTTCCTGTGGCCCATCGAATTACTTACAAAATTATTCTCCTGACCTTCAAAATAAAATCCTCCCATCTGCCTTCATTTCTACACAAACTTCTCATCCCTCAATGTTCATCTCGTACCTTAAGATCCACAAATCAAAACCTTCTTCTGATCCCTTCCATCAAAAGTTTTTATTACACACGGAAAATAAATTTCTCTGTTACTGCCCCAATGCTCTGGAATTCTTTACCACAACTTCTTCGTGATGAACAACAATTAGATAAATTTAAAACAGGCTTAAAGACTTTCCTATTCCGTGATGCTTTTATTTCTGTTTAGTAGCTAACTCTCAGTCATCTTCACTCATTTAACATCACAAATTTTATTCTAATGACTTTTCCCTTCCCAAATGTTGTTTTCCCATCCCCTCTTTCTCCCTTTTCTCTCCACATTGTAACTTTACCCTTCCATAACCCTCTTCCCTCACCATCAAGTTTGTCTAGTCTATGTCTTAATATACACTATTTGTACCCCTAAATGTAGAATATTTTAACTCCCCTTCCCTATTTAATTTATATTTTTATTGTAATGTACACCGGCCAGATATTTATTTGATGGTCGGTATAGTAAAACCAAATAAACTTGAAACTTGAAACTTGATAAAAATGGCTACGAACCTTTATGTGAAGAAAATAAATAAAAACAAGAGAAAAAGGAAGCCGATATGGTTCGCCAAACTAGTGGCGCAGAAAATAAAGGCGAAAGAGTTGGCGTTCGTGAAATATTAAAAAAAACCCAAGAAGAGGAGTGCAGAAAGGACTACAGGGTAAAACTGAAAGAAGCCAAGAGAGAGATACGTCTGGTGAAAGCACAGGCGGAAGAACAAATGGCTAAAAATGTAAAAAAGGGAGACAAAAATTTTGTCAGATATATTAGTGAAAGGAGGAAGATGAAAAATGGAATTTCTAAACTAAAAAATGCTGGGAACCGATATTAGGAGAAAAAAGCAAATGTGCTAAACAAATACTTCTGTTCTGTGTTCACAGAAGAAAATCCTGGAGAAGGACCGAGATTGTCTGGCAAAGTTACTTGAAAAAATGGAGTAGATTCTGCGCCGTTCATGGAGGAGGGTGTTTATGAGCAACTTGAAAAACTGAAGGTGGTCAAAGCGATGAGACCAGACGGGATCCATCCCAGGATACTAAGGGAGTTCAGAGAGGTTCTGGAGGGTCCTATTAAAGACTTGTACAACAAATCTCTGGAGACAGGAGTGATTCCTGGGGATTGGAGGAGAGCGGATGTGGTCCCTATTCATAAAAGTGGTCACAGGGATGAAACAGGAAACTACAGGCCGGTGAGCCTCAATTCGGTTGTTAGAAAAATAATGGAAGTGTTGTTGAAAGAAAGGATAGTGTACTTCCTTGAATCTAATGGGTTACAGGATCCGAGGCAACATGGCTTTACAAAAGGTAAATCGTGCCAAACGAAACTGATTGAATTTTTTGATTGTGTGACAAGAGAGCTGGATCGAGGACATATGCTAGATGTAATTTACTTAGATTTCAGCAAAGCCTTTGACATGGTTCCTCATAGAAGGCTGTTGAACAAACTTGAAGGGCTGAAGTTAGGACCCAAAGTGGTGAATTAGGTTAGAAACTGGCTGTCGGACAGATGCCAGTGGGTGGTGGTTAATGGAAGTTGCTTGGAGGAAGGAAAGGTGAGTAGTAGAATCCCTCAGGGTTCGGTGCTGGGGCCAATCCTGTTCAATATGTTTGAGTGACATTGCTGAAGGGTTAGAAGGAAAAGTGTGCCTTTTTGCAGATGATACCAAGATTTGTAACAGAGTAGACACCGAAGAGGGAGTGGAAAATATGAAAAAGGATCTGCAAAAGTTAGAGGAACGGTCTAATGCCTGGCAACTAAAATTCAATGCAAAGAAATGCAGAGTAATGTATTTGGGGATTAATAATCAGAAGGAACTGTATATGCTGGGAGGAGAGAAGCTGATATGCACGGACGGGGAGAGGGACCTTGGGGTGATAGTGTCCGAAGATCTAAAGGCGAAAAAACAGTGTGACAAGGCAGTGGCTGTTGCCAGAAGGATGCTGGGCTGTATAAAGAGAGGCATAGCCAGTAGAAGGAAGAAGGAGTTGATGCCCCTGTACAGGTCATTGGTTAGGCCCTACTTGGAGTATTGTGTTCAGTTTTGGAGACCGTATCTGGCGAAGGACGTAAGAAGACTTGAAGAGGTCCAGAGGAGGGCGACGAAAATGATAGGAGGCTTGCACCAGAAGATGTATGAGGAGAGACTGGAAGCCCTGAATATGTATACCCTAGAGGAAAGGAGAGACAGGGGAGATATGATTCAGACGTTCAAATACTTAAAGGGTATTAACGTAGAACAAAATCTTTTCCAGAGAAAGGAAAATGGTAAAACCAGAGGACATAATTTGAGGTTGAGGGGTGGTAGATTCAGGGGCAATGTTAGGAAATTCTACTTTACGGAGAGGGTGGTGGATGCCTGGAATGTGCTCCCGAGAGAGGCGGTGGAGAGGAAAACGGCAACTGAGTTCAAAGAAGCATGGGATGAACACAGAGGATCTAGGAATCAGAAAATAATATTAAATATTGAACTAAGGCCAGTACTGGGCAGACTTGCACGGTCTGTGTCTGTATATGGCCGTTTGGGGAAGGATGGGCTGGAGAGGGCTTCAATGGCTGGGAGGGTTTAGATGGGCTGGAGTAGGTTTTAACGGATATTTCGGCAGTTGGAACCCAAGCACTGTACCGGGTAGAGCTTTGGATTCTTGCCCAGAAATAGCTAAGAAAAAAAAAATTTAAAAAAATTTAAATTGAATCAGGTTTGGCAGACTGGATGAACCATTCAGGTCTTTATCTGCCATCATCTACTATGTTACTATGCTTGCTCCAGGTTTGTCCACAGAAATCTTTAGCACAGGCAGAGGTTTTTCATTAGGATCAGGGTCTTCCCCTGTTTGCAGTAGGGGTTGAGGGTTGAGTCTGGTTGGTGGGACTGAATGGACAGTCCGAAAAAGCAGAAGTCCTTTGTTGTCTCCTAAAGTGATTTGCAGAGGTTTCTGTGGCTAGTGTCAGGGTCCCCCACTCCTAAAATCCTAATTTCAGAATTTTTTGGGTCCCCATTAAGCACGGACTACATTTAATGTCAAAATCTCTGCCATGATGGCCATCTCAGATTTCCCAATTTTGAAATAAGACTGCCTCAAAACACCTTAATTTGGCACAAACTTATATCAAATGGACTCCTCAGGATTCATGCTAGATTTGTGCTTGATGGCTAGCCGAGGACCATTTAGTCTCGCATGCCACACAGCATGTGTGTGTGTGGGGGGGGGGGAGGGGGAAGCCATCAGCTTAGTCTCCCCTAGTCCCTTTGCACGTATTGGGTCCCAGATGACTCAAGTGCCAGGAGTAACATCCCAGTTGGAGCTGGGAAATGGGAAAAGTGCATTCCCGGTGAAGTACAGCCATACATCAGCCATAAACCCTAGAAAGGACCACAGGAGCGCCTGCAGGGGCCCTGTGGAAATTCTGGACAGGGTTTTGCTCCAGAATTCATCAGTATGATGTACAAAGCGAACTTGAATTACTGTAGCTTCAGTGACTCCTTGGGTGTAGTAGAGAGGAAAACGGTGATGGAATTCAAAAAAGCGTAGGATAAACATAGAGGATTTCTAATTGGAAAACAAAGGATATATATTAAAGAGCTAAGGCCGGTACTGAACAGACTTGCATGGTCTGTGTCCCATATGTGATGATTTGGTGTAGGATTGGGCTGGGGAGGACATCAATGGGAACTCCACTAACTTGGAACATGAGGATGTTACTGGCCAAAGTTAATGGTAGATATCCTGCAAACAGGATGGTTAGATAGGCTGGAGTGAGCTTGGATGGCAACTTCAGCATTTGGAACTTAGGACAATACCAGGTGGACTTTACAGTCTATGACCCAGAAATATCAAAGAAGTGACAAGTTAATTTAATCATGTATTTTTAATGGGTATAACCAATGGGCAGATTGGATGGACTGTTCAGGTCTTTATCTGCCGTCATTTACTATGTTACTATGGTGCTGGTTGTACCAGGGGTTTCCCCCACTAAGGGCACATTTCTCCCTCAGCAGAGCCATGCACAACCAACACCACCTCCTCAACCATTATATTCTTCACGGTTAGAAGAATCTCCTTCCTCTTTTAAGGAAGGAATAATTTCTTCTTCCTCTCAATTATCCTTATTATCTGGACTGGAGGTTTCAGGACAATCCTTGGACCAAGCTAAAGAACTAACCCCAGTACAGATGATTACTGAGCAAGGCTCGGACGCTCTCCCCAGGGATAAAGTGATCACTCTAAATGATGTTTGGCTTAGCATTAACAGAATAGAGTCATCATTATAAAAAACCGTTTTGAACTTATGTCAATTTTCATCTGATGTAACTTAAAATTAAAGAGCAAGATATTAAAATTGGAGAAACAGCTGTGAAGGTTGAAAAGTAGGTATTTTACAAGCTAGTGCTGTTTCTAATATAAAGGATAGTATGATGATACATGCTAAATTAGAAAAAATGGAAAATTCTATCAGAGTTAAAAATCTTCGCTTGTTAAATTTTCCAATCACACATTACCTGTCCCCGATGGAACTCTTGAGAATGTATTTGAGGGAGATATTATATTATGCTAAAGTGGAGACCTTTGAGGTTGATAACCTATATTACATCTCAAGAGACTCCAAGGAAAAGGCAGATGAAGGTGGAATGGATAGAATAGTGTCACCTGATAGTTTGAATGTATCACAGTTTTTGGAGTCATCTAAAGACATAATTGATAAACGAGCAACTCTTCTCGTGACCTTTAAGACAGAGCTTGAAAAACAAGATATTTTAAAATTATATTTCCTGAAAAAACAAGAGATGTTTTGTGGTCAACGGGTGACAATTTTTCCAGATGTCTCTAGACAAACTCAGTTCAAAAGGAAACAGTTCCTTCAGCTAAAGCCTAAGGTTTTGGCAGTTGGAGCCACTTTCTTTTTGAAATTTCCATGCAAATGCCTGATTTCGTATGGAAGTGATAAATATGTATTTTTTGACCCAGTCCAGTTGGAAGATTTTATTAAAGAGAAACCTTTGCTGAAAGTTTAATTTCTAATATTGACTTTACTTTTGGAGGATGATGTATAATATATATAAAAGCCATTTGCCTGTTCCTAGATAGTAGACAGATAGATTTGATTTGATGTTTTACTTTAAAATACTGGCGATCAGCGATAGGACTAGGACATGGTTGATTAGTTTCCTTATATATTTTGTTGTTCCTTATATGGAATTTACATTTGCATTTTTTGTGCTCATTCATGAATGTTTGTTACTAAGGTATTGTAATGAATAATCAAATAAATAAAGAATTAAAAAAAAAAAAAAGCAAAGGGGAGGACCTGGATGTAATTGGAATTACGGAAACTTGGTGGACAGAAGACAATCAATGGGATGTGGCGCTGCCAGGGTACAAGCTCTACAGGAGGGACAGGACCCACAAGAAGGGGGGAGGCATAGCACTATACATAAAGGACTCTATCTACTCGGTCAGGATGGATACGGCGACAAAGGCAGAGGGGCTGGAATCACTATGGGTCAAATTGCCAGGATCCAAAGGTGCAGACATAAAACTGGGGCTGTATTATCGTCCACCTGGTACGCCAGATGCAGTTGGACAAGACTTAGAAGCGGAACTGAAGCAGGAATGCAGTACTGGAAATGTAACAGTGATGGGGGACTTCAACTACCCGGGGATAGACTGGAGTACGGGTCACTCCAACTGCGCCAGGGAAACGGAATTCGTAGAAGCTGTGAGGGACTGCTTCATGGAGCAACTAGTCAAGGAACCGACGCGAGGGGGAACTACTCTTGACCTCATCCTTAACGGATTAAGGGGGCCTGCAAGAGGGGTAGAAGTGGGAGGACCATTAGGCAACAGTGATCACAACGCAATCAGATTCTAATTAGAAAGAGGGACACCCATAGTGAGGAGGACCGCATCGACTGCGCTCAACTTCAGGAAAGGGAACTATGTTGCCATGAGGGAAATGGTGGGGAGGAAGCTCAAGAACAGCTTTAGGATGGAGACTGTAGGAAGCGCTTGGACCCTATTCAGGGACACCCTGCAGGAAGCACAAAACCTGTACATCCCCAGTTTCAGGAAAGGCTGTAAGAACAAGCGGTCAAAAAGCCCGGTTTGGATGACAACTGAAGTAAAGAGGGCAATAAGTGACAAGAAAGTGTCCTTCCGGAGATGGAAAAAGGACCCAATGGAGGAAAATCACCAGAAGCACAGGAATTGCCAAAAGGAATGTCACCGAGAGGTTAGAAAAGCAAAAAGGGAATACGAGGAGGGGCTGGCCAGGGAGGCGAAAAACTTCAAGGCATTCTTCAGTTACGTAAAAGGGAAGCAACCAGCGAGAGAGGAGGTGGGGCCGTTGGATGATGGGGATAGGAAAGGAGTGATTAAGGAGGACAAAGAGGTAGCTGAGAGGTTGAACACGTTCTTCTCGTCGGTCTTCACGTGCGAAGACACATCCAATATACCGGACTCAGAGGAGCTCATGAGGGGGGAACAAGCCGAAAAATTGGAGCATATAGAGGTAAGTCAGGAGGAGGTCCTCAAACAGATAGACAGGCTAAAAAGTGGCAAATCACCGGGACCGGACGGGATCCACCCAAGGGTTCTAAAGGAACTAAGACAGGAAATAGCGGGCACAATCCAGCATGTTTGTAACCTATCCCTGAGAACAAGAGAGGTGCCAGAGGACTGGAAACTGGTGAATGTCACACCTATCTTTAAGAAGGGATCGAGGGGTGACCCCGGGAACTACAGGCTGGTGAGCCTGACTTCAGTTATAGGGAAGATGGTGGAAGCGATGATCAAGGACAACATTTGCGAACACATCGAGAAAAATGACTTACTGCGAACAAGCCAGCACGGATTCTGTAAGGGAAGGTCATGCCTTACGAACCTACTGTACTTCTTTGAGGGAATAAGCAGTCAGGTGGACAAAGGGGAACCCATGGACATCATTTACCTCGATTTTCAAAAGGCTTTTGACAAGGTGCCACATGAAAGGCTGCTTAAGAAGCTGTGGAACCACGGGGTGGGCGGGGATGTACACAGATGGATCAAGCACTGGCTGTCAGGTAGACTGCAGAGGGTCGGAGTGAAGGGCCAATTTTCTGACTGGCGGGGAGTCACGAGCGGTGTGCCGCAGGGATCGGTGCTGGGGCCGCTACTCTTCAACATATTTATCAATGAAACGGAGGCAAAATGCGAGGTTATAAAATTTGCGGACGATACCAAACTCTGCGGCAGAGTTAGGACCAGGGAGGAGTGTGAGAACCTGCAAAGGGACCTGGACAAGCTGGAAGACTGGGCAAACAAATGGCAAATGCGCTTTAACGTTGAGAAATGCAAGGTCATGCATATAGGAATAAGAACCCGTTGTTCAACTACAAAATGGGGGGGGGGGGCACTGCTGGGAGACAGCGGACTTGAGAGAGACTTGGGTGTGCTAGTGGATGCATCAATGAAGCCATCCGCACAGTGTGCAGCAGCGGTGAAAAAAGCCAACAGGATGCTGGGCATCATAAAGAAGGGTATCACAACCAGGACGTGGGAAGTCATCATGCCACTATATCGGGCGATGGTGCGCCCGCATCTGGAATACTGCGTTCAGTATTGGTCGCCGCACCACAAGAAGGACATGGCGGTACTTGAGAGAGTCCAAAGGAGAGCAACGAAGCTGGTAAGAGGGCTGGAAAACTGCCCATACGCTGAGAGGCTGGATAAGCTGGGTCTCTTCTCTCTGGAAAAGAGGAGGCTCAGGGGAGATATGATAAAGACCTTCAAAATCCTGAGAGGCATAGAGAGGGTGGACAGGGACAGGTTCTTCAGACTGAGAGGGACAACGGGTACGAGGGGGCACTCGGAGAAACTGAAGGGGGATAGGTTCAAGACAAATGCAAGGAAGTTTTTCTTCACCCAAAGGGTCGTGGACACATGGAATGCGCTCCCGGAGGAAGTGATCAGGCAGAATACAGTACAGGGATTCAAACAGGGATTGGACGGATTCCTGAGGGACAAAGGGATCGTAGGGTACTGAAAGGGGTGCGGGGACAAAGGGTCAAGAATTGGATGGGAAGATAGGACTTCAATGAGAAACCAAGGGGTGATTCAGACAGGTCATGACCTGTTGGGCCGCCGCGGGAGCGGACTGCTGGGCGTGATGGACCTGTGGTCTGACCCAGCAGAGGCACTACTTATGTTCTTATGTTCTTATGAGCCATGCACAAGAGATGGGGGTCTAGTCAGAACAACATAGAATAGCCTTACTGGGTCAGACCAATGGTCCATCAAGCCCAATAGCCCGTTCTCATGGTATGAACTAGATTCTGTCTCTATGCCTTTACTTTCCCAGTCCTGCTCCTCAGTAGTTGGGGAATCCATTTCACGCCTGAAAGGCTCAGATCCCAATCAGGTGGCAGCCCTGGACCTCGGTGGACTATATGCAGGCTATTTAAGCCTATAGTGCTGCTAGAGTTAATTAGAGTCTCTTCATGAATTAAAAATAAAGTCTCCTCAGATCTCTAGTGCTTGGTGCTCACTTATAAGCAGCACTACATCTCAGATCACACGCTTTTCCCCTCATCCAGACATTACTAAGGTGTTAAGAGACCATTGGGAGGTCCTAAAGAGGCCCATGCGTTTGGCTAAGGCCATGATGAAACTTTATCTGATGGACACTGATTTTCTGCAGCTATTCCTGCCACTGAAGGTGGATTCCCTGGTGGTACAGGTCACCAATCGTATCTCCCTCCCCAGTAAAGGGGGAGCAGTATTGAAAGAGTAGGTCTATGTATATTGTTTGTTTCCATTTTATTATGGTTGGATATGCCGGCTACAAATATTTTAAATAAATAAATACCCAGGACTGCAGGCTGAATTTCTTCCTTAAGAGGCAATTTGAAGCCGTAGCATTGGGGTTGGACCTCTCCGTGAAATGTGCGGCGGTGGCAAAAAGGTCAAACAGAATGCTAGGAATGATTAAGAAGGGGATCACGAACAGATCGGAGAAGGTTATGATGCCGCTGTACCGGGCCATGGTATGCCCCCACCTGGAATACTGCGTCCAGCACTGGTTGCCGTACTTAAAGAAGGACATGGTACTACTCGAAAGGGTCCAGAGAAGAACGACTAAAATGGTTAAGGGGCTAGAGGAGTTGCCGTACAGTGAGAAATTAGAGAAACTGGGCCTCTTCTCCCTTGAAAAGAGGAGACTGAGACAAAGAAGAACCCCAAATCCTTTTGCCTTCCCTCCACTCAAAGGCACACAACGCAAGAAAATGTTTGACAACCTTCTGGCAACACAAGCAGCAAAACTCAACCATTCCATCTCCAACCTGCTGACAACATCGGACGACTTCAAAACATTCCGTAAAGAAATCAAAACCCTGCTTTTTAAAAAATTCATCCAAAAACCTTAAACCACTTCACCTACCCCAGCTAAGTTCACCTACCTCCAGATAATTCACCTACCTCGACAGAACTCATCTACCATCAGACATTCCTCCCCCAAGTATCACACCTAATCACCCTTCAAGTAAACAGACCATAAAAAGATTGTAATCTTGCCTACTCTAACTGTGTTCCATTTGCTAATATCACACTGCTAGGCACTGTTAGTTCTCTATCCAACCCATAAGTTCCCCAAGAAAAAAAAAAAAAAAAAATTTGTATCCTCACTGGAAAATGTCCAGTAAAATCCTCTGTAATGTGATCATCACTGGAAATGTCCAGTCAAATCTTTTGTAATCCGCCTTGAACTGCAAGGTATAGGCGGAATAGAAATCCGTAATGTAATGTAATGTAATGTAACATGATTGAAACATTCAAGATAATGAAGGGAATAGACTTAAGACAGGTTGTTCACCCTCTCCAAGGTAGAGAGAACAAGAGAGCACTCTCTAAAGTTGAAAGGGTATAGATTCCGTACAAAAGTAAGGAAGTTCTTCTTCACCCAGAGAGTGGTGGAAAACTGGAATGCTCTTCCGGAGGCTGTTATAGGGGAAAACACCCTCCAGGGATTCAAGACAAAGTTAGACAAGTTCCTGCTGAACCGGAAAGTACGCAGGTAAGGCTAGACTCAGTCAGGGCACTGGTCTTTGACCTATGGACCACCGTGGGAGCGGACTGCTGGGCATGATGGACCACTGGTCTGACCCAGCAGCGGCAATTCTTATGTTCTTATAAGGCTGTAACAGCAGCATCATACATCGCATGTGCTTGCCACTCAAAGTTACACCATAGTCCAGGAGTGGATACCGACGTGGATCACCAGTTTCTGTACGATCTAATCAGAGTGCTGAGCAAGGTCTCCGCCTATGCTGTTTCCACCCACAGAATGCTGTGGATCAGACAGTGGACAGGGGATTCTTCCTCTAAGGCTACTCTGAGCAAATTGCCTTTCAACTGCTCTCTGGTAAGGGTCTGAATGATCTTATGGCCAGGGTGCATGATTGTAAGCCAAAGTCTTTGCCAGACAGCAAGCAAAGACCCCCCCAGAGGGGAGGTATTGCTGAGAGGTCATATCAAGGCTTAAGACAAAGACTTAGAGGAACCAAGTGTTCCCACAACGGCCTCCAAGAAGCACTTATAATGCCAAAACAGGAATCACACCTCCAAGGATAGACGGGAGGTTGATGGCTTAATGGAAGGCATGGGCGGAGATCACCTCAGACCGCTGAATACTGGACATCATATGGGAGGGGTACAAGATTGAGTTCTTTCGTCCACTTCCAGACCTATTTCTGAATTCTCCAGCAGGAAGACCAGAGAAAGAGGTAAGAGTGACCATTTTAAATGGAATCATATGGCTATTTCTTCAACCTCTATCCTGGCTCTGGAAGGGTGCATTCTACTAGGTGAGTAGCATCGTCCTGGGCAGAGGAAATTTGCAGAGCAGCCACATGGCCCACCCTCCATTCTTTCACAAAGTTTTATAGGGTAGATGTAGCAGCTCAATTTGAACACCACATTTGGGTCTTCAGTACTTTACACAGGCTTAGCCAATTCAAAAAACTTCTAAAAAGTTACTTCTTTAAAGACGCGTTCAATCTTTAACTTTCTTTCTTCTAGATGAAGACATTACAGTTCAGTTTTATTTACCCATCCCATTGTTTTTTCCTTGTTTTTTGTCTATTTTCTTAAGCTATGAAGATGTAACTTTATCCCTCTATGTCGTGTATGTCTTAAAACTGCTAGTTTTAAGTTATTTTGCTTACTTATATAAACTTGTTTTATGAAGTTGTAAATCGCTTAGTAACTTGAATAAGCGATTCATCAAATACAAATAAAAACTTGAAACTTGCTTATCTGTCCCATCCTAGATTCTGGGAACTGTTTTGATATGTCCCAAATGTTGAAGAATGATGTTCCTATTGCACTAGAAGGGAAGATTAAATACTTATCTTGATGATCGACACATCATTCCTGAAGCCCACCCTGTCAGATGTTCATTAGTCTACTTCCTGTCTCAAATATGTCTGATTGCAAGATATCAAGTTTCAATCCAACAAGGTCAAGGATGGAAGAGACTACTGCTATCGTGAAAGAATCAAGGATTATCATCCAGAGCTCCAAGACTGTTAGTGGAGGTTGCACTCAGGCAGGTGGCTTGTTTGTTCCACCTTGTTATATATTTTAAATGACTCACGATTGTTTTGTATTAAAGGTTTTGATACGAGCAGAACAGCGTGTTTCTTGGGGAGATTCCCCATACCCCTCCTTGTTACATTTCTTCTCTAGGGCTGACCATCTGCTTTGATACGAAGTAAGGATTTGTAGAACAGCACAGAGTGAAGGGAGGCACAGCGGAAAAACTGCAAATAAGGCTCTTTATACCGGATCTCTTGACCAGGGATTGACAACTCAAGTGCTCAAGAATGATGGGCCTATTTACTACTACTGATGACTGGTCATAAACAGCATCAAACCTAGGCCCCCCTTTTATGAAATCACGTTAGGGTATTTCATCGCAGATGGCATCAGAACTTTTACTGCAGCAGCCGGCGATAAAAACCCCTAACATGGCTTGATAAAAGGGAGCCTTAATTTGTCAAAGTTGAATTTCTGAAGAATGCACATTGGCTTCCTGTTTCATATAGGATTACGTTCAAGATAGCTTTACTAACCTTCAAAACACTATTCTCCAAAGTACCTATATTTTTAGATAGACTACTCATACCCTATGCCCCTTCAAGAACACTAAGCTCAAATGAGCAACACCTATTGTCCGTCCCTTTGTTGAGAGTTATTAACATGTGGCGCTCTAATACCTTCTCCGTCACAGCCCTGCAACGCTGGAACTCCCTACCAGCTTACCTGCAAGAGGAAACATTCTTAGATAGATTTAAAGGAAGCCTAAAAAGTTTTTATTTAAAGATGCTTTCGAAGTATAAGGGCCCCCTTATAGGATCTCTTTGCATTTTATCTTTTCCCAATCTCTAGACCAGGGGTGTCAAACTCAGGCCTGCGGACCAAATTTGGCCAGCTGGGTAATTAGATTTGGCCTGCGAGTAAATGCCCTCTGTTCCTTCCCTCTCTCCATCCCATTGTCAACCATCTCTCTCTCGGCTTCCTGGTCTCACCTTCAAAGCAGCCTGCAGAGGATTGCCGGTCGGCTGTAGTGAACCTAGCAGACTGCCATCGACCTCCGCAGCACATTCCCTCTGCTTCAGTCCTGTACATCATAGTAGGGGTGGGACCTTGGCAGAGGGAACATGCTGTGGAGGCCGATGGCAGCTTGCTAGGTTTGCTACAATCGACCGACGATCCTCTGCAAGCTGCTTTGAAGGCGAGACTGGGAAGCCGGAGGATGCTAAAAAAAAAGGGGAAACATGTAGGCTTTGGGGGGAGGCCTTGGGGGAGGGGGGCTGCGGCAGTGGTGGGCCCTGGTGTTGAAGTACACAGTGGAACGGACGGAGGAGTCCAAAGAGACGTGCATATGCTGGACTGAGGGTGGGGGGAAGGGAAGAAATAATGAGTCTAAAAACAGAGAAGAGGGAGAGAGATGGTGGGTTGGAGGGAGGGAAGGAACAGAAAAGGAGAGAAGTTGGACACAAGGGATGGTGTAGAGGGGAGATAGAGATACTGGATAGGAGGGTAGTTGGGAAGAGAAAGGGAGAAATGGTGGACCCTGGGGTGGTGAAGGAGGGATAGATGCTGGATGAAAGGGTAGTTGAGAAAATGAGAAATGGTGGATCTGGGGATTGTGGGGTTCATTGCTGCAGCTGCGGGGATGGAGACGAAAAAAAGGAAAGATGCCAGACCTCCGGGGGAGGGAAGGGAAGGAAAAAGGAAGGGGAGGACAGAGATGGGAGATGGGTGGTTAGCACGGAGAAAGAAGAAAACGACAAATGGGCAGGAGACCCTGGCAAGTGAGTTATCAGAAGATAACCAGAGCCTGGGATCAACATGATTTGAATAATGACCAGATAACAAAAGGTAGAAAAAATATTTATTTTCTGTTTTGTGATTACAATATGTCAGATTTGAAATGTGTATCCTGCCAGAGCTGGTGTTAGACAGCAGGCGTGAACTAGGACCTAAAAGAGAGAGGAAAAGTCTTTTTTAGTTATTTTGTTTACATCACAGAGCTGGCGTGGGGTTGGAGAGGTTGTAACCCTAGACTTCTACTAAGACTAAAGGGTCCTTTTCTTAAGGTGCGCATTTAGTGTACCTTAATAAAAGGACCCCTAAGTATCTTAATAAAAAATTTGGCCTGTGACTTAGTCTATGTTTTAGATTTCAGCCCCTTATGTGATAGAGTTTGACACCCCCGCTCTAGATCATTCTAAATTAATATTCAGCTCTTGCCCCCTATATGGACATCCCCCCCCCCAGTGTTTTCACCTTCCATGTTCTTCTGTCCTGTAGTTCTTACCCCTCTTTACCATGCTCTGTGTTCAAATATGTCCATTGCTTAGAAATCTGATAAGCAATCAAATCAAATTTTTATTAAACTTGGAAATTGAATCAACATTTTAGATCATTGGCTAGAGTCCCATTAATATGGCGCTTAGGATATGTGTTTTTCATGTTTTGCCTTTATTGTTATCAGAAGAGCTACTACAGTTCTCATTTCTAGTTTAATCCACAGGGCGCTCTTTGTACAGAGCTGTGGCTTAAGGATCCTTTCATATTTGCTGTCTTAAATGTTACTAATTTAGCTATTCATGTTTTGTAATCAAAGGTTAAGGAACTTAAATTTTAAAAAGCAGGAAAACAAAGTGGATTGTAATCTAACATGAAGGGAGCAGAACCTAACCTGTGCCTTTGTCTTGGCAGTGCTATTTATTTTTCAATACTGTCTGGGACTCCACCAGCAACAGCAGACTTCACAATGAAGAGATTCCACTTGAGGAACTGGAATTCAGACACAAAAAAAGCTGCAATATTCAAAAAGACTCAGATGAAATTTAATGTGGACAAATGCAAAATGATGCACATTGGGAAGAATAACCCAACTGGCAGTTACCGGATACTAGGATCCATCTTGGGGGGTCAGCACTCAAGAAAAAAATCTGGATGTCATCATGACAATACACTGAAACCTTCCACCCAATGTGTGATGGCGGCCAAAAAACCAAACAAGATGTTAGGAATTATTAGAAAAGGGATGGTTAACAAGACTAAGAATGTTATAATGTCCCTGTATCGCTCCATGGTGTGACCTCACCTTGAGTATTACATTCAATTCTGGCTGCCTTCTCTCATAAAAGATATAGCGGCACTAGAAAAAGTTCAAAGAAGAGCAACCAAGATGCTAAAGGGTATTGAACTCCCCTCATATGAGGAAAGACTAAAGAGGTTAGGGCTCTTCAGCTTGGAAAAGAGGAGATAAGATTGAAGTCTACAAAATCCTGAGTGGAGTAGAACGGGTACAAATGAATCAATTTTTTACTCCCTCAAAAATTACAAAGACTAGGGGACACTTGATGAAGTTACAGGGAAATACTTTTAAAACCAATAGGAGGAAATATTTTTTTTCCTCAGAGAATAGTTAAGCTCTGGAATGGATTGCCAGAGGATATGGGAAGAATGTTTAACAGCTGGTTTAAAAAATAAAAAAGGTTGGACAAGTTCCTGGAGGAAAAGTTCATAGTCTGCTATTGAGACAGACATTGGAAAAACCATTGCTCACCCTGGATCAGTGGCAAGGAATGTTGGCAGGTACTAGTAAATCTAGATTTTCAGAAAGCTTTTGACAAAGTTCCTCATGAGAGACTCCAGAGAAAGTTAAAGTCATGAAATAGGAGGCAATGTTCAGTTGTGGATCAGGAATTGGTTATTGGACAGAAAACAGAGGGTAGGGTTAAATGGCCATTTTTATCAGTTGAGGAGGGAAATAGTGGAGCGTCACAGGATTCTGTACTGGGACCAGGGCTATTTAACATATTTATAAATGATCTGGTAACTGGAACAACGAGTGATGTGATTAAATTTGCAGATGACATGAAACTACTAAAGCACATGCAGACTGAAAAATTGCAGGAAGACCATAGGAAATTGGAGGCAGATGAAATTTAATGTGGACAAATGCAAAGTGATGCACATTGGGGAGAATAATCTATATCACAATTATTAGATTCTAGAGTCCACCCTAAGGATCAGCACTCAAGAAAAAGATCGGCCTACAAAGTAGGGTTACCAGATTTTCCAAATGGAAAATCCCGACCCCTATAGCCGCCCCCAGGCCTGCCCAGTTCCATCCATCCCCACCCTGTTACGCCCCGGTCCTCCCCCAATCCTGTTCTAGTCCCACCCTAGCCCCCTCCCCCCCCCCTTTGCCTGCGCTCATTGGGCAGGAGGGGATCCGCGCATCCACAGATGCCTTCCTGCCTGACAGCGATTTGTTGGAAGCTTTTTAAAACCCTGACAAAGTGCCGGGGTTTGAAAAGCCATCCGGGGAAATTCGGATGTCTGGTAACCCTACTAAAAAGCAAACAGGATGTTAGAAAATTATTAGGAAAGGGATGGTAAATAAAAATTATTATACAGATGTTTTGTAACCTAAGACAATGGTCCCCAACCCTGTTCTGGAGGACCACCAGCCAGCTGGGTTTTCGGGATAGCCTTAATGAATATGTATGGGGCAGATCTGCCCACCTATCATCTTCATTACATGCAAATCTCTTTCATGAATATTAGGGCTATCCTGAAATCTGACTGGCTGGTGGTCCTCCAGGACAGGGTTGGGAACCATTGACCTAAGAGACCATCCACTACTGAGGGGGATGCCAGGCACCTCCTCCCCAGATGCCAACTTCCCAACAGCCTTACTAGTTGTCAAAGCTGTTGAGATTACACATCTTTGTGGTTAGACATGGAGATTAAAGGCCTGGGTGCTGGATTGCATGTAGAACATTGTATGCACAACTAACCAAGATGATAGAGAACCAAGAATAAAGAGGAGAGAATCAGACTTGGATGAGGAGTAATATCCTATCTGCAGTGAAGCTTCTATAGCAAGAGTGAGATCAAACACTGGATTAACTGGTCTGTATCTACTGCCATCTACTCAGGTATACCAGTTATTTCAAGTACAAATATGAACTAAAGTTGAACATTCACATGGAATAGCCACTATCCCCAGGGATTCAAATTTTACATCTACCCAGTCTCCATAAATCCTAAGGAGTTCTGGGAATTGGGCCCCACACAGCAGGATATCAACTCAGAAAATGCAGCTCATGTCCACAGAATTAGAAGCTGAAATCTAGGACTGCCATCTGCTGGTCATTCTGGGACCATCTCCTCTTCTCATGAGCAATATTGCACATAAAGTTTTAACCATTCACCTTGTATAAGGACATCCTACTATATTATACTCCTAAATACAGTGGTACGAGTGCACCGGTTTGCGAGTATTTTGCAAGACGAGGAAAACACTCAGTAAACTTTTGTCTCGTAAACCGAGCACTGCCCCGATAAACTAGCACTCAGCAATGGTGGCCCAGGGGTGAGTACCTGCCTGCGGGTGCTGCAGCAATTCCAAATTGCTTCCCTCAGAGTCCCTGTGTGGCTGCTCTCCCACTTCAGTCGATGCCTCTGCCGTCGGTCAGCACCTCCCGGCTCCCATCTAAGCCTGCCGCCATCCTGAATGAGCATGCGCGCAGCTTCACCTCTCCTCTCTTAAGTCAGCCACTGCCCCGACAACACACTCACCACATATAAGCACATATAAGGACGTCCTGCATGCTTATATGTGGTGAGTGTGTTGTCAGGGCAGCGGCTGACTTAGAAGAAGAGAGGTGAAGCTGCGTGCATGCTCATTCAGGATGGCGGTAGGCTTAGATGAGAGCCAGGAGGCGCTGACCGACGGCAGAGGCATCGGCCGAAGCGGGAGGGCAGCCGCACGGGGACCCCGAGGGAAGGAAGACACCACTTTGGAATCGCTGCAGCACCCGCAGGCAGGTATTCACCCCTGGGCCACCATTGCAAACTTTGGTTGTGGAACAAATCTTCTGAGTTTGCATTAAGGCCTATGGGGAACTTTGCTTTGATAAATGAGCGTTTTGGATTACGAGCATGATCCTGGAACGGATTATGCTCGTAAATCAAGGTACCACTGTATATTATATTAATATTATATTATATGTATATTATATTAGGATATCTGTTGCTACTATTTGGGTTTTTGCCAGGTACTTGTGAGCTGGATTGGCCACTGTTAGAAACAGGATACTGGGCTAGATGGACCATTGGTCTGACTCAGGATTCCTATTCGTATGCTAGATATGAGGGAAGCCTTCTTACCCTAGGATTGCTAGCATGGAATCTTGCTACTCTGAAGATTCTGCATGGAATTTTGGTACTATTTGGGGTTCCGGAATCTTGCTACTATTTTGGATCCCAGAATCCGGGTTCCTAGCACACAGGATGCTAGGAATTATTACAAAAGGGATGGTTAACAAGACTAAGAATGTCCTAATGCCCCTGTATCTTTCCATGGTGCGACCTCATCTGGAGTATTGCATTCATTTCTGGTCTCCTTATCTCAAGAAAGATATAGTGGCCCTAGAAAAGGTTCAAAGAAGAGCGACCAAGATGGTAAAGGGGATGGAACTCCTCTCGTATGAGGAAAGACTAAAAAGGTTAGGGCTCTTCAGCTTAGAAAAGAGACGGCTGAGGGGAGATAGGATTGAAGTCTACAAAATAAGAACATAAGAATAGCATTACTGGGTCAGACCAATGATCCATCAAGCCCAGTAGCCCATTCTCATGGTGGCCAATCCAGGTCACTAGTACCTGGCTAAAACCCAAGGTGTAGCAATATTCCATGCTACCAATACAGGGCAAGCAGTGGCTTCCCCCTTGTCTTTCTCAATAACAGACTGTGAACTTTTCCTCCAGGAACTTGTCCAAACCTTTTTTAAAACCAGCTACACTATCCGCTCTTACCACATCCTCTGGCAACACGTTCCAGAGCTCAACTATTCTCCGAGTGAAAAAAAAAAATTCCTCCTAATGGTTTTAAAAGTATTTCCATGAGGAGTTCCATCCCCTTTACCATCTTGGTCGCTCTTCTTTGAACCTTTTCTAGGGCCACTATATCTTTCTTGAGATAAGGAGACCAGAATTGAATGCAATACTCCAAATGAGGTTGCACCATGGAGCGATACAGGGGCATTAGGACATTCTTAGTCTTGTTAACCATTCCTTTTTAAATAATTCCCAGTATCCTGTTTGCTTTTTTGGCCGCACATTGAGCGGAAGGTTTCATCGTATTGTCTACAATGATACCCAGATCCTTTTCTTGGCGCTAACCCCCAAGGTGGACCCTAGCATACAGTAACTGTGATTCAGGTTATTCTTCCCTGAGAGGAGTAGAATGGATACAAGTAGATCGATTTTTCACTCCCTAAAAAATTACAAAGATTAGGGGACACTTGATGAAGTTATAACATAAGAACATAAGCAGTGCCTCTGCTGGGTCAGACCAGGGGTCCATCATGCCCAGCAGTCCGCTCACGCGGCGGCCCATCAGGTCCAGGACCTGTTAGTAACCCACTATCTATACCCTTCTATCCCCTTTTTCTTCAGGAAATTGTCCAATCCCTTCTTGAACTCCAATACCGTACCCTGTCCTTTCACGCCATCTGGAAGCGCATTCCAGGTGTCCACCACCCGTTGAGTGAAGAACTTCCTAGCATTGGTTCTGAATCTGTCCCCTTTTTATTTTTCCGAACGCCCTCTCATTCTTGTAGTTTTTGAAAGCTTGAAGAATCTTTCCCTCTCCACTTTCTCTATGCTCTTCATGATTTTGTAAGTCTATCATATTCCCTCTAAGTCTCTGCTTCTCCAGGGAAAAGAGCCCCAGTTTCTCCAATCTTCCAGCGTATGAAAGGTTTTCCATATCTTTTATCAAACGTATCACTCTTCTGAACCCTCTCGAGTATCGCCATATCCTTTTTTAGGTACGGCAACCAATATTGGACGCAGTACTCCAGATGCTGGCGCACCATTGCCCGATACAATGGGAGGATAACTTCTTTCGTTCTGGTTGTAATACCCTTCTTGATTATACCTAGCATTCTATTTGCTTTCTTAGCGGCCGCTGCGCACTGTGCCGACGGCTTCATGGTCTTGTCCACTATTACTCCCAAGTCCCTTTCTTGGGTACTCTCACTCAGTAACAGCCCTCCCATCGTGTAACTGTTCCTCGGGTTTCTGTTCCCTACGTGCAAGACTTTACATTTCTCTACATTAAACTTCATCTGCCATCTCTTTGCCCACTCCCCTAGCTTGTTTAGGTCCCTTTGTAAGTCTTTGCAGTCCTGTTTAGTCCTAGCCCCATTAAATAGTTTGGTGCGAATTTTATTACTTTGCACTTCATCCCTGTTTCCAGATCATTTATAAATACATTGAACAGCAGCGGTCCAAGCACCGACCCCTGCGGAACACCACTCGTAACCCTCCTCCAGTCCGAGTAGTTGCCCTTCACTCCTACCCTCTGCTTCCTACCCGCCAACCAATTTCTGATCCATCTGTGTACGTCTCCTTCCACCCCATGGTACTTCAGTTTCCGAAGTAGGCGTTCATGGGGTACCTTGTCAAAGGCTTTTTGGAAGTCTAAATATACGATGTCTATGGGGTCCCCTTTGTCCATCCGTTTGTTAATTTCTTCGAAGAAGTGCAATAAGTTTGTCAGGCACGATCTTCCCTTGCAGAAGCCATGTTGGCTTGTTATCATAAGTTTATTCCTTTCTAGATGCTCCTTGATGCTTTCTTT